>NC_134099.1:70962801-71632925 GCF_000715075.1 Nicotiana tabacum | reverse complement strand
CTGAAAAGAAAATTCAGTTTAGGGTTTAAAACCCTAATGCTGATTGCATGGAAAAGCTCAGTTTAGAGTTTAAAACTCTAATGCTGGCTGAAAGGAAAATTCAGTTTAGGGTTTAAAACCCTAATGCTGATTGCATGGAAAAGCTCAGTTTAGAGTTTAAAACTCTAATGCTGGCTGAAAGGAAAATTCAGTTTAGGGTTTAAAACCCCAATGCTGATTGGCCGAAGAAGCTCGAGAATGCTACCGATCTATTTTTTTTTCCTGTTTTAATAGAAGATAAAAGGGAGTTTCGTGGAAGCTTACCTTTCGATTGAATTCATCATTGCCGAAGTACTTCCTGTACCCGTGCACCTTCTTCTTTGGGCGACACCTGCTTCTTGCATGGTTATCTTGGATCGGACCTGTTTCAAACTTTCAAACAAAGAATCATTTGTTAGTTTGGAAATGACGGTCGGTTTGGTGACCTTGATCGTTCCCAATTGCTTTGTTGCGTCTTTATTTCTGTTGCGAAATTCCGCCATTGATTTGATTCGAATGGCGAAATCTTTAGACTACTCAGGCTTGTATTTCCAGATTCTGTGATGACTTGCCTCGTAAGGCCTCTTTTTTTCTTTTTGTCCCGTTTTGATTGGAGGTTCTCAACGGGGATTTTATTGGGGGTGTTTTGTGGGAATTTGTACAAAAAGGAGGCTCTGTGGGGAATATTTACAAAGTGGATTCTTTGTGTGGATTTTGTACAACGGGGCATGCTGGGGATTTATTTCAAAGCGGGATTTCTATGATTTGTTGGGGTAAGCTTGTTGGGGAATATTTACAAAAGAACTCGTTGGGGCGTGCTGGGGAGATTCCATTTTTTTTTATTGGGGAAGCTCTGTGGGAGTTTGTATAAAAGGAAAGACTCTGTGGGGATTTGTACAGGGGGAGATTCTGTGGAGATTTGTCCGAAGGCGGACTTGCTGGGGAAGATTTCAAGATTTCTCTCTTTCCTCTTTACTCTGAAACACCATCAAACGTCATGATTCATCATGCCTGGGCAATCATACCGTGCAAACAAACCATGCCACCTGAGACGGGATTCCGTGCAAGCAAACCATGCCACCTGTCCTTTTCGGTGTGTCCTGAACTCGGGGTTAAAATGCAAAAGGGATTCAAAAAGAAACAAAGGAAGGGGAAAACAAATCAGAAAAGGAATACCCTTTTCGGGACGAGAAAGACTTATCTGAGGAAGATAACGCTGGCTTTAAATGACATGACATGCTTTTTGGACTGGACGTCCGATCTTCTAAGAGCTTGCGTTTTCCTAAACCAGAACGGATCTGTGATTCCAAACTGGTGGCACTCTGCCAAAACTTTCTTGGGGTGGCGTCAATCTTTTTCGGCCAACAGCGCCCTTTGCGGGTTTTCGCTGGCTGACCTCTCTCATTTCTCTTCCTGTCATCGCTTGATAGCACTCTTTGCGAGTTTTTACTAAGCAAGCTCTCTCATTTTGGTTTCTCTACTCCCGTCGCCTCGTGATGCCTGAAGGTTTTCACCGCCGAGACTCTCTCATTTTATCTCTCTCGACTCAGAGTGTGCTGGTCTCCATTTGTGACGCTTATTGGTTCCCCATCATATTTGGTAATTGATTTGAAGGCTTGTGCTTGGTAAAGAGAGGTAGATGATACTAACTCCTAAACTGCTCGACGTGCCCCAGTTTCAATTTCAGGGTGAATGGGATTTTATTGTTAGTGTGACTGAACCTCAAGGAGAGGCTGCCTACGTATCCTTTCGGAATCAAGTCAAACGTAGTTCAGGCCTCAAAAAAAAATTTTGTTTTCTTTCTTTGTTTTTTTTTTTTTAACTTCTTTTTGTAGAGAGGATTGGGTAGTGTTTAGGGAGTAGTGGGGAATAAAACCTTCGCCATTTTCAAATGTGTCAGGACCACCGGAGTATGATTTAGGCGTAGTACCTCTTGACTGCATCTACATTTACTGTTGTGTCGGGGTCATTTCCTTCGATATCACCTAAATACAATGCTCTTCGCGGCAGTATCTTCCTTACAATGTATGGGCCTTTCCAATTTGGGGCAAACTTTCCTTTTGCTTCTTCATGATGCGGCAGAATACGCCTCAGTACTAGCTGACCTACTTCGAAATTCCGGGGTCGGACTTTCTTGTTGTAAGCACGGGCCATCCTTCGTTGGTATAACTGTCCGTGACAAACTGCAGCCATCCACTTTTCATCAATCAACGTCAATTGCTCCAGTCGAGTCTTAACCCACTCGCTGTCCTCGATTTCTGCTTCGACAATGATTCGAAGTGAAGGAATCTCTACCTCTGCCGGTATTACGGCCTCGGTCCCATAAACCAAAAGATAAGGAGTCGCTCCCACCGATGTGCATACCGTAGTGCGGTACCCCGATAATGCAAAAGGTAACTGCTCATGCCACTGTCGGGAACTTTGTATTGTTTTCCTCAAAATCTTCTTGATGTTTTTATTTGCAGCTTCCACAGCACCATTGGCTTTTGGCCGATAAGGAGTGGAATTCCTGTGTGTTATCTTGAATTGCTCGCACACATCTCCCATCAAGTGACTGTTCAAGTTTGCTGCGTTATCCGTAAAGATAGTCGCAGGAATACCGAAGCGACATATAAGATTTGAGTGTACAAAATCCGCCACAGCTTTCTTGGTGACCGATTTGAGAGTGACAACTTCTACCCATTTTGTGAAGTAATCGATGGCAACCAGTATAAACCTGTGTCCGTTCGAAGCCTTTGGTTCAATTGGTCCAATGACGTCCATGCCCCAAGCGACAAATGGCCAAGGTGCGGACATGGGATGCAGTTCCGTGGGAGGTGCATGAATCAAATTACCATGCACCTGACACTGATGACACTTCCGGACAAAGCTAAAGCAATCCTTTTCCATGGTCATCCAGTAATAACCTGCTCTAAGGATCTTCTTCGCTAAGACATACCCGTTCATGTGAGGTCCGCACATACCTGCGTGTACTTCGTGCATAATCTTTCTTGCTTCCTCGATATCGACACATCTTAAGAGATTGAGGTCCGGAGTCCTCTTATATAACAATTCACCGCTCAAAAAGAAACCACTTGCATGTCGCCTAATGGTCCTCTTTTGATCTCCAGTAGCGTGCTCGGGGTATTCTTGCGTCTTCAGGAACCTCTTGATGTCATGGTACCAAGGCTGCGTATTTGATCCCGCCTCGATTACACTGCAGTAACCGTGTCTTTCCTTGATTTGGATTTCCAAAGGATCGACGTGGGCGTTGGCTGGGTGGGTAGCATAGAAGCCAGAGTAGCAAGTGCATCTGCCAGTTCATTGTGACACCTCGGAATATACCTGAACTCTATTGAGGTAAAGCGCTTGCTGAGGTCCTCCACATGTTGTCGGTATGGGATAAGTTTGACATCCCGAGTTTCCCACTCGCCTTGAACTTGCCGGATGATCAGGTCAGAATCTCCCATAATCAGTAAATCTTTGACATCCTGATCGATTTCCATATGCATGCCCATAATGCAGGCTTCATATTCAGCTGTATTATTTGTGCAGAAGAAACGAAGTCTAGCTGTGGCGGGATAATGCTGACCGGCAGGTGAGATCAAAATTGCCCCAATCCCTATACCCTTGGCGTTCACGGCTCCGTCAAAGAACATCTTCCAAACATGAGCTTCCTCCGAGATCACTTCTACGGTGTTTACCTCTTCATCTGGAAAGTAGGTATCCAATGGCTGGTATTCCTCATCAACCGGATTTTCGGCCAAATGATCTGCTAACGCCTGGTCTTTCATCGCCGTGCGGGTGACATAAACTATGTCGAATTCCGTAAGCAAGATTTGCCATTTAGCCAGTCTCCCAGCAGGCATTGGTTTATGAAATATATACTTCAAAGGATCCAACCTGCTTATGAGGAATGTAGTGTGGGCTTGGAGGTAATGTCTCAGCTTTTGTGCAACCCATGTGAGAGCGCAGCATGTCCTTTCCAGCAGAGTGTATTTGGCCTTGTAGCCGGTGAATTTCTTGCTCAAGTAGTAGATTGATTGCTCCTTCTTTCCGGTTACATCGTGTTGCCCGAGGACGCAGCCGAAAGAGTTCTCCAAGACTGTCAGATACAAGAAAAGTGGCCTTCCTGGTTCTGGAGGTACCAAGACTGGGGGATTCGAAAGGTATTCTTTGACTTTATCAAAGGCTTCTTGACATTCAGTTGTCCATTTGATCGCCGCATCTTTCCTTAACAGCTTGAATATGGGTTCACACGTGCTTGTCAGCTGGGCAATAAACCGACTGATGTAGTTCAACCTGCCCAACAGACTCATCACGTCTTTCTTTGTTCTTGGAGGAGGCAAATCTTTGATGGATTTTATCTTAGTTGGATCTAGCTCGATACCTCTCCTGCTTACGATGAAACCCAAAAGTTTGCCCGACGGAACTCCGAAAGCGCATTTGGCTGGATTTAGCTTCAAGTCATACTTCCTTAGCCTCTCGAAGAATTTTCTCAAGTCTTGGATGTGATTATCCTGCGTCCTGGATTTGACTATCACATCGTCCACGTACACCTCTATTTCCTGGTGCATCATGTCATGGAAAATGGCAGTCATGGCCCTCATGTAAGTAGCCCCAGCATTCTTTAGACCAAATGGCATGACCCGATAACAGTAGGTGCCCCAAGGCGTGGTGAAAGCGGTTTTCTCGGCGTCCTCTTCATCCATCAGCACCTGATGATATCCAGCGTAACAATCTACGAAGGACTGTATCTCGTGTTTGGCGCAGTTATCAACGAGGATGTGGATGTTAGGCAGCGGGAAATTATCTTTAGGACTTGCTCTGTTCAGATCTCGGTAATCTACACATACCCGAGTTTTCCCGTCCTTCTTTGGTACTGGAACCACATTCGCCAACCATGTTGTGTATTGGACTACCCGGATCACTCCTGTTTTCTGTTGCTTGGTGATCTCCTCTTTAATTTTGTCACTGACCTCGGTTTTGAACTTTCGTTGCTTTTGTTGAACTGGAGGACAATCAGGATGAATCGGCAATTTGTGAACCACTAGATCGACACCTAGTCCCGGCATGTCATCATATGACCAAGCAAACACGTCTTTGAATTCAAAAAGAAGTTGAATTATCGCCTCTCTCGTTTTCTTGTCCGTGTGAATGCTTATCTTGGTCTCCCGGATTTCTTCCGGGGTTCCTAAATTTACCGGTTCAGTGTCATTCAGATTCGGCTTGGGTTTATTCTCAAAATATTCCAACTCTCGGTTTATCTCCCTAAAAGCCTCTTCCGCATCATATTCTGGTTCTCGGTTCATTAATTCACAGTTAAATAGCTCATTGTGATCTGGGCGTGAAGTCCGCAAGCATGTCATATTTAAAGCCGCATTATTAGGACTGAAAAGGAAGATAAGAGGAAAAGTAATAAAAATCAGAACAAAAGAAAGAATAGGAAAGCAATGATGATTCTTTTTTTTGTATTTTTGTATATTTCTTTTGGAAAGTTGGAAGACAACAATGTTTACAACTAGGAATTCAGACAACAATCGAAAAGAAGAAAACGTTCAAGTTATGTCCCGGGGATAACTTGTGATACAGGAAAGGTGGCAGGGCAGGTCTACCCGGACTTCCGTCTAGTCGGGAATGGCGTGGCCTTCCAGTTTTGAAGTTGGGCGTTCGGTCCCATGTACAGCATCTCAGCAGTGCTTGTGCCTTCACCTGGTTGAACCATGTGGACCTCGTAGAGCATTTCTCTCATCGCCCCACATATTTCCTCGATTTCCTCAGCTGTGAAGACCTCATCATCTTCTTCTTCAGCGTACCTTGGCCTGACGAAAGTCGCATATAAATCCGGCAGTGGTTGAGGCAACTTCCAGCCCTCATTTCTCCTTTCCTTTGCCCATTTTTCGTCTGTTGGAGTAGGTTTGAAACCTAGTCCAAAAGGTTTCTTGATGACTGGTAAAGTAATGGGTTCTGCTATTCCCTGAAGGGTTCGTCCAAGTCCCTTCCCTGGTCTAAATCCGTGTCGGATCATCTCTTTGGCCACCATAACCGAAGCGTTAGACAAGAAAGGCTGAGGGCAAGGTACTCCCTCTTCGTGCTGCTCTGCCAGTATCACCTCGAAAGCTTGATAGACCGTATGTTCTCTCCCTTCTCTCAGTTCAAGATACGGGATGGATGGGTCCCGATAAATGGCATGTTCGTCTTCCCCATGGACCACGATCTCTTGGTCTTCGTACTCGAACTTCACCATCTGGTGAAGAGTGGAAGGCACGGCTCCTACCGCATGGATCCAAGGTCTGCCAAGGAGGAAATTGTAGGATGTGTCCATGTCGATCACTTGGAAAGTGACTCGAAATTCGACTGGTCCTATGACCAGCAGCAGGTCTATTTCTCCCATGGTGTCTCTCTTGATGCCGTCGAAAGCTCTTACACAGACGTTGTTGGGTCGGATTCTTCCGATCTCAATTTCCATTCTTTGCAGCGTGGAGAGCGGGCAAATGTCAACACCTGATCCCCCATCCAGCATTACCCGCTTGACATAGTAGTCCTCACATTTGACTGTTAAATGCAATGCCTTGTTGTGTGCTGCTCCTTCCGGGGGTAGATCGTTCTTGCTGAAGGAGATTTGGTTGACGGCGAAGAATCTTTCTGTCATCCGCTCTAATTTCTCCACCAAGGTTTCAACCGGCACATATGCCTCATTCAGGGTCTTCAGTAAGATATTTTGATGCTCGGCCTACCTTGTCAATAATGATAGCATGGACACCTGCTCAGGGTGCTTGCGCAACTGATCTATCACTTCGTAATCCGGCATCTTCATTTGTTGGAAGAACACTTCTGCCTCTTCAATACTCACAGGCTTCTTTGGAGGAAAGCGCCTTTGTGTGGCGTTGTTCAGTTCTTGGGTATTTGAGTACCCTCTAATGAAAGTATTTTCTGGAAGTTCTCCCACGACCTCTTTTCCTTTGTACATCACCAAGGTCTTTTGATAATTCCACGGCACTGTGGTCAGGTTGGTCATTGGCTTTTGTGGCACGCGTCCGATAACCACTGGCTCATTCAGCCGAGGTGGTTGAATCGTCCCCCGGACCACATAGGCCCCTTTTGGCACGTACATAGGTTTTGTCTTTTTGATCCCGGATTTCTGCGTCTTCTCAGCTTGACCTCGCGGTACGTAAAGAACTCCGCCCTTTGCTGGTACCACTTTCTTTTCCACCTTCTTTTCAGACTTGCTCTCTGCAACCTTGGCCTCCTCCCCCTTTTCTGATTTTTGGTCTATTTCAGGCCTCTTCCCCGTGTCGACAATGGCAATTATGGCTTTCAAAGCAGGGTCGAACTCTTTGTCTTCACAAATCATGCCGATCAGCGGCCCATTATTGTGAGTGGGCAGTGAATTGTTTGTTACATTCGGGATCTCCTCGTCCCTTAGCACTATTTTCCCCTGCTCTATCAAATTTTTGACCACTCTTTTCAATGACCAGCAGTCGTTTGTATCATGTCCCTCGGCCCCTGAATGATAGGCGCATCTGACTCCGGCTTTGTAAGAAGGCGATGTTGGGTTTTGCCTTGTTTGAGGGATTGGTTGCAAGAAACCCAACTGGACCAACTTTGGGAACAAAGTTGAGTATGGCTCACCGATGGGTGTGAAAGTCCGTCGTCGAGGTGGCTCTTGGGGGCGGTAGTTATTCTGCGGGTGTTGTGGGTTATAGTGGTTGCAGTAAGGAGGCTGATTTTTGGGAGGTGGAGCTGGGCCTCGGTTGGCTTGTTGTGGTGGATGGTTATAAGGTTGGGCATTCATGACCATATAAGGTTGATGAGCATATGCCGAATTTGAATGGGGGTAATAGTGTTGTGGGGCTCTTTCCGGAAAATGGGGCCTGGGATGACGATACTCCCTTGCTTCAAAGGCTGCCATAGTCGTTTCTTCTTTCTTCTTCCCCCTTGTTGTTCCTCCAGACCCGCTTTGGACGGCCTGGGAGGTTGCCCTTATGGCTGCTTGACTCAAAATCCTTCCCGTTTTCAACCCATTTTCCACCATCTCTCCAATCTTGATCGCTTCCGCGAATGGCTTACCCATGGCCGACATCATGTTCTGGAAATAGTCAGACTCTTGAGCCTGGAGAAAAGGTAGTGACCATTTCCACTTCATCCATGGGAGGCTTCACTCTCGACGCATGTTCACGCCACTTAATAGCATACTCTCTAAAGCTTTCCGAAGGCTTCTTCTTCAAATTTGAAAGAGAGTTTCGGTCTGGCGCAATGTCGATGTTATACTGGAATTGTTTAACAAAATCTCTGGCGAGATCATCCCATATATGCCATCGGGACATTTCCTTGATCCATATACCATTCCGAAGCTATCCCTACTAAACTTTCCCCAAAGTATGCCATTAGCAGTTCTTCTTTTCCGCCGGCTCCCCGCAATTGGTTGCAGTATTTCTTAAGATGTGCAATGGGGTCACCGTGCCCATCGTACTTCTCAAACTTGGGGGTCTTGAAACCCGTTGGCAGGTGTATGTGAGGAAACATGCATAGGTCGGCGTAAGAGACGCTCTTTTGCCCGCTCAATCCTTGCATATTCTTCAGACTTTGCTCAAGGCTTCTCATCCTTTTGGCCATCTCATTTTGTTCTACAACTCTGGGGTTCTGATCCTGCCCTGGTACAAGCTCGCACTGAGGCGGTAGAGGATTAGTACTGGTAGCGAACCTATTTGGTTCCATTGAGAAAGACGGTGCTTGGAATGTAAAAGAGGATGAGTCAAGGCTTGGCTTGTACGTGGCAGGCTGTGCCGTAGCTGGGCAAGGCGATGCAGTAAAGATGTTCATGCTTGCATCATTGGACGACATTCGGGGATGAGGCTCATAAGGTGATCCTGCAGAGAAGGCGGAGGTGGCTGGGTACCCAAATGGGGTAGCAGGGTAATTTATGGGAACATTAGAAGTCCCACTTGACCTGGAGAATAGTTCAGGGAATCCGGGGACGACACTTGGCGGCTCTTTCCCATTGTTCCAGTCATCCAGCATTTCCAACATGCGGAGCCGTAGGATCCTATTTTCCTCCGCAGTTGCGGATTCAGGTGTGAGGACGGCTGAGATTGAGCTCTCCTCAGAGACGGGGACTGTTTGCAATGGAATTTCCGAAGACATTTCCACACTTCCTTTTGACCTGGTGAAATAAGTGTGAGTACTGCTTCTGGTCCTAACAATAGGTAGTTGAACACCTCTCCTTGACCTCGTGAAGTATGAGTGCGAGGCCAGACTTTCACCAAACCAACCGTCTTTTCAAAAACCCTGGGAAAAATGCTCAATGACAAACGCACGGTTAATTCTGCAGCAAATAATAGATAGTTAATCTCACGTTGGGCATGATGCACCTATACAGTTAAGTGGATTACTATATGTTTGCTACGAGAGCATGCGTCATTCCGGCATTTTTCTCTTATTAGTTTTTCCCCCTTTTTTTCTTTTCTTTTCTTTTTTGTTTTCCTTTTATTTTATTTATTATATATATATATATATATATTTTTTTTTTTGTAGTAAAAGAAATGCGACCGGATCCGATGAGGATTGCCTACGTATCACGATGCCTACGTGAATCAGATCATTACGTAGTTCGAAAAACACAAATGGACGTAAAAGAAAAAACCTCTTCATTGTTGAAATGTTCTATTACAAGCTACATTCTGCAAAAGAAAAAGCAAACTTGGAAAATGAACCTAGACTCAAAATAGACTGAAAATCACCTTGATGAAAAAACAGGCAGAAGATGCTAAAAATACAGATTTGACCTATGAATGCATTATGGTTTTAAAAATTGGTTTCCGCGGGGCATCGTTCGGCCTCGCCGCGGTCCTAGGCGTGAGATCCCTCTCAAGTTGCTCTAGCTCGTGCATAGTCTGCTTGACATAACCCATTACTGCCAAGAGGACGGTAGCGCTGGACATGTTCTCACATCGTAGACATCGTCTGGTGATGGCATGGGCAATGGCCTTGATCCTATCTCTGGTTTGCTTCTTCTCTATGAGTAGGTGCCTTATCTGATCGCTGCTCGTCTTGAATACCTGTGAGTCCTGTATGTGCTGATCCCTCAACTGCCGCACTTCTTCCTTCATTTGGGCCAACAAGTCGTAACAGTATCTACTCTCCATTTGGAAATCCCTGGCCTGCTTAACTGCTTTAAACTCAAGTGTAGCCATCTCCCTTTTTATTTTGGAAACAGCCTTCTCGTGATCACGTTTCAATTGGTTCAAACATCGGTGATGCTTATCTACTCTTGTTTCCCACCGTGCCTTGAATTCTGTCATGACTTTTTCGGATTCTTCTAACCTGTCTCGCCATTCCGTGATCTCTCTTTTCAAACCCTTTTATCAACCGCTGGTCTGATTGACTTCTGGGTTGCTCATCAAGAGACAATCTCAATTTTTGGACTTGGGCCTTAAGTTCTTCATTCTCTTGGATCAACCTATTCTTTTCGCTTCGATCCGCCGCGATTTGTACGCTGTTATCGAATTTCAAACTATCTATTTGTAGCTTCAAATCGCCAATCTCTGCTCGATAACCCTTCTCTTTTGCTAACCAGTTCCATTGCCCTTGGGATGATTCTACGAAATCTTTGAGATGCGGCCTCTTAGCCGGTCTTTCGTAAGACAGGCTACCTCTAAACCAAGCGTGATATCCTGGGGCGACTTCCCCTTTTGCTGTATCGATCACACAAGTGTTTGCTGTCAGATGTTGGCATTCACTCCAGATTTGGCGAACTTCTTCTTCAGGGAACTGACCGTGCGGACTGATTTCAATCACTTGGGTACTCAAATCTTCATCTTTCGGTATCACTTGGTACCTCCCAAGTTGCCTCAAAACCCGATACGGTGCATAGGGTTGGATACTTTTCAGTCCCATCAACAGAAAGTGAGGCCGGGTTGCTGGCATGTATATGATTTCCTCGATAGGTGACCATCCGAGCGTCCATTGGATTTGGACGGCAGTGAGAGTTCGGAGAAATGAGGTCCATGATGTGACTCCCTCAGGTAAATTGAGCCCTTTGATTCTCGTGTAGAATTCTCCAATACAAGTTTTCTCTGGCGAACCATAACCCACAAGTGAGGAGCGATGACATAAATGATCGGTCATCCATACTTGCAACAGTAGGTTACATCCTTCGAAGAAGTCACCCCTGGCTCGACAAACAGTGAGAGCCTGGAAAATGTCAGCCATAATCATAGGCGCCAGAGTACTTTTATCTTGGGTAAGCAAAGTACTGACAACCCCAGTTATTCTTAGATCGATGTTGCCGTCCTTCCTTGGGAACACTATAAGACCTAAGAAAGCCGTCATGAAAGCCAATTGCATATTTTCGTCCCATTTTTGCCGGTTGCCTTTACTACATAGTTTGAAATCCGGCTTATTGAACCCACCCTCATGACCGTATCTAGCATACATGAGATGGAGACTGCAGAAGCCTTTGGCAAGATCTGGATGGTGAAATGTTCGGGGTATTTTCAGAAAGTCCAAAAATCGGTGTACCGTGACGGCTCTAGGTGCAATCAAGTACTTGAACCTTAACGGAGCTTCATCACCCCCAATGTATCCCGCTATTTCCTCCAGCGTCGGGGTGAGTTCGAAGTCTGAAAAATGGAATACATTGTGCGTCGAGTCCCAGTAAGTGACCAATGATCTGATAATATCACCCCGAGGCTGAATGTCTAGTAAATCCGGGAGATTTTTCAGATATTTCCTCACTTTGCCTTGCCCTTCTTTGCCTAAGTCGTTCCACCATAATCGCAACTCAAAAGGGATCTTGGTCATTATTGAAAACGATTCATTTTATATCGTGCTCATCCTGCACATTTATTTAAGGCGATAAACTTTATTAGACTCGAAAAATTAAAATTATCTAGATTTTTTTGAAAACGGGAGGTTGGACCCGCCGAGGGTTGCCTACGTATCTCACCCCGTGCGAGAATCAAACCGGCGTAGTTCGGTCATATCGCGAATAGAGAAAATCAAATAAACCTAGTAATCAAGAATAAGCATTTTTATTGTTTTTGGAGAAAGATAAATACTAAAAAATATTTTTTTTTGTTTTTTTTTTGCAATATTTGGACTATTAGTCCGAATTTATAAAAGGGTATTACAAAAGAAACAACACATTTTTGAATTATGAGTTTTCCATTTTTTTTTATTTTTTTTTTGAAATAAATACCCTCTTTTTTTCTTAAAAGAAAAGAAACAATTTTTATATGTTTTTTTTTAATCAGACTAAAAGGCAACTTTTGGTTTTATTCTTTTCTTTTTTTTTTAGAAAAATTCCGACGAGGTTTCGACACTACTTGGACATTGGTTTTATTTTTCCAAAATAAGTAATTATCTCCCTACGCTGCTATTTTTTTTTTTTTTAGAAACCGATCAACATGCGGAACCGAAGCAAATAAATGCGCAAAACAAATAAGATGCAGCAGGGTGGCCTTTTCATTTCTGGTTGTTTGTCCTAGACGGACCCAACCCCTGTGTTGAGCCCCCTAAGTCAAATGCAACATGATGCAAATAAGCGTTCCTACTAGGGATCCGGCATGAAGTCGAGTTATACTAGGTTTAAACCTTGGTATTTGTTCTAGACTGTGTACCCGAGCGGACAACTCGAGTCGAGGAGGGGCAACTTACCGGGAACCAAAAGGCCGTCCGGCTTCGTAACTTATCCGTCCTCTTTCTTATTTCGGGTATTGACACTAACAGAATAGGGAGTCTCGACCAGCGAGCTTCTCCCCGGAGGTGAAGAGAAAAGGGTTTCGGCACAGTTTATACACAGTTCAGATAATATCAAAGCGGTAAAAGACAACATTTAGCACGTTATGCAAAAATATGTAATAAAGATCAGATAATAAAGCCAAATATAACAATTATTCTAAGCTCGAATTCTTGAACCCTGAACCAGTGGTTCTGGGTTTTGTTCCCCAGCGGAGTCGCCAGAGCTGTCACACCTCCTTTTTGCGCGCCCGCCCCGAAGGGTTAATGCGCGAGGGAGTTTTTCCAATTTAAGTGACAATATTCGAAATGGGATTATTTATTTAATTCAGAGTCGCCACTTGGGAAAGGTTTGGCTTTTGGTGTCCCAAGTCACCGGTTTATCTTGAATCCCAAATCGAGGAGATTTTCGTCTTTTCCAAATGAAGTCTGCGAACCAGAAATTCTAAGTAAGGAATTCTGTTGACCCGAGGGAAGGTGTTAGGCACCCTCGAATCCCGTGGTTCTAGCACGGTCGCTTAAATTGTTATAATGGCTAAATATCTGATTTAAATACATGTTATGACTTACATGCTTTTATTAAGTTTAAACCGCTTTTATTATTATCATTTATTTTTATAGAATTGCAACGTCGTGAAAATGCATCTCGAACCACGTCACAATCAATGCACCCGTAGTTGTTAACACATTTCGACTCCGTTGAGATTTGAATTTGGGTCACATAAATGCGCACCCGAATTTAAGAATGTAATTTAATTAAGTCGCGCCTAAAAAGTCTAACGCGTTATTATCTTTGGGGAAGGCAGTGGAATTCACTAAACAGTCCATCCCAAATTCTAAGTATTTATTATGACCAATTATTGAGGGCCCCGCAATTTGCCTTTTTATTCGGCGAGGCTCGTCTCATTATTTTAGAAGGGTACCCTACAATGACTACGTCTTTACTACATTTATCTTTAAAGAAAAGGATGATGCCGAATTTTGCTGGTTTGGACAAATACGGACTGAATCCTTATTATGTTTGCCGAACCTAAACTTGTTTGATTACCTGATTGATTGTTCATGAGGCGAGGGTCACCGCATGCTTTGTCTTCAACAGGTGAATATGCTTATTAATTCGCTAAGTGAGATTGCAAACAAACTAACAACATATATTGAGTTATGTTTAACGACCTCCAAGTTCTATTCTTAACACTCTAAACTATTTGAAATTGATAAAAGAAATCGGCTGTTTTATTATGAAAATTACTACTAATTGAACTCAAAAAGGATTACTAGTTTTTCTCAACAATCATCAAGAGAATCTATACCGAAACCCAGTATCGAACCTGCATTGGAACGAATAAACTGACAGGAGAACTGGCATTCATAGCCAGACTCTTAATGTGACTGTATGGGAGTTTGTTCGGGATACATTTATTCCGGACCCAGTACCACAGTTTTGTCAATTCAGTGGTCTAGGCGAAATGCATACAAGTGCTACCATGACTCTATGCTATACAGTCATACTAAATCAAACAAGTGTTATACTGAACTGAATGTATACTAAATCAAAGCATGCTGTCTATGTCATACTATCATTACTGTTGAGCCATGCTATCTAACAGTTCATCTTAAACAGAATGTATGCTAGTTTATACAGAATATTTGCAGTTCGCAGTAAAAATACAGGCCCAACTAGCATTCGAACTATCTTTTTACACCAATGCTATAACATAAACTGGTATTCATTTCTTTATTTCTGCTTCAACTTCAAACTTTCAACAATACAAGGTTCAAAGATTGTGTACCTGGGGATATTTGCAATTGAAGAAAGGGGCAATTAGTAGAGTAACAATGAACAAATGCAGCAGCAGTAACAGCACCAACAGTAGCAGCAGGGCAGTATAGCAACAGCAACAAGAAACAGTAGAGTAGCAACTACAACTCTCAAACAATTGGAGTGAGATCAACCTCAACTAAACTAAACTTTCGAGTAGAACAAACAATAAACAAGCAGACTCAGTTTTTGTGAGAACTCAATATTGCACAGAATAGGTCCGGATTTAGTTGAAGTCAGAAACAAAAGGAAAGGAAGCAATTTCTGGTTTTGTTTGTCTGAGTTATCAGACAGATTCTTTTCCAGTTTTTGGATTCAAAAATTTGAACTTCAAGATATTCCCTCTTAGTATCTCTCCCTATCTCTGTGTGCTCTATCTGTGTGTCTCTAATTAGTGTGTATTCCAACTCTCTTTTTCAAAGAATTCCTCACAGTCTATCTGTTTTTCTCTTTCCTTCCTCTCCTTTTTTTCTTTGTCTGGTCCTCCTCCTTTTATAGCCTCAACACCATCTCTTTTAACAGCCTGTTTTTCAAAATGTCACCGTACCCCTCCCATGTGTCTTTTTCCTTTTCAGATCCCAATTAGTTATTTAAGTATATAACTCCCATCAACATTCCCTGGCAGATTTACTTTTAAAGGGTTTAATACTTTTTAAACTTAAAGCAGGGTATGGGCAGTAGAATATGTTGACAGCATATGTTGTCAAACCATTTTTTAAAATTAAACAAAGGACCTTTATGCAGGCCACAGGCTGTGCACAAAGCACATGAGATGCACCAATGCACATGCTGTGCACGAGTGCACATGCCTTCCAATTCAGAATCTAAGCACAAACAATCCAACAGCTATAAGTGAACTAAACTGGCTCTTAATTGATTCAGGCAAATGTTCAATAGAAGCAAATCGATTTAACTTTGTTCAGACAGTTGAAACTAATTGACGACACATGTCGACTCGACTATATTAGCATTAACATACACAAACGTAGCCAAATCAGACATTCAAAAGCATGGGACACATGACTCGACTTATACTGATTAAGCAGGATTATACTTTGAGGAATCAGTAAGTCAGTACAAATTTGGGATACAACCAATACACATGTCTTATCAGAATAGGAGGGGAGGGATTCAGACAAACACAGAGGTTTAAGCATAGTGGACAAACAAAATTTGATAAAATCAAAACAAATATGAACGAACTTTTAAAAACAAATCACACGGAATAAAACAAAAATAAAGAAAAGAAAACAAGACTCACCTCAAATCTTTTTAAGGAACAAAATCAGAAAAATCCACTGGTGTTTGAACAGACCTTCTTTAAGGTTGAATGGACTTTTAAACGAAGTGTTTCTCGGATGAGAAACACCTCGATTAAGGTTCATTAGACCTTAATCTCCTCGGTTTGAACAAAGCACGGAACATGCACAGGGAAAACTAGAGTTCAAAACTTAGATCTGGGATTCGTGTTTCCCTGGTTAGATTCGGACCAAACCAAGTATGGTTTGGTCACGAGGAGGGTCCGGGGAGTGTCTGGTATGAAACTGGGGTTGGTTGGGTTAGATCGAGTTTTGACTCGAATCTTCAAATGAAGATTCGAGGACCTGGGGGTGTTTCGAAGCATGGGGTTGATAGAATTGGGTTCAGGATGGCATGGGGGTTCTATGGTGTTCAGGGGAAGGTCACCGGCGTTCATGCCGCCGGGTTCCTGGTGAAGGGGAGATGGGGGCGGCTCTAGGGTTCCGGGGTTCTTTGTGAGGATGATGAAGGGCAGGGGTATTTGGACAGGGGGTGGGGTATGAGGGGCAGCTTATATATGGAGTGAGTGGATGGACCTCAGCCGTTGGATGAGGCATGACGTAGGGCCAAGATCCTTCCACTTGAGGGAAACGGTGTCGTTTCGAGTGTTAGGGGCAGGGTTGGTTCGGGTAACGGGTCGGGCAAATGGGGTTACGGGTGAGAGATTCGGACCGTTGGATCGGCTTGGTTTGGATGGTTGGGATGGATTGGCCTTGAAACGACGTAGTTTTGGCGTTAAACTACGTCGTTTTGATGCCTGGGGAGTGGGCTGTGTGGACCGGTGGATTGGGCCATCCCTTTGGGCTTCAGTTTTCAAATGTTTTATAACCCAAATTCATTTTAAAACAAATTTTCCCCCTTTCTTGTTTATTTCTAATTTCCTAAATACACACCCTAATTAAATAAAACTAGACCATTAATTAACCACTTAACATATTTATTTCAAGCATATAAAATGTTAAAAGAAGGTAAAATTAAACAGGGTGGCGAATCAGGACAAAAGAAAAATGTGTATTTCTTTGTAATTTTCCATCTAACGAACGGGTCATGGTTTAAATTACGCATGACACATACATTTTTAATTCTTTTGGAGCGATTGTCGCGTAAAACAAAAATCACGTGCTCACAGCTGCCCCTCTTTGTTCGGAAACACGAAGAGTTTTCGTGCAAAGATAAAGTGAGCGTGTATGAGCGATTTTTGCCTATGGACTACTCCGTATGAAGCATGTTTTTTTTTGAAAGATCTGACCGAATCTTGCTTCAAAGATTTCCTACATATCCTGGGCTAAACAGGAATCAGGTCAATGTAGTTCGAGAAGTTTTGGTAACTGGGACTACCATGGGATTGCAATGCTTGCTGCTACTGTTGTTGCTGTTGTCACTGCTACGTCACTGACCGCCTTATTACAACCAAACGAAAATTAGAAACTGCACTAACTACTTATATGTATGTCAATTGCTAGTTACAAGATTCCTATCTATGATTCTTTTACGACTTGATCTTGGGTCTTAGCTGACTCTGCTTGTAGACTCTGATCTGAATCTTGATGCTTGCGAGTTGCGGCGACTTGTGTAACCTTTGGGATACTGAGTGAGACGCGATTGGCAAGGTTCAGGCCTTTAATTAAACGTTGGAGTCAATCCGCTCTCCATTCACTCTGATATCTCGGAATGTCTTCTTTTGTCTTTTTCTTCTTTGATTCTGAGTTGAGACTCATCTCGTAGGTCATTTCGATCCGTGTGGCTCGAGGTTAGACCTGCGGGAAAAAACAAACAAACGAACGAAATTTCTGCCCCAGTTTCACTAGGAAAATTTCGTTAATTATTCACCAGGAAATTCATAAAATTGATGAAAGAGGATATGCATGCTCAGTTTAGGGTTGGAGCCCTAACACCGGCTAGCTGGGGAGAGGTTCGGTTTGGGGTTTAAAACCCTAATGCCGAACAAAGGAAGAATTCAGTTTAGGGTTCAAAACCCTAATGCTGGCTGGAAGAAAAAGTTCAGTTTAGGGTTTAAAACCCTAATGCTGACTAAAAGGAAAATTCAGTTTAGGGTTTAAAACCATAACGCTGACTAAAACGAAAATTCAGTTTAGGGTTTAAAACCCTAACGCTGACTAAAAGGAAAATTCGGTTTAGGGTTTAAAACCCTAATGCTGGCTGAAAGGAAAATTCAGTTTAGGGTTTAAAACCCTAATGCTGATTGCATGGAAAAGCTCAGTTTAAAGTTTAAAACTCTAATGCTGGCTGAAAGGAAAATTCAGTTTAGGGTTTAAAACCCTAATGCTGATTGCATGGAAAAGCTCAGTTTAGAGTTTAAAACTCTAATGCTGGCTGAAAGGAAAATTCAGTTTAGGGTTTAAAACCCTAATGTTGATTGCATGGAAAAGCTCAGTTTAAAGTTTAAAACTCTAATGTTGGCTGAAAGGAAAATTCAGTTTAGGGTTTAAAACCATAATGCTGATTGCATGGAAAAGCTCAGTTTAGAGTTTAAAACTCTAATGTTGGCTGAAAGGAAAATTCAGTTTAGGGTTTAAAACCCTAATGCTGATTGCATGGAAAAGCTCAGTTTAGAGTTTAAAACTCTAATGCTGGCTGAAAAGAAAATTCAGTTTAGGGTTTAAAACCCTAATGCTGATTGCATGGAAAAGCTCAGTTTAGAGTTTAAAACTCTAATGCTGGCTGAAAGGAAAATTCAGTTTAGGGTTTAAAACCCTAATGCTGATTGCATGGAAAAGCTCAGTTTAGAGTTTAAAACTCTAATGCTGGCTGAAAGGAAAATTCAGTTTAGGGTTTAAAACCCCAATGCTGATTGGCCGAAGAAGCTCGAGAATGCTACCGATCTATTTTTTTTTCCTGTTTTAATAGAAGATAAAAGGGAGTTTCGTGGAAGCTTACCTTTCGATTGAATTCATCATTGCCGAAGTACTTCCTGTACCCGTGCACCTTCTTCTTTGGGCGACACCTGCTTCTTGCATGGTTATCTTGGATCGGACCTGTTTCAAACTTTCAAACAAAGAATCATTTGTTAGTTTGGAAATGACGGTCGGTTTGGTGACCTTGATCGTTCCCAATTGCTTTGTTGCGTCTTTATTTCTGTTGCGAAATTCCGCCATTGATTTGATTCGAATGGCGAAATCTTTAGACTACTCAGGCTTGTATTTCCAGATTCTGTGATGACTTGCCTCGTAAGGCCTCTTTTTTTCTTTTTGTCCCGTTTTGATTGGAGGTTCTCAACGGGGATTTTATTGGGGGTGTTTTGTGGGAATTTGTACAAAAAGGAGGCTCTGTGGGGAATATTTACAAAGTGGATTCTTTGTGTGGATTTTGTACAACGGGGCATGCTGGGGATTTATTTCAAAGCGGGATTTCTATGATTTGTTGGGGTAAGCTTGTTGGGGAATATTTACAAAAGAACTCGTTGGGGCGTGCTGGGGAGATTCCATTTTTTTTTATTGGGGAAGCTCTGTGGGAGTTTGTATAAAAGGAAAGACTCTGTGGGGATTTGTACAGGGGGAGATTCTGTGGAGATTTGTCCGAAGGCGGACTTGCTGGGGAAGATTTCAAGATTTCTCTCTTTCCTCTTTACTCTGAAACACCATCAAACGTCATGATTCATCATGCCTGGGCAATCATACCGTGCAAACAAACCATGCCACCTGAGACGGGATTCCGTGCAAGCAAACCATGCCACCTGTCCTTTTCGGTGTGTCCTGAACTCGGGGTTAAAATGCAAAAGGGATTCAAAAAGAAACAAAGGAAGGGGAAAACAAATCAGAAAAGGAATACCCTTTTCGGGACGAGAAAGACTTATCTGAGGAAGATAACGCTGGCTTTAAATGACATGACATGCTTTTTGGACTGGACGTCCGATCTTCTAAGAGCTTGCGTTTTCCTAAACCAGAACGGATCTGTGATTCCAAACTGGTGGCACTCTGCCAAAACTTTCTTGGGGTGGCGTCAATCTTTTTCGGCCAACAGCGCCCTTTGCGGGTTTTCGCTGGCTGACCTCTCTCATTTCTCTTCCTGTCATCGCTTGATAGCACTCTTTGCGAGTTTTTACTAAGCAAGCTCTCTCATTTTGGTTTCTCTACTCCCGTCGCCTCGTGATGCCTGAAGGTTTTCACCGCCGAGACTCTCTCATTTTATCTCTCTCGACTCAGAGTGTGCTGGTCTCCATTTGTGACGCTTATTGGTTCCCCATCATATTTGGTAATTGATTTGAAGGCTTGTGCTTGGTAAAGAGAGGTAGATGATACTAACTCCTAAACTGCTCGACGTGCCCCAGTTTCAATTTCAGGGTGAATGGGATTTTATTGTTGGTGTGACTGAACCTCAGGGAGAGGCTGCCTACGTATCCTTTCGGAATCAAGTCAAACGTAGTTCAGGCCTCAAAAAAAAATTTTGTTTTCTTTCTTTGTTTTTTTTTTTTTAACTTCTTTTTGTAGAGAGGATTGGGTAGTGTTTAGGGAGTAGTGGGGAATAAAACCTTCGCCATTTTCAAATGTGTCAGGACCACCGGAGTATGATTTAGGCGTAGTACCTCTTGACTGCATCTGCATTTACTGTTGTGTCGGGGTCATTTCCTTCGATATCACCTAAATACAATGCTCTTCGCGGCAGTATCTTCCTTACAATGTATGGGCCTTTCCAATTTGGGGCAAACTTTCCTTTTGCTTCTTCATGATGCGGCAGAATACGCCTCAGTACTAGCTGACCTACTTCGAAATTCCGGGGTCGGACTTTCTTGTTGTAAGCACGGGCCATCCTTCGTTGGTATAACTGTCCGTGACAAACTGCAGCCATCCACTTTTCATCAATCAACGTCAATTGCTCCAGTCGAGTCTTAACCCACTCGCTGTCCTCGATTTCTGCTTCGACAATGATTCGAAGTGAAGGAATCTCTACCTCTGCCGGTATTACGGCCTCGGTCCCATAAACCAAAAGATAAGGAGTCGCTCCCACCGATGTGCATACCGTAGTGCGGTACCCCAATAATGCAAAAGGTAACTGCTCATGCCACTGTCGGGAACTTTGTATTGTTTTCCTCAAAATCTTCTTGATGTTTTTATTTGCAGCTTCCACAGCACCATTGGCTTTTGGCCGATAAGGAGTGGAATTCCTGTGTGTTATCTTGAATTGCTCACACACATCTCCCATCAAGTGACTGTTCAAGTTTGATGCGTTATCCGTAATGATAGTCGCAGGAATACCGAAGCGACATATAAGATTTGAGTGTACAAAATCCGCCACAGCTTTCTTGGTGACCGATTTGAGAGTGACAGCTTCTACCCATTTTGTGAAGTAATCGATGGCAACCAGTATAAACCTGTGTCCGTTCGAAGCCTTTGGTTCAATTGGTCCAATGACGTCCATGCCCCAAGCGACAAATGGCCAAGGTGCGGACATGGGATGCAGTTCCGTGGGAGGTGCATGAATCAAATTACCATGCACCTGACACTGATGACACTTCCGGACAAAGCTAAAGCAATCCTTTTCCATGGTCATCCAGTAATAACCTGCTCTAAGGATCTTCTTCGCTAAGACATACCCGTTCATGTGAGGTCCGCACATACCTGCGTGTACTTCGTGCATAATCTTTCTTGCTTCCTCGATATCGACACATCTTAAGAGATTGAGGTCCGGAGTCCTCTTATATAACAATTCACCGCTCAAAAAAGAAACCACTTGCATGTCGCCTAATGGTCCTCTTTTGATCTCCAGTAGCGTGCTCGGGGTATTCTTGCGTCTTCAGGAACCTCTTGATGTCATGGTACCAAGGCTGCGTATTTGATCCCGCCTCGATTACACTGCAGTAACCGTGTCTTTCCTTGATTTGGATTTCCAAAGGATCGACGTGGGCGTTGGCTGGGTGGGTAGCATAGAAGCCAGAGTAGCAAGTGCATCTGCCAGTTCATTGTGACACCTCGGAATATACCTGAACTCTATTGAGGTAAAGCGCTTGCTGAGGTCCTCCACATGTTGTCGGTATGGGATAAGTTTGACATCCCGAGTTTCCCACTCGCCTTGAACTTGCCGGATGATCAGGTCAGAATCTCCCATAATCAGTAAATCTTTGACATCCTGATCGATTGCCATATGCATGCCCATAATGCAGGCTTCATATTCAGCTGTATTATTTGTGCAGAAGAAACGAAGTCTAGCTGTGGCGGGATAATGCTGACCGGCAGGTGAGATCAAAATTGCCCCAATCCCTATACCCTTGGCGTTCACGGCTCCGTCAAAGAACATCTTCCAAACATGAGCTTCCTCCGAGATCACTTCTACGGTGTTTACCTCTTCATCTGGAAAGTAGGTATCCAATGGCTGGTATTCCTCATCAACCGGATTTTCGGCCAAATGATCTGCTAACGCCTGGTCTTTCATCGCCGTGCGGGTGACATAAACTATGTCGAATTCCGTAAGCAAGATTTGCCATTTAGCCAGTCTCCCAGCAGGCATTGGTTTATGAAATATATACTTCAAAGGATCCAACCTGCTTATGAGGAATGTAGTGTGGGCTTGGAGGTAATGTCTCAGCTTTTGTGCAACCCATGTGAGAGCGCAGCATGTCCTTTCCAGCAGAGTGTATTTGGCCTTGTAGCCGGTGAATTTCTTGCTCAAGTAGTAGATTGATTGCTCCTTCTTTCCGGTTACATCGTGTTGCCCGAGGACGCAGCCGAAAGAGTTCTCCAAGACTGTCAGATACAAGAAAAGTGGCCTTCCTGGTTCTGGAGGTACCAAGACTGGGGGATTCGAAAGGTATTCTTTGACTTTATCAAAGGCTTCTTGACATTCAGTTGTCCATTTGATCGCCGCATCTTTCCTTAACAGCTTGAATATGGGTTCACACGTGCTTGTCAGCTGGGCAATAAACCGACTGATGTAGTTCAACCTGCCCAACAGACTCATCACGTCTTTCTTTGTTCTTGGAGGAGGCAAATCTTTGATGGATTTTATCTTAGTTGGATCTAGCTCGATACCTCTCCTGCTTACGATGAAACCCAAAAGTTTGCCCGACGGAACTCCGAAAGCGCATTTGGCTGGATTTAGCTTCAAGTCATACTTCCTTAGCCTCTCGAAGAATTTTCTCAAGTCTTGGATGTGATTATCCTGCGTCCTGGATTTGACTATCACATCGTCCACGTACACCTCTATTTCCTGGTGCATCATGTCATGGAAAATGGCAGTCATGGCCCTCATGTAAGTAGCCCCAGCATTCTTTAGACCAAATGGCATGACCCGATAACAGTAGGTGCCCCAAGGCGTGGTGAAAGCGGTTTTCTCGGCGTCCTCTTCATCCATCAGCACCTGATGATATCCAGCGTAACAATCTACGAAGGACTGTATCTCGTGTTTGGCGCAGTTATCAACGAGGATGTGGATGTTAGGCAGCGGGAAATTATCTTTAGGACTTGCTCTGTTCAGATCTCGGTAATCTACACATACCCGAGTTTTCCCGTCCTTCTTTGGTACTGGAACCACATTCGCCAACCATGTTGTGTATTGGACTACCCGGATCACTCCTGTTTTCTGTTGCTTGGTGATCTCCTCTTTAATTTTGTCACTGACCTCGGTTTTGAACTTTCGTTGCTTTTGTTGAACTGGAGGACAATCAGGATGAATCGGCAATTTGTGAACCACTAGATCGACACCTAGTCCCGGCATGTCATCATATGACCAAGCAAACACGTCTTTGAATTCAAAAAGAAGTTGAATTATCGCCTCTCTCGTTTTCTTGTCCGTGTGAATGCTTATCTTGGTCTCCCGGATTTCTTCCGGGGTTCCTAAATTTACCGGTTCAGTGTCATTCAGATTCGGCTTGGGTTTATTCTCAAAATATTCCAACTCTCGGTTTATCTCCCTAAAAGCCTCTTCCGCATCATATTCTGGTTCTCGGTTCATTAATTCACAGTTAAATAGCTCATTGTGATCTGGGCGTGAAGTCCGCAAGCATGTCATATTTAAAGCCGCATTATTAGGACTGAAAAGGAAGATAAGAGGAAAAGTAATAAAAATCAGAACAAAAGAAAGAATAGGAAAGCAATGATGATTCTTTTTTTTGTATTTTTGTATATTTCTTTTGGAAAGTTGGAAGACAACAATGTTTACAACTAGGAATTCAGACAACAATCGAAAAGAAGAAAACGTTCAAGTTATGTCCCGGGGATAACTTGTGATACAGGAAAGGTGGCAGGGCAGGTCTACCCGGACTTCCGTCTAGTCGGGAATGGCGTGGCCTTCCAGTTTTGAAGTTGGGCGTTCGGTCCCATGTACAGCATCTCAGCAGTGCTTGTGCCTTCACCTGGTTGAACCATGTGGACCTCGTAGAGCATTTCTCTCATCGCCCCACATATTTCCTCGATTTCCTCAGCTGTGAAGACCTCATCATCTTCTTCTTCAGCGTACCTTGGCCTGACGAAAGTCGCATATAAATCCGGCAGTGGTTGAGGCAACTTCCAGCCCTCATTTCTCCTTTCCTTTGCCCATTTTTCGTCTGTTGGAGTAGGTTTGAAACCTAGTCCAAAAGGTTTCTTGATGACTGGTAAAGTAATGGGTTCTGCTATTCCCTGAAGGGTTCGTCCAAGTCCCTTCCCTGGTCTAAATCCGTGTCGGATCATCTCTTTGGCCACCATAACCGAAGCGTTAGACAAGAAAGGCTGAGGGCAAGGTACTCCCTCTTCGTGCTGCTCTGCCAGTATCACCTCGAAAGCTTGATAGACCGTATGTTCTCTCCCTTCTCTCGGTTCAAGATACGGGATGGATGGGTCCCGATAAATGGCATGTTCGTCTTCCCCATGGACCACGATCTCTTGGTCTTCGTACTCGAACTTCACCATCTGGTGAAGAGTGGAAGGCACGGCTCCTACCGCATGGATCCAAGGTCTGCCAAGGAGGAAATTGTAGGATGTGTCCATGTCGATCACTTGGAAAGTGACTCGAAATTCGACTGGTCCTATGACCAGCAGCAGGTCTATTTCTCCCATGGTGTCTCTCTTGATGCCGTCGAAAGCTCTTACACAGACGTTGTTGGGTCGGATTCTTCCGATCTCAATTTCCATTCTTTGCAGCGTGGAGAGCGGGCAAATGTCAACACCTGATCCCCCATCCAGCATTACCCGCTTGACATAGTAGTCCTCACATTTGACTGTTAAATGCAATGCCTTGTTGTGTGCTGCTCCTTCCGGGGGTAGATCGTTCTTGCTGAAGGAGATTTGGTTGACGGCGAAGAATCTTTCTGTCATCCGCTCTAATTGCTCCACCGAGGTTTCAACCGGCACATATGCCTCATTCAGGGTCTTCAGTAAGATCTTTTGATGCTCGGCCGACCTTGTCAATAATGATAGCATGGACACCTGCTCAGGGTGCTTGCGCAACTGATCTATCACTTCGTAATCCGGCATCTTCATTTGTTGGAAGAACACTTCCGCCTCTTCAATACTCACAGGCTTCTTTGGAGGAAAGCGCCTTTGTGTGGCGTTGTTCAGTTCTTGGGTATTTGAGTACCCTCTAATGAAAGTATTTTCTGGAAGTTCTCCCACGACCTCTTTTCCTTTGTACATCACCAAGGTCTTTTGATAATTCCACGGCACTGTGGTCAGGTTGGTCATTGGCTTTTGTGGCACGCGTCCGATAACCACTGGCTCATTCAGCCGAGGTGGTTGAATCGTCCCCCGGACCACATAGGCCCCTTTTGGCACGTACATAGGTTTTGTCTTTTTGATCCCGGATTTCTGCGTCTTCTCAGCTTGACCTCGCGGTACGTAAAGAACTCCGCCCTTTGCTGGTACCACTTTCTTTTCCACCTTCTTTTCAGACTTGCTCTCTGCAACCTTGGCCTCCTCCCCCTTTTCTGATTTTTGGTCTATTTCAGGCCTCTTCCCCGTGTCGACAATGGCAATTATGGCTTTCAAAGCAGGGTCGAACTCTTTGTCTTCACAAATCATGCCGATCAGCGGCCCATTATTGTGAGCGGGCAGTGGATTGTTTGTTACATTCGGGATCTCCTCGTCCCTTAGCACTATTTTCCCCTGCTCTATCAAATTTTCGACCACTCTTTTCAATGACCAGCAGTCGTTTGTATCATGTCCCTCGGCCCCTGAATGATAGGCGCATCTGACTCCGGCTTTGTAAGAAGGAGATGTCGGGTTTTGCCTTGTTTGAGGGATGGGTTGCAAGAAACCCAACTGGACCAACTTTGGGAACAAAGTTGAGTATGGCTCACCGATGGGTGTGAAAGTCCGTCGTCGAGGTGGCTCTTGGGGGCGGTAGTTATTCTGCGGGTGTTGTGGGTTATAGTGGTTGCGGTAAGGAGGCTGATTTCTGGGAGGTGGAGCTGGGCCTCGGTTGGCTTGTTGTGGTGGATGGTTATAAGGTTGGGCATTCATGACCATATAAGGTTGATGAGCATATGCCGAATTTGAATGGGGGTAATAGTGTTGTGGGGCTCTTTCCGGAAAATGGGGCCTGGGATGACGATACTCCCTTGCTTCAAAGGCTGCCATAGTCGTTTCTTCTTTCTTCTTC
The DNA here is from genome assembly GCF_000715075.1 of Nicotiana tabacum. Classification (NCBI taxonomy): domain Eukaryota; kingdom Viridiplantae; phylum Streptophyta; class Magnoliopsida; order Solanales; family Solanaceae; genus Nicotiana; species Nicotiana tabacum. The sequence goes on along the minus strand of NC_134099.1, from coordinate 71,606,545 downwards.
CCCCTTGTTGTTCCTCCAGACCCGCTTTGGACGGCCTGGGAGGTTGCCCTTATGGCTGCTTGACTCAAAATCCTTCCCGTTTTCAACCCATTTTCCACCATCTCTCCAATCTTGATCGCTTCCGCGAATGGCTTACCCATGGCCGACATCATGTTCTGGAAATAGTCAGACTCTTGAGCCTGGAGAAAGGTAGTGACCATTTCCACTTCATCCATGGGAGGCTTCACTCTCGACGCCTGTTCACGCCACTTAATAGCATACTCTCTAAAGCTTTCCGAAGGCTTCTTCTTCAAATTTGACAGAGAGTTTCGGTCTGGCGCAATGTCGATGTTATACTGGAATTGTTTTACAAAATCTCTGGCGAGATCATCCCATATATGCCATCGGGACATTTCCTGATCCATATACCATTCCGAAGCTATCCCTACTAAACTTTCCCCAAAGTATGCCATTAGCAGTTCTTCTTTTCCGCCGGCTCCCCGCAATTGGTTGCAGTATTTCTTAAGATGTGCGATGGGGTCACCGTGCCCATCGTACTTCTCAAACTTGGGGGTCTTGAAACCCGTTGGCAGGTGTATGTGAGGAAACATGCATAGGTCGGCGTAAGAGACGCTCTTTTGCCCGCTCAATCCTTGCATATTCTTCAGACTTTGCTCAAGGCTTCTCATCCTTTTGGCCATCTCATTTTGTTCTACAACTCTGGGGTTCTGATCCTGCCCTGGTACAAGCTCGCACTGAGGCGGTAGAGGATTAGTACTGGTAGCGAACCTATTTGGTTCCATTGAGAACGACGGTGCTTGGAATGTAAAAGAGGATGAGTCAAGGCTTGGCTTGTACGTGGCAGGTTGTGCCGTAGCTGGGCAAGGCGATGCAGTAAAGATGTTCATGCTTGCATCATTGGCCGACATTCGGGGATGAGGCTCAGAAGGTGATCCTGCAGAGAAGGCGGAGGTGGCTGGGTACCCAAATGGGGTAGCAGGGTAATTTATGGGAACATTAGAAGTCCCACTTGACCTGGAGAATAGTTCAGGGAATCCGGGGACGACACTTGGCGGCTCTTTCCCATTGTTCCAGTCATCCAGCATTTCCAACATGCGGAGCCGTAGGATCCTATTTTCCTCCGCAGTTGCGGATTCAGGTGTGAGGACGGCTGAGATTGAGCTCTCCTCAGAGACGGGGACTGTTTGCAATGGAATTTCCGAAGACATTTCCACACTTCCTTTTGACCTGGTGAAGTAAGTGTGAGTACTGCTTCTGGTCCTAACAACAGGTAGTTGAACACCTCTCCTTGACCTCGTGAAGTATGAGTGCGAGGCCAGACTTTCACCAAACCAACCGTCTTTTCAAAAACCCTGGGAAAAATGCTCAATGACAAACGCACGGTTAATTCTGCAGCAAATAATAGATAGTTAATCTCACGTTGGGCATGATGCACCTATACAGTTAAGTGGATTACTATATGTTTGCTACGAGAGCATGCGTCATTCCGGCATTTTTTCTCTTATTAGTTTTTCCCCCTTTTTTTCTTTTCTTTTCTTTTCTCTTTTGTTTTCCTTTTATTTTTTATTTTTTATTTATTTTCGTAGTAAAAGAAATGCGACCGGATCCGATAGTAAAAGAAATGCGACCGGATCCGATGAGGATTGCCTACGTATCACGATGCCTACGTGAATCAGATCATTACGTAGTTCGAAAAACACAAATGGACGTAAAAGAAACAACCTCTTCATTGTTGAAATGTTCTATTACAAGCTACATTCTGCAAAAGAAAAAGCAAACTTGGAAAATGAACCTAGACTCAAAATAGACTGAAAATCACCTTGATGAAAAAACAGGCAGAAGATGCTAAAAATACAGATTTGACCTATGAATGCATTATGGTTTTAAAAATTGGTTTCCGCGGGGCATCGTTCGGCCTCGCCGCGGTCCTAGGCGTGAGATCCCTCTCAAGTTGCTCCAGCTCGTGCATAGTCTGCTTGACATAACCCATTACTGCCGAGAGGACGGTAGCGCTGGACATGTTCTCACATCGTAGACATCGTCTGGTGATGGCATGGGCAATGGCCTTGATCCTATCTCTGGTTTGCTTCTTCTCTATGAGTAGGTGCCTTATCTGATCGCTGCTCGTCTTGAATACCTGTGAGTCCTGTATGTGCTGATCCCTCAACTGCCGCACTTCTTCCTTCATTTGGGCCAACAAGTCGTAACAGTATCTATTCTCCATTTGGAAATCCCTGGCCTGCTTAACTGCTTTAAACTCAAGTGTAGCCATCTCCCTTTTTATTTTGGAAACAGCCTTCTCGTGATCACGTTTCAATTGGTTCAAACATCGGCGATGCTTATCTACTCTTGTTTCCCACCGTGCCTTGAAATCTGTCATGACCTTTTCGGATTCTTCTAACCTGTCTCGCCATTCCGTGATCTCTCTTTTCAAACCCTTTATCAACCGCTGGTCTGATTGACTTCTAGGTTGCTCATCAAGAGACAATCTCAATTTTTGGACTTGGGCCTTAAGTTCTTCATTCTCTTGGATCAACCTATTCTTTTCGCTTCGATCCGCCGCGATTTGTACGCTGTTATCGAATTTCAAACTATCTATTTGTAGCTTCAAATCGCCAATCTCTGCTCGATAACCCTTCTCTTTTGCTAACCAGTTCCATTGCCATTGGGATGATTCTACGAAATCTTTGAGATGCGGCCTCTTAGCCGGTCTTTCGTAAGACAGGCTACCTCTAAACCAAGCGTGATATCCTGGGGCGACTTCCCCTTTTGCCGTATCGATCACACAAGTGTTTGCTGTCAGATGTTGGCATTCACTCCAGATTTGGCGAACTTCTTCTTCAGGGAACTGACCGTGCGGACTGATTTCAATCACTTGGGTACTCAAATCTTCATCTTTCGGTATCACTTGGTACCTCCCAAGTTGCCTCAAAACCCGATACGGTGCATAGGGTTGGATACTTTTCAGTCCCATCAACAGAAAGTGAGGCCGGGTTGCTGGCATGTATATGATTTCCTCGATAGGTGACCATCCGAGCGTCCATTGGATTTGGCTGGCAGTGAGAGTTCGGAGAAATGAGGTCCATGATGTGACTCCCTCAGGTAAATTGAGCCCTTTGATTCTCGTGTAGAATTCTCCAATACAAGTTTTCTCTGGCGAACCATAACCCACAAGTGAGGAGCGATGACATAAATGATCGGTCATCCATACTTGCAACAGTAGGTTACATCCTTCGAAGAAGTCACCCCTGGCTCGACAAACAGTGAGAGCCTGGAAAATGTCAGCCATAATCATAGGCGCCAGAGTACTTTTATCTTGGGTAAGCAAAGTACTGACAACCCCAGTTATTCTTAGATCGATGTTGCCGTCCTTCCTTGGGAACACTATAAGACCTAAGAAAGCCGTCATGAAAGCCAATTGCCTGTGTTCGTCCCATTTTTGCCGGTTGCCTTTACTACATAGTTTGAAATCCGGCTTATTGAACCCACCCTCATGACCGTATCTAGCATACATGAGATGGAGACTGCAGAAGCCTTTGGCAAGATCTGGATGGTGAAATGTTCGGGGTATTTTCAGAAAGTCCAAAAATCGGTGTACCGTGACGGCTCTAGGTGCAATCAAGTACTTGAACCTTAACGGAGCTTCATCACCCCCAATGTATCCCGCTATTTCCTCCAGCGTCGGGGTGAGTTCGAAGTCTGAAAAATGGAATACATTGTGCGTCGAGTCCCAGTAAGTGACCAATGATCTGATAATATCACCCCGAGGCTGAATGTCTAGTAAATCCGGGAGATTTTTCAGATATTTCCTCACTTTGCCTTGCCCTTCTTTGCCTAAGTCGTTCCACCATAATCGCAACTCAAAAGGGATCTTGGTCATTATTGAAAACGATTCATTTTGTATCGTGCTCATCCTGCACATTTATTTAAGGCGATAAACTTTATTAGACTCAAAAAATTAAAATTATCTAGATTTTTTTGAAAACGGGAGGTTGGACCCGCCGAGGGTTGCCTACGTATCTCACCCCGTGCGAGAATCAAACCGGCGTAGTTCGGTCATATCGCGAATAGAGAAAATCAAATAAACCTAGTAATCAAGAATAAGCATTTTTATTGTTTTTGGAGAAAGATAAATACTAAAAAATATTTTTTTTTTGTTTTTTTTTTTTGCAATATTTGGACTATTAGTCCGAATTTATAAAAGGGTATTACAAAAGAAACAACACATTTTTGAATTATGAGTTTTCCATTTTTTTTATTTTTTATTTTTTTTCCATTTTTTTATTTTTATTTTTTAAAATAAATACCCCCTCTTCTTTCTTAAAAAGAAAAGAACAATTTTTATATGTTTTTTTTAATGAATCAAACTAAAAGACAACTTTTGGTTTTATATTTTCTTTTTTTTTTAGAAAAATTCCGACGAGGTTTCGACACTACTTGGACATTGGTTTTATTTTTCCAAAATAAGTAATTATCTCCCTACGCTGCTATTTTTCTTTTTTTTTTAGAAACCGATCAACATGCGGAACCGAAGCAAATAAATGCGCAAAACAAATAAGATGCAGCAGGGTGGCCTTTTCATTTCTGGTTGCTTGTCCTAGACGGACCCAACCCCTGTGTTGAGCCCCCTAAGTCAAATGCAACATGATGCAAATAAGCGTTCCTACTAGGGATCCGGCATGAAGTCGAGTTATACTAGGTTTAAACCTTGGTATTTGTTCTAGACTGTGTACCCGAGCGGACAACTCGAGTCGAGGAGGGGCAACTTACCGGGAACCAAAAGGCTGTCCGGCTTCGTAACTTATCCGTCCTCTTTCTTATTTCGGGTATTGACACTAACAGAATAGGGAGTCTCGACCAGCGAGCTTCTCCCCGGAGGTGAAGAGAGAAGGGTTTCGGCACAGTTTATATACAGTTCAGATAATATCAAAGCGGTAAAAGACAATATTTAGCACGTTATGCAAAAATATGTAATAAAGATCAGATAATAAAGCCAAATATAACAATTATTCTAAGCTCGAATTCTTGAACCCTGAACCAGTGGTTCTGGTTTTCTCCCCAGCAGAGTCGCCAGAGCTGTCACACCTCCTTTCTGCGCGCCCGGCCCCGAAGGGTTAAATGCGCGGGTGGAGTTTTTCCAATTTAAGTGACAATATTCGAAATGGGATTATTTATTTAATTTAGAGTCGCCACTTGGGAAAGGTTTGGCTTTTGGTGTCCCAAGTCACCGGTTTATCTTGAATCCCAAATCGAGGAAATTTTCGACTTTTCCAAATGAAGTCTGCGAACCAGAAATTCTAAGTAAGGAATTCTGTTGACTCGAGGGAAGGTGTTAGGCACCCTCGAATCCCGTGGTTCTAGCACGGTCGCTTAAATTGTTATAATGGCTAAATATCTGATTTAAATACATGTTATGACTTACGTGCTTTTATTAAGTTTAAACCGCTTTTATTATTATCATTTATTTTTATAGAATTGCAACGTCGTGAAAATGCATCTCGAACCACGTCACAATCAATGCACCCGTAGTTGTTAACACATTTCGACTCCGTTGAGATTTGAATTTGGGTCACATAAATGCGCACCCGAATTTAAGAATGTAATTTAATTAAGTCGCGCCTAAAAAGTCTAACGCGTTATTATCTTTGGGGAAGGCAGTGGAATTCACTAAACAGTCCATCCCAAATTCTAAGTATTTATTATGACCAATTATTGAGGGCCCCGCAATTTGCCTTTTTATTCGGCGAGGCTCGTCTTATTATTTTAGAAGGGTACCCTACAATGACTACGTCTTTACTACATTTATCTTTAAAGAAAAAGATGATGCCGAATTTTGCTGGTTTGGACAAATACGGACTGAATCCTTATTATGTTTGCCGAACCTAAACTTGTTTGATTACCTGATTGATTGTTCATGAGGCGAGGGTTACCGCATGCTTTGTCTTCAACAAGTGAATATGCTTATTAATTCGCTAAGTGAGATTGCAATCAAACTAACAACATATATTGAGTTATGTTTAACGACCTCCAAGTTCTATTCTTAACACTCTAAACTATTTGAAATTGATAAAAAAAATCGGCTGTTTTAGTATGAAAATTACTACTAATTGAACTCAAAAAGGATTACTAGTTTTTCTCAACAATCATCAAAAGAATCTATACCGAAACCCAGTATCGAACCTGCATTGGAACGAATAAACTGACAGGAGAACTGGCATTCATAGCCAGACTCTTAATGTGACTGTATGGGAGTTTGTTCGGGATACATTTATTCCGGACCCAGTACCACAGTTTTGTCAATTCAGTGGTCTAGGCGAAATGCATACAAGTGCTACCATGACTCTATGCTATACAGTCATACTAAATCAAACAAGTGTTATACTGAACTGAATGTATACTAAATCAAAACATGCTGTCTATGTCATACTATCATTACTGTTGAGCCATGCTATCTAACAGTTCATCTTAAACAGAATGTATGCTAGTTTATACAGAATATTTGCAGTTCGCAGTAAAAATACAGGCCCAACTAACATTCGAACTATCTTTTTACATCAATGCTATAACATAAACTGGTATTCATTTCTTTATTTCTGCTTCAACTTCAAACTTTCAACAATACAAGGTTCAAAGATTGTGTACCTGGGAATATTTGCAATTGAAGAAAGGGGCAATTAGTAGAGTAACAATGAACAAATGCAGCAGCAGTAACAGCACCAACAGTAGCAGCAGGGCAGTATAGCAACAGCAACAAGAAACAGTAGAGTAGCAACTACAACTCTCAAACAATTGGAGTGAGATCAACCTCAACTAAACTAAACTTTCGAGTAGAACAAACAATAAACAAGCAGACTCAGTTTTTGTGAGAACTCAATATTGCACAGAATAGGTCTGGATTTAGTTGAAGTCAGAAACAAAAGGAAAGGAAGCAATTTCTGATTTTGTTTGTCTGAGTTATCAGACAGATTCTTTTCCAGTTTTCTGGATTCAAAAACTTGAACTTCAATATATTCCCTCTTAGTATCTCTCCCTATCTCTGCGTGCTCTATCTGTGTGTCTCTAATTAGTGTGTATTCCAACTCTCTTTTTCAAAGAATTCCTCACAGTCTATCTGTTTTTCTCTTCCCTTCCTCTCATTCTTTTCTTTGTCTGGTCCTCCTCTTTTATAGCCTCAACACCATCTCTTTTAACAGCCTGTTTTTCAAAATGTCACCGTACCCCTCCCATGTGTCTTTTTCCTTTTCAGATCCCAATTAGTTATTTAAGTATATAACTCCCATCAACATTCCCTGGCAGATTTACTTTTAAAGTGTTTAATACTTTTTAAACTTAAAGCAGGGTATGGGCAGTAGAATATGTTGACAGCATATGCTGTCAAACCATTTTTTAAAATTAAACAAAGGACCTTTATGCAGGCCACAGGCTGTGCACAAAGCACATGAGATGCACCAATGCACATGTTGTGCACGAGTGCACATGCCTTCCAATTCAGAATCTAAGCACAAACAATCCAACAGCTATAAGTGAACTAAACTGGCTCTTAATTGATTTAGGCAAATGTTCAATAGAAGCAAATCGATTTAACTTTGTTCAGACAGTTGAAACTAATTGACGACACATGTCGACTCGACTATATTAGCATTAACATACACAAACGTAGCCAAATCAGACATTCAAAAGCATGGGACACATGACTCGACTTATACTGATTAAGCAGGATTATACTTTGAGGAATCAGTAAGTCAGTACAAATTTGGGATACAACCAATACACATGTCTTATCAGAATAGGAGGGGAGGGATTCAGACAAACACAGAGGTTTAAGCATAGTGGACAAACAAAATTTGATAAAATCAAAACAAATATGAACAGACTTTTAAAAACAAATCACACGGAATAAAACAAAAATAAAGAAAAGAAAACAAGACTCACCTCAAATCTTTTTAAGGAACAAAATCAGAAAAATCCACTGGTGTTTGAACAGACCTTCTTTAAGGTTGAATGGACTTTTAAACGAAGTGTTTCTCGGATGAGAAACACCTCGATTAAGGTCCATTAGACCTTAATCTCCTCGGTTTGAACAAAGCACGGAACATGCACAGGGAAAACTAGAGTTCAAAACTTAGATCTGGGATTCGTGTTTCCCTGGTTAGATTCGGACCAAACCAAGTATGGTTTGGTCACGAGGAGGGTCCGGGGAGTGTCTGGTATGAAACTGGGGTTGGTTGGGTTAGATCGAGTTTTGACTCGAATCTTCAAATGAAGATTCGAGGACCTGGGGGTGATTCGAAGCATGGGGTTGATAGAATTGGGTTCAGGATGGCATGGGGGTTCTATGGTGTTCAGGGGAAGGTCACCGGCGTTCATGCCGCCGGGTTCCTGGTGAAGGGGAGATGGGGGCGGCTCTAGGGTTCCGGGGTTCTTTGTGAGGATGATGAAGGGCAGGGGTATTTGGACAGGGGGGTGGGGTATGAGGGGCAGCTTATATATGGAGTGAGTGGATGGACCTCAGCCGTTGGATGAGGCATGACGAAGGGCCAAGATCCTTCCACTTGAGGGAAACAATGTCGTTTCGAGTGTTAGGGGCAGGGTTGGTTCGGGTAACGGGTCGGGCAAATGGGGTTACGGGTGAGAGATTCGGACCGTTGGATCGGCTTGGTTTGGATGGTTGGGATGGATTGGCCTTGAAACGACGTAGTTTTGGCGTTAAACTACGTTGTTTTGATGCCTGGGGAGTGGGCTGTGTGGACCGGTGGATTGGGCCATCCATTTGGGCTTCAGTTTTCAAATGTTTTGTAACCCAAATTCATTTTAAAACAAATTTTCCCCCTTTCTTGTTTATTTCTAATTTCCTAAATACACACCCTAATTAAATAAAACTAGACCATTAATTAACCACTTAACATATTTATTTCAAGCATATAAAATGTTAAAAGAAGGTAAAATTAAACAGGGTGGCGAATCAGGACAAAAGAAAAATGCGTATTTCTTTGTAATTTTCCATCTGGCGAACGGGTCATGGTTTAAATTACGCATGGCACATACATTTTTAATTCTTTTGGAGCGATTGTGGCGTAAAACAAAAATCACGTGCTCACAAGCGTACTCTCGGAAGCTCTCTGAAGATTTCTTTTTGAAATTGGACAAAGAGTTTCGATCTAGAGCTATGTCCATATTGTACTAGAATTGTCTGACAAAGTCTCGGGCCAAGTCATCCCATATGTGCCAGTGGGAGATGTCTTGGTCCATATACCATTCGGATGCAATTTCGGCTAAGCTCTCCCCAAAGTAAGCCATCAAGAGTTCTTTCCCGCCCGCTCCTCTTAGCTTATTGCAATACCTTTTCAGATGGGCTATGGGGTCCTCATGTCCATCATATTTTTCAAATTTGGGAGTCTTGAAACCGATGGGCAGATGAACATGAGGGAACATGCATAAGTTAGCATAGGAGACACTCTTCTGGCCACTCAGGCCTTGTATGTTCTTGAGACTTTGTTCTATGCTTTTCATTTTTCGAGTGATCTCTTCTTGCTCGGGATTCTTTACAGTTCTCTCTTGTTCCATGGTAGATTCATACCGAGGGTGCTGAGGGTAGGAGTTTGGGGTGACATGAGTCGTGTCCGATTGAAATGGTGGTATTTGGAAAGTAAAGGATGATGGCTCAAAACTTGTCCTGGGCAATTCTGGATATGCCGGAGCAGAGGTTGGTGGTGCGGTGAATATGTTAGAAGACACTCCCGAAATTAGTGCCCGGGGATGAACCTCAGAAGGCGTTCCGGCGAAATGGGCTGACATAGTGGGGTATTTTAATGGGGTGGTCGGGTAGTTTATAGGGATGTTCGAAGTTCCACTTGTTCTGGGAATCAGCTCAGGAAAACCAGGTATTGCACTAGGCGACTCTCTACCTTTAGACCAAGCGTCCCACATTTTCAACATGCAGAGGCGCAGTGTCCTGTTCTCTTCAGCACTTGCTGACTCTAACGTCGGGATAACCGATAATGGGCTATCCTCTAAGGGGATAATTGTTGGCAGATGACTTTCTGACATCATAACACTTCCTTTGGATCTTTTAAAGTAAGGGTGTGAAGCCAGGTTACCACAAAATCAACCACCTAAAAAATAGAACATGTTCTCAACAACATACACAACAAACCGGTTAGTTTGAAACAATTAACACATAGGGAATCGCACGTTGGGGAATGCAATGCACCTAAACAGTTAAATGTTTTCTTATACGTTTTACAACAGTTGCGTGTCTCATTCCGGGTTTTATTGTTTCCCAGATCTTTGAATCTTTTTCTTTTCATTATTTTCTCGTTTTTCTTAGCTCTCTCTCTCTTTTGCATTGTTTTCTCTCTTATTATTGTTTTCTCTCTTTTTCTTGTGCCCTTTTTTCATCATTTTCTCTCTTATTTAAGTTATCTAAAGCCATGACCGGATCCGATGGGGATTGCCTACGTATCACAGTGTCGCATGAATCAGATCATTACGTAGTTCAGAGGATAAATGCGAAATAAAAGAAAGAAACATTTTTTGGTTTTTTTTTCAAATTTTCATTAAAATAAAAACTTCTAATTTTCTCTATTACAATGACTCCATCATATAGACTTTAGAACTAAAAACAACAAACAGACTCAAAGTAGACTAACAGACTCTAAAAGAAAGTTGAAATACATACTCGAAAAGAAAAATCAGGAATACATAAATGCCTCCAATACTACTCTAGGGGCCCGCGGGATATCAGTCGGTCTCAACGCGGGCCTACGTGCAAGATCTTCTTAGAGGCGATCCAGGTCATCTATTATCTGGCGAACAAAAGTCATCACAGCTGCGAAGAAAGTGGATCTAGTCATATCCTCACACTCATGGCATTTCATGACAATATAGTCAGCAATTCCTCTAATCCTTTCTCTAATGATGCCTTTCTCTTGGAGCAGGCGCCCAATTTGTTGAGATATAGCTTCCAGGACTTGGGTGTCTGTATGCTTTGCTCCTACAACTGTCGCATGTCCTCTTCCAGTTGGGACATCAATGTATAACAATGTTCCCTCTCTGCCTTGAAGTTATTTATCTGTTGAGCCATTTCATTCTCGAGGGTAGTTAGCTTTGTCTTTAGATTTGCGACCTCTCTATCATATTTTTCTTTTAATTGCTGAACAAACCCAGCCCTTCTTTTTGCCTTCTTCGCCAACTTTGCCCGGGCTCTTGCCAATTTACCTTCGAACTTTTCCAAATTAGTCCCATACTCACATACTTTCCTCCTAAGACCGTTTATAAGTCTTTCATCTGTTTGGCTCCTTCCCGGGTTTTCAGCAGCTATCTTCATCCTTTAATCTGGGATTGGAGGGCTTCGTTTTCTCGGGCCAACTTTTTCTTCTCACCTTCATCAGCAGCGGTCTGTACACTACTCTCAAATTTAAGATCTCTGATTTTCCCTTCTAATTTGCTTATCGTGGCCCTATAGCTTTTCGCCTTTGCCAACCAATTCCATTGTTCTTGTGCCCCATCAGTGAACTGTTGTACGTAGGGCCTTTTGGCGGGCCGTTCAGCCTCTTGATGGACTAGAACCTTTTTACCATACCAGGACGTGTAGCTAGGCTCTACTTCACCCTTAGCAAAATCCTGTACTCGAGTCTGTGGCTCTAGAAACCTATATTGATGCCAAATCTGGCGAACCTTTTCTTCTGCTAATGCAGCTTTTGGACCTAGTTCAATGACTTTTCGACTCAAATCTTCATCATGAGGGATAGTTTGGTACCTGCCCAGCTGGCGCAGAACCTTGTGTGGAGCATACGGCTGAATACTCCAAAGACCCATTAATAAAAGAAAGCACACTCCGACAGACATATAGATAACTTCGTTGACCGGGAGCCAACCAAATATCCACTCAATTTTGCTTGCAGTCAAAGAACCCAAATGTGCAAACCATTCCTCTATACCTTCTGGAAACTCATGACCATTTACCCTGTTTTCATGATGCTCAATGCAATTGAGACCAGTCAGACCATAGTTCATGTAACCCGGGCGATGGCAAAGATGTTCTACCATCCAGATTTGTAAGAGCAAGTTGCAACCCTTAAAGAACTTTCCCCCTGCTCGACAAATTTCTGCCAGGATCTTTGGTATAATAGTGCCATTAGTGTCGTTAGCCTTTTAGACCATGAAGTTAGCCACTCTTACGAGCCCAACTCTATATGTCCATCACTCCTTGGGAAAATTAGAGTACCTAAGAATGCCACTACGAAGGCCAATCCCCGGTGTGCTTCCCATTTGCCTTTATTCCCTTGATGACTTAAACCGGTATATGGAGCCTCAAAACCGTGGGGGTTCCCATAACGACGGTATAGGAAGTAGAAAGTGCAGAATCCCTAAGCCAAATTTTCATCTTTGACTTCCCAACTAATACTCAGAAGGTCCAAAAACTTGTGAGGAGTTATAGCTCTTGGTGCCACCGGGTATCGGCTCCTGAGATTCCCGTTAAGGCTAGCATAGCCTGATATTTCCTCAAGTGTAAGGGTTAACTCAAAATCAGATAAATGGAACACATTGTGCGTCGGGTCCCAAAACGGTATTAAAACTTCAATTATGTCCATCCTTGATTTAATCTACAAGAGACCTATGAGCCCAACTAAAGCTTTTATCGCAGCACCTTTGCTGACCTCCCCCAGGTCATTCCACCACATATGGAGTCCTATCAGGATTTCTTCTACAACTTTGAAAGGTTTATTTTTAATAGTGCTCATCCTGCACATTTATTTAAAGTGATTGGTTAAAAACCCATGATTTATTTTGACCCAAAAAAAAAGAAGATTATTATTTTGCAAAATTGCAACTCAAACACCTTGCTCAAAATAAAACACCTTTGCATATACGGCCCTTCAGCACTTCAGGAAGGAAGATTTTAGGGTTGTGTTTGCTAATTGGACAAAAATTTAAAAAAAGACCATAGGTGGTCATTCTTACAAAAACAGCCTTTCGGCGCCCTGTCGGGACATTTCTGGCTATTTAGACAAAAATGGCATCACCTAACATTATTTACCACAAAATGACATATTTCGTATTTTTGGGTTATTTTTGCAAAAATGGGGTTGGACTCGATGAGGGTTGCCTACGTAATCCACATCCGGTGAGAATCAAACCTATAGTTCGCGAAGTTTTGATGCAACAGAAAAACATGAAATATTTTTGAAACAATTTTCCCTTTTTCTTTTTCTTTCTCTTTTTTTTTAAAAATTTCGGCAGAGTTTCGATATATTTTGGACACCAGATTTTTCAAATGCGGGTAATTATCTCTCTCCTATCTCAATTTGATTTTATTCAACTTTTCTCCCTTATTTTAGAAGTTGGTCAACATGCAAGCTGAAGCAAATAAGTGTACAAGTAGCAAGTAAAATGCATCAGGATGGTCTTTTATTCCGGGTGCACCTGTCCTAGAAGGACCCAACCCCTGTATTGAGTCCCCAAAGTCAAATGCACGTGATGCAAACAAGCGTTCCTACTAGGGATCCGGCATAAGGCTATGTTATTCTAGGTTTAAAAATCTGGTTGTATTGTTCTAGACATGGCTTACCCGAGCGGACAACTCAAGCCGAGGGGGGCAGCGTACCGAGAATACAGAAGCTTCACCGGCATTGCAACTTGTCCGAACCTCGTTCTAAAATTAGGATATGACTCTAACAGAAAAGAAATCACACGAAGTGCACACTTCCCAGATGATTTAGAAGACTCAGCGAGAAGAGGATTTCGTAACAATATATACAGTCCAAACAATATCAAAACGGTAAAAACGGCATTTAGCACATGAGGATCAAACATATAAAAATTAGATAACAAATAAAGCCAACTATAATAGTTATTCTAAGCTTGAATTCTTTAACACTGAACCAAAATTTCTGGGTTATGATCCCCAACAGAGTCGTCAGAGCTATCGCAACTCCTTTTTACCCGAGAGGGGATATAAGGGAGTTTTTCCAATTTAAGTGATATTATTCGATATGGGATTATTTTGTTTAATTTTAGAGTCGACACTTGGAATAATTTATGGTGTCCCAAGTCATCGGTTTATTTTAAATCCCAAATCGAGGAAAATCGACTTTATTTAGCGAAACCAGAAAAACTTGGTAAGGAATTCTATTATCTCGGGAGAAGGTATTAGGCATTCCCAGGTTCCGTGATTCGAGCACGGTCGCTTAACTATTAATAATTGGCCTAATTATCTGATTTATTACATATTTTAAACCTAGTGTGTGCATTTTTAACTTTATAACTGCTTTTAATTATATTAACCACTTTTTAGGATTTATGGAATTATTTCTTGAACAAGTTACGATTGTCGTATACTTGCCATTTCGGGACACACCGCAAACCACGCTACATGAAATGCACCCGTGATTTGCGATATGTTTATTTTATTACTGTTCATATTGTTATGATCGGGTCACATGAAACGCATACCGGAATTGGGGATTATGTACCATGACTATGCCACAGGAACCGTACTCATAGTCACGATAGTTAATTACGCGCCTAACGCAATACTACGAATGTTCAAAGCATTTTCTAGACTAGTTACGAATGTTCAAAGTATTTTCCACACTAGTTTTAGTATTAATGCGAGGGCCATAGATTATGGAATTCATTTGTGGATGACACGCCTCAATTTATCTTGAAATTTATAGGACCGCGCTCAACTGCTAGTAATTCATTAATTAACCCCATCATTTGCAATTTTCACAGAGTAAACTGAGCTGGGCCTATGAGGTTCGCAGATTCGACTTTATTTGCATGTGTTATATATACAAGAAACAATTTCAATCACAAAGTAAATTGTTCATACAACCAACAACGTGGAAAAATAACACCTTAAAAGCCCAATCATTTTCAATTGAATGTCCAAATCCTTTTTCAAGATATTAGTGTTTGGTTAATACTGATTAAACTTTGAGCCCATATTCTTAATACTGACAACCATTCCAGACACACTAATAGTGAAGTAACAAACTTACATCTTAACATCAAAAGAACTAACCCAGGAATTTAAAGCATGCTAGTTAACTAAGACTAAAAATAAGTAATAGACTAAATATTATCAACTATAGCTAGTGAGACAAAATTAGTTGTGGATATTAGTAATACAAACATATTACAAAAAAATGACAAACAGTTTTGAAGATGTACATGTCTTTTCTTTCTTTTTTTGCCTTTCAACTATTGACATCAAACTAACTCATTGCATAAAAATATTGCAAAGCAATAATGTTGTACTCATATACTAAGAAGAGACGACCAAAATGGGGAAAGGCCCAAAGACAAGCCACTTTCAGCACTTGGATAAACATGAGAATCTCCAGAAGATAATTTTACGATAATGCTCATCCCTTAAGCAATAGGAGGTAAGATAAAACACACAAAATGCAACAAGATTTAAACAAACAGAAAACGAACCTAAAAACAATCTGTTTACTACATCAAAGCTGATTTTTCAAGCTTTTCATACACTCCACTAAATGAAGCAAGTATTCAACATATGAAAGAGAAGTTATTCCGCACATTCAATACTAAGTATCCCAGCTAGTTCATGGAACAACACAGCAGATTTAATATATATATAAGTAAAAGCTAGAAAGGACGAAACTAAAGAAAAAGTGTCAAATGACCTGAAAAAAACATAAAAGAAACTGAAATTTAACATGAATATTAAACTTCACATCAACAGTACACCCTTCAAAACACGCTTGTATTTCATTCATCATTCAAAGCTTAAGCGGTACCTGGTTACAAGGAACAAAAATAAGGCAGTGAATCTCTAAGAACAGCAGAAGACAACAGGAAACTAGTGAAATAGCAGCAAAGAAACAACAATATCACAGCTTCAACCTCAAACCATATTACAGCTTAAGAAACCCAGAAATTCCAAAGGAAAATTTTGTTCTAACTTTTGGTCGAAATCAGAAAAATAGATCAGCTACTAATAGAACAATAGAGCTGAGCTTTAGAGGTATTTTTGAGGGTCTGAAAAATCTGTCCAGAATGAGGGAGGCACTTTTTCTTTTACAGGGTATGCCTAAAACAGCATCAAAAAAGCATATTCTAACCTAAATTCCCTAAGGGTCAGATGGTACAACATATTTGGACAGCTGGCTATCCTTTTTTTCAGCCCAATTCCAGCATTTTCATTGTCACGACCCACGTTCTCCCTCCGTGAACTATCGTAACGGCACCTAGTCTCGACGACTAGGTCAGCCTAACAAGTGCGGAAAATAAATAGAATACTTGCGGAAATATAACTCAAAAGCCAAGAATAACTGAAGGAAACAGTATATAGAATGCCGCCCGGCATATACAACACAACATCTCAAAATTCTAAAACACTATCCCAAAACCCGGAAACTCATGGTAACACAAGCTAGAAGAAATACAGTAAAGTTCTCTAATCTCCAGAATGTCATCAACAGTAAGATAGAAAGGCTATCACTGCATGATAGAATAAAGATAGAGACTCCTTGGTCTGCGGACGCGGCAGATGTACCTCGAAGTCTCCGAAAGAATCTCCCTGCCTCAAGGGTGATAAGCCTAGGTAGAGGTACCTGGATCTTCACACGAAAAACATGCGCAGAAAGGATATGAGTACACCACAGCAGTACTCAGTAAGTGCAAAGCCTAACCTCGGTCGGGTAGTGACGAGGAAGGTCAGGGCCTTACTGAGGTAAATAATAATAAACATGACAGGATAAGATAAACAATATAAATGAGAATCTTCAGTAAGAATCTATACAGTATGATAAGAGTATGATAATAGAACATAAATAAAGGCATAACACAAGGAAAACACCGCTCACAACAAGGATAATAATTGGGGATCTCTTGGTATCCCGAGGATCTCTTGGTATCCTCAATATGTACACTAGGGATCTCTTGGTATCCTCAATAAACACACTAGGGATATCTTGGTATCCCGAGGATCTCTTGGTATCCTCAATATATATATCAGGGATCTCTTGGTATCCCGCACCTCAGTCCAGATCATAAATACGTGCAGGGGATCTCCCGGGATGTCGTCCCGTAGTCCCAAATTAAAACACATAGTAGCAACTCAAGAATATCAAAATAAATATTAAGTTCGTAACAAGTAAACAGTTAATTCTAGCCTAACATGCTTCACGTAACGCAATTAAGGCAGTTTAAGCAAATAGGCAATTAAGTCAACTAAGCATGCTTTTCTAAACTAACACAGGCTAAGTTTGCAAGTAGAATAAAAATAGGTAAGAAAGGAACTCGGTTTAAATACTTAAAGTATAACCGGATTTTCAACAATTATCTCAAGTACGCGCTCGTCACCTCACGTACAAGACATTTCAACTATCAAATATCATATCCTAAGGGGAAGGTCTCCCACACAAGGTTAGACAAGTCACTTACCTCGAACCGGCTCAAAATCAACCTGAAACCACGTTCTTGCCACAAGTACTCGACTCCAAATGGCCCAAATCAATTCAATTCAATTACATAATGTAAATAACACTTCAAGTAACTGATTCTACAATTTAATTCTAAGCTAATACGCGAAATTATGTAAAATGACCAAAATGCCCCTCGGGCCCACGTCTCGGAATCGGGTGAATTTTAAAATTTTAGAAACCTCATACTCTCACGAGTCTATACATAACAAGAACACTGAAATCAGAGTCCAAATGACCCCTCAAATCCTCATTTAAAGGCTTCTTAAACTCAAGCCCTAATTACCTATTTTTCCCAAATTTCTCACCACTAATTAGGTCTTTAATCACATGAAAACGAGTTATAAAGTCAAGAACGTTACCTCCAAGTAATTCCCCTTTATTTTCCTCAAAAATCCCCCTTAGAAGCTTCAAACCCGGATGAAAATGGTGGAAGAATGGCTCAATTTCGCAAAGGCAACTATTTATATGTTCTGCCCAACGATTACCGCATTTGCGGCCCTGGGACCGCATCCGCGGTCCCGCTTCTGCGGACAAAAACGTCGCATCTAAGACTCTCACTAAAACGCCAGCTTCCGCATCTACGAATCTTTAACCGCAGGAGCGGTTCCGCTTTTGCGAGCCTCTCACCGCATCTACGGTTTCTGGAGAATCGACCCAAAGCCGCTTCTGAGGCCTTTTAGCCGCTTCTGCAGCGCCGCATCTGTGGTCCCCAAGCCGCAGATGCGAAAATACCAGAAGCAGCAATGCTACAGCTGCTGCAATACTTCTTCAACCTTCCCGTCAACCATCCGAAATTACCCCGAGGCCCCCGGGACCTCAACCAAAAGCACCAATATCACCTAATACCTTATTCAAACTTGTACCAATCCTTAAGACAACTAAAACAACATCGAAACCTCGTATTAATCAAATATTTAAGCCTAAGAACTCCAAATTTCCTCAAAATACGCTTTCGATCAAAACCCCAACCAAACCATCTCCGAATAACCTGAAATTTAGCACGCACATCCCAAATGACATGACAGAACTACTGAAACTCTCGGAATTCCATTCCGACCCTCAGATCAAAATCTCACTATCGGACCGGAAACTTCCAAATTTCAACTTTCGGCATTTCAAGCCTAAATTAGCTACGAACCTCCAAAACACAATCCGAACACGCTCCAAACCCCAAAATTACCCAACGGAGTTAACGGAACCATCGGATTTCCATTCTGAGGCCATCTTTATACTGTTCCGACTACGGTCAACTTTCCAACACTTAAGCTCTCATTGAGGGACTAAGTGTCTCAAAACTCATCAAAATTCAAAACCGAACATCCCGGTAATTCACATTAGCAGAAATAAACTTGGGGAAAGCAGTTAATAGGGGATCGGGCGTTAATTCTTAAGACGACTGGCCGGGTCATCACATCCTCCTACACTTAAACATTCGTTCATCCTCGAACGAGCATAGGGACATACCTGAAGTAGTGAAAAGATGAGGGTAGCGGCTCCGCATATCTTGCTCAATCTCCCAAGTCGCCTCCTCGACCGGCTAACCCCGCCACTGAACCTTCACTGATGCAATGTTCTTTAACCTCAGCTTTCTGACCTGCCTGTCCAATATCGCCACTGGCTCCTCAACATAAGATAGATCCTTGTCCAACTAGACTGAACTAAAATCCAACACGTGCGACGGATCACGTGATACCTCCGGAGCATCGAAACATGAAATACCAGATGAACTTCTGCCAACCTGGGAGGTAAGGCAAGCTCATAAGCAACCTCCCCAACACGCCTCAATATCTCAAAAGGGCCAATAAACCTCGGACTCAACTTCCCTTTCTTTCCAGATCTTGTAACGCCCTTCATAGGCGAAACCCGAAGCAGAACCTGCTCTCCTACCATATAGGAAACATCACGAACCTTACGGTCCGCGTAACTCTTCTGTCTGGATTGGGCTGTACGGAGTCTATCTTGAATCACCCTAATCTTCTCCAAAGCATCCTGAACCAAATATGTGCCCAATAGTTTAGCCCCACCCCAGCTCAAACCAACCCATCGGGGATCTACACCGCCTACCATATAAAGCCTCATACGGTGCCATCTGAATGTTGTACTGATAACTATTGTTGTAAAAAAACTCCGCCAATGGCAAGAACTGATCCCAAGACCCTCCAAACTCAATCACACACGCACGGAGCATATCCTCAAGAATCTGAATAGTGCGCTCGGACTGTCCGTCCATCTGAGGGTGAAATGTTGTACTCAACTCTACCCGAGTACATAACTCACGCTGAATGGCCCTCCAAAACCCTGATGTAAAATGAGTACCTCTATCTGAAATAATGGACACTGGAATACCATGCAGGTGAACAATCTCCCGGATATAAATCTCCGCCAACTGCTCCGAAGAATAAGTAGTACACACAGGAATGAAATGAGCGGACTTGGTCAGCCGATCCACAATCACCCAAATAGCATCAAACTTCTTCAAAGTCTGTGGGAGTCCAACTACAAAGTCCATGGTGATCCGCTCCCACTTCCACTCCGGAATCTATATCTGTTGAAGCAACCCACCCGGTCTTTGGTGCTCATACTTCACTTGTTGACAGTTGAGATACCGAGCTATGAATCCAACTATATCTTTCTTCATCCGCCTCCACCAATAGTGCTGCCTCAAATCCTGATACATCTTCACGGCACCCGAATGAATGGAATACCGCAAGCTATGGGCCTCCTCTAGAATCAACTCTCGAAGCCCATCAACATTGGGTACACAAATTCGACCTTGCATCCTCAATACCCCATCATCCTCAATAGTCACATCCCTATCATCACCGTGCTAAACCTTGTCCTTGAGGACAAGCAAATGAGGGTCATCATACTGCCGTTCCCTGATAAGATCAAATAAGGAAGACCGAGAAACCACGCAAGCTAGAACCCGACTAGGCTCCGAAAGATCCAATCTCAAAAACTGGCTGGCTAAGGCCTGAATATCCATCGCCATAGGCCTCTCTGATGCTGGTAAATAAGCCAAACTCCCCAAACTCTCTGCCCGGCGAATTAAAGCATCGGCCACCACATTGGCCTTGCCCGGGTGATACAAAATAGTGATATCATAGTCCTTTAGCAACTCTAACCACCTCCTCTAGCGCAAATTTAGATCCTTTTGCTTGAACAGGTGTTGCAAGCTCCGATGGTCAGTATAAATGTCATAGGGAACCCCATATAAATAATGGCGCCAAATCTTCAGGGCGTGAATAATGGAAGCTAACTCAAGGTCGTGAACAGGGTAGTTCTTCTCATGAATCTTCAACTGTCTGGACGCATAGGCAATCACCCTACCATCCTGCATCAACACCCCTCTGAGGCCAATCCTCAAGGCATCACAATAGACCGTATAAGATCTTGAACTCGAAGGTAATACCAAAACTGGGGCTGTAGTCAATGCTGTCTTGGGCTTCTGAAAGCTCGCCTCACACTCCTCCGTCCACTGAAACAAAGCACCCTTCTGGGTCAATCTGGTCATAGGGGCTGCGATCGATGAAAACCCCTCCACAAAGCGACGGTAATAGCCCGCCAAGCCAAGGAAACAACGGATCTCTGTAGCTGAGGATGGTCTGGGCCAACTCTACATTGAATCTATCTTCTTCAAATCCACCTAAATACCCTCACTCGATACCACGTGACCTAAGAACGCCACTGAATCCAACCAAAACTCACATTTCGAGAACTTAGCATATAATTTCTTCTCTTTTAGAGTCTGAAGCACAATCCTCAGGTGTTGCTCATGATCTTCCCGACTTTGGGAATACACGAAAATATCATCAATAAAGACAATGATGAACGAGTCAAGATACGGCCGGAACACATTGTGCATCACATGCATAAAGGTTGTTGGGGCATTGGTCAGCCCAAATGACATAACAAGGAACTTGTAATGACCATACCGAGTCCTGAAAGTAGTTTTCGGGATGTCTGGCTCCCGAATATTCAACTGATGGTAACCTGAGCACAAATCAATCTTAGAAACACCTGTGCACCCTGAAGCTGGTCAAACAGATCATCAATACGAGGCAAAGGATAACGGTTCTTCACTGTAACCTTGTTCAACTGGCGATAATCAACACACATATGCATAGAACCATCCGTTTTCTTCACAAACAAGATAGGAGCACCCCAAGGTGAAATACTGGGCCGAATAAAATTGTTATCAAGCAATTCCAGTAACTGATCTTTCAACTCCTTCAACTCAGAAGGAGCCATACGATACGGAGGGATAGAAATGGGCTGAGTGCCCGGCAACAGATCAATGCCAAAATCAATATCTCTATCAGGCGGCATGCCTGGAAGATCAGCTGGAAACACATCGGGAAAATCCCGTACTACGGGGGCTGAATCACCCAAAGGGGTATTGATACTGACATCTCTCACATAAGCTAGATATGTGTCACACCCCTTCTCAACCATACGCTGAGCCTTAAGGAAAGAAATAACTCTATTGGAAGTGTGATCTAAGGTACCTCTCCACTCAACACGCGGTACACCTGGCATAGCCAGTGTCATGGTTTTGGCGTGACAATCAAGAATAGCATAATGGGGTGACAACCAGTCCATGCCCAAGATAATGTCAAAATCAACCATGTTGTCTCAAAACCACTAAGATTAACCAAACACGACCGATAAATGCGGTCCACAACAAGAGAATCTCCCACATGAGTAGAAACATAAATAGGGGAACTCAAGGAATCTCGGAATACACCCAAATACGGAGCAAAATAAGAAGACACATAAGAGTAAGTGAAGCCTAGATCGAATAGAACCGATGCATCTCTGTGACAAACCAGTATAATACCTATGATGACAGAATCGGAGGCAACAGCCTCGGTACGGGCAGAAAGCGCATAGTATCTGGCCTGGCCTCCCCCTCGAGGGCGAGCTCTACCTCCCCGACCTCTACCTCTAGCTGACTGAGCAGGTGGGGTAGCAACTGGAGCTATAACCATAGCTTGAGAACTCTGCGGGGCACGCTGTGGCTAAAAAGTCGGTGGGGGTGCACTCCTCCTAACTCTAGGGCAATCCCTCACCATATGGAGGGTGTCGCCACACTCAAAACAAGCTCTGGGAGGATGTGGTGGTTGTGACTGGCTCAGGCCAGGTCTGCTAGACTGACCTCCGAAAGCACCCCGCGCAGGAGGCGCGCTAGAAACTGGAGGTGCATAATAAGACTCCTGAGGCCTAGGAGGAGCTGGAGCACTACTGGTTGCTGGAAGCACTGAATGAACGGGGCAACTTATATAACCCCTACCATGACGACCTGAAGCTGGGGCACGGGCACCTGAGTAATGGCCCGACTCTCGAAACCTCTTGGCCTCCCTCTCCTCCTTCTCCCTAGCATACATACCCTCAATCCTCCTAGCAATGCTCACCACCTGCTGATAAGAAATATCCATCTCCAACTCACGATCCATGCTAGACCTGATGCTAGGAATAAGCCTCTCAATAAATCGGCAAACTCTCTTACGAACGGTAGCAACCAAGGCTGGTGTATGCCTAGCCAAACTGGTGTAACGGACAACATACTCTGAAACAGTCATAGCACCCTGGCGCAAATGCTCAAACTCTGCACGCCATGCATCCCTAAGGCTCTGAGGAACATACTCTCTTAGGAACAGATCCGAAAACTGAGCCCAAGTCAGCGAAGAAGCCTCATCTGGACTGTCTAACTCATAGGTGCGCCACCAATCATAGGCGTCTCCTCAAAGATGTAAAGTAGTGAAAGAAACCCCGCTCGATCCTGAGATACCCATAGTATGGAGAATGCGGTAACACTCATTAAGAAATCCCAGAGCATCCTCCGATGCTAGACCACTGAACTCTGGGGGCTTGTACCTCTTGAACCTCTCAAGCCTCAGCTATTCCTGCTCGGAAGTCGCTGCCATGCCCTTGGGCTGAACTAACACTGCAGGCGGTACAGGAATAATCTCAGGGGCCTGCTCAGCATGCACTTGCTGCTCAGGAGTGCGGGCGGCGGGAGTCTGTGCTCCTCCCCCTGATTGGGATGTAGCTGCAGCAAGGGGAAGCACCCCTGCCTGAGCCAAAGTGGTGTACATGCTCATGAACTGTGCCAGAGTCTCCTGAAGGGCTGGAGTAGTAGCAGCAGTATGCATATCAGGCGCCTAGACTCCAGCTGGATCTGCTGGTGGTACCTCGGCGGCAGCTCGCGTAGGTGCTCTCGCTATACCACGGGCGCGTCTTAGGCCTCTACCCTGGACCCGGCCTCTGACGACTGCAGTAGGGGGCGCGGGTGCCTGATCATCTCGAGTAGCATGTGTCCTCACCATCTGTGAGAGAATAGAAGACAGAAGTTTATAATTGTGATGTCAAAATATTGCACGACAAGGAATCAAATGAAGTGGAAATTTTCCTAACAGTTACATAGCCACTCGTAGATAAGTACAGATGTCTCCGTACCGATCAGCGATACTCTAAGAAACCGGCTTGTGTTACGTGACTCCTATGAACCTAGAGCTCTTATACCAACTTGTCACGACCCCCGTTTGCCCTCCGTGAACTGTCGTAATGGCACCTAGTCTCGACGACTAGGTAAGCCTAACAAGTGCGAAAAAATAAATGGAAGACCTGCGGAAATATAAATCAAAAGCCAAGAATAACTGAAGGAAAATAGTATATAGAATGTCGTTCGGCATATACAACACAACATCTCAAAATTCTAAAACACAATCCCAAAACTTGGAAACTCACGGGAACACAAGTTAGAAAGAAATACAGTAAAGTGCTCTAATCTCCAGAATGTCTACATCAACAGTAAGATAGAAAGGCTAACACTACAGGATAGAATAAAGATAGAGACTCCTTGGTCTGCGGACGCGGCAGATGTACCTTGAAGTCTCCGAAAGAATCTCCCTGCCTCAAGGGTGATAAGCCTAGGTAGAGGTACCTGGATCTGCACATGAAAAACATGCGCATAAAGGGTATGAGTACACCACAGCAGTACTCAGTAAGTGCCAAACCTAACCTCGGTCGGGTAGTGACGAGGAAGGTCAGGGCCCTACTGAGGTAAATAATAATAAACATGACAGGATAAGATAAACAGTATAAATGAGAATCTACAGTAAGAATCTATACAATATGATAAGAGTACGATAACGGAACAGAAATAAAGGCATAACACAAGGAAAACACCGCTCACAACAAGGATAATAACCGGGGATCTCTTGGTATCCCGAGGATCTATTGGTATCCTCAATATGTACACTAGGGATCTCTTGGTATCCCGAGGATCTCTTGGTATCCTCAATAAATACACTAGGGATCTCTTGGTATCAGCAATAAATACGCTAGGGATCTTTTGGTATCTCGGGGATCTTTTGGTATCCTCAATAAACACACTAGGGATCTCTTGGTATCCCGAGGATCTTTTGGTATCCTCAATATATATGCCAGGGATCTCTTGGTATCCCGCACCTCAGTCTAGATCATAAATACGTGTAGGGAAATCTCTCAGGATACCGTCCCGTAGTCCCAAATTAAAACACACAGCAGCAACTCAAGAATATCAAAATAAATACTAAGTTCGTAACAAGTAAACAGTTAATTCTAGCCTAACATGCTTCACGTAACGCAATTAAGGCAGTTAAGCAAATAGGCAATTAAGTCAACTAAGCATGATTTTCTAAACTAACACAGGCTAAGTTTGCAAGTAGAATAAAAACAGGTAAGAAAGGAACTCAGTTTAAATACTTAGAGTAAAACCGAATTTTCAACAATTAGCTCAAGTACGCGCTTGTAACCTCACGTACAAGGCATTTCAACTATCAAATATCATATCCTAAGGGGAAGGTCCCCCACACAAGGTTAGACAAGCCACTTATCTCGAACCGGCTCAAAATCAACCTGAAACCACGCTCTTGCTATGAGTACTCGACTCCAAATGGCTCAAATCTATTCAATTCAATTACATAATGTAAATAACACTTCAAGTAACTGATTCTGCAATTTAATTCTAAGCTAATATGCGAAATTATGTAAAAAGACCAAAATGTCCCTCGGGCCCATGTCACGGAATCGGATAAAATTTACATTTTCAGAAATCTCGTACTCTCACGATTCTATACATAACAAGAACACTGAAATCGGAGTCCAAATGACCCCTCAAATCCTCATTTAAAGGCCTTTTAAACTCAAGCTCTAATCACTCATTTTTCCCAAATTTCTCACCACTAATTAGGTCTTTAAGCACATGAAAATGAGTTATAAAGTCAAGAACGTTACCTCCAAGTTATTCCCCATTGTTTTCCTCAAAAATCTATCTTAGAAGCTTCAAACCCGGATGAAAATGGTGGAAGAATGGCTCAATTTCGCAAAGGCAACTATTTATATATTCTGCCCAGCGATTACCGCATTTGCGGTCCCGCTTCTGCGGACAAAATGTCGCATCTATGACTCTCACTAAAATGCCATCTTCCGCATCTACGGACCTTTAACCGCAGGAGCGGTTCTGCTTCTGCGAGCCTCTCACCGCATCTACGGTTTCTGAAGAATCGACCCAAAGTTGCTTCTGCGGCCCTTTAGCCGCTTCTGCGGTGCCGCATCTGCAGTCCCCAAGCTGCAGATGCGAAAATAGCAGAAGCAGCAATGCTACAGCTGCTGCAACACTTCTTTAACCTTCCTATCAACCATCTGAAATCACCTCGAGGCCCTCGGGACCTCAACCAAAAGCACCAATATCACCTAATACCTTATTCAAACTTGTACCAATCCTTAAAACACCTAAAACAACATTGAAACCTCGGATTAATCAAGGATTTAAGCCTAAGAACTCCAAATTTTCTCAAAATATGCTTTCGATGAAAAACCCAACCAAACCATCTGCGAATAACCTGAAATTTTGCACGCACATCCCAAATGACATGAGGGAACTACTGAAACTCTCGGAATTCCATTCCTACCCTCGGATCAAAATCTCACTATCGGACCGGAAACTTCCAAAATTCAACTTTCGGTATTTCAAGCATAAATTAGCTACGAACCTCTAAAACACAATCTGAACACGCTCCAAACCCCAAAATCACCCAACGGAGATAACAGAACCATCGGATTTCCATTTTGAGGCCGTCTTCGCACTGTTCCAACTACGGTCAACTTTTCAACACTTAAGCTCTCATTTCCGAAACTCACCAAAATTCAAAACCGAACATCCCGACAATTCACATTAGCAGAAATAAACTTGGGGAAAGCAGTTAATAGGGGATCGGCATGTTAATTCTTAGGACGACCGGCCGGATCGTCACATCCATGCTAAGAATGGGGACAACTATACAAAATGCTAGAACCTTCTGATTTTACCTTATGTAAAACCAGTTTTACCCTTTCATTTACTAAATATTTCAATTTTAACCAATTCTGACCTAAATTCAAATTGTTTGATTTACTCATTAACCCTTTCTAGAAGCTTCTGTTATCAAAACTCTACCTCATTTCCCAATTGGCCCCTTTTAGGTTCTTGTTATTACCTCGTTAAACTCCTAATTCCTAATTGGTATTCAAAACTATAAACTTAAATAATTTAAAGCAAAAAATAGAAATAAAACCAAGTAAAAAAATTGAAATAGGAAGCTAACCATGAACTAATCTACTAGGACTGACTTAATTAACCTAGACGCGTGCAATTAACTAAATACTTATTTTACTAAAATTTAAACAAGTCAATCAAGCAAACCAAACAAGACTGGCACCTAAATGGTAAAAAAAATAATAATTATTATTATTATAAAAATAAAAAGAAAACAGAAACAAAGAGATAGGAGGAGGAAAATACACTGATTTTGGCCATGAATGTGATGATGGACGAGGCAAACCAGCGAACGATGAAAATGACAAAGTTTGGCCGGCCAGAAGTGAGTTGGTAAAATTCTGATGACCTCGAAATGAAACGATAAGAGTGTTAATCGATTGCTCTTGACAAGAGAAATCGATTAATGTAAGTTTCAATCTAAGACGAACTAGTTTTACCCAAAAAAGAAATTAGCAGAAAGAGAGATTAGGGTTTTGGAATCTCAGATTTGAAATTAAAGCAAATGTGTGGGGATTTTAGGGAAATTGATAGTGGGATAGCGATGAGGGGAGGCTGGGGAGTGTGGGGTTAAATTTTGGGGTGGTTTGGAGTATCGCCGTCGCCGTGGGGCGATTTCCGGCGGGTGGCTAGCGACAGCGATTAAAGAGACGAAGAAGGAGTCTGTGTTTGTTTTGGGGGTAGGGGGATCTATTCGGACAATTATAAAGGAGGATGGAGATTAGTTCTGAGCCGTTGATCAAGGGAGATCAACGGCTAAGATCAAGAACTTGAAACGACGTCGTTTTGTTTAATGGGGGGACTGGACCGGTCTTTGCATAGAGTTTGGGCCAGACTGGGTGTGATTTGTTCTTTTAGGGCCAAGGAAAATGATTCTAGGCCCAAATCTGGCCATGAACCAAGCTCCTCTCTTATTTTCCTTTTTCTTTTGTTTTTTCTTTTTCCTTTCTTTAATTTAAAAACCCAAATTAAATTAAATAAGTCCTAAATTAAATCCTATATTAATCTAATCTATAAAAATCAGACTAATTATCTATTTATAATATTTACAACATTAATTAATCCTAAATTGATGAAGAGAAAATTACTAATCTAATACTAAAAACTAAAAATGTGAAATGGACAATATTTTTTGTGATTTTTTATTTTAATAAAGTAATTAATTAACCAGTTAATCCTAAAATATGAACACAAAACCTAATATACAATGCAAGAAATTTTTGACATTTTTGGGTTTTTTTATGATTTTAGCAAAATTAAACGTGCACAAAAATGCAGCAATTAATAAAAATCCTACAAAAATTCTATAAAATTGAAAAACAATTTGGAAAAAATCTATTTCTTTAATTTTGTAGGAGTATCTTTTAGTAAGGCAAAAATCACATACTCACACCAGTTACGCTTTTGCGACGCCGCACCTGCGGAAATTCCATCGTAGGTGCGGATCCCACTTACTGTCCCGAAATCTGCATCTACGGTCAAATATTCGCACCTGTGTGTGCGCACCTACGGGCCCTACCCGCTTCTGCGATCCTTTCCTCTCAGGCCCTTTTCCGCATCTATGCTCCACTTCCGTAACTGCGATTCCGCAAATGCGCTCCTAATCTCGCACTTGCGCTTCCAGTCCACCTTAGACTTGCCTGCATTTGCGAGTTCCTCTTCGCTTTTGCAGGACCACACCTGTGGGCTCCCCACTGTAAGTGCGAAAATACCAAAACCAGCAGCTTCAGCTGCACTTCTTCTACTCATAACAATTTGATAACCACACGAAATCACCCCGAGGTCCTCGGGACCACAACCAAACATACTAACACATCCCATAACATCATACAAACTTCATCGAACCTTCGAATCACTCATCAAAACACCAAATTACACTCGGATTCAAGCCTAATACCATTATGCCTAAATCCGCTAAACCACGTCCGAATGACCTCAAATTTTGCACACAAGTCAAAAAAGACACCAAAAACCTATTCCAACTTCCGGAATTCCATTCTGACTCTGATATCAAATTTTCCACTACCGACCAAAATTGCCATAATTCTAACTTTCGCCAATTCAAGTCTAATTCTACCATGGGCCTCCAAATCACATTCTGAACGCCCTCCCAAGTCTTAAATCACCTAACAGAGCTAACGGAACCATCTAAATTCAAATCTGAGGTCATTTACATATAAGTCAACATCCGGTCAACGTTTCCAGTTTAAACCTTCTCACAAGAGACTAAGTGTCTCAACTCACTCCAAACTCACTCTGAACCCGAACCTACTAACTCGGTAAGTCAAAATATAGCTGAGGAACACAAAAGAAGCAGGAAACGGGGGAACGGGGCTATAACTCTCGAAATGACTGGGTGGGTCGTTACATCCTCCCCCTTATAAACAAATGTTCGTGATCGAACGGGTTTAGAAACATACCTGGAGCCTCAAATAGGTGTGTATATCTACTGTCACGCTCGGTCGCCCAAGTAGCCTCCTCCACAGGCTGACCTCTCCACTGCACTTTCACATATGCTATTTCCTTTAACCTCTAACTTTCGAACTTGGCGCTCCAAAATAGCCATCAGCTCCACATCATAAGTCAAATCACCATCCAACTGAATCGTGCTGAAATCCAAAACATGAGACGAATTGCTGATATATTTCCGGAGCATAGAAACATGAAATGCTGGATGCACACCCGACAAGCTAGGTGGAAAAAGAAGCTCATAGGCCACCTCCCCAATCCTCCGAAACACCTCAAACGGTCCAATAAACCAAGGGCTCAACTTGCCCTTCTTTCCAAACCTCATAACACCCTTTATGGGTGAAACCTTCAGCAAAACCTTCTCCCCAACCATGTAAGATACATCACGGACCTTTTTATTAGCATAACTCTTTTGTCTTGACTGTGTTGTGCGAAGCCGCTCCTGAATCACTTTCACCTTGTCCAAAGCATCCTGAACCAAGTCGGTACCCAGAAGCCTAGCCTCACTCGGCTCAAACCAACCTACTGGGGGTCTACATCTCCTCCCATATAAAGCCTCATCCGGAGCCATTTGAATGCTCGACTGATAATTATTAATCTAGGCAAACTCCGCGAGTGGTAGAAATTGGTCCCATAAACCACCAAAATCAATGACACACGCACGTAACATGTCCTCTAATATCTTAATAGTGCGCTCGGATTGTCCTTCCATATGAGGATGAAATGTTGTGATCAACTTAACGTGAGGGCCCAACTCTCGCTGCACGGCTTCCAAAACTGCGATGTGAACTACATGCCTCTGTCTGAAATGATAGAAATTGGCACATCGTGAAGGCGAACAATCTCTCTCCGCCAACCAGTCTGAAGAATAGGTAGTACTCATAGGAATGAAGTGCACGGATTTGGTCAGCCGATCCACAATCACCCAAATAATCGAACTTCCTCGAAGTCCATGGGAGCCCAACTACAAAATCCATGGTGATCCGCTCATACTTCCACTCTGGTATCTCTATCTGCTGGTGCAAGCCACCCGGCCTCTGATGCTCATATTTCACCTATTGACAGTTGAAAAATCAAGCTACAAATCCAACTATATCTTTATTTATTCTCCTCTACCAGTAGTGCTGTCTCAAATCATGGTATATCTTCGCGGCACTCGGATGGATGGAATACTGCAAACTGTGGGCCTCTTCTAGAATCAACTCCCCAAGTCTATCTACATTGGGCACACATATTCGGCCCTGCATCCTCAATACCCCCATCATCTCCAATAGTCACATCCTTGGAATCATCATGTTGTACCTTGTCCTTGAGGACAAGTAAATGAGGATCATCACACTGGCTCTCTCTGATACGATCAAACAAGGAAGACCGAGAAACCGCACAAGCTAGGACTAACTGGGCTCCAAAATATCCAATCTCACAAACTGATTGGCCAAAGACTGAACATAAATCGCAAGAGGTCTCTCACCAACAGGAAGGAATGCAAGACTACCCATACTCACTACTTTTATTCTCAAGGCATTGTCCATCACATGGCCTTTCCCGGATGGTACAAAATAGAAATATCATAGTCCTTTAGCAGCTCCAACCGCCTCTGTTGCCTCAAATTGAGATCCTTCTGTTTGAACAAGTGTTGGAGTCCACGATGACCAGTAAACACCTCACAAGACACTCCATAGAGATAGTGCCTCTAAATCTTCAACGCGTGAACAATGGCAGCCAACTCCAAATCATGAACAGGGTAGTTCTTTTTGTGGGGCTTCAACTGACGAGAAGCATAAGCAATCACTCTACCCTCCTGCATAAAAATACATCCAATACCGATCCGAGAAGCATCACAATATACTAAACATGAACCAGAAGTTGATGGCAGAACTAACACTAGGGTTGTGGTCAAGGCAGTGAGCTTCAGAAAGCTCGCCTTACACTCATCTGACTACCTGAAAGGAGCACCCTTTTGGGTCAATTTGGTCAAGGGCGATGCAATAGAAGAGAAACCCTGTATGAACCGACGGTAATAACCCGCCACACCGAGAAAGCTACGAATCTCTGTGGTTGAGGATGGTCTGGGCTAACTCTGGACTGCATCTATCTTCTCCGAATCAACTTGAATACCCTTACTGGACACCACGTACCCCAAGAACGCCACTGAAATGAGCCAAAACTCACACTTGGAGAGCTTAGCATAAAGTTTCTCCTCCCTCAACCTCTGTAACACAATCTGCAAATGCTGGTCATGCTCCTCCTAACTACGAGAGTACACTAGGATATCATCAATGAATACAATAACAAACGAGTTGAGATAAGGCTGGAACACACAGTTCATCAAATGCATGAATGTTGTCGGGGCATTGTTCAGCCTAAAAGATATCACAAGGAACTCATGATGACCATATCGAGTCCTGCAAGCTGTTCTAAGAATGTTCGAGTCCCTAATCTCCAACTGCTGATACCCTAACCTGAGATCAATCTTGGAGAACACCCTCACTCCCTGAAGCTGGTCGAATAGATCATCAATGCACAGCAAAGGATACTTGTTCTTGATTGTGACTTTGTTCAACTGCCTATAATCGATGCACATTCTCATAGTGCCATCCTTCTTCTTCACAAATCGAACAGGTGCACCCCAAGGTGACACACTAGGCCTAATAAAGTCGATCCTTCAACTCCTTCAACTCAGCTGGTACCATACGGTACGGTGGAATAGAAATAGGCTAAGTGCCCGACACCAAAATCAATACTGAAGTCATTATCCCTATCCAGCAGCATGCCCAGCAGGTCTGCAGGAATCATATGCAGAAAATCACGCACCACCGGAACAGAATCAATAGTAGGGGTCTCTGCACTAACATCTCTCACGAAAGCCAAATAGGATAAACAAACCTTCCCAACCATCCGTTGGGCCTTCAAGTATGAAATCACTCTACTGGGGACATAATCTAAAGAACCTCTCCACTCAATCCAAGGCAACCCCGGCATCGCCAACGTTACAATCTTAGCATGGCAGTCTAAAATAGCATAATAGGGAGACATCCAATCTATACCCAATATCACATCGAAAATCAACTATACTAAGTAGTAGAAGATCTATTCTAGTCTTCAATCCCCCAGTGGTCACTACACACGACCTATACACACGGTACACAACAATAGTATCGCCCACCGAAGTAGATACATGAACAGATGAAGCTAAAGGCTCACGAGGCATATCCAGATATGAGAAAAATACGAAGATACATATGAATAGGTGGAGCCAGGGTCAAATAATACAAGGGCATCCCGATGACATACTGAGACAAAACTTGTAATCACTGTGTCTGAAGAAATGGCATCTGGTCTGACAGGAAGAGCATAGAAACGGGCTTGATCTCCACCTGATCGGCCTCCCCTCTTGGGCAACCCCTAGCAGACTGAGCTCCACCCTAAGCTGACTGGGCAGGTGGTGATGTAACTGGTGTTAAAGATGCAGCCTGACCCTCTACTGCGGTGGACCTCCCTGATGACAAGGACAATGCCTCCACATAGGCCCAAACTCCCCACACTCAAAATAACTCCCTGGTGTCGGTGGTGGGTACTAAAGGGAGCCCCCAACACCAGGATAACTGGTAGAAGAACCTACCATAGACGAGCCCTGAATCGATAGAGCATGGGACAAACTCTGAGCTGGAAGGGCACTGATAAATGAGTGACCCAGATGAGAACTATGACAACCATGGCCAGATGATGCACTACAGTGAGCTGGACGAGCAGTCTGAGCATGACTGAAGGGACATATTACATCTCGTATTTTCGTACGTTAAAGTTTCATCGTAAGTTAATCTATGTAAGTTCGGGAATGAGATTATTTTTGAGGTTATAAGTATTATTCTACTTCAAAAAAGTGATAAGTAAATTCATGAAGGTGAGAGGGTAAGCGAATCGAAGAAAATGAGTTTCGTCGAAGTTTGTCAATTTGGGATAAAATTCGGCCCGAGCTATAATACCTGATGTTTATGGACTAGTGTCATACAAGGTACCACATGACCATGATAGTGAAGTGTATAAGGTATATTAAAGGTGAGTCGTATTTTAAGTAATTTGAGATAATTCTTAATTACATGGATAATTGGATATGTATTGATTTTTAGTGGAAGATTAACTAATTAATTAAGCACATTTAGATAAGATTGATGGTCCCCAACATGGCAGCCCATGAGGTTGGATCAAAACCCAAATTATTGACTCTTGATTTATCAATACTAGGTGGCACATTTAAGAGTTCATTGGGCAAGACTAAAACAAAAAAGTGGGGCCCACAACCTACAACTTTAAAAGATCTTTATACCTCATTAAGTAGGGATTTTATGTTAGAAACATGACAGAGGAGGAGCCACAAGAGAATGCTTATGAAATCATCCAATTCCACTTTTGGATTAGTGTTACCGTGATGTCCATGTATGTAGTAGCAACACAATTTTGAATTATGTAATAGCAACGTTACTTGCAATTCTAAAGAAGTACGGTACAATCTTTCTCAAGAATATAGTACGAATTTCCCCTACTTCGATCCATCGTTACGTGTTGTCGCAATTGACGTATGTAAGAGGGATTGTCAAGAGAATCGACTCAGGTATGTTAAGGCTATCCCTTCTTTCTTTTTGGCATGATACAAACAAAACGAGCAAATGCCCAACTTCCATAAATGACTCTATTCATAGAAATACTAGAAGTTCCTATGTTCTTGATTCCCATATGTGTTATTATTTCTATCGTCTGTTCATGGGTCTCAGAAAATGTGTAAGTTGATAAAGTTTATTTTATGATATTAATCAAAGACATAATGGTCTTATGATGTTCCGAGAGATTTTATTGACGTACTTCTCATGCATTACATTCATTTATATATGTACATTGACCCATGACCAGATGGCGTTATATACGCATATATATATATATATATATATATATATATATATATATATATATATATATATATATATATATATATATATATATATATATATATATATAGATATGGGAAAAGGTTACGGCGTTATATACGCACCACCACCTGATCAGCCGGTATGCGTTGATGATTTTGCCCACAGTGACCGAGATGATATGATGGGATGCCCTCAGAGGCTTGATGATGTTATGAACACATATACCTATGCATAGCATGACATTTATACGCATATGCATGACATTATAATATTAAATGATTCACAGAGCTATTCAGACATACATGTCGAGTCCTTTACTCCATGTTTCTCTCATGTATATTATTTACTGATTTACATTTCTTACATACTCGGTAAATTATTTGTACTAACATCCCATTTACCTGGGGACGCTGCGTTTCATGCCTGCAGGTCCCGATAGATAGGTCGAGAGTCCTCCAAGTAAGCTATCAGCTTAGCGAAAGATATTGGTGTGCTCCATTTGTTGCGGAGTTGCCTATTTGGTCAGTATAATTTGGATATGTATTAGTTGGTATGGTGGGTCCCTGTCCCAACCCTTATGACAATTATCTACTCTTAGAGGCTTATAGACATATGCCATGTACGTAAAAGATTGTATGGCCTTGTCGGCCTATGTTTAGTGTACGAGTGATCATTTTGGTCTTATAGGCCCGTATGTCTTATGTATAAGTTGGTATTACGTGTTTTATTCTAGTTATCTCACGGCAGCCTTTCCGACTCTTTTACCTATGTTAGCATGATACAAAAAGATATGATATATTGGTACTCGGTTGAGTAAGGTACTGGGTGCCCATCGCGGCCCATCGGTTTGGATTGTGACAAAAGTGGTATCAGAGCAGTTTTGTCCTAGGGAGTTTACAAGCCGAGTCTAGTAAAGTCTTGTTTATGGGTGTATTGTGCACCACATTTATAAGTAGGAGGTATAGGGTATTTAGAACTGTCACTCTTTCTTCTACTCTAGATCGTATGGTAGAGCTTAGTCGTAAAAATTAAAATTCCTAAATTCTATTATATTCGCAATGAGACGATACCTACATCCAGAAAGATGGTTGGTAAGAGATATAGCTATGGAAGAGTTAAGTCAGAGGAACTCGATTTTGTGTGATGCTTATGATGAGGAAATGTAAGGTCTTCAGCAGATCATGTGTGCACTAAGACGTGTAAGCTTCTTGATAAGGAGCCTTAAGGCATGAGTATTTATCCACCCTTATGGGAATAAAAGCAACGAGAAATCAGTAGGTAGATACAAGTTTCAATAAGCAAAAGAAGCAAGGTGAAGAAGGGTACAAGGCGCACAGTTAATGAAGATTATCAGTATTTACAATTCAAGCAGAGAAATATAAGCCTTTTGAGTTACCTTCAACAGTAATAGAGAAAAGTACAATCGGCCACACACATCTCAGTTATGCTTTATGGGAGCTAACAGATATAGTTTAAGAGAAGGACGGGATATCAGAATTCGACTGGGGTTAGAGTAGCCCAAAATAGTGGATGGATTGTTTGCGTTAGTTGACATTTTCAAAGGGTATTGCAAATGTGCTAATGAATCTCCTTGTGAGACACCCTAGATGGTGCAGTCTAGAATAGTAGTGCTAGATATGAATACTAGAGTGTTCAAAAAAAATTACAAAGATAGGCACTGGAATCCTGGAAGGGATAAATATTATCTTAGTATGGCTCTCATCCCTAGTAGATAGAGAATGTAAGGCAACCCGAAGAGCCAACAGATGGAGCAAGAGGCGCTAAAAACAAAAGAATGTCTTGTTCGAGTTTTCAGAATAAAGTGATAGACATAAATGTTAGCGGAAAATGAGAAGAGAGTTAAAAAAGCATTATGAGTAAGATATGATACATTGATCACAATGGTAGATCAAAAAAATGACAGTATTACAGAGTCTATAGTCAAGTGAAGGAAAAGACGAGAAGTGATAGGCCTTGAGACAACAAAAGAGTATAGTCCATAAAGTCATATCCTCATTTCGAGAAATAAGTCTGTGACTCCAACGCAACTACCGGAAGGAAAAGTTAGACCCCAAAATAATAAAAATTAGTATGGGCTGGTGAACAAGATAAACTAGAGCCCGGAACCAAAATGTGGTTTTTTTTTACTCAAACTACACAAATAGGTGGTAAAAAAATGACCTTTTTATATATAGCGCCATAATACCTAGCGCTATATACTAACAGTAACGGAACCGTTAAGGTATAGCACCAGGTATTGTGGCGCTATACTGTAAAAGCTGACATGGCCAGGTATAGCGCCACAATCCCTGGCGCTATATATACAACATTAATGTATAGCGCCAGGTATAGTGGCGCTATACATAGATATTTTATACCCCTCCGTCTTCTTCTCCAATTCATCCAGCCACCATTATTTTAAAACTCTTCCCCTCTTCTTGGTCCTCCACCGATTCTGCCTGTATCTTTAAAAAAAAAATTGGGTCCCCCCGACACATAAAACTCGAAGAAAAAGGGTCCCACATTCAAGTAGAGTTTCGTGCTATTGTTGATTCACAATTCCGGAGTCAAAATTTCAATCTTTTTGCTTTGCCAAAATTCTAAATCGAGGTATTGCGATTTATTTTAAGTTGAAACATTTATAATAATGTATATTATTTGATTTGTATGTGTTCTATTTCGGTTTATGTTTTTTTCGAAACTAGCATGTTAAATTTATCCGAATTTAATATTAGTGTTTTCTAATAAAATATAAATTAGTAAAATAATTTTGTCTGTTAATATCCTGATTTATATATATGTTTTTTCATTCCGTTTTGTATTTTATTTGCAATTAAATTTATTTGTTGTTTATGCTTAGTTTAGATTATTTTTTAGCGTAGTAAAATCCATACCTTTTTAGCGTAGTAAAA
Source organism: Nicotiana tabacum (assembly GCF_000715075.1). Lineage (NCBI taxonomy): Eukaryota > Viridiplantae > Streptophyta > Magnoliopsida > Solanales > Solanaceae > Nicotiana > Nicotiana tabacum. Next base: position 71,569,200 of record NC_134099.1, on the reverse strand, counting down.
CATAGACCATTATAGCGTAGTAAAATTTAGAGCATTGTAGCGTAGTAATGTGTAGTATTTTAGCTTAGAATTCCTTTTGTTTAAGTATCTTATACTGGTAGTTGGAAATGCAAACTTTGTACAATTAAGTTAATAATTGTATCAACACACATAATTAGTAATTTATACAATTAAGTTATTAAAAAATATGAATTTAAATTATAATAAAAGCACATTAATTGTACAAATTATATATATATATATATATATATATATATATATATATATATATATATATATAACTTATATATAATTTGTACAATTAAGTTATTATAAAATATGAATTTAAATTATAATAAAAACACATAATTATATATATATATATATATATATATAATTTGTACAATTAAGTTATTAAAAAATAATAATTTAAATTATAATAAAAACACATAATTATATATATATATATATATATAATTTGTACAACTAAGTTATTAAAAAATATGAGTTTAAATTATAATAAAAACACATTATATATATATATATATATATATATATATATATATATATATATATATATATATATATATATATAAAATTTTTACAAGCCCTGCTTAAGCGCGTTTTATCAGGAAAAAACATCCCCTTTGCAAGCACCGTTGGTCTAGACTCATCCCACATTGCTGTCCGGATTTCATCAAAATCCTTGTTAGAGCTTCCACATCCGGCACGGTTGGCAAGTTATCAATGTAAGGAATCTCCCTTGAATGAAACGGCACTTCGGACTCATACACTCTTCGTCTAGGGGGATCTCTCTTCAAATCAGGTCCTTCCTCCTCATCCTGCTCATCACCATCCTCACGAAAAAAGGGCGTCTCGTCTCTGGATTCATCGGCATTGTTATCGTAATCACTGTTCTGTTCCTCACTCTGTGCATCTGCCAGATCCCGATGTAATACGTCGTTTTCGGTCAATTGAGTGAGTACTGGTGGTTCAACTTGCTCGTTTTCACTGCACAACCAACAAAAATATAAGCTACTGAATTAATAAATGATTTCCATATGGATATATCACTTCACTTACAAGTCGTAATGTGATGAAATTTCATGGTGGGCATTTTCAATTAAGTGATGACTACTGGATGGGCCACTTGTAAAATTCATATCCGGCCGGTACCCCCTATTAAATATATGAGCGTTAATACAAATTCAATACGCCAAAAATATACATAATTAACACAAATGAAAATTGAAGTTTACCACTCGTCTTGTGAATTATGGAAAGCAGGGTATAAATTATTTTCTCGTTGCTCATTCGCCGGTGGTGATAAGTTTAAATCAAGGAAAACTCTTTCATCCGAAACCTGTCCGGCAAAAACTGCTTCATAATAACCACCCGATGACTGGGGGTTATCTCTGCTACGCACAACCTTGTTTTTTAGAACATCTTCGACCTTCACGTACATCTCCAACATTGTGATTACAAGAAATTCCCGGCATTCGTCCGGAGTCCTCAAAAAATCACTCAAAGTTTCATCATCGTCGATGTTAAACTCCGAGTAAAAAGCAACCCCTTGCGGAGTGACGGAATACGGATATCTTCCAGTTACTTTAAGTATCACTGAACGTTTCCTCACACTCAGTTTTTTGCATAACAACGATATCAATTTATCGTACTCTATTGTAAGTGGCAATTTAACATGACACTGAGCAGGTAAACTGTAGCCCACAGAGTTATTCTCCATCACAACCTCACCCCCCCCCAATATAATGAAACTCTTATTCTACGTTCTTCAGACATAATGAAAAAATGCTGGAGAATTTAAGAACAATAAACGTTTCAACAAGAGGTAACAAAATTTTTGAATGAATTTCTATACAATTCTAACCTCTTTATATAGGAAATGGCTAGCCGGGAATTTTTTTTATATAGGTATAGCGCCCAAAAGGTTGGCACTATACGCTTTTGAATTATTGAAGTCACGAATTATTGGTGGGGCCAGGAAATCTATGTATAGCGCCACTATACCTGGTGTTATACATTAATGTTGTATATATAACGCCAGGTATTGTGGCGCTATACCTGGCCATGTCAGCTTTTTTGCAGTATAGCGCCACAATACCTGGCGCTATACCTTAATGGTTCCGTTACTGTTAGTATATAGCGCCAGGTATTATGGCGCTATATATAAAAAGGTCATTTTTTACCACCTATTTGTGTAGTTTGAGTCAAAAAAACCACATTTTGGTTCCGAACTCGATAAACTAAACATGAATTAGGGACTGAGTGATTGGATAATAGTCGGCATCATGAGAATCTCATGTTTCATTTTGGCTATAATAGAATGGACAATAGAAGAAGATTAAGGAGAAATTCAGAGAATGGTCTTTCAAGAAGACGCTTCCCTAAAGCAAGCAATGTGAGCAAAGTTAATCTTAAGGGACTGTATGTGCCAGTTATACTAAGTGTCACCCTCACGAATAAGGAAAGTTGTTATCCTTGGTACAGAAGGATTACCGCAAGGCGAGTAAGGGTGGTCATCGATGATGTGAGAAGATACCAAAGCTGAAGAGGCAAAATATCTATAGGTAGATCGTCATTGCGCCAGATCTTAGTACTCCCCTAAAGGGGGGAATATAGAATGATGTGGCACTAAGTCAAAATTAAGTTGTTCTAGTAACTACGGAATGGTAAAGGAAGAATGTGATAAAAATGAGAAAGGAATGAGATTGCACTTATCTGAATCCGACATATATGCTATGATTCCAGAACATTATGCAAACATGACGTCAAGGAGATGAGGTAAGGGTTCCTGCCCAAGATGTTATTGATATATAAGGAGCCAGTGCGGGATGTAAGTTAAGATAAAGGAAATGACCCAAGAAATATTACGCAGAATATTGATATGAGAATGAGCCAACGAGTAGTTAGTAGTTGATTCAGGAAGAGCCTAGTTATGGCTAGACAAGATGATACAGACAAATCAACAAATCGTGAAAGATAAATATAGTAAAACCCAATATGGTGAATTCAGCCTCGTAGTTATGACATCGTGATTCTTGAGAAATATTTAAATAGGAGTTGAGGTAGTTAAAGGTACCGTATGAGTGTTACGAAAATAAAAGAGAATGCCACTGGAAGACAGTCAAAATATCAAGTTCATAAGCAACCTTACAAGCACAAGGGCGTAGAGGTAAGTAACTATAGATAATTATGGGTGAGGAAAAATATCAAAAACTCTATCGGGTATACGACATAATAAGCTCGCAGCTTTACAAGAGTCAGAGGGTCTTCCTTAATTACTACAACGAAAGACTAGCTGAGGGAATAAGGAAGAAGGCTTCAACCTAAGCACAGTGACCTAAAGAGGAAATGGTCTTGTAACAACAATCTCACTACAACATTGTATGCACTCTACAAGAAAGTGGCACCTACCGTAGCTAATGAACGAGAAGTAAAAGAAAAAGTAGGTCTCGAGATCATATGAGTTGAACGAAAACTCTGGCATACGTGAAAACTAAGATAAGCTAAGTATGCACGCAACAAGGGGGCAGAATGACCAGAAAAAGTAATAGCTTATGTTTAAAGAAAGCTGAAAAGGAACAAAAAGAATTATTCAGTTAATGATCCAGAGTTAGTTACGTTATGAACGCACTTAAGAGTTCGGAGTATTATCCATGCAGCATATATATTGATAACCATGTAGCCGTAGAAGACTCCGGTATAAGTTAAAAGAAAGAATTGAGTCTAGGTCATAGACAAAGGATTGAATTGTTAAAAGATTGTATCATGGAAATTCCATAGCACCCATGAAAGGCTAAAACTAATAACTAATACCATGAACCGCAGACCAAAAGATAGCTTAAGCCTACATAAAGGTTGATTAGAGGAAAGAGGAAACAAAAGAGTTACATCAACAAAGTAAATCAGGAGTCTGATTATTGGACCCAGAAAATTATAAGAATCGTGATTGAGAACATTGCAGGATCACCCTTAATATCAGAGGTACAAGAGAAATAGTAAAGTAGCCACATTCTATAACGGCTCTACGATAAAGCCAGTTAGAAGAGTATTATCCTCATAAAAAATCAGTATGAAGCTCTCACCAAATTGTATAAAGAGGTACAAGTATCATAATAGAAGCTCAAGTTGTGGATGTAAATCATACCTATGTGGAAGGGAAGTTATGAAAGAGATAGAAGATGTGATGCGAGATTTTAAAGCAAGTAAGGTAAAGGTGAACAATGTATGAGATACTCAAGTGCAGAAGATTGTGAATAGTCCATACATTGGATAGAAGGCTAGAAGTATTGGGATTCAGTATCCAAGAAGGATAGCGGTGTCATTAGTGGCATGTCTTCCAGCCAATGGTTTCTAGGTATCGAGAATCCTGATTAAAAGAGTAAATAAGATTTAGAGATGATGTGATGTCTCTCTTGACGTTCCAGAATGACATAAGGAAATCTATTATGCAAGCAAGTTGAAAGGTTGTGAGTAATATAAATAGATATGAGTAGGTCGCAAGCTATTGTATGGTGAAGCGACGGGGTTCTAGAATACAAGAGTAAGGATAAGAAAGGGCGAGTGAGAAGGTCACGAGAATGGATAAGTCCTCAGGATTAAGCCCATGAAAAAAAGAGCTAATGGTTTTTCTAAGTTACAGAAAGCTCAGTATAGCCTAAATGAACTCAAAAACGTCTAAGACTAGTAGCATTTAGAAGAAATGGAATGTTGCCCTGGTAGTAGATTGAGAGTGTAATTATGACAGATAAAGGATGACGTTTGGGCCTTTGATTGAGTAATGATTTGAAGAAGAAAAAAGAAGAAAGGGATTTCATGAATTGTACAGGATTAAAATACCCACATAAGGTGAATCGCATTGGGATGTTATGAAATACGGTTATGAAAGCATGGTATCGCCCCAGGTGGATCAGTCTATTCATTTCAGATATTCCCCGATGAGACGTGAGCCCTAGTGACAGTATTACATAGAAGGTCAAGTTATCAGTGGTAGAACATAAATCAATATTGTGGTGAATCAACAATGGATGGGTAAAAGTTATAAAGTATGAGATGTGATTAGGCCATCATTCCTAATATGAACAGTAAAGAGGAAGCATTAAAGGACTTAGACTTATACATATATGATAAGCAGTAAAAGAGTAACCTAGAGTTTAGTAGCAGACCTCAGTAACGATAAATCGAAGTAAGATTTATGGTATAGTATGATCCCTAGATATAGTAGAGTCATATTGATGGATAACTAGGTCTATGAAATAAGGTATAGCAATATTCGTAAGTTCGACAAAGTACTGAGAGAAGAACTTCAGCATACCTATAGATGCCCAGAGGGACATTTTATCAAGCTCTGTATATGTTCCTAAAGTGAGGCCTAAAGATTGGCTAAAATCTAGAGGGAAGGGTCGCATAGGCGCACATATAAGGAAAAAGTGGTCCAAGCTGCATGACAGAAGGTATCAACAGTTACGAGATTGGAAGGATTCCAACCACAAGTCGTGGTATGAGAAAGAGGCCTAAAGGGGGGATGCCCTGGCCTTTGCATTTATTCAAAGAACATTTGCCTAGCGGACAAGGAGAGTACTAAAGTATTCGCAAGAGCTATATGTCATGATAATGATAAGTGCATCCGTCAACATTCAAGGACGAATGTTCCAAAGGGGGGAATGATATTACTTCCCGCATTTTTGTATGTTAAAGTTTGGCTGAATACATACGAAGACACTTAAAGCTGACACGATTTTTCACTTAGACACCTCAACTAAGGCTTGTTTCTATTAAACACTACAACATCCACTAAAATGTACATATCAAACACAAATTCAATAATTCCAAAACCAATATTAATGCCTAAGCCTCACTCTCTTTTAAAGTGGAAGAACAAACCAATAAAATAATTACATGTCAGCTAAAAAGAAGAAGATAAAATTAATTATAAAATCTGACCAAAAATTAAGAAAGAGAAAGGAGCATCCCTTCCTCCACCATCTTCCTTTTTATCTCTGCCGCAGTTCCTACGAACGGAGGCGGCTGTTTTTGGAGAAATATTTCAACAAGCCGGCTACTGTGATGATCCACTGACTTATCTATGTTATTTCTCACATACAAGGATAAGAATTTTGCACACAACGTGCTCATCCTTTAAAAAATGTGACATTGGTGTTTTGGAAATTAGTGTTCTTGGTGTTCTTTACTATCTTCATGTGTTTTCTTGTTCCAACCAACATTTTAATCCAAAATTTTAAGAGAAACTTTTCCAAATTTGTTATAACTTCAGCTAAAGATTCCCCACGACAACCTGAAGGCAACCCCAATATTAATTTCACAAACTTTCATCAAATCAAGTAACCTATTTTAAACCCATTTCACAAACTTATTCCATATTTAACGAATTTTCATTGATTTTACATTGCAAATCAGAACAGTTTTTAGTTAGTTAATTTTAATGCAAAAGATGTTTTCTTTGTAGGTACTACAGTTTTCGAAAGAAGACCCAATTGATTAAGCTCTAATTTCTACTAAATATGACTTATATTATGCAAACCTTGAAAGTTATGGAAGATAGTGATGCTTCATTACGTTTATTTCAACGGGCATAGAGAGATCCCGGCTATAAGCCCGATGGTGATAGTGCGGTGTTCGAGAAATTGAATCAAAATAGAGATTTTGTCAGAATCAAAACAGAGATTTAACCATTTAATGCTTGGATCTAGAGAATTTCTATTATGCTCGGATAAAGGAGAAACTATTGAGTTAAATCAATGGTGGAGGCACAACAATGGTGAAAGTGAAGGAGGCAATGGTGGAAATGGTGGTGGACATAAGAAGGAAATAAAAAAGACAAAAATTTATTTTTTGGGCTCTTCACGCGCCTATATTGGGTGAAACTCACTTTATGTGCTAACTCAGCTAGAAGTGCCTAATTGGAACAAATTCATGTAATATACGTGCTCATTAGGAACACCCCTAAGTTCAGGTGTATAAATGAAAAATCGTGTCAACTTTAAGTGTCTCCGTATGTATTCGGCCTTAATGTTTTATCGTAAGTTAATCAACGTAAGTTCGGGAATGAGATTATTTTTGAGGTTATAAGTATTATGCTACTTCGAACAAGTGATAAGTAAATTCATGAAGGTGAGAGAGTAAGCGAATCGAAGAAAATGAGTTTCGTCGAAGTTTGTCAATTTGGGATAAAATTCGGCCCGAGCTATAATACCTGATGTTTATGGACTAGTGCCATACAAGGTACCACATGACCATGATAGTGAAGTGTATAAGGTATATTAAAGGTGAGTCGTATTTTAAGTAATTTGAGATAATTCTTAATTACATGGATAATTGAATATGTATTGATTTTTAGAGAAAGATTAACTAATTAATTAAGCACATTTAGATAAGATTGATGGTCCCCAACATGGCAGCCCATGAGGTTGTATCAAAACCCAAATTAATGACTCTTGAATTATCAAGACTAGATGGCACATTTAAGGGTTCATTGGGCAAGACTAATACCCAAAAGTGGGGCCCACAAACTACAACTTTAAAAGATCTTTATACCTCATTAAGTAGGGATTTTATGTTAGAAACGTGATGGAGGAGGAGCCACAAAAGAATTGTTACACCCAGCAATATTACGTTCCGCAGTATTACATTACGGAGATGTTACGCTTCGCAGTAATAAGTTATGACAATGTTGCACCCTGCAGTATTTTACATTGCATTTGTTGTAAGGTAATTGACATCAGTCCAAGGAAAAGATTATTTGGGGATTATATGGATTATGCTATTTCACAAGTGATTAGTAAATTCATGAAGGTGAAAGGGGGAGCAAGTCTAAGAAAACGAATTTTGTCAAAGTTTGGCATTTTGGGATAAAATACGGCCCAAGCTAAAATACCCGATATATATGGACTAGTGTCATACAAGGTACTACAGTGCCATGATAGTAAGGTGTACAAGGTATATTAAAAGTGAGTAATATTTTAAGTAATTTGGGATAATTTTTAATTATGTGGATAAAGATTTTGTTATGGATTGCCACATGGCATTAAGCTTGGCCAAGGTGGCACCAATGTGTCTGATGAGTCATAACACATTAGGTGCCTTGTTAACTCATGACATGTTATTTGGATAAACCTGAAAAAAAAACATCAAAGTTTGTAAAGAAGTTAGCTAGCATAAAAGAACAGCAAAAACACTTGTCTGCACATTAACACCAATACCGTAGAACATTTGCTCTTTACAATTGTAGGAACCTTTCAACTTTACTAACTTAAGAAGCTTTAAAGCCCACACTCTCAATATTTTTGGATGGGAAAATCTTTAAAACAATACAAATTTTTCAGCTGTTACAGCAAACACCTTGGTTTGCTTTAGTGGTAATACAATCATGAAGACTATTTAGCCCAATTACTTGTAGAGAACGCACGGAAGTGGATTGTCATATACGGTTCACAGAGTTGAGTTGTTACCGTAGTTGATTAGAGGGATTTCCAAGAGAATCGGCTCAGGTATGTTAAGGCCCTTCCTTCTTTCTTTTGACATGGTCCAGATTATACGAAAGAAACGAGCAAATACACGGTTTCTATAAATTATTCTATTCATAGAAATAGTAGGGGTGTCTATATTCTTAATTCCCCATGAGAATTACTATTATCTTCTATTCATGGGTCTCAGAATAATACGCAGCTGGAAAAGTTTATCCGGAAGGAATATCGAGATTATTACGTATTTTCATGCATTTTACTCATTTATACATGTGCATTGACCCATGACCAGATGGCGTTATATACGCGTATATATGTAAATATATGTATATGGGATATAGGAAAAGATTACGGCGTTATATACGCACCACCACCTGATCAGCTGGTATATGATGAGGATATTGCCCACAGTGGCTGAAATATGATTCAAACGGCGTTATATACGCATATATGGGTATGTATTCAAATGGCGTTATATACGCATATATATGTATGTATTCAAACGGCATTATATACGCGTATATATGTATGTATATATATGTATATGGGATATGGGAATGGTTATGGCGTTATATACGCACCACCACCTGATCAGCTGGTATACGATTATGACTTTGCCCCCAGTGGCCAATATGATATGATGGGATGCCCTCAGAGGCTGATGATATTATGTAAATCCATACCTATGCATGGCTTGACATTTACACGCACGTGCATGACGTTATAAACATTTCAAAATATATAAAGTTATTCAGATTTAAAAATGTGTTTCAGTATTCCATGTTTCATCTACGTCTATTACGTACTAATTTCCATGCCTTATATACTCAGTACATTTTCCGTACTGACGCCCTATTACACGTGGCCTGCGTTTCATGCCCGCAGGTGCAGGTAGACAAGCTGACGGTCCTCCTTCTTAGGATCCTTAATTAGCGAGAGTTGGCGTGCTCCATTTGATCCGAAGCTGCTTTTGATATGGGTACGATACGTTTGTACATATATATGTATATGAGTATGACGTGGCTCAGTCCTGTCTTTGTACAGTTATGTTTCTATTAGAGGTCTGTAGACAGTATGTCTAGTTGGGTTATATGTGGCCTTGTCGGCTTTCAGTTTTTGATGTATAGTTGTCTATAGCAGCCTTGCCGGCTCGCCCACGGTATTCTGCCTGTATACGTACATATGCCTTGATGGCAGGCTTCTTTCACGTATGTTAATTTTGTAATATAGCAGATGTTATTCATATTCATATTTTAGAAGCATGCTTAGGGGTGATTGAGAAGTAAGACTCAGACGACCGTCGCGGCCCGTCGGTTTGGGTCGTGACAAAAGTGGTATCAGAGCAGTTCTGTCCTAGGGTTGTCTACAGACCGTGTCTAGTAGAGTCTTGTTTATGGGTGTGTCGTGCACCATACTTATAGACAGGAGGCTACAGGACATATAGAATTTTATCCTCTCTTCTTATCTTAGATCGTGCAATATAAGCGTTCGTGTTCCTAACGATGTGTTACTTTTTTAGCGATGCCTCCGAAGACTATAGCCGCTAGCACGGGTCAGAAGGCTATGAAGGTGCCAGAAATAGAGATAAGTTATACTATGGATTCAGACCCATCAGAGATCATGGGTTCTATTGAGGAGGATCCATCTGAGGATCCATATGAGCCATCCGTTCGAGTTGTTTCGACCACTCTGGCAGTAGATGGGGTGAGAGGAGTTCCGACCTCACCAAGGCCCTTAGTTTCACAGCCCGTTGATCAGGGTATGAGGGGAGTAGTGCATGGATTGGCACGGCCGGGATTCCCTCAGGCTCAAAACTATGTCAAGGTATTTGAGGACACCAGCTCTTCTGAGGTTCCGGATAGTCCACAGTCTTGGGAGTCCGTCAATCAAGGTTCTTCAGTGTATGTTATGGGATACACAAAAGAAGAAGATAGTGGTCGGGCCAAGAGAAGGAAAGTAACTGATAAGGACATGAAGATTCTGCTTCAAAGTGTGTCTGATCGAGGTTCTTATATAGGACGAGGCAAGGACCCTCTACTGTAGACTTCCTACAAGTGTCAGTTTTTGGTTGGTGAGTTCCACCTCTTCTTAGAATATTACCAAGACAGGGTTTTAAAGGTGTTTGGTTGTTTTATGAGGATGTAGGGAGCCCCGTCCCGACTTGTATATATATTGGCTATGCCTACTTAGAGGCTTTGCAGACAATATCATGTATATAATTTTGGGTATGATATGTCTACGGCCTAGTCGACCCCTATGTATATAAACCCTTTTCTAAATTAGTTATGTGAGTTAAGTCTTAATGTTGTTACTTATATATATGGATGTTGCCATAATGACCCGTGATAGATTTGAGAACAAAACAAGGATAAGGTACGTGGTGCTCGGTTAGGTAGGACTTGATATTATAATTGATATGGATTGATTGGCCTTTTGTTATGCTAACATCAAGTATAGACCAAAGGTGGGTTGATTTCAGTTTCCAAGAAAGCCTGTTTTAGAATGAGTTGATTTCAACTCGAATAGCCACTGGATGGGGCAAAGGAAAGCTAAAAGCAAAAGAATGTCGTATTGAAGTTTTCACAAAATAAGGGATATGTAAAAATATTAGCAGAGTAATGAGAAGAGAGATAAGGAAGCATTATGAATAAGGTGTGATACATGGATGAAAATGGTAGAGTGTTACATAACCTATAGTCAAATGAGAGAAGAGGCGAAAGGTGATGGGACTTAAGACAACAAAAGAATATAGGCCATAAGGTTATATCCTTATTTCGAGAAATAAGTTCGTGACTCCAACGCGACTACAAGAGGGGAGAGTTAATCCCCTGAGTAACAGAAATCAGTATGGACTAATAACCAAGATAAACTAAATATGAATTAGGGACTGAATGATTAGAAAGCACTCGGCATCATAGGAATTTCAAATTTTGTTCCGGCGGTCATAGAATGGACCACAGGAGAAGATCCATGATGAATCCAGAGAATGGTCTTCAGGGAGACGCTTCCTTAGAGCAAGCAATGTGAGTAAAGTTAAGCTTAAAAGACTGTATGTTCTAGTTACGCTAAGTGTCACCGTAGCGAGTAACGAAATTTTTCATCCGTGGTACAGAAGAATTGCCGCAAGGCGAGCAAGGATCATTGATGTTGAGAAATGATGCCAAAGATGAAGAGGTAAAATATCTATAGGTCGATCCTCATGGCTTCAGCTTTTAGTACACCCCTAAAGGGGGGAATATGGAGTGATGTGGTATTAAGTCAAAAATTAAGTAGTTCTAATGACTATGGAATGGTAAAGGAAGAATGTGATAAATGAAAGAGGAATAAGATGGCACTTATCCAAAATCTTACAAATACGCTACGATTAAAGAATATTGTGCAAGCCCAACGTCAAGGAGAGGAAGTAAAGGTTCCTTCCCGAGCTGTTATTAATAAATAAGAAGCCAGTGTGAGATGTAAGTTAAGACAAAGGAAGTAAACCAAGAAAGATTACGAGGAATATTGATATGAGAATGGGTCAACGAGAAGTTAGTAATTTGTCAGGAAGATCTCAGTTATGGCTAAACAAGAGGTTTCAGACGAGTCATCAGATCGTGTAAGATAAACATAGTAGAACCCAACATGGAGAATTCAGCCTTGGAGAATATCATTTTAAGATATATTCAAACAAGAGTCGGGGTAGTTAAAGGTACCGTATGAGTGTAACGGGGATAAAAGAAAGTGCCATTGGGAAGGCAATCAAAATATCAGTTCAAAAGCAACCATACAAGTACAAGGGCATGGAAGTAAGTAACTACAAATGATTATAGGCGAGTAAGGACATCAAAAAGGTCCGTAATAAGCTCACAACTTTACGAGAGTCAAGGGTTCTCCCTAAGTACTACAACGAAAGACTAGCTGAGAAGATAAAAAGGAAGGCTTCAACCTAAGCACAATGACCTAAAGAGAAAATGGCTGTGTAACAACAATCTCGCAACAATATTATAAGCACTCGAAAGGAAAGTGGAACCTACCATGACTAATGAACGGGAAGTAAAATTAAAAGTAATATTCGAGATCATATGAGTTGCACGAAAACTCTGGCATGTATAGGCACTAAGATGAGCTAAGTATGGACGCAACAAGGGGGCAGAAGGACCAGGAAAAGTAATAACTAATACCAGGAGCCATAGTCCGGAAGATATCTTAAGCCTACATAGAGGCTGATCAGAAAGAAGAGGAGACTAAAGAGTTACATCGACTAAGCAAAACTGGAGGAACCAAGAGAATTATAGACCTCAGGATCACTCTTAAGTAGCAGAGGTATAAGAAAGATAGTACAGTAGCCATATTTTATAATAGCTCTATGATGAAGCCAACTGAAAAGTACCAGCCTCATAAGAAGTTAGTACAAAGCTCCCACCAGATTGTGTATGTACCAGATGTACGAGTATTATATTTTATAATAAATATTCAAGTTATGGACGTGAATTACACCTAGATGGAAGGAAGGTCACAAAAGAGATAGAAGATACGATGCGAGATTTTAAGGTAAGAAGGTAAAGGTAAATAGCGTACGAGATACTCAAGGGCAGAATATGTGAATAATCCATACTCCGGATAGAAGGCCAGAAGTGCTGGGATTCAATATCCAGTAATGATAGCAACATAGTCAGCGCCATATCTCATAGCCTATGGTTTCTAGGTATCGAGGAGGCTAAATAAGACATTAAAGAAGAATTAGAGACGATATGATGTCTCACTTGATGTCCCAGAATGACATAAGGAAATCTATGATACAATCAAGTTGAAAGGTTGCAAGTAAAATAAATAGATTTGTATAGGTCCCAAGGCATTGTATGGTGAAGCGACAAGATTCTAGAAGGCAAGAGTAATGATAAGAAAGGGCGAGTAAAAAGGTAACGGAAATGGATAAGTCCTCAGGGTTAAGCTCATGACAACAAGAAAAACATATGGTTTCTCTAAATTATACAAAGCTTACTATAGCCTAAATAAACTCAAAGGAGTCTAAGACTAATAGCATTTAGAATGCCACCCTGGTAATAGAATGAGATTGATTGTGATTGTGATAGCTAAAAGATGACGTTTGGGCCTTCGATTTAGTAATGATTCAACGAAGAAAAGAAACGAATCTTATGATTTGGACAAGATTAAAATACTCACGCAAGGTGAATCGCATTGGGATGTTATGAGGTATGGTTATGGAACCAGGGTATCGCCCCAGGTGGATCAATCTAATCATTTCAGACATTCCCCGATAAAACGTGAATCCTAGTAGCAATATTACATAAAAGGTTAAGTTGTCAGGGGTATATTGTAGATCAATATTGAGGTGAATCAACAATGGATGGACAAAAGCTACAAAGTATGAGATAAGATTAGGCCGTCATTCTAAAGATGAACAATAATGAGGAAGCATTAAAGGACTTAAATTTATACATATGGAATGAGTAACTAGAGTGAGCTGGGACTTGGTAGCAGACCTCAACAACGATAAATTAAAGTAAGAGTTATGACAGTAATTCATACCGATGGTTAAACGGACCTATGCGATGAGATATAGCAATATTCATAAATCCAACAAGGTATCGAGCAAAGGACTTCAATGTACTTATAGAGGTCCAGAGAGGCATCCTATTAAGCCTTATATATACAAAAGTAAGGCCTACAGATCGACTAAAAAGGTAAAAGGAAAAAGGAAAGATGAATCGCATAAGTGCACTTACAAAGCCAGGGTCATACAGGCCACATCACAAGAGGCAACAGAAGTTACAAGATTAGGAAGATTTCGACCACAGGTCATGATATGAGCAAAAAGACTAAAGGGGGGAATACCCTAGACTTTGGATTTATTCACAGAGCAACTGCTTGAATGGAAAGAAGAGTATTAATATATTCACAAGAGCTATAAGTTACGAAAATGATAAGAGCATCAGTCAACATTCGAGGACGAATGTTCCAAGGGGGGATGATGTTACACCCCGCAATATTATGTCAATATTACGTTCCGCAGTATTACATTACGGAGATGTTACGCTTCGTAGTAATAAGTTACGACAATGTTGCACCCTGCAGTATTTTACATTGCATTTGTCGTAAGGTAATTGACATCAGTCCAAGGAAAAGATTATTTGGGGATTATAAGGATTATGATATTTCACAAGTGATTAGTAAATTCATGAAGTTGAAAGGGGGAGCAAGTCTAAGAAAACGAATTTTGTGAAAGTTTGGCATTTTGGGATAAAATACGGCCCAAGCTAAAATACCCGATATATATGGACTAGTGTCATACAAGGTACTACAGTGCCATGATAGTAAGGTGTACAAGGTATATTAAAAGTGAGTAATATTTTAAGTAATTTGGGATAATTTTTAATTATGTGGATAAAGATTTTGTTATAGATTGCCACATGGCATTAAGCTTGGCCAAGGTGGCACCAATGTGCCTGATGAGTCATAACACATTAGGTGCCTTGTTAACACGTGACTTGTTCTTTGAATAAACCTCAAAAAAAAAACATCAAAGTTTGTAAAGAAGTTAGCTAGCATAAAAGAACAGCAAAAACACTTGTATGCACATTAACACTAACACCGTAGAACATTTGCTCTTTACAATTGTAGGAACCTTTCAACTTTACTAACTTAAGAAGCTTTAAAGCCCACACTCTCAATATTTTTGGATGGGAAAATCTTTAAAACAATAAAAAAATTTCAGCCGTTACAGCAAACACCTTGGTTTGCTTTAGTGGTAATACAATCATGAAGACTATTTAGCCCAATTACTTGTAGAGAACGCACGGAAGTGGATTGTCATATACGGTTCACAGAGTTGAGTTGTTACCGTAGTTGATTAGAGGGATTTCCAAGAGAATCGGCTCAGGTATGTTAAGGCCCTTCCTTCTTTCTTTTGACATGGTCCAGATTATACGAAAGAAACGAGCAAATACACGGTTTCTATAAATTATTCTATTCGTAGAAATTGTAGGGGTGTCTATATTCTTTATTCCCCATGAGAATTACTATTATCTTTTATTCATGGGTCTCAGAATAATACGCAGCTGGAAAAGTTTATCCGGAAGGAATATCGAGATTATTACGTATTTTCATGCATTTTACTCATTTATACATGTGCATTGACTCATGACCAGATGGCGTTATATACGCGTATATATGTAAATATATGTATATGGGATATGGGAAAAGGTTATGGCGTTATATACGCACCACCACCTGATCAGCTGGTATATGATGATGATGTTGCCCACAGTGGCTGAAATATGATTCAAACGGCGTTATATACGCATATATGGGTATGTATTCAAATGGCGTTATATACGCATATATATGTATGTATTCAAACGGCGTTATATACGCGTATATATGTATGTATATATATGTATATGGGATATGGGAAAGGTTATGGCGTTATATACGCACCACCACCTGATTAGCTGGTATACGATTATGACTTTGCCCACAGTGGCCGATATGATATGATGGGATGCCCTCAGAGGCTGATGATATTGTAAATCCATACCTATGCATGGCTTGACATTTACACGCACGTGCATGACGTTATAAACATTTCAAAATATACAAAGTTATTCAGATTTAAAGATGTATTTCAGTATTCCATGTTTCATCTATGTCTATTACGTACTAATTTCCATGCCTTATATACTCAGTACATTTTCCGTACTGATGCCCTATTACACGGGGCCTGCGTTTCATGCCCACAGGTGCAGGTAGACAAGCTGATGGTCCTCCTTCTTAGGATCCCTGATCAGCGAGAGTTGGTGTGCTCCATTTGATCCGGAGTTGCTTTTGATATGGGTACGATACGTTTGTACATATATATGTATATGAGCATGATGTGGCTCAGTCCTGTCTTTGTACAGTTATGTTTATGTTAGAGGTCTATAGACAGTATGTCTAGTTGGGTTATATGTGGCCTTGTCGGCTTTCAGTTTTTGATGTATAGTTGTCTATAGCAGCCTTGCTGGCTCGCCCACGGTATTCTGCCTGTATACGTACATATGCCTTGATGGCAGGCTTCTTTCACGTATGTTAATTTTGTAATGTAGCAGATGTTATTCAGATTCATATTTTAGAAGTGTGCTTAGGGGTGATTGAGAAGTAAGACTCAGGCGCCCGTCGCGGCCCATCGGTTTGGGTCGTGACACCAGTGATGTTATTGGGTATATAAGCCTCGCTCAGTACTTTTATCAGAGCCATGTATGTAGTAGAAACACAATTTTGAATTATGTAATAGCAACGTGACTTGCAATTCTAAGGGAGCACGGTAAAAAAATTCAAGAATATAATTTGGATTTTTCCCTACTTCGATCCGTTGTTACGTGTTGTCGCAATTGACGTGTGTTAGAGGGATTGTCAAGAGAATTGACTCAGGTATATTAATGTTATCCCTTCTTTCTTTTTGTCATGATACAAACGAAACGAGCACTTGCACAACTTCCATAAATGACTCTATTCATAGAAATACTAGAGGTTCCTATGCTCTTGATTCCTATATGTGTTAATATTTCTATCGTTTGTTCATGGGTCTCAGAAAATACGTAAGTTGATAAAGTTTATTTCATGATATTAATCAAAGGAATAATGGTCTTATGACGTTCCGAGAGATTTTATTAACGTACTTCTCATGCATTACATTCATTTATACATGTACATTGACCCATGACCAGATGGCATTATATACGTGTATATATGTATATTATATGTATATAGGATATGGAAAAGGCATTATATATGTACCACCGCCTGATCAGCTAGTATACGTTGATGATTTTGCCCACAGTGGCCGAGATAATTTGATGGGATACTCTCAGAGGCTTGATGATGTTATGAACTCATATACCTATGCATGGAATGAACATTTATACGCATATGCGTGACATTATAATATTAAATGATTCACAGAGCTATTCAGACATACATGTCGAGTCTTTTATTCCATATTTCTCTCATGTCTATTATTTACTAATTTACATTCCTTACATAGTCGATACATTGTTTGTACTGATGTCCCGTTTGCCTGGGGACACTGTGTTTCATGCCTACAGTTCCCGATAGACAGGTCGAGAGTCCTCCAAGTAAGCTATCAGCTCAACGGAAGATGTTGGTGCGCTCTATTTGGTCTGGAGTTGCTCGTTTGGTCAGTATGATTTAGACGTGTATTGTTTAGTATGGCGGGGCCCTGTTCCGACCTATATGGTATTTATCTACTCTTAGAAGCTTGTAGACATATGTCGTGTATGTGAAAGATTATATGGCCTTGTCGGCTTATGTTTAGTGTACGAGTGATCATTTTGGTCTTATAGGCCGGTATGTCTTATATATAAGTTGGTACTACATGTTTTATTCTAGTTATCCTACGGTAGCCTTTCCGTCTCTTTTATCTATGTTAGCATCATACAAAAAGATACGATATGTTGGTCCTTGGTTGAGTAAGGTAACGGGTGCCCATCGCGACCCATCGGTTTGGGTCGTGACAGGACGACCTCTGTAGTGGTGAAACTGACCTCCAGAAGGAACACCACCAAAACTACCGGATCCACGAAGCATCTTGGCCTCCCTCTCTACTCGCTCCTGGAGGCGAATCGACTCTATATTCCGAGCAATGTCAACAACCTCCTGAAAAGAAGCACCTGACACCCTCTCCCTAGTCATAAGAATATGCAGCTGATATGTGAGGCCATCAACAACCTCCTGATTCTCTCCCTGTTTGTGGGAACCAACCAAATAGCATGACGGGCCAACTTTAGAAAATCTCATCTCGTACTACGTCACCGTCATATCATCTTGACGCAACTGCTCAAACTGTCTGTACATCTCCTCTCTGCAGGAATGAAGCACATACTTCTCCAGGAAGAGAACGGAGAATTGATGCCAGGTAAGGGGCGCTGCGCCAATAGGCCTACGCCTCTTATATGCCTCCCACCAAGTGAAGGCAACTCCAAAGAATTGAAAGTTAGTGAACGAGACCCCACTAGTCTCTAGTATACCTGTTGTACGGAGAATCTTCTATCACTTATCCAAGAAACCCTAGGCATCCTCGCCCTCTGCACCACTAAAAGTCACAGGCTGAAGTCTACCAAACCTCTCCAATCTACGATGATCATCATCAGGCATGAATGGAACACATAGTCCTGAGCAGGTGTAACTGGTTGAGCTGGTGGTGCCCCCGATGTCTGGAGTCCCTAAACAACCTGCTTGGGTGTGCGAGCGGCGGGAGTCTGAGTGCCCCCCCCCACCTGGGAAGTGGTTGCTGTAGTAGAAACGGAGACCGCCTGAGCAAGACCGGTGCACACGGTCAGAATCTGAACTCGGGTCTCCTGAAGACCTAGAATTACGGAGGGCACAGCTGGTGCCTGAGCTGGTCCCGCTAGTGCATCCACAACCTGATCCTGCACCGAGGCAACTGGTGGATCTACAGGTGCTGCCCTAGCTGTTGTGCGGGCTAAACCCCTGCCCCTACCACGGCCTCTATCGCGATCTCGACCTCTCGTGGCCCCAACAAGTGGTACTGGTGGCTGTCCTCCTGACCAGTAGCATGTGTCCTCACCATCTGTGAGAGAACATATTAACAGAAGTTTAGTTACCAGTATCAACAGATTTGCACGATAAGAATTCAGGAATGTGAAGTTTCCTAAGGGTTCTATAGCCTTTCGAAGATACGTACAGACATCTTCGTACCGATCCGCAAGACTCTACTAAACCTGCTCATGACTCGTGAGACCTATGTAACCTAGGCTCTGATACCATCTTGTTACGACCCAAAACACGACCCATCGTGATGGCGCCTATCGATGATACCAGGCCAGCTGACATTACCAAAACGCTTTCAACAATAGCCAAAAATGAATCAAGACTTTTAAAATAACTAAAATATTTGTCATAAAATGGGGTGAACCCCAAAAAATAAGTGCGGAAATAAAGTCCGACATCGGGGTGTCACTAGTCACGAGCATCTAACATAGCCGACCCGAAAGTAACAAGACTAACAGTCTGGAATCCAAAATACAGAAAATAAGGAAAGATAGGGAAGAAGAAAGCAAGGTTGCGAACGCCGACAGCTACCTCGCAATCTCCAATGACCAGCTACGAGTACTATCACTCCAACCTCCCAATCACTCATTCCTCATAATCACTCAGCACTCGGCACTCGCACTCAGTAGGCACCTGCGCTCACTAGGGTTGTGCAGACTCCGAAGGAGCTCCTTCAGTCCAAGCTCTATAACAAGCCAATCATGGCATAAATCAATCAGGCCCTCGGCCTCACTCAAGCATAAATCAATAAAACATGTTGTGGCGTGCAGCCCAATCCCATAAATATCCTTATAATCAGGCCCTCGGCCTCACTCAGTCATCAATCTCTCCAGTCTCTCGGACTCTCAAATATCAGGAAATCAGCCCAAACAACAATAACATGATGCATCGAAATAACAGAGACTGAGATATAATATGCGAGTAAAAACTGTGACTGAGTACAAATAGCATTTAACAGGCAATTCAACATGTATCGCGGCCCTCTATGGGTCCCAACAGTACCAACATATAGCCTAAATATGGTTTCTAACATGACTTACAGTCAATCTTTCATAGCACATAGAGAGCATATAGCTAACAGCATGTTGTTCAACTTTACGGTTCTACGGGACAGACCAAGTCACAATTCCCTCGGTGCACGCCCACATGCTCGTCACCTAGTATGTGTGTCACCTCCAAAATAGTCACAAGACATAATGTCCGGAGTTTCATACCCTCGGTACTAGATTTACAACTGTTACTTGCCTCAATCCGAGCAAAATCCTACTCTGCGATACCTTTGCCTCTCGAATCGACCTCCAAACGGGAAAAATCTAGCCATAAGTAATACAACATGATCAATATATGCCAAAGGAACCAATTCCACAAGAAAAACTATTAAATTGGACTCAAATCCCGAAATTGGCTCAAACCCGGGCCCCGGACCCACGTCTCGAAATCCGACAAAAGTCACAAAGCTAGAAACTCATCCACTCACAAGTCTATCCATACTAAATTCATCAAAATCCAACATCATATGCCCCTCCAAATCCCCAAAACTCACTCTTTAATTCTCAAGCCCTAACCTCCCAAATTTCACCTCAAAAACTCACCAACTAGGTGTAAAATCAGTGGAGAAACACCATTATTGAATATAAATAAGCATAAGAAATTCACCTCAATGATAGCTCTAAAATCCCTCTCAAAAATCCCCAAAATTCGAGCTCAAAGATGTGAAAATAGGGAAAAATCCCGAAGTGTTCTATTTATACCTTCTGTCCAGCAAAACCGCATATGCGGTACCATTTACGCTTCTGCGACGCCGCACCTGCGGAAATTCCATCGCAGGTGTGGATCCCACTTACTCTTCCAAAATCAGCATCTCGGTCAAATACTCGCACCTGCGTGTGCGCACCTGCGGGCCTTGCCCGCTTATGCATTCCTTTCCTCTCAGGCATTTTTCCGCATCTGCGCTCCGCTCCTAATCTCGCACCAGCGCTTCCAGTCCACCTCAGCCTTGCCCGCATTTGCGAGCTCCTCTTCGCTTCTGCGGGACCGCACATGCGGGCTCCCCACCGCAGGTGCGAAAATACAAGAACCAGCAGCTTCAGCTGCACTTCTTCAACTCATAACAATCTGATAACCACCCGAAATCACCCCGCAAGTCCTCGAGACCACAACCAAACATACCGACACGTCCCATAACATCATACAAACTTCGCCGAAACTTCGAATCACTCAAAACAACATCAAATTACACTCGGATTCAAGCCTAAGAACTTCTAAGCTTCTGAATTCCACATATGATGCCGAAACCCGCTAAACCACGTCCGAAAGACCTCAAATTTTGCACACAAGTCAAAAATGACATCATGAACTTATTCCAACTTCCGGAGTTCCATTTCGACCCCGATATCAAAATTTTCACTACCGACCAAAATCGCCAAAAATTCTAACTTTCGCCAATTCAAGCCTAATTCTACCACGGGCCTCCAAATCACATTCCGAACGCGCTCCCAAGTCCAAAATCTCCTAACGGAGCTAACAGAACCATCAAAATTTAAATCCGAGGTCGTTTACACATAAGTCAATATCCGATCAACTTTTCCAACTTAAACCTTCTCACAAGAGGCTAAGTATCTCAACTCACTCCAAAATCACTCCGAACCCGAACCAACTAACCCGGTAAATCAAAATACAACTGAAGAACACAAAAGAAGCAGAAAATGGAGGAACAGGGCTATAACTCTCGAAATGACCGGCTCAGTCGTTACACTAGCCCATTATTGTACTACAAGATCAAATAATGACCATAAAAGAAATCAAGAGATAAAAGATATTGGATTGAGATTGGGGATATATCTAGCATTCAACTCCTTATTGATTGCAAAAATTATTGTAATTGGCATTTAAACTAGTGGCCAATTTCTATTCTCACCCATTAATGTGCTACGTACCCTCAATATAAAGTCCATTAGTTATTTGTTCTCCCTGAATATATACAAATTCAATATTCACAGCCAATTACGATTCAAACCTTATGCTTTATATAGAAATGAGGTCAAGCCAAAACTCCTCCAAGTTAAAGCTGATCAATATAAACTCCAATTTTCAACATTCACAGCCATCCACACTTAATGGTCACATGGTAAATCAATTGCCAACAAGTCTAAGGGAAGCGCCACTAAGCTGTGTTCATATGATCCAAATCTGCAACTCTGGAAGAAAACCATACTAATGAATCCTCCTTGATCAGAGGTGAAAATATTTCAAATTTGGTGTCTATTTTCTGGTAGGAAAAGAAATAGGGAAAATATAAAATGTTAAGTGGCGGAAAAATTCTCAGGGAACACGATCACGTGAAATAACATTAACGTACTTGCATTGCCCCAAACTATATATATTAAAGAAAAATGATAAAAAGGAGGAGATGTAACGCCTCTTTTGGTACCATCATCGTTGCTCTGCCAGGAGAAAGATTACATATAGGATCTAACGGGTATACATCAATAGCACAATTCATAAAGAAATTTTATACTATCTTGTGTAATTTAACGTATTATAACAAATTTTCTATCGCATATTATAAACAATAACGTATATTTACTTTTAGGTATCTCCATGTGTAAAATTTTATTTACATTGTCATTACATAAAATTAAACTCATAAATAATTTCAAAAACCCCACTTCAAGTTTCGCTCCTAAATTAGCATATTCTTAGGCATGCCGCATGCTTACAGCTCTTTCACTTCGGTTTGGACGAAAAACACTGAACAAGACAAACAAATTAATCCAACCTTTTAAGCTCCACTAAGAGGAGGTGCATTGTTAGATTCGGAATATTAGACTTACCATTGAGAACTAAGACAGAAACCGATGAGGTTCGTGTCATGATTCTCTTTGCTGAAGCAATAAACATAATCGTGGAAACAAATCTCCAGTTTACAAGATAACAAAAGGACAGATTTATCACTTTGTTCACTTCTTTAAGAACATTTTGTTAAGATAGTCATTAGTAGTAAGTTTTATCACACTTCCATTCCAAAATGGTTTGATTGTTGGTTGCAATTTGGCCAACTCCACCAAGTTAATCATCCTTCTCCTATGTTACTAACACATACGTAGAGTAAACATCAACATACAATTATCTTTGAAGTGACAAAATTAAGTAAATTTCTTTACACCGCAGTTAATAGGATTTAAACTCATTTATAACCTAATTACTATTTAGTGCCACTTAGTCAAACAAATAAAATTGTGAATTAAATATGCCACAATCTAGTGATGTCAAAATTCAGTGGAGATGTCAACTTTCCAAAGTTCTTGGTGCCTGACATACTCAGATAGTATAAAACTTCTTAACCGTGCTTGATGAATGCAAGCTAATCGGCCCAAGTGACCAGATCTACCAATATCTGATGGAGATGTAGATGTGATATACATATTTCATCTTAACTTTCATAAATGCATCTCCAGCACAATTGATGTTACAACATACAAGAATACCTATCATTGATATATTGGCCTTCAAATAATATCGTTGTTACATAATTCACATTGCCCAGAAATCCTTTCTCTCCCAAAGAGATAATAAAGAGCTTGCTTCTGTCGGTCTCAGGGTAACCATATGATAATTTCTCCAGGCATTTTAACAGTGCTAGTCATCGATTTACTCTATAGTTGAGCTTGGTGACAGGGTTAGTAACAGAAGCAGGATTTTGACTTTGAATGGGGAAAAAACTCACTCAGACAGCTCTGACCGTTCTCTTTTAGCTGTTTCCATCATTACATGCAAAAATTTGCCAGGCTCACAATTGTATGGACTAGCAAGTGCTGCGTGCGCCAAGAATGGTAGCTTTCTAAGTGATCTTCCACTCATTCCCTAAAAGATAGACATGCATTAACATTGTGTGATTGTGCTTATCACAATTATATGCTGTTGAATATACTTGACTGGATACAAGGGGCAAATCTTTACCTCGCATGCCTCTGCAGCTTCAAGGAGTTGTTTACCAAGGTGTAATGACATCTGAGACTTGGTTGTAACTATGCTCAGGTTCTCCCTCAAACCAGCAAAATTTGGAAGAAGATGGTAAGCGTCCTGCATATATTACCCCATTTCATAGAGATTATTTAGTGCACTCTAATTCAAGTGATCAAAAACGACTCAAAAGTGATCCAAGAACAACCAGCACCTGGGAATTTGACAAGACGCCAGTACGCAATAGCTCTTGCAAGCATGATCTCAGTATCTCATAACGTGCTTGAAGAGTTGGTGGTCCCACATATGCCTTAATGTCAGCACGATCCACAAAAGCTATATCTGCAATCTCATGAAGCATACAATTTTCAGGTTAAATAAACATATGCAAGTGTGATCATGATACTGTTCAAAGCATGTCACTGGGAGGAAAAGGGAAGTAAAAAGAAAATGCTAGCCAATTGAATGGTAACATCGGTTCAATAAGCAGTAACTATTCATGAAACTTCAAAATTTTCATCTTACATTGTATACTAAGGGTCGTTTGGTTGGGAAATAAGTTATCTCATGGTTAATTATCCCGGGATTAGTTATCCCGGGATAAGTAATCCCACCTTCCCATAGGGATAAACAAACACTACTATCCCGGGATAACTAATCATGGGATTAGTTATACCACGATTTTATCCCAACCAAACATAGGATAAACTCACCTCAAATTTAATCTCGGGATTAATTATCCCTTCTCCCTCGTACCAAACGAGCCTTAAGATCCAATAGCGTTCAAATCAAGATATTCATACTAGCTTGTTAAACACGCAGTACATGTCAAACTGTTTGTAGTGGTTTTAAATTTTAATTGCAGAAGAAGACAACGATAGGAAAATTCCAAAATGCTTCCTAACTACTATTACAGTGGCACTCATGCGCAAGATGCAAACTAGGAAGAAAAAATACATGCACGATGATCTGCACATATGCTTTTCTTAATGAAAAAGAAGAAACTGAAACTGCTAATTAATACATTAACAAGAAACTAGACCTCTGCACGATTATGATCTCATACAACTAAAAGAAACTCACAGTTACTGTGCTTGCAATTTTGCTGTCAAACAAAGCAATACATAGCATTTTATATTTTATCTGGCACGACTGCTAACACTAAAATACTTGGAAAACATTTACATCATATTGTTCAAATATTTCTCTCTTTCAATCAGCTGGATGGGTTCAACTACCGAGTCCTGAAACTAAACAGGAGTTCGCAGAAGACATATTATGTACTATACTTTGACAAGGCACCAAACCTTACAATTTTCTGGGTAGATGAATACTGGGATGATGGCAAAGATCAATTATAGAAACTTATGATAGGAAGTAAGGCCCATGTCAAAACTCCAAGTATGACTGGAAACTGGAGAGTAGGAGCAGGACTAGTAATTCAATTTCCTGCTTTATCCCATCGGACTGAAGAATTTTCCCAGTAGAGAGTAATCCCATAAGTCCTTACTAAAATGAAATGTATGTAATTCGAGAGGATGAAAAAGGATAATTATTATGGCCATATGATCAATGCTGGACCCTAGATAATGGAAATGAAAGATTCTCTAACCAATGCATAGATCTAAAATATCTGAATTATATCCATAATTTTACTGTTAAACTATCAAAATTAGGATGAAGAGGCTCCAATGAACTGTCCTCATATGGCATATCTGAATTTAATGGCAGGCATACCAATAGCAGCAGTGATGTTGGATGTAGTGAGAATTATGACATTTGGTGCAGACTTCAACTTGTCAAGTTGGGTCAACAGAGCATTCACTACCTGAGAAGATATATCGTGTGTCAAAGGACAAATAGGTATGCAGCTTTATCAAGAAAACACATTTGTTCTTTAACAAAAGAAATCCTAACATGTTTTTAATTTTGGTGAGTAATATAAAGATTATGGTACCCGGATAGAATCTGAAGGTTCAGATCCAGACAAAGCAGCTTTTCTAGCAGCAGCAAGGCTTTCAACTTCATCTGGAAAAATATGGGCAAAGAGTTATTATGCTAAACGATAAATAAATAATTCACCAGTGTAACTGAATTGTTCATTTATTGTAATTCTCACCAATCAGGACAAATACCAGATTGTTTTCTTCCTCTACCATTTCTTGGATTTTCGAGAACAGCTTTGCAACCTAAGGTTGAAATAAGGATGTAAGCCACTTAGCTGAAGCCAAGCACAAAGTTGTCAAAATAAAGCTGTCTACCAAAGAATCAAATGGGCAAACTAGTGCAACCAAAGTAATTGGAGATAGGAAGGTGGAGATAAACAGAATGGAGGACATCAAATTACCAAACAAACCGCTTGGCAGTCCATTTTCTAGTGACTAACATGATTAGGAAGTAGAACTGCATTGCAGAATATATCAGGGCTTTTCAACACTCTTATATACTTTTGCTTTAGCTTTGACAGAATTTTAGTTTCTGTTCTGAATACTCCGGCTGACAGATTAGATAACAAGTCTTGTCTCAAATAATACAAGGAAATATTTTATTCAATGACTTAACGGAAGTCTGTAACAGCATTTTCCTTTTCTGGAGAACAATCTTAGCACTAAGAGACACCTTCACTTTCATAGTTGACTACTTGGGAATAATGCAGCCCAGGCAAGACAAGAATGACCAACCAAGACAATAAATTGATAGATACAGGTTAACCTGAAAACTTTGAAACACTAAGGGGTAATTTGGTTGGCCTTACAAGAAAAACAAATCCCCTTTAAGTAATGCCAGCATTTGGTTGGTATTATTAAATAAAACCCGCACTCAGATATGCAAGAATCTACATATTAGTTATGTCAATAGAATGTGGAATAAGAGTACACATATTAGCAATAACAACATCAACTATTATGCCTCAGTTCCAAACAAAGTTGATCATATGAGAATAAAAATATTTAAAGATATAGATGCCCTTAAAGTAATCCTTACATAACAATCCTACATTATTATTCATAGATGAAAGGCACAGAATTCCCTAAAATATTATTCACCCCATAACAATCGCTTCATTATTATTCACCGAATGGACAATCCTTACATGATAATTCCCACATAACTAGTATGTGAACTAAAATATTATTCACCCCATAACAATCGCTTCATTATTATTCACCGTATGGACAATCCGTACATGATAATTCCCACATAACTAGTATGTGAACTAAAAGACCCCTAATTCGACTGACGACTTGGCTCTTTGAGTGTTAATAAAACTATCAATGATCTTGACCGTGGGTCAGTGTCTTGCGACGTGCACATGTAGACTCCATTATTGCAATTAACTAGACCAGCATTAGAGAGTATGAACTTGTATAGTAATCATGGAGTTGAAGTTTCAGCAGAATTCATTTTCAGGCACCAAAACAGAATCCACAAATATCCAACCTCATTAACTAACTATTCCAAACTCGTGCTGCATACTCTTCAAATTCATTGTCCTCCATGGACTCATTCTCTGCCCTATGCCAGCAAATTGCATCAAAGATAAGAAGCCAATATAAAGAATATCTTCTCTTGGGTGTGGCCTGACCAATGAAATGGGAGGAGAACCATGAGGTCTCAGGTTCAAATCCCAGCGGAGATAGAAAAACACTAGGTGATTTCTTCCCCTCTGCCTAAGCCTTGGGGGCAGAGTTACCCGTACTTGTGCTGGTGGAGGTAGCAAGTACCAGGTGTAACGTCGAGGCGCGTGCAAGCTACCCTCACACCACTGATATCACAAAAAAAAAACTCTCTTGGTTTCAGCATTGTCAAGACTTGAAGTTGTAACTTTTACAGTTCGGCAGTTTCTCCCTCAGACTATGACGTTGAATAGCTTTGAAACTCTTCATGAATTATGTAACTGAGAATATCTTATGATAGTCAAGTTATGGTAGTTTTCTATTAGTCTAGTAAATGGAAATAGCAGGATCTCAAATCCTCAGCACAGTTTACCTTTCCAACAAACAAAATAGTTCTTAAATTGTGTAGATTTTTAAATGTATGGATTTCAAATTCATCTCCAAGACCAAGCTTGACCCACTGCAGATAGGTGTCAAGCAGCACATTGACTATACAAGACCTGAATAGTTATCTGAAAGTGTACTATGAAACATACCAGCTTGCCACTTTCAGAAAACCATTTACTGAACAATGAATGTGCGTTCACTTCGACCAATTGGCTCTGTGGGTATCTGATTTATGCGAGTATGAATCCAAAGGAAAAAAGGAGGTCAGCAAAGTATCCAAGTGCTGGAACATCCAATAGAGCATTACTTGTGTACAAACCTAGAGCTAAAGCGTATGGAAAGCTTCTGCGCCAATGCTTTGCATAAAGATGTCTTTCCAGTTCCTGGAGGTCCATGCAGAAGAATAATACTACAAACCATTAGAAAAGAAATCAGTGAGAAAACTGGATAACTGTATCCAGATGCAGGACTGGAAAAAAGAACGCAATCAAGGACAGATAAGTTTTGCTACATCCTTAAGGTAATAAATGTGGGAGAAGAAACCGGAAAATCAATATCTGAATACTACAGGCCCAACTACCTAACTCATGTTTACAAAGGTAGATTTGATTAATTTTTAGTTCAACATCGGACATTAATTTTCAAATAAATTATACGTCTAGAAAATATCTGAAAATGCTATTAACTATGAATATTTGCTTAAAAGGGATTAGAAAGATCACTATCAAAGAAGAATATGTTTGACTCTCTTAAATAACAACTAGATCAAACAAAACGGGACAAAAAGGAAGTAATGAGCAGCAAGGCTATCTGAACTCTGACCCATTTGTCACATTAAAGATGGGAGCTCGTGCTTCGACCAATTTACTAGTTTTACTGTTGCATATATACTTTCAAAAACATACGCAACCAAATTGTTGTTCGATGTAGTTTTCATATCTTATGTCTGAATTACTAGAGTACCCATGTTTGTGCCTAGTAGTTTGTCTTGATTTACAGTTTGATTATACTGTCATAGCTTGACATCAGTTCCTCCACTTATTTATGGTACTTATTCCAAGAAATTCCGACACTTTCAAAAGAAAAAGTGAACAATCCTCTTCATATTAGGCTCCATAAGTTAATTGGTAATCCTTTCACATATGGGATAATGAAGAAGTGTCCTTTTTTGTACTTTAACTAGTGAACATACTATGTTAATTGTCAATGTTACAAACCCGATATATGACAACATATATTCAACATGTTTCAAAATGTTTTGTAAATAATCTAATTCTTTCACAAATCTTGGCATAATGAGATAAGCTATGCAAAAATTCACAACAAATAAACAATATATTCAGGCGTGGAAGGGAAATTTCAAAATAAAATCAATAACCAAGGTTTAATCGATTTTATACATAGAATATGACTACGGGCATGATCAATGACATAGCATTCCTCATTGATGTCAGCATCACAAGAGCCTAACCAACCCAAAGGCACGAGCAAGTCCAAAACGAGCACGACTATCGTTCATGCGGAGCATCTTTTGAGCAGATAGGAGAAAATAAAGACCCCATGCCCATTGCATTTACCAAGTCCAAGAGTCTCAACAACTAGTCATGGACCATGCCATTACACGCCCGGAGCGAGGAAGACGTGGGACAAAACAGCTGCATTTGGTTCACCGTGCACATGGAATGCGAGGGCTGAAAGGAAACTGATTGTACATGATAATGTCTGGGCATAAGGTATGCAACACAAGAAAAATCGATTCCAAACAAGCCTAACTTGTCTTTACGTGCCATGATTGAGATGGCATGTAGGTTAGAGCGCCGTTGCTCAAGTAGGGATCCAACATAACCACACAAACAGAACATCATTCACATGTCATACGTACACATGCCTCACCAATGCACATCAAACACTAACCACAACACTGATGCAAGATCAAGAAGGTCAAGAATCCAAGAAATTCAAGAAGTGCAAGAATCCATTCAAGATTAGAATTTCTTTTCCATAAAGATTAAGATTCTTATTTCTTGTTTCCTAGTAATTTGATTCTTGTTTTAATAGGATTATATTTATAATTCTAGTCAAACTAGGATTGTTAGTTGGTAGTCCATTCCTAGTAGAATTCTTCTTCCTATTTTAGTTAGAATAAGTTTTCTTAGCCTTGTTCTTATTCTAGTTCAATTAGGATTAGTTTTTCTTTAACCTTATCAATTTTACTCATTGCAAGGCCTTTAAAGGGCTCATATGCTGAAAATAAAGATGGGTGATTCGTTTTTCTAAGCTCTTGCTTCAAAAACGTGATTTACTTTTTATTTCACTGTTCTGCCTGTATTTAGCACTTCTTGCAATCTTGCGGGATTGGAGAACGTGTGGGTGAGGTTTCTTTTAATCATACATTCTTCTAACGTGAGTTTGAAGAACGCTTCTGCTAGTTTTGTGAAAAACTTTAGCGGGGTGCTTTTATTTTTCTCTCTTCTTTATACTTGAGAGGTACAAAACCTTGAAAGTACATCAAACACTCAGCAAACAAATGCCATGTATTGTCACCGATGCCAATGTTGCAAAGTCAAAGCAAGCCTCGCCAGACACGAGTTGCACTAGTTTCTCACCCCACCCCACCTCAGTAGGCTATCCTACCAATCCCACCGAAGCAAAGAAGGCACCTCGAGTTACCCGCACAGACACAGTCCACAACGGCCACAAAACATTTGGCAAGTCATGAGCTTTAGCCCCAGCGGACAACACCAATTGGCACCACATGCACAGATGCATCATTGTCTCTGCCAAAAGCCAACAGCTCGCCACAAGCAATGACACCACTAGACGTACTACAAGCACACACCAATTCATGGCCAACATGCATTGCATGACTTGTTCGTGCATAGCACCAAATACCTAAGTTGCATGCTGACTTTCCCCAGTACATGCATGCCCGTGCATGGCAGTAAGTACCTTCAGGTGCCTTCAACACATCTATTCCCCTTATATATATCTTAAGAAAAACCCTAAATGACAGGATTAGACAAATTTTGGCCAGAAAATCATGCTAGTCGCGTACAACACCAAGTGCACAATCTAAGGTACAACTAAGCTAATGGAATCACAAATGAATTTTAAGCATTGTAAGTAATATTTTTTACAAAAATGTTTATAAATAATTATGAAAAATCAAATATTTATATAATACAATAATATAAAATAATAAGAAATCAAAAAAAAAAAGAAAAAAAATGTGACAAATTTTCCAGCACATCAAATAATTTAAAAACACATATATGAGCATGCATTTGTGCAAAAAAAGTAACAAAAATATGAAATACAAAAAATGCACAAAAATTAATTAAAAATAGGTTAAAATAAGTAGAATTAATGAAGAATATATAAAGTTGGGGAGACGAGCACGAACATTAGAAGTGTGTGATATTGTGAAACTAGAATATTGGAAAGTTGGGAATAGATAAGCTAAAGCGTGTCGATTAGAATACGACTATAATAGCTGACAGGTCGGGGAGCAGGTGGCCTACTGCATGGTGCATGGTGCACACTGCCAACCACCATCACCACTTCCAACTACTGTCACCTCCATGACCAACCACTGTCGTCAGTCAACAACCATCATCATCAACCACTATCGCACCATCCATCTCCACTATCACAATTATCACCACTACCAACAACCATCACAACAACTATCACCAGCACCACTTCCACCAACTACCTCCTACATCACGGTCACCACCACTACCAACCACCCTCACCACTTGACATGTCACTAGGCATTAGCCTTGCACCCGAAAAACCTCTAGTTGTGACATTGTCTTTACATGCGGCTAGCACTTGACATGTCATTGGGCATTAGCCACACACTCGACACTAGGCATTGACGTTAACCTTGATATATCACAAGTCATAAGCCACTTGACACCCCAAAAGAAAACGTGCCTTAATCTTGGCATCCATGAATTTAGTTGTGTTCCATGCGTGGATGTCAATTTTAAAGGGAGCCTAAGCTCTGTATGATCGGTTGGACTTAATCAATCTTCCAAAACTTAGCTTATTTATCATAAAAAAAGGAATAAACCTCCTTTAAAAAATGGTTAAAATTGATTGGAATAGAGGGTAGACGAATTGGAGTGATAAGGATAAATCTTAGTGGATCATGGCAGCAAGGCCACTCTACTATTTACAATACACCTCGCGTATTTAAGTCATCTACTAAGGATTCAACTTGCCTTCTGATGGAAATTGTACTTCAAAGCATTCATTGCGATCCTTCTACCGCAATAACTTTGCCAATATCACATGCCATTTCAGGCCAGAGGCCCCTACTGGGGTCGATAAGTGGACATCAGGCGCATGCGTTGCTTCTAGCATGCATTCTAAGCTAAAGGTGTTCATTCATAATCCACGTTGGTAGCTTCGTGCCACTATCGTTTTAACCAATCAGTGATGATCAATTGTGCGAATCAACGATTCTGCTCATACTAGGTTGAATTACTATTGCAACATTATCTTCAATAGGGTACTAATCAGTATCACAACGATCTAAACCCAACTCATGATCCATATTTGTGGGTGAACAATCTCACACTTGACGAATTCAATCTTCATAATAATGATGAACAACAACTTAATAGCTAGAAGATGAACTTCCTAGAATTATATGAAACCCTCTCACATTTCTTCCGATACTACTGTTATAACTACCTTGCTAGCCAGAAAAATAAGAAGGTTAGTAAAATAATCATGTTTCCAGTGATGTCGAGCGCTTAACCCTGAAGCTAGATGCATAATAGGATGAGCACATTGCATTCGTAGGCAACATTTTAATTCAAGAACCAAGTCGTTGAAGGTGTACATCTTATCACCAATGGGCTATGCATTAGAGAAAACAACACTAAACAATAACTAGTTCACCTAACCTAACAATAATTTTTTCAACTCTTATGTCCAAATAATTATTGTTTATGTTTATAGTTATTATTAATGTATTACATATATTAATTTTTCATTATTCTCTTGATTTGCATCTTTCTTAATTAAAACTCATTGTGCTTGCCCTTAAAGCTCCAACAAACTTCAACGTGCTTTTTTGCTTTTTGTGTTTGATAACGCAACATATTACTATTTTGCTCTTATTTTCCACTATCTATTTGTTTTTCTCCACTAGTGAGATTTTACCGGGTATGTTGTTGTTGTTGTTTCCTTTTTTGCCTCTTTTGCCTTTCTTTCTTCTATAATATATATACCTGATTAAGTTAGTTATTTCTTGTGTGCAATAGTTTGTTGTATCCATTTGTATTAGTTCTAAAATGTCAGATCCCACATTTAAGAAAAATGCCACTCTGACATGTCTGTATCATCTCTAATTATTATTTTTCTTGGAAGATATAAGAGTCGTGATAGGGTTTGTGATAATAGGATAGCCTCAAAATATGATACTATGTAACCTAACAAGATATTCAAACTTTAGGAACAAATTTGACAATCTACCTTTAGTAAAACAAATCGTCAAATTTCGCATACTAACAATATCCTAGGATGGGATAATTCCACTTCGAACAATTCTAATTCCTTCACATCCGTAATGGAGTAGATAGTTTCTAGAATAAAATTATTAGTTCTCATACAATTACCAGGATTTTGTCAAAAATAGATAATGTAGAAACAAAGGTAGCATTAGAAAAGCATTGGAAATACTCTCATCGTCTCAATTTATGTGATACTATTTCCTTTTTAGTCTATCCCCAAAAGAATGACACTTGCTAGAAACAATTTAACTTTAAAGTTCTCATTTTTCCCTTAATGAGATGATTTATAGCCACAAAAATATCTATAGAATATTTTACTCCATAAGTTTCAAAAGTCTTTCTTTCTTTCTTTCTTGAACTCTAAGTCAGTCAAACAACCTCACATAAACTAAGTTGCTCCGACACAACAATTCAGGTGTCGCACCAGTGTCGACATGGCAGTACAACACTAGTATGGGTGTGGGTATAGGATCCGAACCAGATCTGGTCAAACAATTTTGGGTACTTTGACCACGACAAACGGAAAAATAGAGACAAAATAAGATTTGATTCCTGAAATCACAACCATAACTAGGATAAATTTGAAGAAAATAGTATATTTTATCAAGGAAATTGATCGTTTACTTATCTACAACTTGAGAATAAAAAAGAAATCAACATTTTACAAGCTATACGTAAGTATTCCACAAAAATTCTCATAATTTAGAGATTTTTTTATTTTTTATTTTTTTGAATTATTTTTAGCCAGATCCCCACTTTCGTAACCGTACTAGGATCCATATCCCTAAATTTTAGAACTTACATCTCGAAGGATCCGACCTCTAGATCTGCACCCACGCCGGACACCCGCACCTGTGTCCGAGCAACTTAACACAAATTGGGACGGAGGGAGTTAGTGATTGAAGCTAATTATTTTTTACCCAAGGCCTTTATTTTTCTCATAAGGTAAATAATTGTATCGAGCTGGGACATTCCCATATACAAGCACTACACCAAAAAGTAGAGAGCCTAGACCAAAATATTTGTTGTTTTTTGGTCCTTACGCATTCAACAACAGCTCATTAGGGCAGACCAACGTGCAAATAAGTGAGAACTGAACATGCACTCATAATCAATAAAACCAAATCTATCAAACGTGTTATTACCACATCGAGTCAAAATCTTGAAGCAAGCTTGGCTAAACCTACAGAATACTGATCCTTTTCACAATAAAACTTCAAAATGTTATCAAGTTACAATTTAGATCCTCTGTTATGCATCTATAAGGAGTAAGTTGACATGGGCAGGCAAAATAAACCTGTACACTAATGAGTATGTTGTTTCATTAGGGCTTTTTGTGATTAATAAGCAAACAAACCGATACATCGAGTGTGGCAACAGCTATATGCAAGATTGCAATCTGAAATACTTATGCTGGAGGGATTCTAAATAGCAATTTCATGAAGCATGTGTGATCCTATGGTGCATTCAACAGAGACCTACCTTTATGCAAACGGCTACCAAACAATCCAGGTTTTGTACGAGTGCCAAAAGTACCCATATTACAGAACTAAGCTTCACTTAAACTGGTTATTCGAAACTCACCAAGCAAAGAATGGAAGGCAGAATGAACATATCATAAGTACACACAAGGTTTATAGGCAAAGATTGGCATCATAAATATTTGTGAATCAGGAAAACAAGTTTCTTACCGATTCCAGGATACTAGGAATGGATTAACTCCCTTTTCGGTAAACAGCAAAGCACTTGCTGCATATCGCAACAATCTCTGCTTGAGACCAGATTCGTATATTAAGCTGTAGAAATAAAATGATAAATCACATATGTATTCTTTGAAGAAACATCTAGTCTTTTTAAGCTAGCGAGTGACACACCTTTCCCACATTCCATTAAATTCCTTTGCGGGAAGAATCCACTCATTAAATGTAGAAAGCTGGCCATCCCCACTCAACTCTTCACATGGTCCTTCCTCACTAAGCTGAGAAATGAAAATCTCCAAATCAAATTCAAATTGGGGGGGTCATAAAAGTGAACATGTCAACTCTAACAGATTAGGTGCGCGTGCTGATTGTGTTAGCTATTCTCACACCAACCTCCAACTTCTCTTCCTTTCTGTTTCACTTCTTTTCTGGTTTATTCTTTTTTTTTCTTGGACAGGATTTATGAAAAGCAGGACATCATATAACCCTTTCATACAAGCAGTTACACGAAATGATAACTACACCATACGCACACATGTATCATATGTTACATTGGGCTCAGGTAGGAGTACCAAATTCAATATATATCCAATATGGGCACAAGTTTCTAGCAACTTCTTGTGTGTCTTGCAGAATCCTTTCAAGTTTCTATATCATCAAGCTAGGATAGAAAATAGGAATGCCCAAATGGCTTGGGACTTTAGGTAGCTTTTAGAAGAGAAGCAGACCTGGAATACATGAACAACTGGTTTTACTTGCCAGAACAGAAGAATATCTCGGTTCTCCACCCAGACATCTACAAAAGAAACAATGTAGCAGCGCATTAATACCCAAAAATAAGCTTGGTAAACATTAGTTTGCTTCTTTCTGCTACACAAACAGAAGGCCAAAGCGACTGAATATTTTATACCTGTGTCACAAACACATATGTGCTGAACATTTTCAGCAAGAAAGAGATCATCAATTGGAATTGGAATTGGACCATCCTCGTAGCTCATGCTCCTCTTTTCCAGCATTCTGTACAAAATGATTTTCCCAAATAAACCAAAACGCAAATTTGACTGAGAAATTCAAAATAAGAAAAAAGTAACTTTAGCCATAAATAGTGTTCCTATGAAGCAGCATGCACCTTAACAATTCCAGAGATGTCAAATACAACAATAACAACATTTATGCCTCAATCGCAGCTAGTTGCAGTCAGCATATGAATTATCATCATCCATTTAAGCTCTATTAGGACCTATTTCATCCTGATATTCAATAATTTGAGTTCCTCTAACACTAGAGTCTCTCTTTATTTCCTAGTAACATATAAATCTCTAGCAACGGTAAGCCTCATCTTAGCATAGCATCACGACTAGCCTTAAACTCAACTAATCAAACTTGACATTAAATTTTTTTTTATGACGTGGTGTTCATGTCAACTTGTGCCCACCTCGACTATTCCACTAGGTACCTGAAACTCTGCCCACCAAGGTATAGGCAGACGAAAAGAAATAACATCTTTTTCCCTCCGCTCAGGATTATCACTTAATTGTGTGGAAATGACCTCAGCAGTTTGCATATGGTATACTGCAATTATCCTCTAACCCTCTACTGGACTAGGAGCACTTTGTGCACAAGATAACCTCCTCTTTTATCCCATTTAGTTCTTCAACATTGATATTTAGTAAATTCAAAAGTAAGAGAAGTCATTCACAGCACCCAAAGACACCGAGACACAAAATGTTGAAAATTTACATACCTCTCAACAGCTAATGTAACATCATCAATGCGAGCTGTACTTGAAGTCTTCAAACAAACTTCAACTACAATTACCAAAAATTAGAATTTTAAGCTAAAAGAAGAACTATCCAAATCCTTAAACAAAATTAATTCCACAAGGTAGAATGTTACAAATGTATAATATTGTGGAGTACCTGAAACAAGAACTTTTTCTTCAGGCAATGTGAGTGACGGAGGTGGAGGAGGGTCCGGAACGATGCCGTTTTGCTCACTGGTGTTGACTTCAGGAGCGTTGACCATGGAGATTTCCATTGGAGCACTCATTTTGTCGTGACAATGTGGAAATATTTGGCTACTGTGCTATGGACAAACGCAAAAATGGAGTATGAATAAGAATTGGCGAAACCCTAGGTGGAATTGGAAGAGGCAAAAAAGAAAAGGGGGAGGTTTTAAAATGAGCGCGGGAAGAAGATATAAACACTACTATATGTTGCGGGAGAATCCCAAAGTACCCGACCAGCAGAGCATTTTGGGCCAATGGTTCTTAGAGGCCCATAAGTCCTCGGAATGAGAAGAGCAAACTTCATTTATTGTCAGGAATTTTAAAAATTCCTATGCCACATGAAAACCTTATTACCCTCAATATTTAAGGTTTGACTTAATTACATTTAGTATACCAAACTACCAATTCTATACCTTAATTAATTAATTGTACATTTTTTACTCCTTAATTAAAGGAATCTGCACGTTTCTCTCTCCTAACCCCTCAGTCTCACCCACGTTTTACTCATACCCACGTTCTTTTTACCAGTTTCCATCTTCTGAAACCAAATTCTCCCTCTAAATTCACAAAAAATTGAAGAAACCCTTCAACAAAGTTGGTTCCCCATTTTACTCCAGTTGAAGTTCATCAATGAAGAACAACAAAGTTCATCAAATTGAAGTCAAATCTTCAAAGTTTATACACGCATTTACCTTCAGCTTCAAACTTTCTCAATGAAGAAGAACAAACCTTCAAAGAGACAAGAGAGCAGCAATTCTACTATTGACAGCCATTAAAAAGCTTTGAATTCAAATTTAGGTTTTCAAAAATCATTATCTGTTTTGATTGGGTGTTATTGTAAATAATTGGGAATATGTTTTGGAGTTTATATCTCAATTTTGAGGGTTTTTGGTGAAGATTTAGACTTGGTTTTGGCTGAATTTCAGATTGAAACTCGAAGAAGAAGAAGAATTGCAGCAATTGTAGATAAATTGTAGACTATTTTTTGCAGAAGATTTGTACAAGTTTTAGTCGTTTTTGATTTGTGAAAACAGAAAACAAAGCATCTACAATCAGAATACAAATAATCTATAAAATATCTACAAACTAGGTACATTGAATTTTAATATCTCAATTCTCATTCAATTGTAGCTTAATTGGTATTTTCGACATAATTGCATTTTTTGCAGAAGATTTTGTAGGAGTTTTAGTCGTTTTGGATTTGTGAAAACGGAAAACAATGCATCTACAAGTAGAATACAAATAATCTACAATTTATCTACAAAGTATCTACAAACTGGGTACATTAAATTTTAATATCTCAATTCCCATTCGATTGTAGCATAATTGGTATTTTCGATGTAATAGCATTTTTTGCAGAAGATTTGTAGAATTTTTAGTCGTTTTTGATTTGTGAAAACAGAAAACAAAGCATCTACAATTAGAATACAAATAATCTACAATTTATCTACAAAATATCTACAAACGGGGTACATTGAATTTTTATATCCCAATTCCCATCCAATTGTAGCATAATTATGATTTTTGACATAATTGCGTTTTTTCAGAAGATTTGTAGGAGTTTTAGCCGTTTTTTATTTGTGAAAACAGAAAATAAAGCATCTACAATCAGAATACAAATAATCTACAATTTATCTACAATTTTCGCAATATATCTTCTTCTTCGTCGTCGTCGAGTTTCAATTTGAAATTCAGTCAAAACTAAGTCTAATCTTCACCAAAAACCCCTCAAAATTGAGATATAAACTCCAAACCATATTCCCGATTATTTGCAACAACGCCCAATCCAAATAAATAAATGATTTTTGAAAACCTAAATTTGAATTCAAAGCTTTCAAGCTTTTTAATGGCTATCAATGGTGGAAAATATCTGGAAGAATATTTATTTTCATAATTGTAGCGCGCCTAAATAGGAATATCTGGAAGAATATGATTTGATCTGATTTACGCCAAATCTTTTTATAATATTCTATTCCTCAATTTTAGCTCGACAAATTAGGATATTCAGCTATTATTAATTAGTATTTAATGATTGGTATAATAACTGTAGAAAAAATGTGGACGGGGCGGGTAAATTAGAAACTATGCACATTTCTGGTAATAAAGTTTCATATATGGTATAGGAAAAAAAAAATCTCTTATTGTCAGCCGTTGGAAACTAATATCAGCCGCTACCCACAAAATTGCAGTATGCATTTTATAGCCCAAAATTAATTAAAAGGCTAGCCACTGACCCAACTGTCACTAAAACACAGTCCTTCCTTATATTTCAAACCCCATCTTTACACATTTCCGTCCTTCATCCAAAAATCGCTCTTCTCCAA
Source organism: Nicotiana tabacum (assembly GCF_000715075.1). NCBI lineage: Eukaryota > Viridiplantae > Streptophyta > Magnoliopsida > Solanales > Solanaceae > Nicotiana > Nicotiana tabacum. The sequence goes on along the minus strand of NC_134099.1, from coordinate 71,529,622 downwards.
TTCCAACTCAAGTTCCAAAATAGAAAAATAAAATCTAAGATAAGAAGCAGGAATTTGAGATCTTCAATGCCGTTGTATTATACGTACCTAAAGTCAGGAGGATTTGGAGGACTAGGGTTTTTGATAGGGGAATTGAATCATTGTATTTTTCTAGGCTACTTTTTTCTCCTGGTGTTGTCAAAGCTTTTGTAATTGAAGCGACGACGAGTAAGTTTCCAATCTTCGATGCTGACGGAGACCTCGTTCCGGCGACTTTGGATCCGACGATGATGAAGTGTCTTCTAGTGTAGAAAATTGAGAGGTTTTTTTGTGTTGTTGTGTCCATAGCAGCGGTAATGGAGCTGAAGGTTTTTGATTTATTGCATTTTGCGAGAGAAACAAAGATGGCGGAAACTAATGCATAGTCTAACTTTAGGTCTCAATTCTCTTGAAATTTTTTATCTCATGGATCATCTTCACTATACAAAACATATACAAACAGACTTTCATTATACAAAAAATATACTAAATAGACTGTCACTATATAAAATATATACAAAATAGACTGTTACTAACAAAAATATACAAAATATCACTGTATAATTTATATACAAAATAGACTGTCACTATATAAAAAAATATACTAAATAGACTGTCACTATATAAAATATATATAAAATAGACTGTCACTAACAAAAATATACAAAATACACTGTCACTGTATAATTTATATACAAAATAGACTGTTACTATACAAAATATATACAAAATAGACTGTTACTATACAATGAATATACACTAATGATACATTAGATATACACTAAAATACAGAGGATACACTTTATATACAAAATTTATACAATGTAATAGTATATATACAATTTTTATACATTTTATAATTGTCACTATACAAAATATATACAAAACAGACTGTCACTATATAATAAATATGCACTAATGATACATTAGGGATACACTAAAATATAGAGGATATACTTTATATACAAAATTTATACAATATAATAGTATATATATAATTTTTATATCTTTTATAACAATTTATATATAATCTTTATAATATACACTGAAAAATACAAGATACACTACATTGTATAACTATCTATATATAATATTTATATAAAGTTACATATAAGTATCATCCAACTAACCCATTAAATCCAGACCCACCATCGATACTCACTATAAAAGTTCTTCACTCACAAAATACTATTCTGACCGAAGAAGAAGAAACAAAAGAAGCTTCACTAGAAAACCCCACGACTTTTGTTGCCACTCTTGTATCATGCATCGTAATTGAGTAAATCTTTTTAATAAATGAATTAAAAATTTTGTGATTTTTCTAGGCACTCAAACAAATTTTTCCAGTGAGAAGTAAAAAAAATAAAGAGGAAAAAAATAGATCCGAAATGGGAGACAGAGAAGGGACGGAAAATGAAAAAAAATAACCAAAAAAAGATAACAAAAAGACGAAGAAGACACAAAGAAAGAAAGAGAATAGGAATGAAAATGGTAATGGAAAAAAATCTTTGCATTTGATAGAATGAAAGAAAGATAAAAAGGTGTGCATTGGATAGAATGAAAGAAAGATAAAAAAGGATAAGATTAAATGTTATATTGGGAAGATAAATGCGTTGGAAAGAGATAATAACTACAAGTTACAAATAAATTGGGCCGAAAGGCCATTTCGTGTAAGTGGGTAAAAACATGGGCTACTAAAATTTTGAGGGGCCATAGAGGGTAGTTTTCTCAAATGAAAAGGTTGGTTTAGACCTCATTTGTTTTTATCTATATCTATCTATATACTATACAATGTGTATTAACTATAACTATAACTATAACTATAACTATATATATATATATATATATATATATATATATATATATATATATATATAATATTTATATAAAGTTACATATAAGTATCATCCAACTACCCCATTAAATCCAGACCCACCATCGATACTCACTGTAAAAGTTCTTCACTCACAAAACACTATTATGACCGAAAAAGAAGAAGAAGAAGAAGAAGTAGAAGAAGTTTGACCAGAAAACCCCACGACTTTTGCTGCCACTCTTGTATCATGCATCGTAACTGAGTAAATCTTTGTAATAAGTGAATTAAAATTTTTGTGAATTTTCTAGATACTCAAACAAATTTTTTTCAGTGAGAAGTAAAAAAATAAAGAGAAAAAATATAGACCTGAAATGGGAGACAGATAAGGGAAGGAAAATGAAAAAAACCAAAAGAAGATAAAAGAAAGACGAAGAAGACACAAAGAAAGAAAGATGATAGGAATGAAAATGGTAATGGAAAAAAAATCTGTGCATTGGATAAAATGAAAGAAAGATTAAAAGGCGTGCATTGGATAGAATGAAAGAAAGATAATGTCACGACCCATTTTCTGAACAAGCCGGGACCGGCACCCAATCACTAAAGATAACCATCTGTGCTTATCAAATCTATTATAACTTTCAAACTTTACATGCCACAAGGAACTACTGTAACCAAATACTTTTAAAAATTTAAATATCTAAAATAAACCAACTTCAAAACTTTATTTGTAGTAACCAATGAAATGCTTCTAAGTTATTATCAAATACTTCTGAATCTTACCGACTGTGTCTATGAAGCCTCTACTGATAAACTGACGCACTGCTCAGGACATGAGATTTCCTGGCCAGTTCTGTACATAAACAAAGAAATAGCTAAGTAAAGATGACTCTAAGGAATACTCCACGAACAAAGCGGAGCTCACCAATAACACTAGAAGATAAGGAAGTCCTAACCCGTAGCATGCTCGCCTGCAAAATCGGTTCCTACATTGTACCGCAGACCAACGTAGATTCCCAAAAGAGAACGTCAGTAATATCCATTATACTCAGTGAGTCTCAACGTCAGGGGACGACATTTTAATAACATATACATTACGAGCAAAGATTCTAAATGCATGTAAAACATAAAGCCTATAAGAACAATTCTAGAACAATTACATAATAGCAGTTTATGAATATTCTAAAACAAATTCTTTTCTTTGTCTTTCTTATAATAAAAAAATACTTCACTTTATACTTTGGGAGTTCCAACTATCCTGACTTAATTCTGTCTCAGTCACCGTGTAATCGGCATGGGTCGATCCCAACCTGATCGAATAGGCCCAATCCACGAGGTGCCACTCACTTCATGGTTCTCAGCGCTCATGTATCATACCTTAGCATGGCTAAGTAAATTCTCAACAACAACGAGACCCTCGGCTCGTATTCTCCCTACTTTGCCACAAGTAGTTTCAGGAAGTTAATGCCTTGGTCAGGACCCTCGGCCTGGACGATGACCCCTTCTTAGAATAAAGGATACTCCCAAAAAAAATTCTTTCTAAAACTTCTTCTTGTGACTTTTCAAGTCTAAATCTTTCCTTTTGGAACGTCATGTACATGCTCATACTGGTATCCTTAAATGTAAATCATGACATAAGAATTAAATAAACATCTAAAAGTATTTCTAAAGATTCTTGCTTCTTCATAAATTTTTAACATGAAAATAACATATAAGAATAACACAAAAATCTGAAAATTTATGCACATATGTCATAATAAATCATCTAAACTTTTGCTAGAACAATTCTAAGTTAATAGGTAGTCACTCTCTCCAATAAGTAAATATAAACTCTTTTAAGCAATTCATCAAACACCTTGTATGCGTGCTTTTGTGAGTTAAACCACTTTAGTAAAGGGTTGTATCAACTCACCTCAAAACTTCTCAAGCCAATATGTAAAGCCCAGTCTAATTGACACCAGTCAAACAATAGATTCTACAACAACTAGTGCATTTTAATTAATTTTAAAGTTTCGCACCTAAACACAAAACTTTACTGTTGATATAGAGAAACAAGGGAATAACTATTCAGTTCTTACCTATTACTATTGTAGAGTAATTGATAATAGGAAATTTCATATACCTGAGTTCAAGAATTAGTGATTTGTAAAGAACCCTAGATTTTTTATGGCCTGCGTGATAAGAAGCCTCTGTTTCGTGAGCGAACTGTTTTGTTTTTCGTCTAAGGCTTTTGCCTTCCGTCCTTTATGAATGACAGAACATTGGTTCTGTTTCTCTTAAGGCTTGGAGCCTTTTGTTTTCCAACAACCCTTTTATGGGCTTTTAGGCCTTTTTCTTTTCCTTTTTTTAACTTAACTAATAAATAATGATATCCACTTTTGAAAATTAATAATATTAAAATTGATAACATTCCCCTAATTGTATATCCAATTATTTGTAAATAGAAAATTATCTCAAAAATCAATCACAAGGGTTTAAATCCTTAATAGAAGTATAATTTAAGATAAAAAAATTAAATTAAATTCTATATTTAGCGCGTCTTGAAACTTTTATAGATTTGAGGAGTGTTACAATCTTTATTCCTTAAAAACATTCATCCACGAATGTTGCTAGGGCCTTATTCTTAAGCTAACAATCATTCCTTAAGTCCTTGAACCTCTTAAGTTTTCTTAGCACTACTCACTTTTCTAAGGGACTCAAAATTTTGGCTAACTCCCTAAATTTTCAAAAATTTCGGCAAAGTTTCCCTTGTAATTTGGACTATCCAAAAAAAAAATTCCATGTCACAATACCACAACTATACCAACAACAACCAAATATATCATAACAGGCCATTCTTAGGCACCATACACAACTCATAAATTAATTACTCACATTCCGGCAAGGAGGTACCACAATAACCAACAAAAATCTAAAGCACAACACTTTAGTAAAAGTAAATCACTTTAAGGAGTTAAATGTACTCTGGCATGGCACTAAATTATTAAATAACTAAATATACTGTGACAAAAACTAAATTAAGTATAATATAGCAAGGACATAAACACATGCTAACTTGTATTTAATAAATAAAATATAAATGTCAATCCAAACCTAGGTTCACATACCTTTTTCCTCAAATAAATATGGATATTTCTTCCTCGACCTCCCACGTCTTTTGTTCTCAACTATCTTACTTGCCTATCGAGAATTTCTACAGGTACCTCTCCATAAGTCAAGCCTTCTTTAATTTTTATGGTACCAACAAGTATTATATGTGACTCATCATGGATGTACTTTCTAAGCATAGACACATGAAAGACAGGATGAACAAAGGACAACTCAACGGGTAGCGGTAGCTCATAAGCCACATTTCCTTTCTTCTCTAGAATTTCATAAGGTCCGATAAATCTAGGGCTAAGTTTCCCTTTCTTACCAAACCTCGTAACTCCTTTCATTGGTGAAACTTTCAAAAACACCTTATCACCAACCATGAACTCTAACTCATGATATCTCTTGTCGGAATAAGACTTTTGACGACCCTGAGCTGTTTTTAGTCTTTCTCTTATTAGCTGAACTTTCTCTAAGGCCTCAGAAACAAACTCTGGACCAATCAACGACACCTCTACTGGTTCAAACCAACCCACTGGGGACTTACATCTCCGCCCATACAATGCTTCATAAGGAGCCATACCAATGATGGCATGATGTTGTTATTGTAAGCAAATTCTATAAGTGGCAGGTAATCATCCCAATTACCTCCAAAATCTATAACACACGCACACAACATATCTTCGAGAGTCTGAATGGTCTTTTCTGCCTGACCATCAATCTGTGGATGGAAAGCGGTGCTCAAATTGACCTTGGTACCTAATCTTTTATGAAATGCTTGCCAAAAATACGCTGTGAACTGAGGTCCTCTATCATATATGATTGAAATTGGAGTACATATGCAATCAGACTATTTTTTTGATGTACAACTGTGCATACTGCTCTGCAGAATCTGTCGTCTTAACTGGTAGGAAATGCGCGGACTTTGTCAGCCAGTCTATAATAACCCAAATTGAATCATGCTTACGGTATGTGCGAGGTAGACCTACTACGAAATCCATATTAATCATCTCCCACTTTCACTGTGGTATCTCTATATCTTGAGCTAGGCCACCCAGCCTCTGATGCTCGGTTTTGACTTGCTGGCAATTCAAATATTTAGCCACATGATCTGCTACTTGATTCTTCATGCCTTTCCACCAATACAACTCTTTCAAATTTAGATACATTTTGGTAGCACTTGGGTGGATAGAGTGCTTCGAACTGTGAGCTTCTTCCATTTTGGCCTTTCTAAGACCATCTACATCAGGCACACATAACCGATCATTCAACTTCAAAACTCCGTCACTTCCTAGAGTGAAAGTAGTGATTTCTTTGTTTTTGACTCCTTCTTTAACTTCACTAAGTACGGATCTTCGTCTTGCTTAGCCTTAACATGCGCAACAAGGGAGGATTGCGCTAAGGCATAAGTAGTTATACCTCCTTCTTCGGTCTCATCCAATCTAATTCCATTATTTGCCAGTTTTTGAATTTCTCGACCCAAAGATCGCCTTTGTACTGCAAGATGGGCCAAGACACCCATTAACTTCCTACTAAGTGTGTCTGCTACCACATTAGCTTTGCCCGAGTGATAAAGGATATTGATGTCATAATCTTTCAATAGCTCGAGCAACCTTCTCTGTCTCAAATTTAATTCTTTTTGCTTGAAAATGTACTGGAGGCTTTTGTGATCTGTAAACACTTCAGAATACTCGCCATAAAGGTAGTGTCGCCATATTTGTAATGCAAACACCACTGCTGCAAGTTCCAAGTCGTGTGTGGGATAGTTTCTTTTCATGATTCTTTAACTGCCTAGAAGCATAAGCAATAACTTTTCGATTTTGCATAAGAACACAATCAAGACCAACTCTGGAGGCATCACAATACACTGTGAACCCACTCGAACCTGTCGGCAAGGTTAACACGGGTGCAGTGGTCAACCTATTCTTTAACTCTTAAAAACTCTGCTCACAAGTGTCTGACCACTGGAACTTAACTGCTTTCTCAGTCAACTTAGTTAATGGAACTGCAAGTGAGGAAAACCCATCTACAAACCTTCTATAGTAGCCAACTAACCCCAAGAAACTTCTGATTTCGGTTGGTGTTGTCGGCCTTGGCTAGTTTTTGACTACTTCTGTCTTCTGAGGGTATACTTTTATGCCTTAACTAGATACCACGTGGCCTAAGAATGCAATTGACTGCAACCAAAACTCACATTTTGAAAACTTGGCATAAAGCTCATTCTTCTTCAAGGTCTGCAGGGTTATTCTGAGGTGTTCTGCATGATCTTCCTTGCTCTTAGAGTACACCAAAATATCATCTATAAACACAATAATAAAGGTATCCAAGAATGGCTTGAAAACTCTGTTCATGAGGTCCATGAATGCAGCTAGAGCATTTGTCAACCCGAAGGACATCACTAGAAATTCATAGTGCCCGTAGCGAGTTCTAAAGGCTATTTTAGATATATCCTCTTCTCTGGTTCTCAACTGATGATACCCCGACCTCAAGTCTATTTTTGAAAAGTACTTTGCACCCTGAAGTTGATCAAATAAATCATCAATTCTTGGCAGTGGGTACTTCTTCTTAATGGTAACTTTATTCAACTGCCGATAGTCGACGCACATTCTGAGAGACCCATCTTTCTTCTTGACAAACAGGACCGGGGCACCCCACGGTGAAACACTCGGCCTGATGAAGCCCTTGTCAAGAAGGTTTTTCAACTATTCTCTCAACTCATTAAGTTCTGTTGGAGCCATCCTATAAGGAGGTATAGATATGGGTTGAGTGTCTGGCATGAGATCAATGCCAAAGTCTATGATTCTTTCAGGAGGAAGTCCGGGAAGGTCATCTGGGAAAACTTCTAGAAATTCTCTAACAACTGGCACTGATTGAAGAGCTGGTGGTTCTGATTCTGGATTAATGATGTGAGCCAAATAGGCGAAACACTCCTTACCGATCATTCGTTGTGCCTTAAGGTAAGAAATAAACTTACCTACAAGCGATGCTGAACTACCCTTCCACTCTAAGACTTCTTTATTTGGAAATTATAACCTGACTATCTTAGTATGACAATCTAACATGGCATAGCAGGAAGACAACCAATCCATACCCATGATCACATCGAAATCCACCATTTCTAATTCTATAAGATCGGCCTTGGTGTTGCGACCTTGGACCGAAACCATACAACCTCTATAGACTCTTGTGACTTTCACTGACTCGCCAACTGGAGTAGATACTAGGTATGGCTCACTAAGTTATTCCGGTTTTAGTCCAAGGTTAATTGCAAAGTATGGAGTCACATATGAAAAAGTTGAACTGGATCCATTATGGCATAAGCATTATGTGAGCAGACTAGAAGTATACCTATAATAACTTCTGCAGATGCCTCTGCACTCTGACGATCAAGTGCAGCAAACAAATGGGGTTGTCCCCCCTCCCTAAGTAACTCGATCTGCACCTCTGTCTGCATCATACCCAGTCTAATTATGAGAACCACGAGCCTGAGGTGGTGCAACTGCAGTAGCTGAGGAACTATAAAGACGAGTTGATCCACCACTGAAATTACGTCGCAACTTTGGGCAATTGGCATTTATATGACCAATGTCTCCACAATGATAGCAACCATGAAACTTGAGCTTGCACTAACTTGAATGTCGTTGCTTACATGTTCCACAAAGACCTTGTTGGTGTGAATGTTGCTCAGCATGACTCTGGATATGTGAGAATGATGTCCTAAAATTTTGATTCAGGCGAGACCGATTTCCATAACTCTGAGTACGTCTAAAGGAAGACCCACCACCTAACTGATGACTGGACTAAGCTGGTGCTAATGACTCCTTATTAGAGGAATCCCTTCCACCTCCACTGGATGTACCATTAAACATGCCCGCTGTCCGGGCTTTCTTGTTATGCTATTTTTCTTCTCTCCTTTGTTGTCTGTCTTTTTCTAAGTGCTTGGCGAATCCCACAACAGAGGAGAAAGATGTCATTCCTACCACTGCAGCTGATGTTGTATCCTTAATGTGGTAAGCCAAATCGCCAACAAACCTGCGAATCTTTGCTTTTTCTATCTTAACCATGTGAGGAGCATGCTTAGCTAACCTTATGAATTCCATGTAGTACTCTTGCACACTTTTATTCCCTTGCTTGAGTTGTTCGAACTCTGTAGCCTTAGCTTCCCTATCCTCTTCCGGGATAAAGTTATCCATGAAAGCCTCTTCAAATTCTTTCCAAGTGGGTGGACCATCATCTTCATCTCTTTCCTTTTCCCACATCTCAAACCAAGCGCTAGCCACATCTCTAAGCTGGTAAGCAACCAGCTCCACAGCTTCATCATCAAATGCCTTCATCGCTCGGAGGGCTTTCTTGATACCCTCCAGCCACAACATTGGATCTTTATCAACTATAGAACCATGGAACACTGGAGGACTCAACTTCAAAAATTCATTCACTCTTGAGGACTCAGAATTGTTTTGTCTATTTGATTGAGGTAGAATCTCATCTCTTCTCTCGTTCTGGTTGGCCATGAAGGCTTTAAACATCTCCATAGCATTGTTGACTGCATTAAACATTTGACTCATCTCTGGAGATATAGTTGTCTAAGCCAGAGCTGTTGTTGGGGGCGGCACTGGATCCTGAGGTACTGGATTATCATGCTCCACCCCTTCTTCATGTTCAACCCGGGGTACTTGAACCCCCCTTGTGGATTTACCCTTCCTTTTCTGAGTTGGAACCTTTTTAGTTTTGCCTTGAGTCACAATAATAGTAATAGTTTATTGAGCAGCATCCTGAGTGTCGGTGTTAGAGTTGCCAGTGCGAGCCATTTCTGCGAGTTTTGGAGAAAAGAATACATTAGATAATTTCTTAGAGGTAGGCTATACTACACGATCTAAAGTATGAAAAAATGAGACTTTTCCTAAATGCTTGTAGCCTCATGTTTATAAGTATGGCGCGCTTCATACCCATAAATAAGACTCTACTAACACGGCTTCATAGACCCCTAGGACGCCATAAACCTGGCTCTGATACCAAGTTTGTCACGGCCCATTTTCTGAACAAGCCGGGTCCGAGACCCAATCACTAAACGTGACTGAGCGAACCATCTGCGCTTATCAAATCTATTATAACTTCAAACTTTACATGCCACAAGGAACTATTGTAACCAAATAATTTTAAATAATTCAATATCTAAAAATAAACTAACTTCAAAACTTTATTTGTAGTAACCAATGAAATGCTGCTAAGTTATTATCAAAAACATCTGAATCTTAACCCACCGACTGTGTCTATGAAGCATCTACTGATAAACTGACGTACTGCTCGGGACATGAGATTTTCGGGCCAGTTCTCTAAGTAAACAAAGAAATAGCTAAGTAAAGATGACTCTAAGGAATACTCCACGAACAAAAGCTGAGCTCACCAATAGCACTGGAAGAGAAAGAAGTTCTAACCTGTAGCCTGATCGCCTGCAAAACTGGTTCCTACGTTGTATCGCAGACCAACGTAGGTTCCCAAAAGAGAATGTCAGTAACATCCATTGTACTCAGTGAGTCTCAACAACAAGGGATGAAACTTTAATAATATATACATTACGAGCAAAGATTCTAAATGCATGTAAAACATAAAGCTTATAAGAACAATTCTAAAATAATTGCATAATAGCAGTTTATGAATATTCTAAAAAAAATCTTTTCTTTGTCTTTCTTATAATAAAAAAATACTTCACTTTATACTTTGGGAGTTCCAATTATCCTAACTTAATTCTGTCTCAGTCACCATGTGATCGGCATGGGTTCGATCCCAACCTGATCGAATAGGCCCAATCCACGAGGTGCCACTCGCTTCATGGTTCTCAGCGCTCGTGTATCATACCTTAGCATGACTAAGTAAATTCTCACAACGAGACCTTCGGCTCGTGTGCTCCCTACTTTGCCACAAGTAGTTTCAGGAAGTCAACGCCTTGGTCAGGACCCTCGGCCTGGACGATGATCCCTTCTCAGAATAAAGGATACTCCCAAAAATCTTTTCTTTCTAAAACATCTTCTTGTGACTTTTCAAGTCTAAATCTTTTTTTTGAACATCATGTACATACTCGTGCTGGTATCCTTAAATGTAAAGAGTGACATAAGAATGAAATAAACATCTAAAAGTATTTCTAAAGATTCTTGCTTCTTCATAAATTTTTAACATGAAAATAGCATATAATAATAACACAAAAATCTGAAAATTTATGCACATATATCATAATAAATCATCTAAACTTTTGCTATAACAATTTTAAGTTAAAAGGTACTCACTCTCTCCAATTAAGTAAATATAAACTCTTTTAAGCAATTCATCTAACATCTTGTATGCGTGCTTTTGTGAGTTAAAACCACTTTAGTAAAGGGTTGTATCAACTCACCTCAAAACTTCTCGAGCCAATACATAGGCCCCAGTCCAATTGACACTAGTCAAATAATAGATTCTACAACAACCAGTGTATTTTAACTAATTTTAAAGTTTCGCACCTAAACACGGAACTTTACTATTGATATAGAGAAACAAGGGAATAACTATTCAGTTCTTACCTAATACTACTGTAGGATAATTGACAATAGGAAATTTTATATGCTTGAGTTCAAGAATTAGTGATTTGTAAAGAACCCTAAATTTTTCGTTTCCTGCGTGATAAGAAGCCTCTGTTGAGCGAACTGTTCTGTTTTTCGTCTAAGGCTTTTGCCTTCCGTCCTTTATGAATGACAGAACGTTGGTTCTGTTTCTCTTAAGTCTTGGAGCCTTTTGTTTTCCAACAGCCCTTTTATGGGCTTTTAGGCCTTTTTTTAACTTAACTAATAATTAATGCACCCACTTTTGAAAATTAATAATATTAAAATTAATAACATTCCCTAATTGTATATCCAATAATTTATAAATAGAAAGGCTACTCAAAGATCAATCATAAGGGTTTAAATCCTTAATAGAAGTATAATTTAAGATTAAAAAAAGTAAATTAAATTCTATATTTAGCGCGTCTTGAAACTTTATAGATTTGAGGAGTGTTACAGATAAAAGGCTAGGATTAAATGTTGTCTTGGGAAGGTAAATGCATTGGAAATAGATAATGGCTATAAGTTGCAAACAAATTGGGCCGAAAGGCCATTTCGTGTAAGTGGGTAAAACATGAGCTATTAAAATTTTGAGGGGCTATAGAGGGTAGTTTTCTCGAATGAAAAGATTGGTTTAGACCTCATTTATTTTTATCTATGTCTATCTATATACTATATAATTATTTTTGGTAACTAAACATTTTTATTTACCAAGTAATATTTACAAAACATTTCCATTCTTTAGTTTGATCTTGGACACAAATCCCAAATTCAAACTGTACTTCTCAATACTATGTCTTCTAACTACTATCCTTATTACATATCCATACAGACATTAGGGTAGTAATTAAGAACTAATAATCTCTTCTTCAACCTTTGCATTATGCTGTCTCGACCATGAATTTCTTGAACTAGTTGTCGAAGAATTGCTTCAATGCTCTTCTGTTTCTCTTGGAATATCCTTGAGTTCCTCTCTTGCCATATAACTATATAATATAACTATATAATGCTGCTTATATACTATATAATATAACTATATTAAAAACATGAATGCCCTTATTGTAATTAATTTATTTTCCTAATATTTTGTTATTTTAAAATTAACAAAAGTTTTGGTTATAAAATTCTTCCCTATTTGAACTATGTAAAAACTCATAATATTTAGGAATTTAAAACCGAGTAAGCCTTTACTTAAATAAATTTTTTCCTTATTTACTTCATAATTAATTTGTCTTTGTTAGGTTTCTTACATCTATTGTTATTTTGGATTTGTTTTACATTATTTCAGGTTTAGTTTATATAAAGGTTGTAGATTCCCATTTAAATTCTACCACTAAATTTGAAGAATTTACGTATAAAAATATAAATGCACAACCTAATATCAAATTCTTGAAAAACTTTCAAAAAGACAATCGATAATTGCATTCAAATATATATTATTTAGTAATGTTTATATAGTATAATAAATTTAATAATTATTGATATGTGTACACGCTTAAAGTACATAACCTAATTCTTTTCGTATTTACACTTTTCTCTATATACTATACTATATTAAAAGCACGAAGCCCTTTAGCATAATGTCGTTCGCCTTTTGTACCCTCTAAAATTAGATTTCAATAACTCTACATTTGACTATTTTGTCAATGCAATATTTATTTTTAAATTGTAATGAATGTTGCATTATTTATCTCGTCGTCAATTACTAAATACACATAATTTATTCTTATTCTAAACTTTATACACTTTTTATTAATAGACGAAAAAATACGTGCAACGCAAGTACACCAATGCTAGTTAAGATTAAAATGTGTGAATCGAAATATGCATCTAAATATTAATAGATATATTAAGATTAAAACGTCTGGATTAAATTATACATTATATTAAAATATGAATACTGAATAATTAAGATTGTTTATTTTCTCTACATCTGAATATATAAAACTTGTCTTTATTTAAAAATTAATAAGTATAAATTCAAATCAAATAGTACTAATTAATCTAATACTAAATTAATAAAACATTCTTAAAAATTATATGGTGGTTGATGGTGACGATGGATAACAATGGTGGTTGTTGGTACCGACTGAGTAATGGGTGGTGGTGATGGTGGTTGATAATGGTGATTATGGGTAGTAGATGGTAGATGTCAATAATAGTTAACGGTGATGGTTGATGATGATGTTGACTAACAACATTGATGGGTGATATATAGTGGTGGTTGATATTGACGATTGCATATTGTTGTAGTAATGATGGTTAGTGGTGATGGTTGTAAATGATGGCTAGTGGTAGTGACAACTGACATTCGTGTCCGGCAACAATGGTGGTTGTGGCTGAGGATGCTGGTAATGGGTTGTGGGTGGTATTAGTCTATAATGGTGGGGGCATCGATAACAATAGTGATGGTGATTAGTGGTTAAAATGTATGAGTAATAGCAAAATATCATATTTACATAAATTCTTGAATGTATAACATCTTAATGATATTAAGACTCTGTTATAAATCTTCATCATTAAGATCCATTCAGACGCATTAAGCGATTGTAAAATTGAAAAAAGAACAGACTTAATCGATAAGATTTGAATGATTAAGATTCAAATTTTAAAAATAATCGCTCTTAATGACTAAGATATGAATGATTAAGATTCAGACCTCTATTAAGTGCAAACAAATGATTAGATCAACAAAGTACTATGGACTCGTTTGTCCATAGTTTTTTTTATTTTTTAATTTTTTTTTCAAAAACGTGTTTGTCCATGAAATTTTTTAAGTTTTTGGAGATTTTTTGAAAATAAAATTTTCAAAAATCAAAAAGTGATTTCGGCCACTTTTTCAAAATTTTCGATTTGTTTCTCCACTCACATGAATACAATATTTTTTTAAGTGAAATGGATGTCCAAACATCATTTCAAATTCCAAATACTATTTTCAACTTAACTCCAAATACAATTTTTTTTTTTCAAAATTATAATTTTTATGTCCAAACGCGTACTATATTTTGACTTTCTTTTTCATTTTTGGGTAATATGTTCTATTTCTACTATATTTTGATGATAATCTTATTTCGAATTTTCTTTCTTTCTTTTTCTAAAAAAGAATGACAATGTTCAGGGTTTGAGAATCAAAAGTATCTAATTTGTCGTCTCACTTTAGATATTGATTTTAAATCTTTTTGAAAATAAAATATACATAAAAATACTATAAATCAAAGTTTTTAAAAAAAAATTAAAGTATTTAATGTTTGAAAAAATCAGAGCAGCAAAAGAAAAATAGTTTTTCTTTCTATTAGAGGGAGGGGGAGCAGAAAGGGGAGGAAAATATTATATACGTGAGAATTGATCCCCTATTGCATAATGAAGGATGAGAGATACATCACCTGAGCTACTCTCCATTTATTTTCCAAACAGTAATAGTCCCGTATAAAATCAATTTGAAAGAATAAAATATATAGCCTCTCAAGAATAAAGACTGAAAACCCCAAAAAAGTAAATGTTACCTCTAACCAAGTAATTAACGCGAGTTCTATATAGAGTAAAAAATACAATATATCAGGTGGCCGCTTAAAAGAATGACACGTGGATACGAAGGCAATTATTCCATTTGGTATCAGAAGGAATGACACTCATAAAAAGGCAATAAATATCCTTCGCCCGATGGCATTAATTAAGAATATTCCACAGCATTAAATGCACTGCCCGTTACAAAGAATTTATCATTTATGCTCACAGTTACACCTTCGTCAATGACCCTCATAATTGATATTAAAGAAGTACATGATCCTAGGACCTTGTTCCCTAGACGTAGCAGTAAATAGTGAGCTCTGTTATCTTTGTAAAGGGCACGATTTTACCTGGCAAACTGATACTATAATCTATTCAAAGCTCTATACAATTTCATCCCCTTGCTTTTTGTTCTTATTACTGCTGCGCATGGAGGCCTCGCTACCGAAATCATTATTTCTGCTATTTCATCTTCATATTAAGGTTAAATGTTACGTATTTCTTCAATTATCTTATTATTTCAGGATCGGATTAATTTACTTGTCTAGAAATCATGTATAAATTCAACTGTACTATTTTATAGGTAAACAGTTTGACGCCCACCGTGGGGCCTAGACAACCATGTAATTAAGTTGATCCTTGCCTTTTTTACTAACGCGTTTTGATTATTTGTCTTAAAAAAAATCATAAGAAATGGCTGATAACGGTGTTAACAACACACACAATCCTGAGGTTCGAGGAGACCAACCTCATTTCGAGGATTTAATTAGTGATACCCACAATAAGGGTTACGAGGCAACGCCAGTCCATGACAGGCGATACCCACAACATGTTAGGGAGGTAACTCCCGATGATGCTAAAGAGGAACATGTTGTTGATGCGGTAAGGGTCCTACAAGAGCAACAAGCGATCATTCTAGGCCACCTCACACAACAGGATAAAGTTATGATATAGTTGAAGTAGGCGTTGTCGGGGGCTTCCACTAACATGAATAGACGAGATCCAGTTCTTCCTGGCGCTCCTGCAAATCAAACAGAGCAGAGGGCCGATAACAACACCTCGAGGGGCGAGGTTGGTTCCGATAGAGCTGGGGGGAGTGGATACGGCCCCAATAACAAAAATGATCCCTTTAGGAATGAACTTTTATGGTTTATGAGAGAAGTGAATGCCCGCATGGACCAAATCACGGGCGCACCACCGGTGCTGAATGGACCGGACTTAAAGAAGTATACTCAGTTTCCGTACAAATCAAGCGTGACACCAGAACTAATCCCGAAGTGGTTTAAATTTCCCACGTGCCAAAGTATGATGGAACTTCAGACGCTCAGGAGCATATTACCACCTATATAATGGCGGTGAAGGGGATTGATTTAGCTCCTCACGAGATTGAATATGTTTTGCTGAAGAAATTTGGAGAGACTCTCATGAAGGGAGCATTGACGTAGTATTCATTATTACTCGAGCATTCCATTGATTTATTTTAAATGCTCATGTATTCTTTTATTAAGGCTCATGCTGGGGCCAAAAAGGTACATGCCCGACATATTCAGAATTGAAAAAGGAGAATCCGAGTTGCTGCGAGAGTTCATTACCCATTTCCAAAAGTAGAGGGTGTTGCTCATGGCTATTCCGAACGAATGGGCGGTTGAAACATTCACCAAGAGACTGAATCCGAGAAGTTAAGATGCTTCTCGAAACTGAAAGAAAGTTTGCTTGAGTTCCAAGCAACAACTTGGGCGGATGTCCACAACTGGTACGAGTCAAAGATAACGATCGAAGATGATCAGGTTGGTTTTTCGTCGTCGGCAAAGGGACGAGGGAAGAATAAAGAAAAATCAAAAGATGACTATGACACGAACAAATAATCTTCGAGGGGCCGATTTTTGCCAGACAAACGGACCAAAGGCCGCGATAGAGGTTTCCGGTCAACAAATAGATCCACTACTGACAGAAGGTCTAATCGCGATCAAAACAATAGATCATAGCATGACAAAGAAGCGTCAGGTATGCGGGATCCTTCCTACCCTAGGCTATCAGAATAGAATTTCAATGTCAACATAGTAGAGTTGGTATCATCTATGAGGAACATCAAAGAAGTAGGGTTTCCGAAGCCGATAGGATCTGATCCCAGCCATAGGGATCCCAACTTATGTTATGAATACCACGGGACGAATAGACACTGGACTAGAGACTGCCTACATCTTCGGGAAGAAGTGGCGACACTAGTGAAGAATGGTCAGCTTAGAGAATTCTTGAGTGACCGGGCTAAGAACAACTATAGTCGCAACCGGGACAACATGGAACCCTCGAAAGCAGGGGAATATCCCCCACCCCAGATGATCAACATGATCTTTGGGTGGAACGAGATCAACGGGGTTACCTTTTTGGTAGAAAAAAAAGATGAAAGTATCAATAACCCATAGCAAGAGGCTCCGGGAAGTTGCCGAAGGCGATATCACTTTCACGGAGGAGGACACAGATGGATTGCTGCTACCGCACAACGATGCACTGGTAATTTCTTTAAATGTTCTAGACTTTAAAATTAAACGTTTTCTAGTGGATCTAGGAAGTTCGGCCAATATCATACAATGTAGGGTATTGGAGAAAGCTAAACTCACCTGAAGCATCAATCCAGCCACAAAACTCCTCGCCGGATTCAACCTCGCGAGCGTGACAACCCGATGAGAGATTTTGTTTCCCACGAACTCCGAAGGAGTGATGAAAAAGACTCATTTTGAAGTGGTAGATGGTGATATGGTTTCACGACCCCAAAACCAACCCAGTCGTGATGGTACCTGTAACTACCCGACCAGTTGTTTTGAGCTATTGCACTTTGCTCGCCAGTTCTCGGGCATGACTTGCCCCGTGTGGTGTATTATGACTTATGTAAATCATTGGTGTTGGGTTTCAGGTTAATCAGAATGAATTTGGAAGAACAGTCTCAGTTGAAAGCTTAAAATTTGAAAGGTTTGACCAAGATTTGACTTGTGTGTATTTGATCTCAGATTGGAATTTTTATGGTTTGGTTAGCTCCTTTAGGTGATTTGGGACTTAGGAGCGTAATCGGAATGCACTTTGGAAGTCCGTGGAAAGTTTAGGCTTGAATTGGCGAAATTGAGATTTCGGCATTTTCCGGTTGATAGGCCATATTTTGAAGTTCCGGGAGTTCCAGGTAGGTTCTGGGATGTGCCAACTATTTGAACCCTTCAGGGATTTTTATTACTATTTCCTCACTGTTTTGACTTATTACTTGAACTCAGTCATGTTATTTCCACTGTTTTACTACTCAGCCATTTTACTCAGTTTTGAGACTTAAATGATATTTTTAAATGATGTTTTGGGTTGAGAAATACTGTTTTACTATTGCCCGAGGGGCTTGTGAGTATTTTTGACTAAGTAAGGCCGATGGCTTAGTTGTGAGGAAACACTGATACTGATTGAGGCAGAGAGCCTAAGATATGTACGCCATGAGGTGGCTTGTTGATATTATTTATGAGGCCGAGGGCCTGAGATATATACGCCACGAGGTGGCTTGACTGATATGAGGCCGAGGGCCTAGATTTGATGCCACGAGATGGCTTGATATTGCGCTTTGGCCGTAAGGGGCCCCTCCCGAGTCTGTACACCCCTAGTGAGCGCGAGGTACCCATTGTGATGTGAGAGATAGCCCGAGGGGCTGATATTGTTCTATGTGATAGACCGAGGGGCTGGTATTGTTCTGAGATTGAGCCCGAGGGGCTGGTACTATTCTGAGACATTGCCCGAGGGGCGGATTTGATGACATTGTGCCCGAGAGGCGAACCTTATGTGCTTATCTTATCTTATTTGCCTGCCATTTACCTGTTTAAATTGTGTATTTGTGCCCGAAGGGCGGATTTCTGTGTTTATCTGCACTAATTGTTTTGCATTCATTTGCATAATTGTTAAAAAAAGTCATTTTCAAAGAAGTTTCAAACTGATCTAAGATGTTTTAAGAGATTTTACAGCTTCACTGCTTTCTTAATGGATTTGAACTGCTTTTATACATCATCCTGATATGCTTTACGTGATTTCTTACCATTCAAACTTTAGTTATGAATATTACTCACTGAGTTGGAGTACTCACTTTACTCCCTACACCTTGTGTGCAGATTCAAGTATTTATACACCCGGTAGCGGGTTTTGGCTGATCGGAGGCAGAGTCATCAGAGTTTAGCAAGGTAGCTGCCGACGTTCGCAACATTGCTTTTCTCTCTCTTCATTTCATTAGTCTGTATTTGTACACTTTAGACTTTCAGTTGTATTTATACCCTAGTAGATGCTCGTGACTTGTAACACCCCGATTAGGGCTGTGTCGGGTTGGATTTTCTTTTTGCATTATTATTGATATTTTCGCCATTTAGTATTGTTAAATCATGTTTAGACTATTTTTATGTTGATTATCTGCTTTAAAAGTTGAATTGGGTTTAATTGGCTGGCCTTGTCTTCACGAGAGGCGCCATCACGATCGGGTTCGGGGTTAGGGTCGTGACAGTGCCTATCATGGAACTAGGCCAGCCAACACAATCCCAAACCAATCAATATTTTCATTCTTAGGAAAAAATCAAAGCTATTTAACAATAAACCTTTATATAGTGTTTGAAACAAAATAATAGTACGGAAAGAAAGCCCAACATTGAGGTGTCACTAGTTATGAGCATCTACTACAACTGTCTGACAACATCAAGACTAACATGGCCCGGGAAATCACTGAATACAACTAAGGGAGGATAAGGAGGGAGAAAAGCAGGGCTGCGATCACCAGGCAACTACCTTGCTAACTCCGATGGACTTGCCACTGAGTAACCAACACCCGCTACCGGGTTCAGAAATACCTGGATCTGCACAGAAGGTGCAGGGAGTAATGTGAGTACGCCAATTCAGTAAGTAATAAAGGTAAATAAAGACTGAGCAGTAGTGACGAGCAATAAACATATACAATTCATATCATGAAATCTCAGTAGAATACATTAGGCTTTTAAAATCGGTTTTGAATCAACTCAGTTCATTTAAATCCAGTTTCAGTAAAACCATTTAAAACATATTTCAATAAATTTCAAACAAAGTGATAAGACAGTGAGTAGAAATGGTGAAAACATAATCAACCCCTCGGGTAAAACTCACTCGTATACAGCCTCTCGTGCAACAAAATCACAAACATCCACTCGGGAAAAGATGAATCATAAACAGCCCCTCGGGCAATCATCACTGTCACTCATATACAGCCCCTCGGGCATACCTCACAATCACTCGTAAACAGCCTCTTAGGCACAACATGAATCAAAACATCCCCTCGGGCCAAAACATCATATCACTCACTCAAGATACCCGCGCTTACTAGGGGTGTTCAGACTCCGGAGGGGCTCTTACAGCCCAAGCGCTATAACAAGCCATCTCGTGGCATAAATCAGTCAGGCCCTCAGCCTCAAAATAAGCCACCTTATGGCATAAATCAATCAGGCCCACGGCCTCACAAAAATCATGAATCAATAACAACATGCTACGATGTACAGGCCATTCCCATAATATCCTCACAACACAGGCCCTCCGGCCCACTTAGTCAGAAACCTGCCAAGTCACTCGGGCTAATAGTAAAACAGGGTGCTCAACCCAAAATATCATTTTTATACGTCAAAATGGAGTAAATAAGACTAAGTTATGAAATCACTAAAGCATAGTATGACTGAGCACAGATATTAAATCAAAACAGTAAGGAATAGTAATAAAAAGCCCCTAAGGGTCCAAATAGCTTAGCACAAGGCCCAACTATGGCATCAACCCAAAACATAGTAATACTTTCCAAAGCACAATAATATCAAATAGTTTTCAGTCAAATATGCAACTTAATAGTTGCTACGGGACGGACTAAGTCACAATCCCCAATGGTGCATGCCCACACGCTCGTCACCTAGCATGTGCATCACCTCAAAGGCTCAAAGTAGTAAAACAATGCGAAATCCGGGGTTTCATACCCTCGGTACTAGATTTACAATCATTACTTATCTCAAACCGGTCAAAACTCTACACCGCAATGCTCTTGCCCCTCGACTCAGGCCTCCAATCGCTTCGAATCTATCCACAACCATAACAATACCATCAAAATACGCTAATGGGATGAATTCCATAAGAAAAACTATCAAATTAGGCACAAATCCCGAAATCCACTCAAACCCGGTCCTCAGGCCTACGTCTCGAAATTTGACAAAAATTACAAAACTTGAAAACCCATTCACTCCCGAGTCCAAACATACGAAATTTATCAAAATCCGACCTCATTTGGTCACACAAATTCTCAAAATCCACTCTCCAATTTCAAGCCCTAAATTCCCAAATTTCTAGTCCAACTTCTCAATTAGATGATGAATAAAATCATAGATTCATGAAATTAAACCATTATAGGTTAGAATTACTTACCCCCAACGTTGCTCCTTCAAATCCCTTGAAAAATCGCCTTTCTCCCGAGTTCCTCAAGCCCAAAATCGAAAAATGAAGTACAAAGCTCGAGCTGGGGTTTTCTGTCCAGCAAAGTCGCACCTGCAGTCAAATTCCTGCTTCTGCAGCACTGCACCTGCAGAATTTCCATCGCAGGTACGAAACACACTTAATGAACCACTTTCCGCATCTGCGGTCACACCATTGCACCTGCGGTACGCATCTGCGACTCATCTTCCGCTTCTGCGGAACATACCAAACTCCGCAGCATCCGTAGCGTCTGTATCTGCGGCTCCCAGCTTGCACATGCAACCTTGCACCTGTGGCTCCCCTTTCGAAAGTGTGAAAACACCAGCAGAAATCACACCAGCAACCCTCAAACACCAAAAACCCATCCGTCAACCATCCAAAACATACTCGAGGCCCTCGGGACCTCAACCACTGATACGAACAAGTCACATACCAACATACGAACTTAGTCGAACCTTCGGAAAACTCAAAACAACATCAAAACACCGAATCACGCTCGGATTCAAGCCTAAGAACTTCTAAATTTCTATTTTCCACAAACGGTGCCGAAACCTACCAAATCTCGTCCAAATGACCTAAAATTTTGCACACACATCACAATTGACACTATAGACCTACTCCAATTTCCTGAATTCAATTCTGACCTCAACATCAAAATTTCCACTGCCGACCGAGAAATGCCAAATTTTCAATTTCACCAATTCAAGCCTAATCTACCACAGACCTCCAAATCACATTTCCAATGCGCTCCCAAGTCCAAAATCACCTAATGGAGCTAACCAAATCATAAAAATCCAAATCCGAGATCGAATACTAAAAAGTCAAAACTTGGTCAAACTTTTCAAATTTAAAGCGTCAAGTTGAGAATCATTCTTCCATATCTGTTCCGATTATTCTGAAAACCAAAGTAGACGATTTACATAAGTCATAATACATCATACGGGGCTAGTGATGCCCGGGAACTGGCGAGCGAAGTGTATATGCTCAAAACGACTGATCGGGTCGTTACATCCTCCCCCGCTTAAACATACGTTCGTCCTCGAACATGTCCAGAGTTGTTTCGAAAATCATCAAATCGTTGTATAACCTTACCATGCACATACCCGGGGGGTGATCCCACGTCGCTTATCCCATATAGGTCCGATCACAGAACATATTTGGAATTTCACAATTCACCCTAGCCCATAACCTTAGAACCAAATCTCCATTTCCGAAATTATTTATAAGATCAGAATCTCACATCTATACACTGTATAACTCCGAACAAGCTGTAACAAACCATAATTATAACCCATGATGTAATCACATGCCATACCACATAACTCAAACACTCGTAGCGATAACTTCAAATCACAGCAGATGCTCAAACAACCCAATAGCGGTAATAAGCACCTTATCAAGCAAAGCCTCATTCCAACACTTTCGTATACTGCCAATGATGAACGAAGCAAGCAGAAATCATAACCCTTCCTCAGATCAACCAGTCATGGAGTTCCCTCTCCTTCTGCAAGGGCTATAGTAAATTTCTAAGCCGAATTTCGATATTATCCTTCCAACATGCTGAAATCGAATCCGATAGTATTCATTCTAGGTCCAATGTCCTCATCTCATCCAGCACAACTACTCTGGTGACATGACACATCAATACAATCTAAAGCCACAACCCGTGTGACCCGCGCACCAATAAGCAACAATCCAAATGTACACAACTTATAGAAAAATGACTCAAATGAGAGAGCTGTACCGCAAGATCACCAGTACCACCACAACATGATGCTAAGAACCTATCATACACCGTGGAACCAGAACACACGAATCTAACCCGAAAGATCATACCTCCACATAATTTCACTGCAATGCATGACCCTTTCCAAACACTGGTCCACATGAATCACGTCAAGTCACCATGCTCAAAATCATCAACCACTCACAATTTGATGTCTAGTACCAAAAGTGAATCACCATACCCATGGAGAAGCAAATGACGCAATGCCATAACAACCCGAAAGAACATATCCAATGCGCAATCAATTATGCAACACCCAAATACCCGTCTCATTCAAATTCCGCTATAAAGCCCCAAATAGAACCATATCACTTGTGCATAAAATCAATGAACCACAACTTCTCGCCACACGGAAAGGTAACTCATAGATCACTCTAGAACATGAATAAGCTCAATGACAATCGAACGACACAATCAACAAAGCGGACTCGATGCAGAACACACATCCATATTGGCATACCCCTGAACCCCTTATCAAAGAGTTCCTAAAGCTACTCCTTTAACTCGGTCGGTGCCATACGATATGGTGGAATAGAAATGGGCTGAGTGCCCGACACCAAATCAATACCGAAATCAATAACCGTGTCCAGCGACATACCCGACAAGTCTGTAGGAAACTCATCTGAAAAATCCCTCATTATCAGAACTGAATCAATGGTGGAAGTCTCTACACTGATATCCCTCACGAAGGCCAAATAAGAAAGAAAACCCTTCCTAACCATTCGCTGGGTCTTCAAAAATAAAACCACTCTACTGGGAACATAATCCGTCGAACCTCGCTACTCAATCCCTAGCATTCCCAGCGTAGCCAACGTCACCATTTTGGCGTAATAGTCCAGAATAACACGACACGGAGACAACCAGTCCATACCCAATATCATATCAAAATCTACCATACTAGGCAACAAAGATCCACTCGGGTCTCCAAACCCCCAATAGCCACCACACAAGATCGATATACGCGGTCCACAACTATGACATAACCTATTTATGAGAACTCCCAGTCTCCAAATCCATAAAGCACCCAAATCACTACATCCGATCCTAACTCTACCACCCGAACATCTCACGTACCTCTGATACTCGATCATTCCTCGAGGGATACTCCTAAAATTCTTTTGTGCCACCAAGCAACCTCGAATATCAGTCGTCGATCAAACAAGAGAGTGCCGCAATACTAATGAAGTATCCTTAACTCGATCTCATTGCCCCTTTATGATATGTATACCCTCATCAAGCCACACCAATTAGTAATATCATTTACCTAGTCATCTGAGCTGTCCATGCTGCATAAAAATTTATGACCTTTCTTCCATAACTGAACTGTGACCTTACACATTCAAATCTCAACCCTACACAACATACCGTATATACCATGACATCCTATGATAAAATATGAGAACTTCTTAATCCATTCCGAGTCACAAGAAACTACGTACTCAACTAGCCAAGAACTTTCCATTTGATCTCATATAGAAGAAAATCACTATAGATCACATGCTCTCCACATCAGTAGAAAATATATATCCCTAACCGTGGTAGAAACCATCAAGAACCCTCTGAATCCCATTTGCACAAAACCAACCCTCGGGGTTGAATCTTTCTAACTCAACCAAGCTACGCAGGTCACCAAAAACCCAAGAGCATTGCCACGAGACACCTGTAGAAACTCATTACCTCATAAGCACCCAAAGAACTAATCATATCCCTTACTATGCCGATCCGACCTACTACTAAGCTGTCCTATTTATCCAAGTTCCTTCTGAATTACCTTCAAATTGATACTTCTCCTCACCATAATTCCGCAATCCTCAACCCAGACTCACCACACAAGACCCAAGCATAAACCACACCGTCTAAGGCTCATAAACCGCTGAATGTTCTCTTAAGCATCCCAAAAACAACACAACTCAATTACTTACTCTGAAGAGACTCCCTATGAATTTAAGCTATTCTTTCCTTTTCCTGATACCGAAATGTAGAATCCATAATGATATAGAAATGCCACAAGCCTTGACACCCTTCAATGTAAACCTCAGTTTTTAGCCAAATACACATCCTGAAGATCCCCCAATCGTTACATATACATTTTGAATCCATTAGAACCATTCTCGGGAGTCATCCACTCTACTCAAACCTCAATTAGACTGATCAAACGGACCAAACAACCTGTGCTCCATTAGCACTCCAACACCCTAGGAAGTAACCCATTATTCTAAGCAGTCGAGTGATATCCTACTCTATACCCGTTACATCCCTTACAAAAATAACTAATTCATCCAATGTTTTTCATATACCCATAAATCATAACACAACCCTTATCCAAAATTTCCTTTACTCGAGTCATCCTCGATCTCAACCTCTACAAGTCATAATCGATCCACAGGTATACCTAAAACTAAAACCCGTACAACACATAACCGTGCAAGCAACTGATCACTAACAAACTCCCCCACTTGGCTCAAAGCCATAGATTAAAACACACAATAACTCACGATACCTATGCTCTATTACTGCCATACTGCCATAGTGAGATTAAACTAAATCCTCCATAAGCTCGTGTAACACAAACCATCTAGTACTGCAAATCATTTGCAACTATCGCATTCCCCCTCGTAATAGCCAAGCCTACTATCATATGCGATCATACCTCAAGTTGCAACACACATATTTTATTGGTAAAAGAGGACTTACTACAAACAACATAAGGATCACACACCCTCAGGACACCCCGCAAGAGATAACCCACCTGCTTCGTCTCAAACTAACATCTCTTTGTACCCTTCCACCGTCATAAACATCACGCAATCACTTAATCTTTCCAAGTCTGAACTCATATCATGACAGAAAATCTACTTCATTCCCCAACTAAACAACATGCAAAGATCCTTCAACACACCCATAACTCGGGGCTGCACATCTAATCAAGATGGAAATCAAGCACCAAATAATTTCTTCCTACCCTCAAGTAGATCCTCCTCGTCACATCCAAATCATATGAACACATCTCGTACTCCTCACATAGCCATCCATCCATTACTTCCACTAATAGGGATACTACCGAACATATAAATCCAAAAGCATATGCTCACAAAATCAACACCTCAGTGCTCAAGCTACAGGCAAAGCCCAACCCCAAGTCCTCTAGACTGGCCCAACATTAACACACAAAAATCACATCTCGCCTCTCGTTCAGGGGATCACAAGCTGTTGATCGAATGCGTGGAAGGAATTTCAAGAGTTACATTTCAAGCTGAATCAATGTCCCACGATAAGAATTCAAGAGTGTAGAAATTTTCCTAAAGGTTATGTAGCCTCTCGAAGATAAGTACAAACGTCTCCGTACCGATCCACGAGACTCTACTAAACCTGCTCATGACTCGTGAGACCTATGTAACTTAGGCTCTAATACCAACTTGTCACAACCCTAAAACCAATCGGGTCATGATGGCGCCTATCATGGAACTAGGTCAGTCGACACAATCCTAAAACCAATCGATATTTTCATTTTAAGATAAAATATTTAATAATAAACCTTTATAAAGTGTTTAAAACAAAACAACAATGTGGAAAGAAAGCCCGACATCGGGGTGTCACTAGTCATGAGCATCTACTACAAACGTCTGACAACATCAAGACTAACATGGCCGGGAAAATCACTAAATACAACTAAGGTAGGATAAGGAGGGAGAAAAGCAGGGTTGCGACCGCCAGGCAGCTACCTTGCTAACTCCGATGGACCGGCCACTGAGTAATCAACACCTGCTACCGGGTTCAGAAATCCTGGATCTGCACATAAGGTGCAGGGAGTAATGTGAGTACGCCAATTCAGTAAGTAATAAAGGTAAATAAAGACTGACCAGTAGTGACGAGCAATAAACATATACAATTCATATCATGAAATCTCAGTAGAATACATTAGGCTTTTAAAATCGGTTTTGAATCAACTCAGTTCATTTAAATCCAGTTTCAGTAAAACCATTTAAAACATATTTCAATAAATTTCAAACAAAGTGATAAGACAGTGAGTAGAAATGGTGAAAACATAATCAACCCCTCGGGTAAAACTCACTCGTATACAGCCTCTCGTGCAACAAAATCACAAACATCCACTCGGGAAAAGATGAATCATAAACAGCCCCTCGGGCAATCATCACTGTCACTCATATACAGCCCCTCAGGCATACCTCACAATCACTCGTAAACAGCCTCTTAGGCACAACATGAATCAAAACATCCCCTCGGGCCAAAACATCATATCACTCACTCAAGATACCCGCGCTTACTAGGGGTGTTCAGACTCCGGAGGGGCTCTTACAGCCCAAGCGCTATAACAAGCCATCTCGTGGCGTAAATTAGTCAGGCCTTCGGCCTCATAACAAGCCACCTTATGGCATAAAT
The DNA here is from genome assembly GCF_000715075.1 of Nicotiana tabacum. NCBI lineage: Eukaryota > Viridiplantae > Streptophyta > Magnoliopsida > Solanales > Solanaceae > Nicotiana > Nicotiana tabacum. Next base: position 71,501,955 of record NC_134099.1, on the reverse strand, counting down.
CAATCAGGCCCGCGGTCTCACAAAAATCATGAATCAATACAACATGCTACAGCGTGCAGCCCATTTCCAAAATATCCTCACAACACAGGCCCTCAGCCCTACTCAGTCAGAAACCTCTCAAGTCACTCGGGCTAACAGTAAAACAGGGTGCTCAGCCCAAAATATCATTTTTATACGTCAAAACGGAGTAAATAAGACTGAGTTATGAAATCAGTAAGCATAGCATGACTAAGTACAGAGATTAAATCAAAACAGTAAGGAATAGTAGTAAAAAGCCATACGGGTCCAAACAGCTTGGCACAAGGCCCAACTATGGCATTCAGCCCAAAACATAATAATACTTTCCCAAGCACAATAGTATCAAATAGTTTTAAGTCAAATATGCAACTTAATAGTTGCAACGGGATGGACCAAGTCACAATCCCCAGCGGTGCACGCCCACACGCTTGTCACCTAGCATGTACGTCACCTCAAAGTAGTAAAACAATGCGAAATCCGGGGTTTCATACCCTCAGAACTAGATTTACAATCATTACTTACCTCAAACCAGTCAAAACTCTACACCACGATGCTCTTGCCCCTCGACTCGGCCTCCAATTGCTTTGAATATATTCACAACCATAACAATACCATCAATATATGATAACAGGATGAATTCCACAAGAAAAATTATCAAATTAGGCACAAATCCCGAAATCCACTCAAACCCGGCCCTCGGGGCCACGTCTCAAAATTCGACAAAAATTACAAAACGTGAAAATCCATTCACTCCCGAGTCCAAACGTATGAAATTTATCAAAATCCGACCTTATTTGGTCACTCAAATTCTCAAAATCCACTCTCCAATTTCAAGCCCTAAATTCACAAATTTCTAGTCCAACTTCTCAATTAGATGATGAATAAAATCATAGATTCATGAAATTAAACCATTATAGGTTAGAATTACTTACCCCCAACGTTGCTCCTTCAAATCCCTTGAAAAATCGCCTATCTCCCTAGTTCCTCAAGTAAAAAATTGAAAAATGAAGTACAAAGCTCGAGCTGGGGTTTTCTGTCCAGCAAAATCGCACCTGCAGTCAAATTCCTGCTTCTGCAGCACTGCACCTGCAGAATTTCCATCGCAGGTACGGAACCCACTTAATGAACCACTTTCCTCATCTGCGGTCACACCATCGCACTTGCGGTGCGCACCTGCAACTCATCTTCTACTTCTGTGGAATGGACCAAACTCTATAGCGTCCGTATCTGCGGCTCCCAGCTCGCACATGCAACCTCGCACCTGCGGCTCCCCTTTCGCAAGTGTGAAAATACCAGCAGAAATCACACCAGCAACCCTCAAACACCAAAAACCCATCCGTCAACCATCCAAAACATACTCGAGGCCCTCGGGACCTCAACCACTAATACCAACAAGTTACATACCAACATACAAACTTAGTTGAACCTTCGGAATACTCAAAACAACATCAAAACACCGAATCATGCTCGAATTCAAGCCTAAGAACTTCTAAATTTCCATTTTCCACAAACGGTGCCAAAACCTACCAAACCTTGTCCGAAAGACCTGAAATTTTGCACACACATGACAATTGACACTACGGAGCTACTCCAATTTCCTATATTCAATTCTGACCCCGACATCAAAATTTCCACTACCGACCGGGAAACGCCAACTTTTCAATTTCGCCAATTCAAACGTAATTCTACCACAGACCTCCAAGTCATATTTCCAACGCGCTCCTAAGTCCAAAATCACCTAATGGAGCTAACTAAATCATAAAGTCCAAATTCGAGATCAAATACTAAAAGGTCAAAATTTGGTCAAACCTTTCAAATTTAAAGCTTTAAGTTAAGAATCATTCTTCCAAATCTGTTTCGATTAACTTGATAACCAAAGTTGATGATTTACATAAGTCATAATACATCATACGAGGCTAGTAATGCTCGAGAACTGGCGAGCGAAGTACAAATGCTCAAAACGACCGGTCGGGTTGTTACATATGGGATATAATATTATTCTGGGAAGACCATGGTTGCACGAGATGAGAGCTGTACCATCAACATATCACCAGTTGTTGAAATTTCCAACACTGGAATGAGTTAAATAGATAAGGGGTGACCAACTGGCGGCAAGGTAGATGAATGCGATTTCGGTCTCTAGTATCAAAGGGAAGGAACACACGACATAACAACTACAGGAACCAGTGCCCACTCCTGAATCAGATGAAGTTAGCCCAAGGGAAGAAGCGTCAGAATCCTATCAGGTGCCAAGGTATTTCCATATATTAGAAGAGACGGATGCAACAAAATCCACGGTGGAAGAGCTCGAGCAAGTTGCATTGTTCGAAGAGTTCTTAGAAAGGAAATTCCACTTGGGGACAGGACTGCACCCCGAGCTCAGGTCTGGCTTTATTAAATATCTTAAATCTAATGCTGATTGTTTTGTGTGGTCGCATGCGGATATGATAGGTATCCCAACAGAGGTAGTCGTACACAAGTTAAGTTTGGATCCCCAGATACCCTAGTAAGACAAAAGAAACGCCCTATTGTGGAGGTCAGGAGTAAATTCTTCAAAGAAAAGGTAACTCGCTTACTTGATATCGGTTCAATCCGGGAGGTAAAGTATCCAGACTGGCTAGGTAATGTAGTCGTAGTTCCTAAGAAGAACAATAAATTTTGTATGTGTGTAGATTATAAGGACTTGAATAAGGCATGCCCGAAAGACTAGTTCCCACTGCCAAACATCAATCAAATGATTGATGCGACGTGGGGGCACGAGTTAATGAGTTTCCTCGATGCTTATTCCAGGTCCAACTAAATTAAGATGAACCTGGAAGATCAGGAAAAGACTTCGTTCATAATGAATTTTGGCACATATTGCTATAATGTGATGCCCTTCAGGTTAAAGAACGCCGAAGCCACTTATCAGCGACTCGTAAACAAGATGTTTGAAAAACAAATAGGGAAAACTATGAAAGTTTATATAGACGATATGATTGTTATGTCTTTGAATGTAGATGATCACCTTAAGCATTTGCAATAAACTTTGACATCCTAATAAAGCATAATATGAAGCTTAACCCCGAGAAATGTGCGTTCGGGGTCAGCTCTGGCAAGTTCCTAGCATTTTTGGTATTGCTAAGGGGGATTGAGGTTAACCCCGATAAGATCAGGGCCATCGAAGACATCCCGGACCAGCTGTCAAGCGTGAAAGAAGTCCAAAGGCTCACGGGGAGATTGGCAGCTTGAGCAGGTTCATTTTCTGGTCATCAGAAAAATGTCACAGTTTCTTCGCACTGCTTAAAAAGAAAAACAACTTCGAATGGACCCCGGAGTGCCAACAGGCTTTGAGAGATTTGAAAAGGTACTTGCAAAGCCCTCCGTTACTTTCGAAACCAAAGGAAGGTGAACCACTATTAGTCTACCTCACAGTCTCGAAAGTAGCAGTAAGTGCAGTTTTTGTCCGTGAGGATGAAGGTACGCAATCTCCCATTTATTACATTAATAAAATTTTAATGGGAGCAGAAACTCGCTACCTGCATTTGGAGAAGCTGGCCTTAGCTCTCGTAGTCGCCGCCCGGAAGCTGAGGCCTTACTTCCAATGTCACCCAATAGCCGTGGTGACCACATTTCCTATGCAGAACATCCTTCATAAACCCGAACTCTTGCGTAGGTTGGCCAAATGGGCAATCGAAATGAGTGAGTTCGACATAGAATTAACCAAGGACTGTGATTAAGTCACAAGTCTTGGCTGACTTTGTGGTCGATTTCAGTTTGGGATTGCTGACTCTCGCAACCAAAGAGACAGTAATGGTGTCAGAATCGACATCGAGGATGTTATTTACGGATGGATCCTCCAACATAAAATGGTCCGGGCCTGGCATAGTATTAATTATGCCTTTAGGGGAAACCCTAAGGCTAGCCATCAGAACGGTCCTTTTAACTAACAATGAAGCAGAGTATGAGGCTTTGATTGCATGACAAACTGGCCTGGGGACTAGATTTCGAGGTCATAAAAATCAAGTGCAACTCACAGCTGGTGGTAAATCAGGTCTATGGAATTTTCGAAACCAAAGAGGAGTGCATGCAACAATACGTGGTAAAGTTCTAGGCTCTCCTAGATCAATTTCGGGAGCGGTCAATTACTCATATCCCGAGAGAAGAGAATGCAAAAGCAGATGCACTGGCTAACCTCGGTTCATCAACATAAATGAAAGGATCCGAGTCCGGGATAGTAGTACAACTGATGCACTCGGTCCTGGATATAGATAGTTACTATGAGGTATATGCGACTATTTGGTTTGGGATTGGAGGAATGAAATCATCGATTATCTCGAGCACGAGAAGCTGCATGAAGACTCTAAGGCATCCCGGGCGTTGCGTGCCAAAGTAACACGATATAACTTCAAAAGAGGCCAACTATACAGAATATCTTTCCAAGGCCCACTGGCCCGATACTTGGGGGGAATACGAAGCTAATTTTGTTATGCGGAAAGTCCACAAAGGGATATGCAGAAACCATTCGTGCGCAGATTCTTTAGTGCTAAAACTGGTAAGGGTAGGATATTATTGGCCCCGCACGGAACAAGATGCCAAAGCCTTCGTACAAAAATGCGATAAGTGACAACGCTACACACCACTGGTATATAAACTGGAAGAACAACTACATTCAGTTCTGCCTCCTTGGCCGTTCATGAAATGGGGGATGAACATCGCCGGACCACTGCCGCCGGCTCCCGGTAAGGTAAGATTTCCTTTGATTTTGACTGACTATTTTCCTAAGTGGGTGGAAGCAGGTACTTATCAGAAGATCATTGAACACGAGGTAGTGGATTTCTTATTGGAAAACATAATTTGCAGGTTCAGAATACCAAAAGAGATACCATGCGATAATGGGCCACAATGTATCAGCGCAAAAATCACAAAGTTCCTCGAAGATTTGAAAATAAAGGGGATCATATCTTCACCCTACCATCTGAGTGCAAATGTTCAAGTGGAGTCAATGAACAAAGTGATTATACAAAAACTCAAGAAAAGGTTGAAAGCGGCTAAAGGTAAATGGCCCAAGGAACTACCTGAAGTTTTATGGGCATACTGAAAAACGATCAAATCAAGCATAGGAGAAACTCATTTTTCCCTTGTTTATTGAGAAGAAGCCTTAATCCCGGTGGGAGTAGGGGAACCCACCTTGAGATATTTCCAAGCAAATTAAGAGTCAAACAACGAAGCAATGTTAGACAATTTGGAGCTACTCGATAAGCACAGGGACTTGGTGCATGTAAGGATGGTAGCCCAAAAGTAGAGAATGGAACAATAATATAATCGAAGAGCCAACCTCCATTATTTTAAAGTAGGAGACTTGGTCCTAAGGAAAGTAACTCAAAACACCCGGGAGCTTAACGCAGGGAAGCTAGATCCAACATGGGAAAGGCCCTACCGGGTTTCAGCTGTCACTGAGAAAGGTTCGTATGAATTGGAGAATCAAGATGGAGAAAGTTGCCCAACAAGTGGAATGTGGCACACCTCAAAAGATATTATTGCTGATGACCATTACCTGTACTGAAAGTATGTGCTGCACCCTTTTTCCCTTCGTCTAGTTTTTATCCCAATTGGGTTTTTTCTGGTAAGGTTTTTAACGAGGCAGCAACATAAGGCATACTACAAAGAAAGTTTCAACAACAGAAATAAGACCTTTAATAAAAAGGCACATAAGCGAAGAGCCATATGGACGGTTAGATAAGCTTTTGCTCAATAGCAAAATTCCTAATGGGAAATTAAGTTTGCTACTTTGCTATCGGACAAAGGTTACCTGACCGTTCACAAGTGCAAACCACTAAAGGATTGTTAGATAGTCCTTTGCTCGATAGCATAAATTCCTAAGGGGAAGCAAAGTTTGTTACTGAGAATAAGATTATCTAGCAATTCATTAGTGGGGTCCTCGAAGGTGCAAAACTTCCAGTGTTCCAATTCGCATTCAAACACTGGGGGAATGATATGAGGATACAACAATAATGACTGCCACGTCGACCGAAAAACAAAAATAAAAAATATAGTTGTATCATCGGGATCGGGGCCTGCACGGCCAACCCCGTAGAAATAAGTTGTACAAGTTAGCCACAAGTAATGGCAAATTCGTTTTTAGCATAACAAATGTTTATGTACTTTTTGAAAATGAAAGCAATAAAATGAAGTCCTTTTATTTCGATAATGTTTTTTGTCTGAACGATGAATTAACTTTTTCATTTGAAAGTTAAACAAGTACTTCAAAAGTTAGTACCGTAATGAACATGAAACTTCCTCTTCAAAAGCATCGTAAACATAAGAGGGACCTCTCTTATAAAAACCCTCACGTTAAAGGGTTGATTTCAGAAGAATTTATACCCAGAATCTAAATGCCTTTAGGCAAAAATGCACCCGAAGACTTGCATAATAAGACGCAAATAGTAAAACTTGCACAAAACACTTAAGAAAAAAAGAATGCAAAGGTTAAAACTTGCATAAATGTTCAAATGAAGGAACATGCTAAAATAGTACAAGTACAACAATTGGGAAAAGAAAGGAAAAGCTAAACTGCTGCCTCTCCGGAACCTGGAGGACGAGAAGTGTTCTCGCCCCTAAGGGAAGTTGGTAGATTCGTCGATGGCTCAACATTCTGGCCATCAACAGTTTGGCCCTCAACATCATCACCTTCCAGTTCCTCTTCAGTTCCCAAAAATTTAGAACCGGAACCAGACGATTCAAGAGCATCAGGCTCTGTCGGGAGACCATTTTTAGCAGCTAACTCAAGCTCACATGCCTTAGAAATTTTAGCATCAAAGTCCATGATACCGATTTTAGGCTCTTCCAGAATTTTTCTCCTCATGCTGTACATAACGTAAGTTTTCTCAACAACCGGGGAAGTCGATTGGCGCTTAAGTTCTTCTTTGAGTTAGGTTAAAGGTTTTCCTAGGCAGATCTAATGGACTTGAGGCTAACGTCAATATCATGGACAGTAGAGCTGAAAATTCTATTGTGCTCAAAGGTCTTCTTATACGTCTCCTCTAATCGGGCATATTTGATCCTCGCAGTAGCAAGCTCTTCAGTCTTGGAATTCAAGGCTACCTCTAAAATTGATCAATCTTTCAGCGGAGGCAACCTCACGATCGGATGCAGCAAGAACGAAATTATGAAATTTAACCCATTTGGCCTTAGCTTCTTCAAATTGAACCCTCAGAAGGGCGATTTCTTAGCTAAGGGTTTCCACTTATTAGCTTCTTCAAATTGAACCCTCAGAAGGGCGATTTCTTAGCTAAGGGTTTCCACTTATTGCTCGCTTTCCTACAAACGATCCTCCAATACAATGGCCTTAGTGGCTTTGGCTTCCAGTTCTGAGAGACGAGCGACACTTTGCTCCCGCTCGGCCAAAAGCTGATCCCGTGCAGTTGTAATTTCTTCCTTTTCATGAATCAACCTCTGAAGGCCATCGGAAGCAAGAAAGTTGGCCTACAAAGCAAGAAAGACAAACTTAGGATATGTTTAGGCAAAGATAGAAGAAATAACAAGGGAAGTAAAGAATGTACCGCTACGGCGTTGTGCATGGTGTTGTTCAACAAGCACTCTCCCGAGAGAGCCTGTATCTTTTCCTAATCTTTCTTTGAAGCCAAAGGCTTTAGATAATTAGCAAGTTCCACCGGCTAAGATAGCAAGTTGTATTCGGTGGAGACCATAAGAGTAATGTTCCTCCTCCTTTGCGGATGTTTAGAGGGGGCAATATAGTTTTGCCCTAAATTCCCATGAACTAGGGAGTAGGGAAGAGGAATGCCTTCTTCTTGGTAAGATGCAGCCGGTGGAGATGATGTAGCAGTTGCTGATGGAAGAGCTGGGGAAGAAGGAGATAAAGCTGATAGAAGAGCTACGGAAGAAGGATATAAAGCTGATGAGAAGCTGCCGCGACAAACGCAGTGCTGGTTGTTGGTTGCTCGCCAATCAAAGATGGCAAGGACTCGACACTCAGCCCTGAAATACCGGGCACATCGACTGGGGACCAAAAATGGGAGTTGGCATTTTCTACCATCTCAAACTCTTTCCAAATTGCCGAGACATCGTCCTCGGTTGGTGTAACTAACTCTGTAGATTGAGCATTCTGTTGAGTTGATGAGGATCGTCGCCTTCTACGAAAAGAAGCTCCCTCATCACTAGCTTCTCCATCATCGTCGCTTATCACAGTGTCTATGACCGACCTAGGAGGAGGGCCAGTCACCACAACTTCCGGAGATGACTCGCGAGCAACAATCTTCTCCCTCTTATTCTTTTCCCCGGCCATGGAGGAACGCCTTCTTTTTGGTTGCTTGTTCTCCAGCCGGGGACTCCGTAATGAAACACTTGTACCCGAAGTAGGCCCGAAGACAGTTGTTCGAGTAAGTGCCTCCTAAAGCAGCCTCGCCGCATCAACAGGGTCAACCAAAACATCCTCCTCGGGGATGACAACCGAGCCCGCGGGTAGACCTAATTTCAGAAAAAAGGTAGAAGGGATCAATCAGTTTCTTCACGTAAAAAGATGAAGCAAGATGAGTCTGATTTACTATGATTTTTGGCCTTCCACTCGTATTTGAGGGCTAGTTCTTTCCACGTGCGGGTTTCGGACGTAGTGATGTCTAAGATTTCCTAGACCCACTGGTCCAAGCCTTCAATCCTAGGTGGAACCTATTGAGTTGCTAAAACAGGCGAAGGATGGAGGAACAATACGAATATGGAAAAATCCCTAATAAAAGAATTATTAAACAATGAGCATACGAGTGCGATTCCACGCTTCCGAAAAGGATGAAGTCATTGCGAGAATGATGTCATTGGTGGCAACTACAACAAATCGTTCCATCCACCCACAGTCATATTGTCATCCATGCTAGATAATAGAGCATGGTGACCGCATTTGCTGAAATTTATCATTCCCCTACGAAAGATTTTGGGAGAATAGAGATTCATCACATGAGCTAAAGATAGCTCCTCTCCCATCTCTTAGCACAAACGCGAAGACAGGTAGTCGCCCTCTACACAGAAGGACTTACTTGTGCAAACACATCTGGTAGCAGAGGCAAAACTCTACAATAACGAAGTCAAGCTCTCCACTCAAAGAGAATGCACCCAAAGTAAAGGGATACGGGTAAAAATAAGTAAAACCCTCCCTGGGTAGGGTTATTTTCTCTGTTAGATCAGGAGCAAAAATGTCCAAATCATGACATTGACAAGCTTCCTTCACAATAGAAATACTGAAAGGACGGATGGAAGAAGAATATCTGCCAACGGCCCACGTGCGAGGGATAGCCGAAGGGAATTTCTTTTCGAAGTCTTTTGTTGTAACAAGACTTCTAGGGATGATAGAATCTACGGTTAGAGAAGCAGCGCCTCGGCTTTGCTCTTGCTCTTTGAAGAGCTGATGTTCTTTGAAGAAGAAGCCATTTGGATGAACGAAAAACTTTTCCATTTGAAGGGAGTTAAAGAAAGGTTGAAGAATAGTAAAGAAGATTTTAGAAAGCTTGGAAAGTTATAGAGTATGAGTGAAGAAGGTTGATGTATATAAGTAAAAGTTTAGGTAGCCAAATTCATGGCCATGATTACCTCGATAATTGGTAAAAGCTATGTTGAATCATGAGATGACGCGTGTTCGGGGCATTAAATGCGGAGAGACGTGCGTCTAATCAACCATCAGAAGCCTTTTAGAGGGAATCATAGTAATTTCCGCCAAAAGAGTGTTTCTATCAACTTTCTGGTGATACAAAACTATGTCACTGGAAAGCATGAGGACTATCTGTATAGGGTAAAATATGCTATGCGAGGTGGCCGCTTAAAAGAATGACACGTGGAACTGAGGGCAATTATCTCATTTGGTACCGGAAGGAATGACACTCATAAAGAGGCATTAAATACCCTCCATCCGGTGGCATTAATGAAGACTATTCCACAGCATTAAGGGTTCGTTTGGTTTTCGGTTAGTGTTATGCAAGCATTAGTTATACATGTATTAGTTATGCAGGTTTTTTTAGTTATGTATGTATTAGTTATGCAGGGAATAAGTAATGCAGGGATTAGTTATGCATATATTATTAATGCAGGGATAAGTTATGCAAGTTTGAGTTATATTGAAATTAGTTATGCATGAATTAGTTATGCGGTTATTTATATAAGGATTAGTAATATAAATGTAATGTGAGTATTATTTATTATTAGCTTACTTTATTTTATTAAAATTATTAGTATAGTTTAAATATATATTTTTAAACAAAAAATTACAAGTTTGAATAAAGGGTATTCTTGTCATTTTGTGTTTTAATATAAGTATTACTAATAAGTAATACATAGATTCCCTCATAACTTATACATGTATTAGTTATGCGAAAAAAAAAATGAACCAAACATTGTATTAGCAATACTACATTTTATGTGGAAAAGAGGAAAAAATAACCAAACATTGTATAACTTATGTTAGCTTCTATGTGGAGATTATTTTTTCAGCTTCTTTTAACCAAACAATGTGTAAAGTTATCCTAGTTTTAATACATGGATAACTCCTCTCTATTCGGCTACCAAACGACCCCTAAGTACACTGCCCGTTATAAAGAATTTGTCATTTATGCTCACCGTTACACCTTCATCAATAGCCCTCGTAATTGACATTAAAGGATGGCACGATCCTAGAACCTTGTTCCCTAGACTTAGCTATAAATAGTGAGCTCTGTTATCATTGTAAATGACATGAATTTTCTTGAAAAGTGATACTATAATCTATTCAAAGCTCTATACAATTTCATCCTCATGCTTTTTGTTCTTATTAGTGTTGCGCCTGGAGGCCTCGCTACCGGAATCATTATTTCTGCTATTTCGTTTTCATATCAAGGCTAAGTGTTACATATTTCTTCAATTATCTTATTATTTCAGAATTAATTAATTCACTTGTCTGGAAACTACATATAAATTTAACTGTATCGTTTTACTGATAAACAAGTTTCTTGGTGTCGGAGAGAACTGCAATTTTTATTTTAGAGCATATCACAACTAATTAACCAAGATGATATAGATGGTAGTGTCATAAATTCAAATCCAGTAGCCTGCTAACGTCATTTTTTCATTTTTGTAATAAAAATACTTAAGCTTCTTGCAGTGATTCTGTCCAATTCTTTGTTTAGAGATTAGTAAAGTAGGTGATTCTTCTCTCCTTTGATGAGATTTTTTTCTTTCCATGACATTACTTTGATGAGGGCAGCATACATCACTTTGCCAGAAATTATTTTCAAGTTGTGTCAGCTTATTATATGTGTATATATTATTTGCATTCTTCCATAAATAAAATTATTTTCGAGGTGATGTAAGATGACACTCCTTGCTAAAGGGTGTCTCGTCACTAGATATAAGGATAGCCAAGCACACCTTAGAAAGTACTTATAGTGCATTGGTTCCGTCGCAAGGAAATAATATTGCAACACATTTGAATTTTTCTAATTCTTATTCCAAGAATTCAATGAACTACTCCAACATTATTTGGAAAGCGAATCACATGCTCAAGCCATAGGAGATTTTTACATTATAACAAGAAAGAAATCTTGCACAATGTGAGCATCGTTTTTCCTAGTCGGATTTTTGTACATTCGTTTTGGACAATTCCTTGCAAAAATTTAACTTAAAGGGACTACTTTTGGACCAGGAGGGAGCCCTCACGGCCCCTGGGTTGGGTGGGGATTACTACTTACTTATCAATATGTCAAACAGGAGATTATTACATTCATCCTAGTGAAAATATTCAATTTTATGGAGGAGTTCACATTAAACACACTCATCTAGGCTATAATTTTGTTACTAATTTAAGCTATTAAAAGATCAATGATTAGATAATATTTCTTTCATCTCGTATTCAATGTACATAGTAGCATCTTGTTAAATTATATGACCCTCTTTTATAATATTACATATCCACAACTTCAACAAGTTAAGATCATGGTATTTATATTCGGACTAGTTCATTTTTATTACGAAAAAGGGGTCTGCTATACCCCTTTATTATCGTTTATTATTTAACTTTGTCTCCCGCTATAATTTTTAGCTATTTTTACCCCGATCATTTGGCAAAGTTTTAAATTTGATCCTAAGTTAACGGACCTGACATGTGGTGGATATCAGTGAAAGACTCAACCCAAATCTAAATTACACATCCCGATCGGGTGACTCGCGAAAAAATTAGTTCATGCCACAAGGATCAAACACTCCCGCCCCTGCTGCCGTACTTTCTCTCTCCACTTCTTCTTCATTGTCATCTTCTGCTTCCCACATGAAGCGTGCATACAATTCCACAAAATCTGCATACTTCTCCTTCTCTAGGACTTGCCACTATAGCTCTTCCATAGCACTCTTTAGCTTTCACAAAATCTTTCTCCACCTTCAATTAATCATCATAAAACATTAATTTCACAAATCAACTCAAAATATTCGTATAAACTTTGATAAATGGAAAAATTGGTAAATTAATAAAAATTACTACCTCATGCAAGTACTTGCCATAGCTTTTGGACATAAGCGAGTTGGTAGGATCTGACTTCAGCATTTTCTTATAGTTCGCTTTGATTTTTTTGGATCATAATTTTTTGCCGGCGAAACTACCGACGTCGGATTCGTCTCTACCACCACCACCACCGCAACTAAACTTTCTATTTTTGGAAATTTTGCCGATTCCATCGCCGGGATATCCGAGCTCGTCAATAGGAATACCACTCTGATGCCAGTCTCCGACGTAACTCAACCGATCTTCCCTTAAACTCAGCGATTCCATACTCGTAGAATCTCCAACTCATTCTGTTCAATACCACAATCTTCCTCCGGTATTATTGCTGGAAATGATGTCGATCCGACTTACTCAACGTCCTTGTTATACCTGGATTTTGAGAATTTGAAGCGTTTGATGATGCGTTGCGTGATTTCGCCTTTGTTAGAGGCATTGGCTATGCTTAAATCGCAGGTACTGTTCGAGCGTAAGCCTGTGTTAGAGGCCTTGTTGAAGAAGGACTTCAATTATGAGAATATTTGCATGGAAAGAAAAGGCATGTGTAAACGGTAGAAATTGGGGCTATCCTATTTCATTCTTTGGTGAGGTGGGGACGTCGCGTCAAGGAGCTAGGACGTCGAGCCCGGAATCGAAGCCTCTTTTCGAATCGAGGTCGGCGTCAATCGCGACCAGAGAGAGACAGACTCCGAGTAACATCGGTATAGCTTGATAGCGGAAAAGGCGAGATATTCGCGATTGGTCGAGGATCGTGGCGTCAATCTTGGAATGGATCAATCCACGACGGTTAATTAGATGTTAATATGGTTTCCTACTATTGTATACGGTGAAATCGGAGGGTCCAATTTCTCGTCAATAGGCGTTTCGGGAGTCATCTCGAGATCTCGAGGCTGCAAGGTTGCAGTTGGATTCTCTCCCTCAACGTCCATTTACGTCGGACCCAACGATGATGCCGGAGATGGGAAGTTCCCAAGGCAAGCAGATAGCACTGGCAGAGCCTGGTGTCGTGTCTAGCCGTCCCATCTCCATACCTTTACAATTAATGCATTTTGTACTATGTTGGGATTCCCCTCCAATATAAAGGGGATCCTTGCCATTTTGTAAACTCTATTGCTCCAACAATTCTACACAAAATATACAAGAACTCTTTCTTTTCTCTCTAACATATTCTCTCGATACTATTGTTCTTACTTGTCACTTTCATACTTGTTCTTCATTTATTGCTTGTCATTGGCCATAAAGAGTCTCCCTTAATTATATCCTAACTATTATCCCTTTTCCGATTATCCCCGATAGCTCGAGCCCGAGCCCAGGCATCGATATCGAGGCCCCTCATCAGTCAATCCGAGGCCAGAATAGCTAACCCCTCGGTTCGATTATAATTCCATTTTAGCTCGCATTTTATCTTTTATCTTCACATATCTAACATCAGCTGCTTAACAACTAGCATAAAAATAGATCACGTATTTTTAGAGTCCCATCAACAAATTTAATTGTTATTACCATTTTCACGGTAAACAACTATAATTGGAAGTGTACCTTATTTAGGACTTCTCTATTATATATAGAGAGATCCTATTCATTTGTAAGCATCATGATTGACTGATAAGAATATATACATTCATTACTTTTCTGCTATTTCACTTACTATTCATCAGAGTTACTTTATCATTTACTATTCTTACTATCCCACATCGAGACTACCTCAAGTCGAGGTCGATACCTGACTAGCATACTGGTTTGATTTATTTTATTCTCTAATTTATTCATTTATTTTCTTGCTTATCAATTGGTATTAGACGAAATCACATATCCTTAAAACCATAATATAAGTTTAATTGTTATCCGAATTTGAGGGTAAACAGTTTGGCACCCACCGTGGGGATAAGGATAATAGTGATTGTTCGGTGCTGATTCTGATAACACACATTATTTTACGCTTGTTCTTGTTAAGTATCTTTGCTCTCAGGTTAAAACATGTCAAACTCACAAACGCACCCAAACATGGTGAAGATGGTATCATGTTTCACGGGGAAAACGATAATGTAATTGCTCCGGGAGCCGAGGTGCCACAAGCTAATCTCGGGGGAGCACCGGTTGCCAATCCAGTCGATGTCAGTTCGCACGTTGATTTAAATGTTGACCTACGTGCAGACCTCAAAGGGAGTGTACGCAGAGAAAGCCAATCTAGTGGCCAAGGTACACAAGGCAGAGGAGACGGAGGAGTTAGTCTCCAGGTGATATTCGAGATGCTACAAGCTCAGCAGGCCACTATTGCTCAGTTACAAAATCAACATAGAACTCCAAGTGGGGCCAAGCCAGAAATCACTCGCCTTATCGAGCCAGTGCTAGAGAGGTTGAATGGTAATGAATCGGGACTGATCCTGCAATAATGAAAATGCTCGAGGAGCTCACCAAAAGAATTGAGTCCAGAGAGAAGAAAACCGAAGCTAATGATCAAAAAGTGGAAACATACAACTCTCGAGTTGATCAGATACCGGGGGTACAACCAATCTTGAAAGGCAGGGATTCAAAGAAATTCGTATAAAAGCCATTCCCTTCAAGTGCTGCTCTGAAATCCATTCCAAATAAGTTTTGTATGCCAAAAATACCTAAATACAATGGGACCACCGATCCCAACGAGCATGTCACCTCCTACACATGCGCCATCAAGGGTAACGATTTGGAAGATGATGGGATCGAATTTGTTTTATTGAAGAAGTTCGGGAAAACCCTATCCAAGAGAGCAATGATTTGGTACCACAATCTATCACCAAATTCCATTGACTCATTTGCCATGTTGGCAGACTCTTTCGTGGAGGCATATGCCGGAGCCATAAAGGTTGCGACAAGGAAATCAGACCTTTTCAAAGTAAGACATAGGGATAATGAAATGTTGAGGGAGTTTGTATCCCGATTTCAAATGGAATGCATGGAGTTGCCACCGGTCACAGATAATTGGGCCATTCAAGCTTTTACTCAGGGATTGAATGAACGAAGTTAGTCATGTCAGCTGAAGCAAAATCTGATCGAATATCCGATTGTGACTTGGGTAGATGTACACAATTGGTATCAATCGAATGTGATGACCCGAAAGGTCATTACTCGTTTTGAAAGTAAATTCTATGTTTCGAAGCCTTATAACCTCTTCTTATCTCACCTCGGTTTGCATGGGCAGTTCGGGCGCATTTCCAAAAAGCTTTTATGTGAAAACTAAGTGAAATAAGGAAATTGACTTTTAAAATTGATTAAAGTTGACTTTGGTCAACATTCTTGGTAAAGGACCCGGACTCATGATCCGACAGTCTTATAGGTCCGTAGTAAAATATGAGACTTGGGCGTATGCCCAGAAACAAATTCCGAGGTCCCAAGCCCGAGAAATAAATTTTTAAAGAAAATTATTTTCTGGAAAATATAAAGGCTTTTAAAAGTGAATTGATGTAATTTCTTGATGTTATCGGGCCCGTATCTTGGTTTCGGAGCCTGGTACAAGTTTGAAATAATAATTAAGTGGAATCTGTGAAGTTTGGTAAGAATAAGTTCGTTTGGTATAAATTAGAACCTTTATTTGAGAAAATGCAAAATTTGATGTTCTTGAGTGATTTCATAAATTTGAGGTTTAATTCATAGTTGTTGATGTTATTTTGATGATTTGATCACACGAGCAAGTCCGTATGATATTTTTGGACTTGCGTCCATGTTTGGTTTGGAGCCCTGAGGGCTCGGGTGAGTTTTGGATAGGTCAAAGAGTGAATTTGGACTTAGGGAAATGGCTGTTGCAGGTTCAGCTGTGTTGCAGGCTCTGATCTTGAAATTGCGAGGTCAGGCTTCGCAATTTCGAGCCCAACAGGCTTGGCAATTGCGAGGGCTTGATCGCATTTGCGAAGAAAGCTTTGCCTGCCAGTGTTCGCAATTGCGAACCACCCTTCGCAAATGTGAAGTCATCAGGGGAGGGACAATATCATAATTGCGACTATTTGTTCGCAGGTGCGATATTAGCAGAAAATGCCCAGGTTCGCAAATACGAGGCCTTGTTCGCATTTGCGAGCTTCGCAATTGCAAAGCTCATGTTGCAATTGCAACATCTACGACCAGTTAATTGGGATTTAGACAGATTTTTCTTTATTTTTCAAACTCTCTCAAACCCTAAGCTCTTTTGGGCGATTTTCTAAAGAAAAGTTCTTCTCCAAATCAATTGTAAGTCATTTCTAACTCACTTTCTTCAATCTATAACATCTTTTTACATGATTTCAATTCAAAATCAAGGGTTTTCACGGGGGAAATTGGGTGTTTTGGGTAGAACTTAGGATTTTCAAATTATGGGGATTTGGACCTGATTTGAGGTCCGATTTCAAAACAAATTATATATTTGAGTTCGTGGGTGAATGGGTAACCGGGTTTTGATTTGAACCTTGGGTTTTGACCATATGGGCCCGGGGTCGATTTTTGACCTTTTGGGAAAATCTTTAGAAAACTTATTTTCATGCATTAGAATTGATTCATTTAGCATTTATTGATATCGTTAAGTAAATTATGGCTAGATAAAAGCAAATTGGTGGTGGAAATAAGAGGTAAAATAGTAGTTGATGCTTGAATTGTGTTCGTGGCATTGAGGTAAGTGGTTGGTCTAACATTAGCTTGAGGTATTAAGAGTTGTGTCTTATTTGCTATGTGATAATTGTTGAGTACGACGTATAGGTGTGGTACAAGTATCTATATGTTGGTGTCAAGCATGCCCGTGAGTCTTATACTATGATTAATGTGACTCTGTTTCGTACTGTTCATGATTTATATGATGATTTCTATTGTTGAACAAGGCTTGTGGAAGTATTATTGGTAATTGAACATTGTAGAGCGTTGGCTCAAGTTGAGAATTGAGTTGTGAAGTGATTGAGGAAAAGAAAAGAGGTTTATGATATTGTCTCCCGTACCGGGATGTTATTGCTTTTGATATTATCTCCCTTGCCGGGGTATTATTACTCATGATATTGTTTCCCTTGTCGGGATATTGTTGTTATGCTATTGTTCGCTTGCCGGGATTTCATTGTGATATTGTTGATTCCCTTGCCCAAATTGCTTTGTGATTGTTGCTTGGGTGAGGAAGAGTGTAAAGCACGAAGGGTTATGCTGTACATAATTTGAGAGTGTTAATGCACGAAGGGTGATGCCGTGCCGATATTGTGAGGTAAAATCACTAACGGTGATGACGTGCCGCACGATGTACAATGCCATGCCATGATATGAGTGATAATGCACGACGGATAATTTCGTGCCATGATTATGTGAGGTAAAAGCACGAAGGGTGATGTCGTGCCGATTCTATTGATTTTTATGATGAGGATGAGAGTAAAAGCATGAAGGGTGATGCCGTGCACGTGTTATTGAGTTCTTGATTCTTGCTGATAATTGAATTATGGCTTTTTTTACATTCCTCTATTGGTTTTCTGTTGTTACCTGATACTCCCCGTAGCATGTTTTCCCGCCATCTTTAACTGTAAATTTCTGCCTTTATTTTTCCGCTATATATGATTTAACTGCACAGGTTTATTTAGTAGTCTTGTCCTAGCCTCGTCGCTACTTTGCCGAGGTTAGGCTAGGCACTTACCAGCACATGGGGTCGGGTTGTGCTAATACTACACTCTGCACTGTGTGTAGATCCCAGTGCTGCAGCTTTTGGACCACAGTGAGATTGCTGCCTTCAGTCCATCAGGCGACCCGAGGTAGTCCTGCAGGCGTCCGTAAGCCTTGGCATATCCTTCTATCTTTCCATTCTGTTTCTTTTATGTATTTCAGAGACAACTTTGTATTTATCTTTCAAACCACTATTTGTAGTATTCTTAGTTAGTCTGTGAGATTGTGACACCAGTTCTAGGTGGCTTATGTTGTGGAGTTGTATCGGTATTAGTTCAAGTTGTTAAATTTATTCTTCCGCTTTATTATTTCCGCTGTTTATAAAATGTTAACTCGCAATTGTTAAGGGATTAAAAATGAAAAAGGCTAAATAATTGGAATAACCGGCTTGCCTAGGTTTCACTAGTAGGCGCCATCACGACTCCTGAGGTTGGGAAATTCGGTTGTGACAAGTTGGTATCAGAGCTCTAGGTTGCTTAGGTCTCACAATTTACGGACAAGCTTAGTAGAGTATGAGGGATCGGTACGGAGACGTCTGTATTTATCCCCTAGAGGCTACAGAGTTAGGAAAAAACTTCACATCTATTCTTTCCTGTCGTGCGACTTGATTTCTCAATGCTAACTGAACTTCCACTCTGTTCTTTCACAGATGGTGAGAACACGTATCACTTCATCAACTAACTAGCAGCCCGAGAGCCTAGTAGCAGCTCCTGTGAGGGGTAGAGGTCGAGGCCGTGCTAGGGCCCGAGGCAGAGGTAGGGCTTAGCCTAGAGCTCGAGAAGCAGCACCAGCGGCGGAGCCTCAGGTTGAGTTTGACTATGAGGTTCCAACCTAGATAGTTCCAACAGGAACAACTCAGGTCCCAGAGGGGTTCATCGCCACCCCGGTACTTCTGGATGCTCTGGTCCGTCTAGTGGGCCTTATGGAGAGTGTCGCCCAGGTAGGCTTGCTTCCTATAGTACCAACCGTCTCTCAGGCTGGAGAAGGAGCCTAGACTCCTGCTACTCGCACTCCGGAGCAGATAGCTCCAATTGGGGTAGTTCAGCCTGGTGTTGTGGCATAGACCGGTGAGGGGCCAGCTATATCTGCCGATGCTTTGTGGAGATTGGACAGGTTCACCAAGCTTTTTACTACTACTTTTGGTGGTACATCTTCTGAGGATCCCCAAGATTATTTGGATAGCTGTCATAAGGTTCTTCGGAACATGGGAATAGTGGAGACCAATGGGGTCAACTTTGCTACTTTTCGTTTGTCTGGATCCGCCAAGACTTGGTAGAGAGATTATTGCTTGGCTAGACCAGATGGGTCACTGCTTTGACTTGGGATCTGTTCTCTCAGCTATTTTTGGAGAAGTTTCTTCCTATCACTCAGAGGGAGAACTATCGAAGGCAGTTTGAGCGTCTCCAGCAGGGCTCTATGACCGTCACTTAGTATGAGACCAGATTTATTGACTTGGACCATCATGCTCTTCTTATACTTCCCAATGAGAGAGAGAGAAAGAGAGAGAGAGAGATGAGGTTCATTGATGGACTCGTTCAGCCTATTCGATTGTAGATGGCTAAGGAGATGGGGAGCGAGATTTCTTTTCAGGATGCGGCCAATGTGGCCAGAAGAGTTGAGATGGTTCTATTATAAGGGGTGGTCAGGGGTCTGACAAGAGGCCTCATCATTCGGGCAGGTTCAGTGGTGCCTCATTTAGAGGCAGGGATTCTTTTGATAGGGGCCATCCTCCTAGTCCGTTCCATTCAGCACTTCAGGCTTCTCACGGTGCTCCAGGTGGCCGTGGTTCTCATATGCAGTATTTTGATCAGCTACCCTACAGTGCACCACTAGCTCCTATCAGTGCACCTCTGCTCTAGAGTTTTTAGAGTGGTTATTCGGGCTGTCATGGTCAGTAGTCTCAACAACCGAGGGCTTGTTATACTTGTGGCGATACGAGGTATATTGCTAGGTTTTGCCCTCGAGCACCGAGCAACTCTTAGCATTAGGGTTCCCGTGCCATGCCTGTTCCACCGCCCGCTCAGCCAGCTAAAGGTGGAGGTAGTGGTGCTAGAGGTGGAGGTAGAGGTATTAGAGGTAAAGGTCAGACTGCTAGAGGTGGAGGCCAACCAGTAGGAGGCCATCCCAAAGATGTAGTTCAGTGTGGTGGGGCACAACCCCAATGTTATACTCTTCCAGCCAGGCTTGAGGCTGAGGCTTTCGATGCAGTTATCACAGGTACTGTTCTGGCTTGTAGTAGAGATGCTTCAGTTCTATTTGATCCAGGATCTACATACTCGTATGTGTCATCTTATTTTGAGCCGTATCTGGTCATGCCTAGTGATTCTTTGAGTGCTCCTATATTTGTGTCTACACCGGTAGGTGATTCTATTACGGTAGATCGTGTCCACCGTTCATGTATAGTTATGATCGGGGGTCTTGAGACTCGGATAGATTTGTTACTTTTGGACATGGTTGATTTTGATGTCATATTGGGGATGGACTGGTTATCACCTTACTACACTATCTTGGACTATCACCTTAGCCTTGCCAGGTTTACCTTGTTTAGAGTGGAGAGGGACTCCTGGTCATTCTACCCGTAGGGTTATCTCATATATGAAGGCTCGACGTATGGTCGAGAAGGGGTGTTTGGCCTATTTGGCATATGTTTGTGATTCTAGTGCTGAGGTTCCTTCTATGGATTCTGTGCCTGTTGTTTGTGAGTTTCCTGAGGTATTTCCTTTAGACCTACCGAGTATGCTACCCGATAAGGATATTGACTTTTGTATTGATTTAGCTTCGGGCATTCAGCCCATTTCTATCCCGTCGTATCATATGGCCCCGCCCGAGTTGAAAGAATTGAAGGAGCAGTTGCAAGACTTGCTTGATAAAGGCTTTATTAGACCTAGTGTCTCGCCTTGGGGTGCACCGGTGTTGTTTGTTAAGAAGAAGGACAAATCGATAAGGATGTGTATAGATTATCGACAGTTGAATAAGGTTACAATCAAGAATAAGTATCCATTGCCGAGGATTGATGATTTGTTTGATCAGCTTCAGGGTGCCAAGGTATTTTCGAAGATTGACTTGAGATCTGGATACCATCAATTGAGGATTAGGGCATCCGATGTCCCTAAGATAGCTTTCTGCACTTGGTACGAACATTATGAGTTCTTGGTGATGTCATTTGGGTTAACAAATGCCTCAGCAGCTTTTATGGATTTGATGAACCGAGTGTTCAAGCCTTACTTGTACTCGTTCGTGATAGTCTTTATTGATGATATTTTGATCTACTCCCACAGCCGAGATGAACATGAGCAACATCTGAGAGTTGTACTTCAGACTTTGAGAGATAGTCAGTTGTATGGTAAGTTTTCGAAGTGTGAGTTCTGGTTGAGTTTAGTTGCATTCTTGGGTCACGTTGTTTCAGCAGAGGGTATTCAGGTGGATCCGAAGAAGATAGAGGCAGTCAAGAACTGGCCTAGACCCGCGTCAACTACAAAGATCCAGAGTTTCTTGGGTTTGGTAGGCTATTACCGTCGGTTTGTGGAGGGGTTTTCATCTATTGTAGCCCTGATGACCAGGTTGACACAGAAGGGTGCCCAACTCAGGTGGTCGGACGAGTATGAGGCGAGCTTTCAGAACCTCAAGACAGCTTTGACTACGACGCTGGTGTTGCTTTTGCCCACAGGTTCAGGGCCATATACAGTTTATTGTGATGCATCTCATATTGGGCTTGGTGCGGTGTTTATGCAGGATGGCAAGGTCATTGCTTATGCTTCACGGCAGTTGAAGATTCTTGAGAAGAATTATCTAGTTCATGATTTGGAGTTAGCAACCATTGTTCACGCGTTGAAGATTTGGAGGCATTATTTGTATGGCGTGTCATGTGAGGTATTCACGAATCATAAGAGTCTACAATATTTGTTCAAGCAGAAGGAGCTAAATTTGAGGTAGATAAGGTGATTGGAGCTATTGAAATACTATGATATCACCATCTTATATCATCTGAGAAAGGGCAATGTTGTGACAGATGCTTTGAGTAGAAAGTTCACCCATATGGGCAGTCTTGCATATATTCCAGTTGGTGAGAGACTGCTTGCTTTGGATGTTCAGGCTTTGGCCAATCAGTTTGTAAGGTTGGATGTTTCTGATCCTAGTTGTGTGTTAGCTTGCATAGTCGCTCGTTCTTTATTATTTGAGCGTATCCGAGATCGGCAGTATGATTATCCTTATTTGCTTGTCCTTAGAGACACAGTGCGGCACGAAGGTGCCAAGTAGGTTATAGTTGGCGATGATGGAGTTTTGAGGATGTAGGGTCGTATTTGTGTGCCTAATGTGGATGGACTTTGAGAGTTGATTTTAGAGGAGGCCCATAGTTCCCGATACTCTATTTATCCGAGCGCTGCTAAGATGTACCAAGATTTGCGGCAACATTATTGGTGGAGGAGGATGAAGAAGGATATTGTTGCATATGTGGCTCGATGTTTGAATTGTCAGCAGGTGAAGTACGAGCATCCGAGACCTGGTGGTTTGTTTTAGATGATCAAGATTCTTGAGTGGAAGTGGGAGCGGATCACTACAAATTTCGTTGTTGGACTCCCATAGACTCGGAGGAAGTTCGACGCAATGTGGGTTATTGTTGATAGGCTGACCAAGTCAGTGCATTTCATTCTGGTGGCAGTCTCCTATTCTTCTATTCGGTTGGTAGAGATCTATATTTGGGAGATTGTTCGTCTTCATGGTGTGCCTGTGTCTATCATTTCAGATCGAGGTACATAGATTACCTCACATTTATGGAGGACAATTCAGCGTAAGTTGGGCACACAGGTCGAGTTAAGCATAACATTTCATCCTCAGATGGACGGGCAGTTCGAGCATACTATTCGAATTTTGGAGGATATGCTCCGAGCTTGTGTTATGGACTTTGGAGATTCGTGGGATCAGTTCTTGCCTTTAGTAGAGTTTGCCTACAACAACAGCTACCAGTCGAGCATACAGATAGCTCCCTATGAGGCTTTATATGGTAGGCAGTGTCGGTCGCCAGTTGGGTGGTTTGAGCCGGGAGAGGCTCGGTTGATGGGTACGGATCTAGTATAGGATGCCTTGGACAAGGTCAAGATCATTCAGGATAGGCTTCGTACAGCTTAGTCCAGGCAAAAGAGTTATGCTGACCGTAAGGTTTGTGATGTGGCATTCATGGTCGGCAAACGGGTGTTACTTCAGGTGTCGCCTATGAAGGGCGTGATGAGATGTGGAAAGAAGGGCAAGCTAAGCCCTAGATTCATTGGTCCTTTTGAGATTCTTGATCGAGTGGGAGAGGTGGCTTACAGACTTGCTTTGCTGCCGAGTTTATTAGTTGTACATCTAGTGTTTCATGTGTCCATGCTTCGAAAGTATCACGGCGATCCATCCCACGTGTTAGACTTCAGCACTATCCAGTTGGACAAGGACTTGTCCTATGAGGAGGAGCCGGTAGCTATCCTAGACCGATAAGTTCGTCAGTTGAGATCGAAGAGTTTTCCTTCTGTTCGTGTTCAGTGGAGAGGTCATCCTGTTGAGGTAGAGACCTGGGAGTCCGAGTCCGATATGCAGAGCCGATATCCCCATCTTTTCTCCGACTCAGGTACTTTTCTTATGTCCGTTCGAGGACGAACGATTGTTTTAGAGGTGGAGAATGTATCACTCGTTTTGAAAGTAAATTCTATGTTCCGAGGCTTTAAAAACCTCTTTTTGTCTCACCTCGATTTGCGTGCTCAGTCCCGGCGCGTTTCTGGAAAGCTTTTATGTGAAAACTAAGTGAAATAAGGAAATTGGCTTTTAGAATTGATTAAAGTTGACTTTGGTCAACATTCTTGGTAAACAGACCTGGACCCGTGATCCGACGGTCTCGTAGGGTTCGTAGTAAAATATGGGACTTGGGTGTATGCCCGGAATCAAATTCCGAGGTCCCAAGCCCGAGAAATGAATTTTTAAAGAAAATTATTTTTTGAAAAATATAAAGGCTTTTAGAAGTGAATTGATGTAATTTCTTGATGTTATCGGGCCTGTATCTTGGTTCCAGAGCCCGGTACAAGTTTAAAATAATAATTAAGTTGAATTTGTGAAGTTTGGTAAGAATCAGAGTTCGTTTGGTATAAATCAAACCTTTATTTGAGAAAATACAAATTTTGATGTTCTTGAGTGATTTCATGAATTTGAGGTTTAATTTATAGTTGTTGATGTTATTTTGATGATTTGATCGCACGAGCAAGTCCGTATGATATTTTTGGACTTGAGTGCATATTTGGTTTGGAGCCCCGAGGGCTCGGGTGAGTTTTGGATAGGCCACAAAGTGAATTTGGACTTAGGGAAATGGATGTTGCAGGTTCAGCTGTGTTGCAGGCTCTGATCTCGCAATTGCGAGGTTAGGCTTCACAATTGCGAGCCCAACAGGTTGGCAATTGTGACGGCTTGATCGCATTTGCGAAGAAAACCTTGCCTGCCAGTGTTCACAATTGCGAACCACCCTTCGCAAATGCGAAGTCATCAGGGGAGGGACAGTATCGCAATTGCGACTATTTGTTCGCAATTGCGAGGTTAGTAGACAATGCCCAGGTTCGCAAATGCGAGGTCTTGTTCTCATTTGCGATCTTCGCAATTGCGAAGCTCCTGTCGCAATTGTGAAACTCCTGTCGCAATTGCGACATCTGCAATCAGTTAATTGCGATTTAGATGGATTTTTCTTCCTTTTTCAAACTTTCTCAAACCTTAAGCTCTCTTGGGTGATTTTCTAAAGAAAAGTTCTTCTCCAAATCAATTTTAAGTCATTTCTAACTCACATTCTTCAATCTATAGCATCTTTTTACATGATTTCAATTCAAAATAAAGGGTTTTCATGGGGGAAATTGGGTGTTTTGGGTAGAACTTAGGATTTTCAAATTTTGGGGATTTGGACCTCGATTTGAGGTCCGATTTCAAAACAAATTATATATTTGAGTTTGTGGGTGAATGGGTAATCGGGTTTTGATTCGAACCTCGGGTTTTGACCATGTGGGCCCGGGGTCGATTTTTGACTTTTGGGGGAAATCTTTAGAAAATTTATTTTCATGCATTAGAATTGATTCATTTAGCATTTATTGATATCTTTAAGTAAATTGTGGCTAGATACAAGCGAATTGGTGGTGGAAACAAGAGGTAAAACGGTAGTTGTGGCTTGAATTGTGTTCATGGTATTGGGGTAAGTGGTTGGTCTAACCTTAGCTTGAGGGATTAGGAGTTGTGTCTTATTTGCTATGTGTTAATTATTGAGTACAATGTATAGATGTGGTGACGAGTATCTATACGTCGGTGTCAAGCATTCCCGTGAGTCTTATACTATGATTAATGTGACTCTGTTTTGTATTGTTCATGCTTTATATGATGCTTTCTATTGTTGAACAAGACTTGTGGAAGTATTATTAGTAATTGAACATTGTAGAGCATCGACTCAAGTTGAGAATTGAGTTGTGAAGTGAATGAGGAAAAGAGAAGAGGTTTATGATATTGTCTCCCTTGCTGAGATGTTATTGCTTTTGATATTATCTCCCTTGTCGGGGTGTTATTACTCATGATATTATTTCCCTTGCCAGGATATTGTTGTTATGCTATTGTTCCCTTGTCGGTATTTCATTGTGATATTACTGATTCCCTTGCCCAAATAGCTTTGTGATTGTTGCTTGGGTGAGGAAGAGTGTAAAGCACGAAGGGTGATGCCGTGCATGATTTGAGAGTGTTAATGCATGAAGGGTGATGCCGTGCCGATATTGTGAGGTAAAAGCACGAACGGTGATGCATGCCGCAAGATGTACAATGCCATGCCATGATATGAGTGATAATGCATGAAGGATAATTCCGTGCCATGATTATGTGAGGCACGAAGGGTGATGCCGTGCCGATTCTATTGATTTTTATGGTGAATATGAGAGTAAAAACACGAAGGGTGATGCTGTGAACGTGTTATTGAGTTCTTGATTCTTGCTGATAATTGAATTATGGCTTTCTTTACATTCCTCTATTGGTTTTTGTTGTTACCTAATATTCCCTGTAGCATGTTTTCCTCCTCCCATCTTTAACTATAAATTTTTGTCTTTATTTTTCCGCTATATATGATTTAACTGCATAAGTTTATTTGTTAGTCTTGTCCTAGCCTCGTCACTACTTTGCCGAGGTTAGGATTGGAACTTACCAGCACATGGGGTCGGTTGTGCTGATACTACACTCTACACTGTGTGTAGATCCCGGTGCTGCAGCTTTTAGACCACAGTGAGGTTGCTGCCTTCAGTCCATCAGGCGACCCGAGGTTGTCCTGCAGGCGTCCGCAGGCCTTGTCATCTCCTTCTATCTTTCCATTTGTTTCTTTCATGTATTTCAGAGACAGATTTGTATTTATTTCTTTCATGTATTTTAGAGACAGATTTGTATTTATCTTTCAAACCACTATGTGTAGTATTCTTAGTTAGTCTGTGAGATTGTGACACCAGTTCTGGGTGGCTTATGTTATGGAGTTTTATCAGTATTAGCTTAAGTTGTTAAATTTCATTCTTCCGCTTTATTATTTTCGTTGTTTATAAAATGTTAACTCGCAATTGTTAAGGGATTAAAAATGAAAAAGGTTAAATAATTGGAATAATTGGCTTTCCTAGCTTTCACTAGTAAGCTCCATCACGACTCCCGAGGGTAGGAAATCTGGGTCGTGACATCGAAGATCAGAGTAGAGGATGACTAATTAGGAGCTCCTTCCGCTTCAGTGCACCCGAACAGGCCAACCGCCAAAAATTAGAGGGATATCGACAAAGAGCCAAGACCGAACAAAGACCTATATCAATCGTACACCTCATATCGCAGGAACAATGGTCTAGGATGTAATCCCGCCCGGAACAATCGAAGAAGCGATCGATGACAGAATTCTCAGGGGCTCATGAGATAAAATGATTTTGATAAGTATGTCGACCCCATAAAGGCACCTCGATTATCAGAGTATAATTTTAGTGTCGATGCGTAAGGCATTGCATTAGCAATTGGAAGAATCAAAGACACCAGATGGCCTAGGCCCATACAGACCGATCCTTCCCAAAGGAACCCCAATATGATGTGTAAATATCATGGCACGCATGGTCACAGGACCAAAGATTGCAGGCAATTAAGAGAGGAGGTAGCTTGTTTGTTCAATGAGGGCCACCTTCGAGAATTCCTAAGCGATCGAGCCAGGAATTATTTCAGGGAAAAGGACGCCAACAAGAAAAATGAGCAGGAGGAGCCGGAACATGTAATTCATATGATTGTCGGAGGGGTCGATATTCTGCAAGGGCTCATGTTCAAACACACTAAGGTATCAATTACTCGGGAGAAACAGACCCGAGACTATGTGCCAGAAGGTACTATATCATTCAACGATGAGGAGGTTGAAGGAATTTCTCAGCCTCACAATGACGCTCTGGTAATTTCTATCTTATTAAATAACGTTCAAGTTAAGCGTGTTTTAGTGGATCTAGGTAGCTCGACAAATATTATCCTGTCAAGGGTCGTCGATCAACTCGGCCTACAAGATCAGATCGTGCCCGCAGCTCGAGTCTTGAACAGTTTCAATATGGTTAGTGAAATAACTAAATGAGAGATTATCCTACCCGTGAACGTGGCTGGAACTATCTAAGATACCAAGTTTCACGTAATCGAGGGCGATATGAGATACAACTCCCTGCTCGGGAGGCCTTGGATCCACAACATGAGGGCAGTCCCTTCGACTCTCTACCAAATGATGAAATTCCCGACATTGGATGGGGTAAAAATGGTGTACGGGGAGTAGGATGCTGCAAAAGAAATGTTCGCGATCGATGAGGTAATACTGATTTCGGCGCTATCAACATTGGAAGGATCGGGCATCAAGGGTAAATAGGAAGCCAAATAGCAATCACCGCCACCAACCTCGATCGAATAGGAGAAGCAGGAAATGGAAGAGGAAGAGGAAGTTTTTTTGACCCCTCGAACTTTTATTGTTCCTGATGATTCCGACGCTACCAAATCAACTATCGAAGAGCTGGAACATGTTATATTGATTGAGCACCTACCCGAGCGAAAGGTATACCTAGGAATAGGGTTAACCTCCGAACTCAGGAAAAAGCTTATTCATTTTCTTATTGATAACATGGACTATTTTGGTTGGTCCCACTAAGACATGACAGGGATCCCGCCGGAAATAACAATACATCGACTAAGCTTGGACCCAAAGTTTAGACCGGTGAAATAAAAGAGAAGGCCCCAGTCCGAGGTAAAGCACGCATTCATAAAGGACAAGGTAACTAAACTTCTCAAAATAGGGTCCATTCAAAAAGTAAAGTATCACGAATGGTTAGCTAATGTAGTCGTAATTCCTAAAAAAAGGAACAAACTTAGGATGTGTGTAGATTATAAGGATTTAAACAAGGCATGTCCCAAAGATTCTTTTCCACTACCTAACATCGATCGCATGATCGACGCCACGCCTGGCCACCGGATCCTTAGTTTTCTCGATGCCTATTTCGGGTGCAGTCAAATTCAAATGAACCCGAAAGACCAAGAAAACACTTCATTATCACCAAGTATGGAACATAATGTTATAAATAAAAAATGCAGGAGCTACCTACCAACGTCTAGTAAATAAAATGTTCGAAGAACAGATAGGTAAGTCAATAGAAGTGTATATTGATGACATGCTATTTAAGTCCTTGCGTGCAGAGCACCATTTGACACATTTGCAGGAAACATTCAAGATACTGAGAAAATACAACAGGAAGCTCAACCCCGAGAAATGCATTTTCGGGGTCGATTCGGGCAAGTTCCTTGGATTTATGGTGTCAAATCAGGGAATCGAGATCAACCTCGATAAAATTAAGGCTATTGAAGATATCACCATCGTAGACAGCATTAAAGCCGTGCAAAGGCTAACAGGGCGGATAACTGCCTTAGGCCGATTCATATCGAGATTGTCCGATCAGAGTCATAGATTCTTCTCTCTACTCAAAAAGAAGAACGCTTTCTCATGGACCCTAGAATGCCAACAAGAATTAGAAGAATTGAAGTGATACCTCTCGTGCCCACCATGGCTTCATACTCCAAAGGTAGATGAAAAATACTACTTATACTTAGCAGTCTCGGAGATCGCGGTCAGTGGTATCCTAGTTCGAGAAGAGCAAGGTATGCAATTCCATGTCTATTATGTAAGTCGAACTCTAGGAGAAGCAGAAACTAGATATCCACACTTAGAGAAATTGGCACTTGCACTAATAAGCGCCTCTAGGAAGCTAAAATGTATTTTCAATGTCACCCCATAAGTTTATTAACCACTTACCCGCTTCGTAATGCTTTGTATTAGCCTTGTATGCAGCGAAATTACGGAGTCCAATTTCTTGCTATCAAGTCACTTCAGAAGAACACCTCGAGACGTGCGAAGCTGTGATCAAGTTCCCTCCCTCGGAGCCCGTCGAGGTTCGACCTAAAGAGGATACCGATCGAGGTTAGAGTAGAATGGGGAATTCCCAAAGCACGCGACTAAGTCTGGCAAAGTCGGCCTATCCAGAACCTGTATCAAGGTGTCACGTCTAACCGTCCCATTTCCATGCCTTTGAAATTAATATACTTTGTACTATGTTGGATTTCCCCTCATATATAAAGGAGATCCTCATCACTTTGTAAGGGCCCGCTGTTGTTCCAATTATTCTACACAAGATCAATAACAACTCTCTCTCTCTTTTCTCTCTAACTTACTCGCTCGAGACTATCACTTTCATTTATTGCTTTCATACTTGTTCTTCACTTATTGCTTGATATCGGCCATAAAGAGCCTCCTTTAATTATATTCTAACTGTTAGTCCCTTCCCGGTTACCCTCGATAGCTCGAGCCCGACCTCAAGCATTGACCTCGAGGCCCCTCATCGGCTAGTCCGAGGCCCGAATAGCTAGCCCCTCGCTTTGATTATAACTCTATTTTAGCTTACATTTCATCCTTTATTTTCACATATCTAAATAGATCACGTATTTTTAGAGTCCCATTAACAAATTTAATTGTTATTACCATTTTCACGGTAAACAGTTTGGCGCTAACCGTGGGGCTAAAAATAATAGTGATTATTTTCTTGCTGGTTTCATTACACAACGCACGTTATCTTTTCACACTTTTTCTTGTCCAAGATCTTCGACTTCAGGTCAAAATGTCCGGCTCAGTGAACAGAGTTGAGAACAACAACCTTGAAAACCACGGAGAAAACGGTGTGGCTTTTCCAGTTATTGGCGCGCCACCACAGAACCCCGACAATGCGCCTAGACCGATTCCAGCAGATGCAGGTTCGCAAGACGCACAACAGGTCGATGAAACCTCACACACCGACAAGAGCATAGAACATCGCGACCAATAGGAAGCCCAAAGAACCCCAGCTCGGGAAGAACATGAATTTAGCCTTCATGTTATTTTCAAAATGTTACAGGCACAACAGCTGGCTATCGCTCAGCTACAAAGCCACCCGAAGACTCCCAACACGGTAACACCGGGGACAACTCCCCCAGCCGAGCAGGTACCTGAGAGATCGAGCAATAACGGATTGATAGCCGACCCCGCCATCGTAAAAATGCTCGAGGACCTCACCAAAAGGATTGAATCGGGTGAGAAAATGACAACAACAAATGACAAGAAGGTCGATACCTACAACTCCAGGGTTGACTAGATCCTGGGCGCACCCTCGGTCCTGAAGGGTGTAGATTCGAAGAAGTTTGTACAACGGCCGTTCCTAGAGGAAGCGACCCCGAAACCCATTCCTAAGAAATTCAGAATGCCGGAGCTCCCTAAATACAACGGGACCTCAGATCCCAATGAACATGTCACTACCTATACGTGCATAGTAAAGAGAAATAACATAAAAGAAGTCGTTATCGAGTCCGTATTGCTGAAGAAGTTCAGAGAAACGCCCTCGAAGGGGGCCATGATATGGCATCAAAACCTAACTCCGAACTCCATAGATTCATTTGCCATGCTAGCATATTCCTTCATAAAGGCACACGCCGATCCCATCAAAGTAGTAACAAGGAAGTCTGACGTATTCAAGATTAAGCAAGGGGAGAATGAAATGCTGCGAGAATTCATACATTATTTCCAAACGGAATGAATGGAACTATCCCCGGTCTCTGACGACTGGGCGGTGCAGGCCTTCACTCAAGGCCTGAACGAACGAAGTTCGGTGGCTTCAAAATAGTTGAAACAGAACTTGATCGAGTATCCAGCTGTGACCTGGTCGGACGTCCATAATCGGTACCGGTAGGAAATCAGGGCCGAGGATGACCAGTTGGGAGCCCCCTAGGGCTCAGTATATCCGAGTAGACTCCTGGCGAAGGAGTCAAAATCAAATAAAGAAAGATACCCGCAGTACATCGAAGATAGGATGAATGCCCCGAGATGCAACCTACCTCGCAATAGTCGGAGAATGGATCCAGGAAAATATCCTCGAAGGCTCATCAATAGAGCTAGATTCAATGGATACACAAGGCCAACGGGGGCACCTCGCCTATCAGAATACAACTTCAACGTCGCTGTATTGGACATCGTGTTTACCGTCAGCAAAACTAGGGACATCAAATGGCCCAAGCCTATTTAGTCGGATCCTTCCCAGAGGAATCACAACTTGGTATGTGAGCTTCATAATGTGCACGACCATAGGACCGAGGATTTCCACCAGCTTCGAAGGGAAATAGCCAAGCTACTCAGTAAAAGTCACCGCCGAGAACTTTTGAGCGATCGGGCTCAACTTCAGTTCTAAGAAAGGAAGGCGGCCAAAAGGGACAAATCAAATGGGCCACGACATGCTATCATGATACTGGGGGAGCATCGACACTCCCCAGGATCTCGGGAAAGGGAGGGCAAAAATATCCATCACCAAAGAAAAACAGATCCGGGGATACGTACCCGAAGATGCCCTCGCGTTCGGCGAAGAAGACTCCGTAACCTCGCCCCAACCTCATAAAAATGCACCATTTCACGACCCAAACGGATAGGCCATGACGGGCACCCGGTACTTTACTCAACCGAGTACCAACGTAACATATCTTTCTTATTACATCATCAAATATACGTGACATACAGGCCTAATAGGCCAACATAATTATTTATAAACTCAAAACATAGGACGACAAGGCCGTACAATCTTTCACTTACAAGACATATGTCTACAAGCCTCTAAGAATACATAAATGTCATAAAGGTCGGGACAGAGTCCCGCCTTACCAAACAATACACGTCTAAATCATACTAACCAAACGAGCAACTCCGAATCAAATGGGGGAATGATGTTACCCCCTGCAATATTACGTCAATATTACATCCATCAGTATTAAGTTACGACAGTGTTCTGCCTAGCAGTATTACATTACGGTGATGTTACGCTTCGCAGTAATAAGTTATGGCAGTATTGCACCCTGCAGTATTGTACGTTGAATTTGTCGTAGGATAACTGACATCAGTCCAAGTAAAAGATTATATAGAGATTATAAGGATTATGCTATTTTGCAAGTGATTAGTAAAGGTGGAAGGGGGAAGCAAGCTAAAAAAAATAAATTTTCGTCCAAGTTGCCATATTTGGATAAAATACGGGCCGTGCGATAATACTCGGTATTTTTGGACTAGTACCATAAAAGGTACCATATGACCATGATAGTGGGATGTATATAGTATATTAAAAATAAGTAGAATTTTAAGAAATTTTAGACAATTCTTAATTATTCGGGTAATTGGTTAATTACCGGATAACGAAATATTAGCTAATTAAATTAATTAAAAAAAACTTTGGATAACTACAAAATTAACTACGTGGCAGCAAGTAAATAGAGTCTAATGACTCTTGTTTTGTATTCTATATTAACAAGACACTTGGACAACTATTGAGCCTTAAAAAGAAAGATGTAAAGTCATCATCAATATTATACTCATTTTTGGCATAAGAAAATTCCATCTGGGAGTATATTTTTCATGTTACTTTGTTTAATGGGAATCTCTCAATTTGGATCCTTAGTTTACACATATCAAGTAGGTGTGACATGGATATGGGTGCTTTGGGTAGATCCTTCAAATTAGCAGAAGACTACAAGTACCGAACTGGATATTTACATTTACACAAATCGTGTAGGTTTTGTTCCTAAATCCAGGTATGTTAAGGTTATCCCTTCTATTCTTTTGGCATGATCCATATGATGTGAATGAAACGTGCAAATGCACAAATTCCATAAGTGACTCAACTCATAGAAGTAATAGAAATATCTATGTTCATTAATTTCCATGTGTCATAATATTTTATCAACTGTTCATGGGTCTCAGAAAAATACGAAAGTTGAAAAGATGTTACTTTATGATATTGCTCAAGAGGCAAAATGGTCTTATGACATTCTGAATGATTTTATTGACGTACGTTTCATGCATTGCATTCATGTGCATTGACCCATGACCAGATGGCATTATATACGCGTATATATGTAAATATATGTATATGGGATATGGGAAAAAGTTATGGCGTTATATACGCACCACCACCTGATCAGCTGGTATATGATGATGATGTTTCCAACAGTGGCTGAAATATGATTCAAACGACGTTATATACGCATATATATGTATATACTCAAATGGCGTTATATACGCATATATATGTATGTATATATATGTATATGGGATATGGGAAAGGTTATGGTGTTATATACGCACCACCACCTGATCAGCTGGTATACGATAATGATTTTGCCCACAGTGGCCGATATGATATGATGGGATGCCCTTAGAGGCTGATGATGTTATGAAACATGTACCTATGCACGACATGACATTCATAAGCATATGCATGATGCTAAAAGTAATTTATGATTTACAAAGTTATTCAGACTTACAGGTTGAGTCATGTACTCTATATGTCTCCCATGTATCTTATGTATTTACTTATGTGCCTTACATACTCGGTACATTATTCGTACTGACGTCCCTTTTGCCTGGGGACGCTGCGTTTCATGCCCGCAGGTCCCGATAGACAGGTCGAGAGCCCTCCAAGTAGGCTATCAGCTTAGCAGAAGATGTTGGTGCGCTCCATTTGCTTCGGAGTTGCTCGTTTGATTAGTATGATTTAGACATGTATTGTTTGATAAGGCGGGACTCTGTCCCGACCTTTATGACATTTATGTATTCTTAGAGGCTTGTAGACATATGTCTTGTACGTGAAAGATTGTACGACCTTGTCGGCCTATGTTTTGAGTTTATAAATGATTATGTTGGCCTATTAGGCCCGTATGTCACGTGTATATGATGATGTAATAAGAAAGATACGTTACATTGGTACTCAGTTGAGTAAGGTACCGGGTGCCCATCACGGCCCATCGGCTTGGGTCGTGACACACCGGTAACCTTCTTTCTCATTCGTTCATTTTAAATAAATTATGTGCTCGTAAATTTAGGTGGCCCGACCAATATTATCGGGTCGAGGGTGATAGAGCAGCTCAGACTACCGGGCCAAATTATGCCCACCTCTCGAATCCTTGACAGATTCAACACGGTGATCAAAACAGTGAAAGGAGAAACCATTCTCTCAGTTAGCATGGCCGGCACAGATCGGAACGCCAAAATTCCATATCATCAAAGGAGACACGAGGTATAAACGCTTTATGCGGACGGTCGCGGACACACCGCATGAAAGCAATACCATCACCTCTTCGCCAACTGATGGAATCCCCAGAAAAGGACGGAATTAAAACCGTCTACGGGGAACAACACACAACAAGGGATGTTTTCGCATTACGTAATGTGGCGCCGACACCAATATCTCCACTCTCAAAAGAGTCAAAGGGTATTCAAACTACGTCTTCGGCTAAGCCCGATTAAAACACAGCGGAGGACCATACCTAGTCCTTGCTCCAAACAACAGGGACACATCAGGCCTCAGAACATCGCCTGCGCACCTTGAAATAAGGTAAGGCCACCTCCCTCTTTCGTTATTTTACACTAACCCATATGCAGGCGCCCGATTAGGGTGGTTGAAAGTGTTAACCCAACCCGAAGATCCCAGGGCCTTAATAGCATCCGTTGCACTCTTTCCCTTCGACCGAGCTTTTGTCCTGAAGAGGGTTTCATTGACAAGGTTTTTAACAAGGTGACGTCAACGTGCTACCTAAGGAGGATCCGACAAGCCTACAAGGTTTCTTTTGCAATCAACCCCGAACACTAGAGGGCATCCCCTAGAGAGCTCATCCACTTGGAAGAACTAGGGAACGACAAACGAGGCCTCAATAGGAAATGGTGTACCGGGCCAAATGATCAAACGAACTATGTCCACATAAGCCGGGCTTGCGGCAACAAAACAACATGTACTTATGCCAATCAATCAAAGAATATCTTTCACCTAAAGCATCCCGTACTCCAAAGCAAGTTCAGCATTTTCGCAGCAAGGATCCCTCCATCGAGGATGCCCCGAAATACTCGAAGACTAGCATCAATAATTCGACACCCGCATGGCCTCAGGGTCAGAACTCCATACTCATAAGCCCTCAATAAGGCAGCACGGAAATCACAAAACATCTCTAAAAATGAAAAATGTCCCGAACACTCAGAGACTGGCATCACAAACTCAGAAAGCGCACGATCCCAGGGTCGGAATCTCCAAAAAACATAAGCCCTCAATGAGGCAATTCCGAGCTCGTGAGTAACGGCCTCCGAGCCTAAGCAAACTCAATGACTCGGAGACTGTCACCAATCACCATTCACTTAAACACTCGAGGCCATAAGGCCCCAAGCGAGCAGACTCGGTCTAGCAAGACCTATTTAAAGTATAAAAAAAAACCTGTAAGACCTCAACAGGCATGAAAATACTGTAACACCTCAACAAGCATGAAACAACTGTAACCTCAACATGCATGAAAATACTGTAAGACCTCAACAGGCATGAAAATACTGTAAGACCACAACAGACATGAAAAAACTGTAAGACCTCAACATGCATGAAAATTTTGTAAGACCTTATTACATGCATAAAACTCGATCCCAAAGTTTAGGTTATATGTCGCATTTGTAAGACTCCCGAAAGGGAATACCCTCGATATAGATGCCTAAACTACCACACTCGGCCTACGACCATGTCATCTCCAAATCATAAGGCTTCGAGCTACTCAACCTATGAGCTATACCTTCCGAGGTGCTCGAACATCGCCATAAACGATTTAAAATCGAGGTTCTTCCCGAACCGATGATGGGTCAGGCAAAATTGTTTCAAAAAGTCCTTAACAAGAGGAAAACAAAGCCTACATATGCCCAAGGGCAAAGTGTAAGAGCCATTGTCTCCAGCCTAACGAGCCTTAGGGTCACACACTAAAAGGTTGCAACGACCAAAAGCGTAAGAGCCACTATCTCCAGCTAAATATTTTGAAAGCTTGAGGGTTAAAATGAGCTCGAGTCATAACCCGATTCGGAGATCGGACCCAAAATAGTTAACTAATACATGCCGAAGGGCAAAGCGTAAGAGCCATCGTCGCCAACTTCATGAGCCTCAAGGCCACACACACTAAAAGATCGCAATGACCCAAGGCGTAAGAGCCGCTGTTTCCAACCCACAAAAATATAGGACTTGAGGGTCAATTGTGCTCGAGTCGAAACCCGACTCGAAGACTGAACCCAAAATATTTAAAATACAAGTGCCCAAGGGCAATGCGCAAGAGCCATTGTCGCCCGCCCATGTAGACACAAAAGCTTGAGGGTCGAATGGGCTCGAGTCGAAGCCCGACTCGGAGACTAAACCCAAAACAGTTGAGCAAAAGCGTAAGAGCTCTAACTCCAGCTTACACTAAAGGCGTAAGAACCCTCGAGCCTGCCTGGTGAGCCCCAGAGCTATATTACAAATCTAAGGATTCTCACCAACTACGAAACCAGTCCACCTGGTCAGAAGCGAAGCAAAAATGGGTACACAATGAATAAAGCTTCAAGTTCTCTCCTATTTACATACATGAAAAAGTGCATCCTCCATCTACAAACGCGCTCTAGAAATATCATATACAAGATGGCAAAGTCTACGCCCCGCCCTTGAGGTCTACGGCCTATCAGCCTCGTCTTCGCTCTCCTCAACACCGGACAGGAGTGACCGAGCATCACGCTCGTCCACCCTCGCTCGTGCCAGCTCTTCTAGGAGAACAAAGCCTCTGACGCCGATCTCCTTAAGTACCCTTCTTTGGGATCTACGACGAGCATATTTCTTCGATCCTTTCTTCACAACCGAGGACCCTCTTCAACTAGTCTTGGGCATTGGTAGCGTCCTTCAAATGAATTGCCATCTCCTAATTAGCCTTAGTCTGATTTAGTGCTACTTCAGCTCGAGCATCAACGATCTCAGCCCTGACCTTCGAAAGTTCAGACTCAAGCTTCGTGATCATATCCGCTTGAACTGAAGCATTGTCACGAGCTAAACAGAGTTGGGCCTCGAAGGCAGGATCTTTAGCCAAGGCACCATTCTCTCCTGAAGCTTGAGCCTGCACCTGAGCTCTTAGCTCGCCACAGTCATTCCTGACTCGGTTGGCTTCACCCCTAAGGTGCTCCAAAGCCTCCGTCTTTTTCTGCAACTGGGATAGGCAAAAGGTTAACCCAAAGGGTTAAAAATCAAAATGCATACTCACCCGGAATGAGAAGTTACCTGCTCCATTAAATAGCTCTCGTAATTTGAGCTCCGATACGCCTCATATCGCCAGTATGTCAACTCAACTTCCTTCTCCTCACAAAGGACCCCAATGGACTTACCCTCATCCAGAGCTTTCCGGAGTCTAGCCCCATGGTGGAGCAGCTCAGACCTAAGCCTGCCAAAAGGCTGCAAAAGAAAAAATCGATGAGAAAGGGAAGACGCGAAATTCAAATGGCCTATGCCAAAGATCACCGGGAAGTGATGTCGGCGGACTTCCTCGAAGGCCGAGCACACCTATAATAATCTGGTCCTCTCTGCCCTGGAAGAATCAATCCCAGTCGAAGCATGATCGCTTAGGGGAACTTCCTTTCCAGGGCCAGAGACATCGGGTATAATAGGCTCGGGCAATGTTTCCTCCTCAAAGACTCGGCCTCGTTTCGCCCTGTTGAGAGCTCCATCACACTGCAAATGCATATCCCATTTATCATTATCGTCCTTTAGCTCGGAAGCTGGCAACTCCTCCCCCTCTCCATAGGAGCACAACCTCGCCCTTGGAGACCTTCCGATACCTACGACGACAATACTAGTACATGAAAAGGGGAAAATGTCTTCCCAAATGTATGAAGGAAAAGTGAAAGCAACATACACACGTACCATGATATTTTTCTTTCCATCTGCCCCAAGACACGACTTGCCACCTACCCTCGTCACTAGTCGAATGGGTCACCAGCTTTCGAACCCAGCCAGGTAGATCAAGAACTTCGCCCGACGTCCATGAGATTGCTGCAAACAAGAAGGAAACACGACTACTAAACTAGCTTCCACCATGAGCAAATCTGGGAAAGCACCAAGTGCTCCACTCACGCGCGTAATTCCATTCCTCGAGGAATGGCGTAAGTTTCACGAGGATAACGTCAGTCGTCTAGACCCGGACGAATCGACTGACCCACTCTCGATCTCTATTTTTCTCATCGTCGACAACAAAGGGCATGGACGAACAGCACCGCAAGGTTAGCATACCTCGATGATGAAAGGGCCGGTACAGCCCGACGAGGTGACTGAGCGTGAATTCAAGCCCTGCCTTCTCCTCAAAGAACCTCAACATCAGCACTATTTACCAAAATGACGTATGTATCTGCACCAAAGTAACCTGATACTTTAAATAGAAATTGAGCATGACCCTATCAAGGGGGCCTAGTGCGAAAGGGTACAAGTACACGTTCAGGAATCCATCGGCTGGGTCTGTGATGCCCTCCTATGGGGGAAGCGCCTGCAATGCTACCCCCTCGCCCCATCCGCAGTCTCTCTTCACTAACTCCAAGTGCTCCTCTCTTATCAAAGACATAGTCTCCAAAGTAAACTCCCATGGATCCTGAGCACCGGGAGTGGAACTCTCCCCTCTCTACCGAGCAGACCCTGAAGTAGTAGTCATGGCTATGGTGGAACTGGCAAACTGAAGCGGGAACCTACACGAACGCTTTGGCGCTAAGGAAACGAAGGACTCGACACCAAAACGGAAGGATAGCTATCTAAAAATAGCGGGATCTCCCAAGGAGCAGAAGCAACCCCATATATATGTAGGGAAATAGCGACGGTCCGCCTACCGAGTTAGGCCCCGGGAGTCCAACGTCTTCAATACGGGTTCCGAGGTGGTACCCGACCTCGAGGACCTCCATCGAAAAGAAGTAAGGCTTCAAAAAGCCAGCCATATCATCTTCGGTCCCGAGAAGGCATCCGACCTCGAAGGTTCCTCTCAAGAAGAAAAGTAAGCACTTTAAGCTCCGTCCATGAGGATTCAACCTCAGGACATCACCCAGCCATGGGTAACCTCTCCATAGGAACCTATCCACAATGCCTTAAAAGATTATCTATATCAAGTTCAAGGTAAATCTCCAGGTGCCCGAAGCTGACCTTCACTCAGAGACCACTCTCGAAGGTTTCAAGGTTCGATGCGCCATCTTCATGCGACTCGAGGGTCCCAACGATCTGAATCTATCGGATCGCTTCAGGCTTGGTCCGAGGATCCACGGTAGGAACGGAAAGGAGCCATTTTTGTTGACCAAAGGCCAGAAAGAATATTGACAATCGTCAACAGAGGCATACAATCAAAATCCCCATAAATGCACAAGAACATACAAGAATATGGCAAATATTAGAAGCAGAAGTAAAGAAGATGTCTTTTTATTCATAAACGTTGGCTTACAAATGGCCCTCGAGGGGTCCCTACATATGATTACAAAATCCCGCAAGGGGTCCTTACATGAAAATAAATAAACAAAGGGGTGCACACATGTGGTAAAAGCCTAGAGCCTAGTCTACTCTCGAAGGTCCACCTCCTGCAACAACGCCTCCGGACGTCTTCTTTCCGGGCATGCATCCTCAGAAGCCTTATCCCAATCTTCCACACTAATATCCCCAAGGGATAAATCGAGAAGCAGGGAGGGATGAAAAAATGCCATAGCCCGCCAAAGGTCGAGGACCCTCACTGGCCAAGAGAACCTCAGAGAGGCAACAGACTAGGTGAACTCGGCCTCGCCTGCACGACTACTTTGAATCCACTTTTTGGGATATTGAGCCGTGAAAGCTGCCAGCCCGGGGCAAAGTGCCACGTCAGGCTAGGGTATGAAGGTGAGCAACGATGTATAATTCGAGCCCCCTTATGAGTAGCTGTATATAGTCCGAATAAGTTTCTAAAGCGAGGAAAGTCGATCCCCGTATATCATCATCTCGAGCCAATAAGGACAGTAGTAACAATAGCAACAATAATGGCAGCAACGACAAGACGGTATAATCTCGCTCGACAAAGGGAAGCTCAGGCAAAAGGCCATCACCCGACCGGTGGGAACACAACCAAACAACCTTAAGGCCGTAAACTTCAAACATGGTGATTAACAAAATAGAAAGATGGCGAAAGAATGGAGAAAGACACTTGGATAGAAAAATGAAGCCAGAATGCCCCCATTTATAGGGGATAATGACACGACCATCAATGCCTTTGAAGACTGACCGGTAGGTATAATTAATGTGTTCTCGAGGAGTGAATTCGACGGCGGTACTATCACTTTAAAGAACGGGAATCGACAGTGCATTGAATGTCGTCGAAAAGACATGTCAA
This sequence comes from Nicotiana tabacum, assembly GCF_000715075.1. Lineage (NCBI taxonomy): Eukaryota > Viridiplantae > Streptophyta > Magnoliopsida > Solanales > Solanaceae > Nicotiana > Nicotiana tabacum. The sequence continues at coordinate 71,461,040 of NC_134099.1, read as the reverse complement.
TGGGATGTCTCAGTTATTGTAAAAACTCACCATATAGGTTGCATCATCGACATGACGTCGTCATGGGAAGCCCGAGGAGTCGGGAATCAGGATCGTTTCTCATCGCTTCGTTCTGAGAAATGCGGAGACTATCTGTATGCCGCGAAATCATAGAGTCCAATTTCTTGCTATCAAGTCACTTCAAGAACACCTCGAGACCCCGAGGGTGCAAAGCTGTGACCGAGTTACCTCCCTCAGAACCCGTCGAGGTCCGCCTAAAGAGGATACCGATCGAGGCTAGAGTAGAATGGGGAACTCCCAAGGCACACGGCTAAGTCTAGCAAAGCCGGCCTATCTGGAACCTGTATCAAGGTGTCACGTCTAGCCGTCCCATCTCCATGCCTTTACAATTAATATACTTTATACTATGTTGGATTTCCCCTCCTATATAAAGGGGATCCTCATCACTTTGTAAGGGGTTGTTGTTGTTCCAATTATTCTACACAAGATCAATAACAACTCTCTCTCTCTCTTTTCTCTCTAACTTACTCGCTCGAGACTATCGCTTTCATACTTGTTCTTCACTTATTGCTTGATATCGGCCATAAAGAGCCTCCTTTAATTATATTCTTACTGTTAGTCCCTTCCCGGTTACCCTCGATAGCTCGTGCCCGACCTCAGACATCGACCTCAAGTGCCCTCATCGGTCAGTCCGAGGCCCGAATAGGTAGCCCCTCAGTTTGATTATAACTCTATTTTAGCTCGCATTTCATCCTTTATTTTCACATATCTAGCATCAACTTCTTAAATAACTAGCATAAAAATAGATCACGTATTTTTAGACTCCCATTAACAAATTTAATTGTTATTACCATTTTCACGGTAAACAGGCCCGAACTATTAGGATGATTGGCCAAATGGGCCATCGAACTAAGTGGTACAATATCGAATATCAACCCCAAATGGCCATCAAGTCTCAAATTTTAGCAGACATCGTGGTCGATTTCATGACAACCCTCGTACACAAAGTCGAGAAGGAACTCTTGTTAAAATCGGGCATATCATTTGTGGTGTGGACCCTTTTTACGGATGGCACTTTGAATATGAAGGGGTCCGAGCTAGGCATCATTTTGAAACCGCCTATGGTCAGCACTATTAGACAATTCATCAAAACTTCTAAGTTGACTAACAATGAGTCCGAGTATGAGGCCATGATTGCAGGTCTCGAACTAACTAAAAAGCTTGGGGGCGGAAGTCATTGAAGCCAAGTGCGACTCTTTGCTGGTAGTAAACCAAGTAAACAAAATCTTTGAGGTTCGAGAGGATAGAATGCAAAGGTATTTGGACAAGCTACAAGTGACTTTGCACCATTTTAAAGAATGGACCTTGCAGAACGTACCTCACGAGAAGAACAATGAAGCCAATGCTCTTGCAAATCTAGGGTCATCAGTTGAGGAGGACGAAATTATCTCGGGGACTGTCGTTCACCTCTCGAGATACATGATCGAAGAAGGTCATGCTGAGATAAACTCCACAAGCTTAACTTGGGATTAGAAGAATAAATATATCTAATACTTGAAAAACGGAAAGCTCCCATTGGATCTTAAAGAGTTGAGGGCCCTACGAACTAAAGCTACCTGATTCACATTGGCTGAAGATGGAACATTGTACAGGAGGACATTCGACAAACTATTTGTAGTATGTTTGGGACCAGGGACACTGATTATGTTCTATGAGAAGTCCATGAAGGTACTTGTGGGAACCACTCCGGTGCCGAATCACTAGTTCACAAGCTTATAAAAGCAGGATACTATTGTGATAGTATGGGAAAAGATGCTAAGGAGTTTGTTTGAAAGTTTGATAGATTCCAAAGGTATGCACCAATGACCCATCAGCCCGGGGAACAAATTCATTCGGTCTTATCCCCATGGCCATTTATAAAATAGGGGATGGATTTCATCGGTCCCCTGCCATCGGTTCTAGGTAAAGCTAAATTCATTTTGTTTATGACTTACTACTTCTCTAAATGGGTGGAAGCACATGCCTTCTAGAAAGTCAGAGAAAATGAAGTTATAGACTTCATCTAGGATCACATCATATGCCAATTCAGGATACCTGCCGAAATCGTATGCGACAATGGAAAGAGTTCATCGGCATCAAGGTAACGAAGTTTCTCGAAGAACATAAAATAAAAAGGATCTTATCGACACCATATCACCCAAGTGGAAACAGACAGACCGAGTCAACGAACAAAACTATCATTTAGAATCTAAAGAAAAGATTGAACGACGCTAAGGGAAAATGGAGAGAAATTCTACTCGAGGTCCTTTGGGTATATCGAACAATATCGAAGTCTAGTACGGGGGAAACCCTGTTCTCCTTAGTATATGGCTCCGAGGCCTTGATTTCGGTCGAAGTCGGGGAACCTAGAGCCAGCTTTTGGCAGACAACAGAAGAATCAAATCGCGAAGCTATGAATACTAACCTCGAACTATTGGATGAAAAATGAGAAGCTGCACTCGCTCAGATAGTTGCGGAAAAACAACAAATCGAGAGGTATTATAATCGAAGGGCCAATCTTCGACACCTCAAAATAAGGGACTTAGTCCTGAGGAAAGGCACCCTCAATACTCGAGACCCGAATGAAGGGAAGCTTGGACCAAATTTGGAAGGACCATACCAGGTCCTCGGTGTCATCGGAAAGGGATCCTACAAACTTGGAACAATGGAGGGCGAACAATTGCCAAACAATTGTAATATATCACTCGTCAAACGATATTATTTCTAAGGTATGACTTTCTCCCTTTTCATTTGTATTTGGTAATAACTTATTACTGGAGTTCGATTGAAGACGTCGAGAAGCTCTTCAACAAAGGAACCTTAGGTTTTAAAGCACGCGTTGCACTCCTTTTCCCTTAGATCGATTTTTATCCCAAATGGGTTTCTCCGGCGAGATTTTTAATGAGTCAACAATTATATGTGCTACCTAGGGACAATTCAATAGTATCCGAGGCTTCTCTTCAACCTCGAATACTGGGGAGCATCACCCTCGGATGATTTATTTTCAAGGGAAAATACTTCGTGTCAAAAGGGCCTTGATATGGAAACTTTCTAATGGGCCAAACGGTCGAACGAACCGTGTCTATGTAGATTAATCGAGCCCCAATTGCAAAACATGTCGCATGTATAAATTATTCAAAGAAGCATTTTTCCTTATCAAATATCTTGTGCCTCAAAGAAAATTTTCTACTATACAAGCTCCATGCTTATGATTTTTGTGAAAAATGGCTCAAGGGCCAAGTGCAACTGTACCTCGAACGGTAAATGGCTCAAGGGCCAAGTATAAATACATCTCGAACGTCCAACCCCCCTACTCGGGGACTGCCATCGAAAATCAATATGTTCAAATTACCTAAAGACCTCAAAGAGGTACCCCTCGATTTATAGGCCAAGGCTATCATTCTCGAGGACTAACACTTCGAACAAATTTGAAGTATTATTGGGAAAGTAATACCAAGAGTCACACCTAAAGGCTACGACCAAACTAACGCGGCTCGGAGACGTCCGAACCCTACAATAAAAATAGGCCTTCAAATTCTCTAAAAACTAGTTAAAAAAGGCTACCCTCGAAAAAATAATCAAAGTGTCGCACCCCCTTTTTTCCCTCCCCTTTTTTACGGGGAAGAAAAGGTCCGGTTTCGACATTTATGGGAGGTAATAACTCATTTTTTTTTGGGAATTGGGTATTTTGAAGAGTCGCTACCTAACAGATTATGGTGCGTTAGGGCACCTAGAGCGATTAACTCTTGAATTGGTTTCCATTACCAGAGATTTAGGGTAAAGGCTCGAAATAAACTTGAGGGGAAGGTGTTAGTCACCCCTCTTAATCCATAACTGTGGGTCCCAACCGAACTTATATTTATAAATTAGTCCTTCAACATATAAGTAGTTGAAATAAATAATTGCAAATAAAGCATGTATGACTCAAATAATAAGACACATAATTTGAACAAATTGTGTGCATAAAAAAGAAAGTAAAGTTTTAAGCAAAGGGAATTTGGAAAAGAGGGGCCCTAGGTTGGTTAGCCTATAGGATCACCCACGCAATGCCCGGTAAACACTACTCAACGAGGGGCTACACGTGGCATTAACGCATAGTCATGATATCCATATCTACCCATTCCCACTCCTTAGCGGTTATTAAGCGAATGTTATTTAGTGATCTCTATGCGTGCTGTTACCCGTCCCTTCTTAATGGTCCTGGAGGAAATTAGGACCTCTACCTATAGGCAGTTCTAGATAGACCCCTAAGGTTTAAAGGATAAAATACTAAGGCGACAAGCAAGAATAGATAGGACTCTTAGAAAATGAAAGCAGAAAGGAGCAAATAAGAGGCTCAATTTTACCTCCACAGATAAGGCATGTAACAACACGACTCAAACACAAATAAGGGTAATATTATTAAACAGAATCCTAAGGCATGATGTCTAAGTGAATATCAAAACATAGAAGAGAGACAGTTTATTTTATAAACTCAGAAGTAATGGCCCTATCAGTTTGCCTACTGATTTTAAGCCTATTAAATCTGAACAACTTTAAGTAGCAAAAACAGTTTCAAAGTTGCAGAATTTAAAAATCGCCCTATAGGCTTGCCTAAATGCAGAACAGTGATGTCCTAAGATCATGATAACTACATTGATATAGTAAAGCAATGAATCAGTTTTTAAAACGGACTCTTGAGTTCCTATAGGTATGCTGTCTAGTGACAGTGAATGCAATATTGGAAAGAATTCATTTAAGGAAAACAAACTATTGATTAGGCCAGTTTCGAAGAAAACTAACATGAATTGAACTGACTTATTGATTTTTATTCTATTGGCAGAATTTCTGATTTTTAATTCCCATAGGCATGGTATCTACTTGTTAAGAACTAATGTTAGAAACTTATAGGCATGATATCTAATGAAAACAAATGTAAATACCCGTTGTAATAGAAACTGAATCAATTCACATTCTATAAGTATTGGGATCTACTTATGAAGTTGATTTTTTAAACCTATAGACATGAATTGTATTGTTGGAACCACTTAAACCCAATAGGCATGATTTCTAGCATGGTAAGGCAAACATAACAAGTATATTAATATGATCCTATAGGCATGGTTTCTAGCATGGTAAAGTAGACATAACAAGTATAAAATCATATAGGCATGGTTTCTACCCATATTACCCCACAGATATGTAACTACCCACCCCTTTTCACTAATCACCCCAATATTCATTTACAAATAATTATTACAAACCAGATGAATGAATTACATAAATAGATAAAAAAAAAGAAAAAGTTACACTATAGGGAGCCTGACACAGACCTAAATGATTTTCCCAAGCCTCCAATTGCCTCAAATGCCAAATTCCATAAACAATATCATCATCTAGGTGCGTCAGAGTTCCCTAAGGATCTCAAGGATCCCAGGTAGTGCTCACACCTAGATTTTCCAAAACAGGGATTGAGTAAGTGTGTGTGGAAGGGCCAGCCTTAGTGTGCCAGAGTTCAGAGGGATCTCAGAAGGATCCCAAGGCAGTACACACACTGGAGGGGGCAGAACCTAGGGACTTAGGAGTAAAGTGAGAGTGCTTGACATAGTTTTGAAAAGGTTTTGACAAGAAAACAGTACTGGATTGATTCAATAAGTAAAGAGGTTTTTTGAAATAAGGACTGATCAATAGTAAAACAGTTTGAAAATAATGTAAACATTTTTACAAAAAATCAGCAAGCAAACAGGCTGGCTACAGAATAAACAGGTCCAACATCATGTAACAACAGAATTCACACAGGGATAGTGGGAATTGGGGGACATACAGAACATATCAATGTCATAGTTAAGCACATAACAACTGGAGCACATAAGCTTTTCTAGAGTTTTATAGGATTAAGGAATTAGTCATACAACTTGGAAGTAGAGACACAGAGCATGATTCATAGAACAACCATGTGGAAACATACTACAATGGACAAATTAAACATAGAAACAGAGTTACTTCGAGATATTAGACAACTTAGCAAAACAGATTAAACCAAAGTCTAAGTCAATTGATTGATCAAAACATGCTGACATATATAGGACACCTCAGGTTGAGGCATGCTAGATAAAGCAATAGGTAGATCCTTAGACATACTAATTACAAGTTAAACAGGATAGAATTCATACATGCTAGTGATTAAGCATTAAAGTTTAGGCATGCTAAGTGAAACAATGATTTAGACATGCTAGTTACACATTGAACAACCAAATAGCAAGCATGAACAAGACTAGAAATCAATGAACTAAGCAGTAACAGAACACATTGAGTTTTGGACTTGAAATTAAATTAGTACATACCAGTTTAGGAGAGCAAACACAGAGTATAGAGCAGGTGTAGTGCAATAACTAGCCTTGGCTTACAACCGACTAGTTCAGTAAAAGTAGCAAGTAACAAGAAAGAGTAGAGAACTTTTAAGTGTAAGAGAGAGTTATTGAACTAATGTCTGTGTGTGGAAGTGAGAATCGAGGAGAGTATATATAGTAGTTGAGAGCAAAGTAAAATAAGGTAAAGGAAATCAGTCTTGAACAATTAAGGAAGCCACAGAATCAGTCAGGCACAAAATAAGCAAGTCTTCCCTTAATTAAGGGGTAATTAACCAACGGTAAAGAGCAGGACATATTTAAGGAAAGAAAATCAAGTAAGACTTAGGTACAGAGTAGAGAATTAGGGGTAAATACACAAGGGTCCAATTAAGGAAATAGTTAGTGAAGAATCAGTTAATAACATGGTTAATCAAATAAGGCAAGAAAACTAAATAAGGTTGCAAAATATGGAAATAATCGAGAATCAGCGTATAGGTATTACCATAGCAAATCAGTGAATCAAGGACTCGAAATAACACTGACTTAAGGAAAATAACATAGGTTTCCATGAATAAGAAAATAAGCCAAGTTTAAATAGAAAAAATCGAAGGTTTATAGGAAGGTTTTCAAATCAAACCAAGAAACAGGGAATTCAGAATCAGTCAAAGAGAGAGTTGTGAATAGAGTTAGCGTTTAGCATATAAATAAAGTAAGACATGGATAGTCAAGAGTCGACATACAACTCTAGCAAGCATGAGAGTTAAACAATACTGATTCAATGAGAAAGAGGCAAGTCTTGAACAGTCAAGATGAGAACAAGCATATAGAATTAGTGTAAGTTAGGCTATGAAACTTAGTAGAGTCATATCAAGGCAAGATAGTCACGAGAAATCACTGAAACTCAAAAACGAGAACTAGTCCGTCATACTGATATACAAAACCAAACGAAGGACCCTAAAAAATTAGGGCTTTCAACATAGACGAGTTAAAGATGTAGTAAACTCATAGAATCAGTCAAGATATGTGAGAAATAGAAGTTTAAACACAAAGATTCAGTTAAACAAGGTTTTTCAAAAGAATTTCCGAAAACCCTAGTTTAGAAAAAGATGGAAAACACTTAAAATCATATGATTCTTGTAAAGAACCTCAAAAACAGTGTAAAACATTTAAGAAACAAACTCAAATCATCCTAGATCTGTACAGATCTAGGAGGTATAAAAAAGAAATTAGGGTTTCGAAAGAATAGAGATGAAAACACATGTTTAGAAACCCAAGGATTGTAGCAAATATAGAATGATTTTGCTTGAAATCATACTGGAATAGCCAAGAACAGGTAGGAGATGAACTCTAGATACAAGTTGGCATGGCCCTGGGCCCTTGAAGACCTTAGAGAAGGGAAGCGTGGCATGAGAGAAGCCATTGGAGGCTTAAAAGACGATGAGAGGTCACCGGAGATGGCCGGAGATAGGAGGTCGACGGTTGAAGATTAGGGTTAGGTTGAGAGTGTGATGAGAGCAGAGAGGATTTTAGGGTGGCGGATGTAGAAAAGTGATTAGGGTTAGGGGTCGTTTGGAATTAAAAAGGAAAGAACAAATACTGGCCGTTGATCTTTCAGATCAACGACCATGATCTGATGTGTTCTGGCTTGGGCAGGTGTATTTAGGGCCTGAGTCGGGTGGTTTAATTTGAAATTGGGCTGGGGTATTGGGTTGAATTGAGGCTAAAATTGAAATATAATTTGGCTAAGTTTTAAATAGCCAATTTAACCCTATATAATTTATAATAAATAATAAAAGATTTCTAAAAAAATAATTTTGTGTACTAAAATGATTTAAAATAGCTATTCTACATTTTAAAAATATAGAAGATCATTTTATGCATAAAAAATGTAATTATGCATTAATAGGGTTAGTATTGTAAATATATGCAAATTAGCTTAAAAAATGCAAATGCAATTATAAAAAATGCACTAAAAGTACTTAAGCAATATTTTAGCATAAATATAGAATTTAGATGGCTAAATTACTATAATCATAATGTCACGATCCTAAACCCGGACCCGGTCGTGATGACGCCTCTCGTGAAGACAAGGCCAGCCGACACACTCCCAATACATTTTTAAGAAATTAAATAATAGAACTAAGTCTTAATCATAATAATAAATCTAAAAATAAGGTAAACAATACAGTTGCGGAATAGACATAGCCCGACATCGGAAATTTTGCACACACATCCCTCATGACCCAACGGAACTACTGCAACTCCCAGAATTCCATTTCGACCTCTATATCAAAATCTCACCTTGCAACCGGAAAATGCCAAAATTCTAATTTCGCCAATTCAAGCCTAAATCTACTCCAGACCTCCAAAACACATTCCGATCAGGCTCCTAAGTCCCAAATCACCTCCCAAAACTATCCGAACCACCAGAACTCACATCCGAGCCCTTTAACACATAAGTCAACATCCGGTTGACTTTTCCAACTTAAGCTTCCTCAAAATAGACTAAGTGTCTCAAACCTTACCAAAACCTCTCCGAACCCGAGCCAACCAACCCAATCACATATAGAACCGATAAACAAAGCAATAAGAAACAGAAATAGGGGAAACAAAGCGGTAACTCATGAAACGACTGATCGGGTCATCACATCCTCCCCCTCTTAAACAAACGTTCGTCCTCAAACGAGTCAAGAAACATACCTGAAGCCTCAAACAGGTGAGGATATTTGCTCCGCATCTCTCGCTAGGTCTCCCAGGTAGCCTCCTCCACGGGCCAACCTCTCCACTGCACTTTCACTGAAGCTATATCCTTTGATCTCAACTTTCGAACCTGACCCCCTAAAATAGCTACTGGCTCCACATCATATGTCAAATCATCATCTAACTGAACCGTGCTAAAATCCAGAACATGAGACGGATCCCTAATATACTTTCGGAGCAAAGAAACATGAAATACCGGATGCATACTTGACAATCTGGGTGGCAAAGCAAGCTCATAAGCCACTTCCCCAATCGTCCGAAGAACCTCAAAAGGCCCAATGAACCGAGGACTCAATTTACCCTTCTTCCCAAACCTCATAACACCCTTCATGGGTGAAACCTTCAACAGAACCTTCTCACCAACCATGTAGGATACATCCCGAGCCTTCCTGTCAACATAACTCTTTTGCCTCGATTGTGCTGTACGAAGCCTCTCCTAAATCACCTTCACCTTTTCTAAAGCATCCTGCACCAAGTCTGTCCCCAATAGCCTAGCCTCACCCGGCTCGAATCAACCAACAGGAGATCTACACCGTCTCCCATACAAATACTCATATGGAGCCATTTGAATACTCGACTGGTAGCTGTTGTTATAAGCAAACTCTGCAAGCGGTAGAAATTGATCCCATGACCCTCCGAAATCAATGACACAAGCACACAACATGTCCTCCAATATCTAAATAGTGTGCTCGGACTGCTCGTCCGTCTGAGGGTGAAAAGCCATGCTCAACTCAACCTGAGTACCCAACTCTTGCTGCACAGACCTCTAGAACTACGAAGTGAACTGAGTGCCCCTATCTGAAATGATAGAAACTGGGACACCATGCAAATGAACAATCTCCCGGATATAGATCTCTGCCAACCGCTCTGAAGAATAGGTAGTACACACAGAAATGAAGTGTGCGGACTTGGTCAGCTGATCCACAATCACCCAAATTGGATCGAAATTCTTCAAAGTCCGTGAAAGTCCAACTACAAAGTCCATAGTGATCTGCTCCCACTTCCACTCTAGAATATCCATCTGCCAAAGCAAGCCACCCGGTCTCTGATGCTTGTATTTCACCTGCCGACAATTGAGACACCGAGCTACAAATCCCACAATGTCCTTCTTCATTCTCCTCCACCAATAGTGTTGTCTCAGATCCTAATACATCTTCGCGGAACCTGGATGAATGGAATACCACGAGCCATGGGCCTCCTCCAGAACCAACTCCCGAAGCCCATCTATATTGGGCACACATATCTGGCCCTACATCCTCAACACCCTATCATCACCAATAGTCACATCTCTGGCGTCATCGTGCTGAACCTTATCCTTAAGGAAAAGCAAATAAGGATCATCATACTGGCGCTCTCTGATGCGATCATATAAGGAAGATCGAGAAATCCATACCAGCCAATACCCAACTGGGCTCCGAAATATCCAACCTCACGAAATGATTGGCCAAGTCCTGAACATCAACTACAAGAGGTCTCTACCCAACTAGAATATATGTCAAACTCCCCATACTCACCGCCTTCCGACTCAAAGCATCGACCACCACATTGGCCTTCCCCGGATGGTACAATATAGTGATATCATAATCCTTTAGCATCTCCAACGATATTTGCTGCCTCAAATTGAGATCTTTCTGTTTGAACAAGTGCTGGAGGCTACGATAATCAGTAAACACCTCACAAGACACACCATACAAGTAATGCCTCCAAATCTTCAACGCATGCTTAATGGTAGTTAACTCCAAATCATGAATGGAGTAGTTCTTCTCATGGGGCTTCAACTGATGAGAAGCATAAACAATAACTCTACCCTCCTGCATCAATACACACCCAATACCAACTCTCGAAGCAACACAATACACGGTATATGAACCTAAAGCTGATGGCTGAACCAACACTAGAGCTGTGGTCAAGGCTGTCTTGAGCTTCTGAAAGCTCTCCTCACACTCGTCCTACCATACAAATGAAGCACCCTTCTGAGCCAACTTGGTCAAGGGCAATGCGATAGATAAGAATCCCTAAACAAACCGACGATAATAGCCTGCCAAATCGAGAAAGCTGCGAATCTCTATGGCTGAGGATGGTTTGGGCCAACTCTGAACCACCTCTATCTTCTTTGGATCAACCTGAATACCCTCACTGGACAACACATGCCCCAAGAAAGCCACCGAACTCAGCCAAAAGTCACACTTGGAGAATTTTGCATAAAATTTCTCCTCCCTCAATCTCTGCAACACAATTCTCAAATGCTCCGCATGCTCCTCCTAACTACGTGAATACACCAGAATATCATCAATGAAAACTATAACAAACAAGTCATGATAAGGTCAGAACACGCTATTCATCAAATGCATGAACGTTGCTGGGGCATTGGTCAGCCCAAAAGACTCATAATGACCATATCGGGTCCTGAAAGCTATCTTAAGAATATTCGAGTCCCTGATCTTCAACTGGTGATAACCTGAACGGAGATCAATCTTGGAGAACACTCTTGCTCCCTGAAGCTGGTCAAATAAATCATCAATGCGAGGCAAATGATAGTTGTTCTTAACTGTTACTTTGTTCAACTGCCTATAATCAATGCACAACCTCATAGTGCCATCCTTCTTCTTCACAAATAGAACCGGCGCACCTCAAGGTGACACACTAGGCCGAATGAACCCCTTATCAAGGAGCTCCTGAAGCTGCTCCTTTAACTCCTTCAACTCCACTGGTGCCATACGATACGGTGGAATAGAAATGGGCTGAGTGCCTGGCACCAGGTCAATACCAAAATTAATATCCCTATCCGATGGCATGCCCGACAGGTCTGCAGGAAACACATCGGGAAACTCCCTCACAACTGGAACAGAATCAATACAAGGAGTCTCTGCACCGACATCCCTTACAAAGGCTAGATACAAAAGACAACCCTTCCCAACCATACGCTGGGCCTTCAAGAATGAGATTACGCTATTGGGAACATAATCAGTCGAACCTCGCCACTCAATCCGTGGCACACCCGGCATAGCCAATGTCACTGTCTTAGCATGACAGTCCAAAAAAGCACGACATGAAGATAACCAATCCATGCCCAAAATAACATCAAAATCCACCATACATAATGACAAAAGATCCACTCGGGTCTCCAGACCCCCAATAGTCACCACACACAACCGGTACACACGGTCTACAACAACAGTATTGCCCACTAGAGTAGATACATGAATAGGTGAAACAAGAGACTCACGGGGAATATCCAAAAAACGAGCAAAGTATGATGACCCATAAGAAAAGGTGGAACCATGATCAAATAATACAGAAGCATCTCTATGGCAGACTAAGACAATACCTGTAATAACAGCATCAGAAGCAATAGTACCGAGTCTAGCTGGAAGTGCATAGAAATGGGCCTGACCACCACTTGATCGACCTCCCTCTCTAGGGCAACCCCTAGCTGACTGACCTCCACCTCTAGCTGGCTGGGCGGGTGGTGGTGAAGTAACTGGTGCTGAAGCTGATGGCTGACTCCTCTGCTGAGATGAACCCGCAAGACGATGAGGATACTGCCTCCACATATGACCCATCTCTCCACACTCATAGCAACTCCCGAGTGCTGGAGATGGGGACTGAAGGGAACCCCTAACACCGGAATGACTAGCAGATGCACCTGGCATAGAAGAGCCCTAAACTGATGGAGCACGGGATGAACTCTGATCTGGAAGGGCACTAAGTGATGACTGGCCCTGAAGAGAACTATGAGAACCATGACCCAATGACGCCCCATGATAACCTGGGCGAGCTGGCTGGGTATGTCTGAATGGACGGCCTCTGCCGTGCTGAAACTAACCTCTCGAAGGAGCACCGCCATAACTACCAGATCCTCGAGGCCTATTGGCCACCCTCTCCTCTCGCTCCTGGCGACAAATTGACTTAATTTCGCGAGCAATGTTTACAACTTCCTCAAAAGTAGCACCAGTCACCCTCTTTCTGGTCATGAGAATACGAAGCTGATAAGTGAGGCCATCAACAAACCTTCTAATCCTCTCTCTATCTGTCGAAACCAACCAAATTGCATGTGCTAACTCAGAGAACCTCATCTCATACTACATCACAGTCATCTCTCCCTGATGCAACCACTCAAACTGCCTGCGCAACTTCTCTCTGCGAGACAGTGGCACATACTTCTCCAGAAAGAGAACGGAGAACTGTTGCTAGGTAAGGGGTGCTGCACCAAAAGGCCTAAGCCTTTCAAAAGCCTCCCACCAAGTGAAAGCAGCTCCCAAAAACTGAAAAGTACTGAAAGCGACCCCGTTGGTCTCCAGAATACCCATTGTACGAAGCATCCTCTAACACTTGTCCAAGAAACCCTAGGCATCCTCGCCCTCTGCACCACTGAAAGTCGGAGGATGAAGTTTACCAAACCTCTCTAACATGCCCTGCTCGTACTCTAGCATGGCAAGAGCTACATAGTCCTGAGCAGCTGCAACCGGCTGGGCTAGATGCAACCCCGGTGTCTAAAGTCCCTGCATGACCTGCTCAGGTGTGCGAGCGGCGGGAGTCTAAGTGCCTCCCCCAACCTGAGAAGCAGCTGTGGCCGTAGTAACTGAGACCGCCTGAGCTAGGCCAGTGCAAACTGATAGAATCTGAGCCAAGGCCTCCTGAAGACCCGGAATTACAATGTGCACAACTGGTGCCTGAGCTGGTGCTATTGGAGCATCCACAATTTGGACCTGATCCTGAACTGGGGCGGCTGGTAGATCTGCAAGTGCTGCCCTAGCTGTTGTGCAGGCCACACCACTGCCTTTACCGCGACTACGACCGCATCCTCGGCCTCTAGTGGCCATAGCTAGTAGTACTGGTGGTCATCCATCCTGACCGGTAGAGCGTGTCCTCACCCTCTGTGAATGAATAGAATAACAAAAGTTTAGTACTCGGATCAATAGATTCGTACGACAAGAATTTCAAGAATATGAAGTTTTTCCTAAAGGTTCTGCAGCCTCTCGAGGATAAACACAGACGTTTCTGTACTGATCCGCAAGACTCTACTAAACCTGCTCATGACCCGTGAGACCTATGTAACCTAGGCTCTAATACCAACTTGTCACGACCCTAAACCTAGACTCGGTCGTGATGGTGCCTCTCGTGAAGACAAGGCCATGCGACACACTCCTAATTCATTTTTAAGCAATTAAATAATAGAACTAAGTCTTAATAATAATAATAAATCCCAAAATAAGGTAAACAATACAGTTGCAGAATAGATATAGCCCGACATCGGGGTGTCACCGGCCATGAGCATCTATAAAAAAAACTATGAGTCTGAAAAGAGTCTACACAACTATTACATAACTAAAATAGAAGAAAATAAGATTGAGGGAGAAGCACTGGGCTTCGAATCGTCGGGCAGTTACCTAGTGAATCTCCAGAATCTGCTAGAAACTCTATCAACCCTCGCAAGCAGGACCTGATGCGCCTGAATCTGAACACTGGGTGCAGGGAGTAAAGTGAGTATTCCAACTCAGTGAGTAATAATAATAAGTGTAGACTGAGTAATAATAAATCACGTAAAGACACATCAACAGGCTATAAAAAAGTAGTAAAAGCCAGTAAAAACAATGAAGCAATAAAAATATTTGAAGTCACTTTAGTTCAGTTTAAACTTCTTAAAACTGCCTTTTTAATAATTAAGCAAGTTAATGATAGACAACTAGGAAAAATAACCACATAAAGAACCACCCCTCGGGCACAATGTCAACAAAATTCGCCCCTTAGGCAACATCATAGAACAATACCAACCCCTTGGGCTATATCTCACATCAAAATGAGTACCCACGCGCACTAGTGGTTTGCAGACTCTTGGAGGGGCCCCTTATGGCCCAAGCGCAATATCAAGCCATCTCGTGGCATAATCACATAGGCTCTCAGCCTCATATCAACAAGCCACCTCATGACGTACAAATCTCAGGCCCTTGGCCTCATAATCATAATCAATGTTTCCTCATAACATAGACCCTCGGCCTTACTCAGTCAGAATCTCACAAGCCACTCGGGCAACAGTAAAACATGATGCTCAGCCCAAAATATCATTTAAAATATCATTTTAAGTGTTAAAGCAGAGTAAACATAGCTGAGTTAGGAAAGTAGTAGAATACAACATGATTGAGTACAAGTATAAAGTCAAAAGTGAGAAAATATCAGTAAAAATCCCCTAAGGGTCCAAATAGTTGGCACAAGACCCAAATATGGCATTCGACCCAAAACATGATGATAACAAATAGTTTTCAATCGAATACGCGATAAAATAGTCATTTGGGATGGACTAAGTCACAATCTCCAATGGTGCCCGACCCCACGCTCATCATCTAGCGTGTGCGTCACCTCAATATAGCACCACAATGTGCAATCTAGGGTTTCATACCCTCAGGACAACACTTAAAATCATTACTCACCTCTATTCGATCCAAATCTCTAGCCCGCGATGCCTTTGCCTCTTGAATCGACCTCTGGATGCTCCAAATCTAACCAAAATTAGAATCACAACGTCAAAATATGCTAAGGGAGCGAAGCCCATGCAAAAATAATCAATTTACAACATAAGTCCCGAAATTAACAAATTCGACCCCCGAGCCTACGTCTTGGATTCCGATAAAAATTACATCAATAGACTCCTTATCACTCCCCGAGTTCATTCATACCAAAAGCATCAAAATCCAACCACAAACGACCCCTCAAATCCCAAATTCTAGGTATCCAATTACAAGCCCTAGTTTCCCCAATTTTAACCTTTAATCTCCATATTTACAGCTCTAATCCGTGAAATAATACCATAGAAATGAGTTTTAGGTTCAACAATCTTACCTCCAGACGATATCCCTTGAATCCCTCTTCAAAATCTCCCAAAAAGCTCCAAAACCAACTTAGAAATGGTGGAATAACCCAAAAATTCGGGAAGGAAATAAATTATACCTTCTGGCACAGGCATTCCGCACCTGCGGTCCAGATACCGCTTCTGCGGTATCGCTTTTGCGGTCCATGAACCGCTTCTGCTGTTTTCACTTAAGCGACCTCCCGCTCCTGCGACCTCATCTCCGCATCTGCGGTCACGCAGGTGCGGTCCACATACCGCATCTTCAGTTCCACTCTACATAACCTTTGGCCACATCTACGGCTCCAAACACGCTTCTGCGATACCGCACCTGCGGTCCCCTAGCCACATGTGCGGTTATGACAGCAAATGCAACATCTTCAGCTGCCAAAACCAGCTCCCAAACTTTCCGCCAACCATCCGAAATCACCCCGACACCCCCAGTACCTCAACTAAAAGCACAAACACATCATATACCACCATCCAAACTTGTACCAATCTTCAAAACACCTCAAACAATATCGAATTAACCAAAACACATCGGATTCAAGCCTAAGTTTCCAAAAATCTTCTGAATTCCTCTTTTGATCAAAAAGTATACCAAACTACGTTCGAATGACCTAAAATTTTGCACACACATCCCCTATGACCCAACGGAACTACTGCAACTCCCAGGATTCCATTCCGACCTCTATATCAAAATCTCACCTAGCAACCGGAAAACGCCAAAATTCCAATTTCACCAATTCAAGCCTAAATCTACTCTAGACCTCCAAAACACATTCTGATCACGCTTCTAAGTCCCAAATCACCTCTTGAAGCTATCCGAACCACCAGAACTCACATCCGAGTCCTTTAACACATAAATCAACATCCAGTTGACTTTTCCAACTTAAGCTTCCTCAAATGAGACTAAGTATCTCAAACCTTACCAAAACCTCTCCGAACCCGAGCCAACCAACCCGATCACATATAGAACCGATAAACAAAGCAATAAGAAGTAGAAATGGGGGAAATAGAGCAGTAAATCATGAAACAGCTAATCGGGTTGTCACAAATAATTTGAAGGATAATTATTAGATATTTTATAAGTAAAAAGGGAAGAAATAAATCAATTTAAAGTCTTTAAAATTATAGAAAAATTATAAAAAAGCTTATGCATGCTTATATATGCATATGTGCTGTTTTGAAGTATATATATGTATAAAAAATATATAGGAAAAAATTGGGTATCAACAGCTGCCCCTCTTTACCAGGGAAGGATGAAAGAGTTTTCGGGTAAAGAAATAATGGCCAAATTTGACCGGCGGGATGCTTTGGAAATATAGAGGTCGGACTTCGGTCTTCGAGTTGCCTACATTTCCCTGGTTTTATAGGAATCAAGCCATGTCTAGTTCTGGATTCATCGGGGAATATGCCGATGAAGTTATTGCGAGAACGGACACGAGGTGCCGAAGCAGCTATGGTGATATGTTAAGGTTTGGGACAGTTGAAGGAACTGGAGCAAGATCATTCCTACTAGGATAGCGGTTTCTTACTGGTCACCTGCAGATAAAAAGATGCTAGGAACATGTATTTGCGAAAATTTAAACATGATACAGATTCCCTTTGGACCATGAAGGTTGTCTTTGGACGTTAAAGATGACGTCCTTGGACCATGACGTCCTGGGCCATGAATTGTTTAGCAAGGATTCACAGGCCATGAAATGACGTACTCGGGCCATGACAAATGGTGCCTCCGAACCATGACACCTTTCAATAATGTTTACCGTGAAAATGGAAATAACAATTAAATTTGTTGGTAGGACTCTAAAAATACGTGATCTATTTTTATGCTAGTTGTTAAGCAGTTGATGCTAGATATGTGAAGATAATATATGAAATGCGAGCTAAAATGGAATTATAATCGAACCAAGGGGTTAGCTATTCTGGCCTCGGATTGACCGATGATGGGACTCGAGGTCGATGCCTGGGCTCGGGCTCGAGATATCAGGGATAATCGGGAGAAGGGATAACAATTAGGATTTAATTAAGGGAGGCTCTTTATGGCCAATAACAAGATATAAATGAAGAAAAATTATGAAAGTGATAAGTAAGAGCAATAGTATCGAGAGAATATGTTAGAGAGAAAAGAAAGGGTTCTTGTATAATTCGTGTAGAATAGTTGGAGCAACAACAACCCTTTACAAAATGGCAAGGATCCCCTTTATATAGGAGGGGGATCCCAACATAGTACAAAATGCATTAATTATAAAAGTATGGAGATGGGACGGCTAGATGTGATAACCTGATCCTGGTTCCGGGCAGGCCGGCTTTGTCAGACTTAGCTGCGTGCCTTGGGAATTCCCCATTTTTACTCTAGCCTTGATCGATATTCCCTTTAGGTCGGGCCTCGACGAGCTTTAAGGTAGGAAAATCGGTCGCAACCTCGCATCCTCGAGGCCTCGAGATGTTCTTCTGAAATGAACTAATATCAAGAAATCGAACCCTCTGATTTCGCCGCGTACAGATAGTCTCCGTGTTTCCTAGAGTGAAGCGATGGGAAACGATTCTGATGCCCAACCCTTCAGGTTTCCCGTGATGACGTCATACCGATGACGCACCCTATGACGTGAGCCTCCACGATAATCGGGACATCCCATGGACTTGTCTTTTCAATGCCATACAATGCACTATCGATTCTCCTTCTTCAAAGTGACAGTACCACCGTCGATTCTACTTTCGAGAATGCATTGATTGCGCTTGATGATCCGTCTTTCAAAGGCATTGATAGTCGTGTCATTATCGCCCCCTATAAATGGGGGTATTTTGGCGTTATCTCTCTATCCAATGTTGATACCCAATTTTTCCCTATATATTTTCAATATGCAAAATACTTTCAAACATATATATGTATATATAAGCATGTCCAAGTGTTTTATTCTTTTTCCATAATTTTAAGGTTTTTAAAATTGATTTATTTCCCTTTTCATCCATAAAATCCTCAATAATTATTTCCAAAATTATTATTTTTTGTAATTCATCTATTGGATTTTCATATATATGCCAAAATATGGCTAGAATAATTTTATATATTTTTTACAATTCCATTTAGTATTTTTAAAGTTGAATTGCACATAATTGCAATATTAGCCATTTTAAGGTTTAATTGTGTCTTATATTCATAAAATTCAATCTTGTATTTTTAATGTATTATTTATGCGTTGTAAATCATTTTAGTATTTTCAATTTATTTTCAGAAGCTATTTACTATTTTAACATAAATTAAAAAGGGAAAAAGTGGCTATTTAAATTTTAGCCCAAATTAGCTTTCAATTTAACCCCAAATCAAACCCAATTCCCCGGTCCAATTCTAATTCAAACTTGACCCCTAACACTTTTAAACCAACCCGAACCGGATCCCCACCTACCCTTTCAATCTAGGCCATTAATCATTCAGATCAACGACTACCATTTCACCTTACCTTAATTAATCCCAAACGACCCCCAAAACCCTCCCATTTGTTACAATCCGCCACCCTTGAATCCCCTCTCCTCTCAAACTCTCTCTGCAACCTCACTTAAACCCTAGCTGCCGCCACCCAAATCCATCCTAATCCTTTTCAATCCCTATCCAATCCATGGACTCCCATGGCTGTTTGAGAGGTGTACTGGTTTCCTATGGCTCCTGGTTGTTTGTTTTCATGATTTCATGGATAGATCTCAAAGAGATCTAGTCCAGTCTTGGCTCGACTTCTATCCATGGCCTCTTTCCGGCCATCTATGGCTGTTTAAGTCAGATCCTTGACTTTTCTGGCTAGATCGATAACTTTTCAAAGTCTTTCTCACTTTTTCTGGGTTCTCTAAAACCCTAGCTTTAAGAGCTTTCCGATTTTCCTTCAGATCTGTCTTAGATCTGTGCATGTTATGAATTTCTTGGTGTTTTCTCAAAGGTTCTTCGATTTTGTTTCAAAGTGACTCTTCGTTTTCAAATTAGGGTTTTCTAAACTTTTTTTAGAAAAAGATCTCTCCTTCGATTTTCAGTGTTGCTTTATGATTTCACTATGTTTAAACGGTTTGTTCATGCTGTTCTTCTACTTGGTTCATCGTGTTAAAGCCCTAGGTATTTTTGGTTTTGAAGCTGTCTTTGTTTGTTTGTATGAATACTTGTTTCGATTAAGTTCTTTATGTTTGAATCCTCTTCTTTGTTGATTGATTCAGAGTTCTTACCATTTTTTAAAAACTCGACTGTTGTTAAAACCTTAATTTCTTAAAAGGGTTTTCCTCACTCATTACTGTGAGTTCTTTACTTGTTTTTGATTTTCTTTACCTGTTAGACTGGTTTCTTCACTTTGGTTCTACGTGTGAGCCATGACTGCTTGACCTTGCTGATTACCATGCTTTGAATAGTCCTTAGCCTATTCATGGCGCTCCTATATGTTTATGTTCATCTACTTTGCTCCCTTTTGTCAATATGATTGACCCTACATGTCTAATACGCCTGTTCATTCCTTTCTATTTATATGATGAAGTGCAGAATCATAACCACTCCTTGATTAATCTTGATTGCCTTAAGTGACGGTTTACAAGGTTTTTTTATAAACCCTAATTTTACTCGTTTGTTTAAGTTGATTGATACTTTCCTTTATTTGATGTGATATTTCACCCTGCTGAATCCTTTCCCAAAATTAAATATATTTTGTACTTAGACTCAATTATTTACCCTATACCTTTACTACCCCTTTTATGGCAAAAATCAATCCTTCTCAAACTGATTTCTTTCCTTAATTGTCCATGTTAGTATCCGTTTGAACAGTAATCCCTTGATTAAAGAGAAGTACTTATATTAATGGGATTCTGATTGTGATTATTGCCATATTTGTGTAAGACCTTTACTTGTTATCTTATTTTCTACTCATTTTCAAAGCTATAAAATTTCTACCCTCTCTTCTTTAAAGACACGAACAATTAAGTTCAAAAACACACACTCAAAACTCTCTCTTTCTTTACTATTACTTGTGCTACTATTTTGTCTAGCCGGCTGAAAGCTAAGGCTAGACTGTGTAATCCTACTTGCTTTATCTTTCTGCACCTTGCTTTCTCTACAGGTATGTCCTAGTTAATTTTAAAGCTTCAACAACAACATGCTTCTTTAATTGTTTTAGTTTCTCTCATTCTTGTCTACTTCTACTTGTGGTTCTACAATCAAGTTACATTACTAGCATGCTATAATGTCTCCCCTTCCCCTTTAGATTAATGCACTCCCCTATGTGTGTTTCAAGGCATATTCTGTCAGTCACGTATTGTGTACTTGCCATCCCAAATCCCTATCCCTTCAATATGCTTAAATTCTTGCTGACTAGCCTGTGATTATGCCAGTATCAGCTATTGCTGTGCATGTCCAACTAGTCCTAAGACCCTTGGTGGGGTAATGTGTTTACAGCCAAATGTCTGTGTGTCCCAAACCCCTTGACCCTTGTATGACAATTGATTCTGTGTAGTTTTGAGTTTTACTACTACAACTGATTTCAGTCACCTCTGTTACTGACTGCTTTCAAAATGGACTATCAGTCCAGCCTTTTTTTAAAACAAATCCCTTTCAACATATGTTCTGCACTTTCACTATACTCTTAGAATCTAGGTTCTGCCCCTCTTGTGTGAGCCTTGCTTTGGGACCCTTGAGCTCCCTCTAAACCTGGACACATAAGGGCGACCCTTCCACACTGCACTTACTTTGTTTGGTTATGCAAATCTGGGTGTGAGCACTGCCCGAGATCCCTTGAGGTCCTTAGGGAACTCTGACACACCCAAACATGGAAAGGTTTTGGAACAACATTTGGCATTTGAGGTGGTTTATTCCATAACTCAGAGAGGAAGTCAGAATCATGCTTCCTATGGTTGTAACATCTTATTTTTGCATTTCTTATGTAGTTCGATCATTTGGTCTATAATAATTTGTAAACAAGTATGGGGTTGGCTAGTGAAAAAGGATGGGGAAATATGCATGCTATATTTATTAAAGTGTAGAAAAACATGTTCCTAGGTTTACATTCCTACTTGCGCAATAGAATTCATGTTTAGGACTCATTTCATGCATTAGAGATCATGCTCCTTAGGACTTACACTTACTGTTTTTAGCATGTCCACTTCACTAACATATCGCTTATAAAATCATGCGTTAATACTGGTGTTTTTGCAATCATGTTCCTACTGTCATGTACACTTAGAGATCCTGTTTAGGCTAAACAATACTAAAAAACATATCATCTCTGCATATTCTAGAAATCATGTTTAGACAATGTAATATTTGTGCATATAGAAATCCTGCTTAGGATCCTGCATATACATTACTCTGCATCTTTGCACATTAGATACCATGCATCTAGGATTTTATTTATATTCGCTTAAGCACTTAGGCTAATTATAAGAGCATAAAAGGGAGTAAAACAATTTTACTTAGTCTTTATAACCAACTGACAATAATTCTATGTGCTGAACACCTAGAACAACATGCTTTAGGTAATAAAAGTAATCTCCAAACCGTCTTAGCAATTCTGAATAGCTACTAAATACTGCATTGTTTTACGCCCAAGCAAGCCGTAGGTAATAACTTGAATAAAAATTGGAATAGCTTTTGTTTAATTATCAACTGCTACAACCAGCAGGCATGCCTGATTCTGACTTCTTATCCGAGTCATGTAATAAATTTGGTTCTGCTTCAATAAAAACATCCTGCCTTAGGATTTTAAATTCAGACCTTAACTGTGTATAAGTCATGCTGTTTACGTGCATTATTTGTGGAGGTATAACTAAGCCTTCTATCTGCTTACATGTTTTCCCCCTAATTGCAGTTTTATATATTTTGTATGTCGCTTTAGCATTTTTACCTTTAAACCTGAGGTCTACCTAGAACCTCTTTCTTTTAGGAATAGGAGTCCTAAAAAAATATTCCTCCGGGAATAATAGGAAGGGATAGGTAGTAGCATGCAATAAGAGTCAAGACCAATCATCGCTCTAATTACCTTACGGGGTGGGAAAGGGTAGATATGGAAATGATGACCAGTGCGCTAATACCATGTATAGCCCCTCTTTTGAGGAGTGTCATACCGGGTATTGCATCGATGTGATCCATATTACAAACAAACCTAGGACACCCCCTCCTCCTTTTTCTTACATTCATAAGCATGCTTTAGATTGTAACTCTTTTCAAAATTTAGCCTTTCAATAATTGTTTTCAAACTTTTGTGTGTTTAAACTTAAATCCCCTCTTTTGAGCCAATACTTGTCTATTTGTACAAATTCGTAAAACCTGTCTGGCTGGGAACCACACTAGTGGATCCTGAGGGGTGCTTAACAACTTCCCCTTGGGATAATTTCAAGCCCTTACCCTATCTCTGGTTACCAAACATAGTTATAAATGAACCCTATAAGTGTCCTAATGCGCCTTAAATCATTAGGTGGAAACTCTTCAAAATGCAAACCCCGTTCCCAAAAGGAATGAGTTGTCCCATACCGAATGTCATAAACCCAATTTTTTGATGTGAAGAGGAAAAAAAGGGGGCGCGACATCCAAGTGCCTTCCTTCATTTATTCATCCCTTTCTTCTCGCCATCTTTCTTTATTGCTAATCACCATGCTTCGAATTCACGACTTTAAGGTTGTTTGGAAGCATTCTCATCACCTATTTGATGGCCTTCTACCAGAACTTCCCCTTGTCGAGCGGGATCATACCGTCTTGTCATTGTTGTTGTTGCTACGACTGCTACTACTGTCGTTATTGGCTCGGGATGATGATATACATGGGATCGACTTTCCCTATTTTAGAAAGTTATTCGGACTATATACCGCTGCTCACTGCTCAAAGGGGGGCTCGGATTATACACCACTGCTCACCTTCATACCCCGGCTCGGCGTGGCGCTTTGCCCCGGGCTAGTAGCTTGCACGGCTCAATGTCTCAAGAAGTGGATTCAAAGTAGCCGTGCAAGCGAGGCCGGCATTTTCCAGGTCTATTGCCTCTCCGAGGTTCTCTTGGCCAGTGAGGGTCCTCGACTTTTGGCAGGCTATGGCATTTTTTTATCCCTTCCTTCTTCTCCCATTTCCTCCTCTTCGACTTATCCCTTGGGGATATCAGTATGGAAGGCCAGGATGAGGCTCTCAAGGAAACAACACTTCGAAAGATATTGTCTTTTAGGACGCATGCATGAGGAGAAGATGTCCGAAGGCGTTGCTGCGGGAGGTGGACCTTCGAGAGTAGATTAGGCTCTAGGCTTTCACTACATGTATCTCTTCGCTTCTTTGTTTCTGTGTAGAGACCTTTTGTAGGTTTTTGTAATCTTATGTCCGTTGTAAGCAAATATTTATGAATATAAAGATATTTTCTTAACTTCTACCTTTGATACTTGCCATGTTCTTTTGTATTTGCGGGGATTCCGGATGTATGCCTCTGTTGATGATTGTCAATATCTAACTTGGATGCGAGTATTCCTTCCAGGCGTTGGTTGATAGAAATGACTCCTTTCTGATCTCACTGTTGTTCTTTGGACCAAGCCTAAAGCAGTTCGATAAACTCGGTCATCGGGACCCTCAAGTCTCATGAAGATAACGCATCGAACCTTGAAATTTTTGAGAGTGGTCTCTGAGTGAAGGTCAGCTTCAGGCGCCTGGAGATTTACTTTGAATTTGATGTAGATAACCTTTTAAGGCATTGTAGATAGGTCCCTAAGGAGGGGTTGCCCATATTTAGGCGGTGTCCTGAGGTTGAGCCCTCATGGACGGAGCTCGAAGTGCTTACTTTTCTTCTTGAAAGGAGGTCCTCGAGGTCGGGTACCACCTCGGGACTGGAGATGATGTGGCTGGCTTTTTGAAGCCTAACTTCTCTTTGATGGAGGTCCTCGAGGTTGGATACCACCTTGGAACTCATATCGAAGTCGTTGGCCTCCCGGGGCTTAACTTGGGTAGGTAGACCATTGCTGTTTCCTCACATATATATGGGGTTGCTCCCACTTCTTGGGAGATCCCACTTTTTTAGATAGCTATCCTTCCATTTCGGCGTCAAGTCCTTCGTTACCTTAGCACCAAAGTATTTGTGTAGGTTCCCGCTTCAGTTCGCTAGTCCCGCCATAGCCATGACTGCTACTTTAGGGTCTGCTCGGCGGATAGGGGAAAGTTCCACTCCCAGCGCTCAGGATCCACAGGAGTTTACCTTGAAGACTATGTCTTCGATAAGAGAGGAGCACCTTGAGTTGGTGAGGAGAGACTGCGGATGGGGCGAGGGGGTAGTGTTATAGGTGCTTCCCCCGGATGAGGGTATCACAGACCTTGCCGATGGATTCCTGAATGTGTACTTCTATCCTTTCGTACTAGGCCCCTTGATAGGGTCGTGCTCGATTTCTGTCTAAAGTATCAGGTTATTTTGGCACAAATACATCCGTAATTTTGGCGAATAGTGTTGATGATGGGATTCTTTGCGGAGAAGGCAGGCTTGAATTCACGCTCAGCCATCTTGTCAGGCTGTATCAGCCCTTTCATCATCGATGTCTGCTAATCTTGCGGTGCCGTTCTTCCACGCCCTTCGTTGTTAACGATGAGGAAGATGGAGATCGTGAGTGGATTAGTCGGTTCATCCGGGTCTAGACGGTTGACGTTAATCCCGTGGAACTTATGCCATTCCCCGAGGAATGGAATTATACACGTGTGTGGAGCGTCTCGTACTTTCTCAAATTTGCTAATGGCGGAAACTAGTTTAGTAATCGTGATTCTTCCTTTTCAGCAGCAATTTCATAGGCACCAGGCGAAGTTCCTAATCCGCCTAGTTGGGTCCGAAAGCTGGCGACCCATTCGACTTGTGACGAGCGTAGGTGGCGAGCTGTGTCCCGGAACAGATGGGAAGCAAAACATCATGGTATGTGTGTGTACTGCTTTTTCCTTGTCCCTCATACATTTGGGAAGACATTTTTCCCTTTTCACGTATTAATCTTGCTGTCGTACGTATCGGAGGGTCTCCAAGGGCGAGGCTGTGCTCCTTCAGAGAGGGGGAAGGGTTGCTAGATTCTGAGCTAAAGGACGACAATAATAATCGAGATATGTATTTGCGGTACGATGGCACTCACAGCGGGGCAAAATGGGGTCGAGTTTTTGAGAAGAAAACATCGTCCGAGCCCGCTGCACCCGAAGTTTCTGGTTCTGGAGAGGTGGTTTCTCCGAGCGATTGTGCTTCAACCGGGGTTGATTCTTCCAGGGCCGAGGGGACTTGATTAATAGAGGTGTGCTCGGCCTTCACGGAAGTTCGCCATCTTCACTTTGCGGTGAGCTTTGGTATGGGCCTTCCGAATCTCGCATCGTCCCTTCCTTATCAAGTTTTTCTTTTGCAGGCCTTTGACACGCTTAGGTCTAAGCTGCTCTGTCATGGGGCTAGGCTCCGGAAAGCTCTGGATGAGGGTAGGTCCCTTGGGCTCTATTGCGAGGAGAAGGAAGTTGAGTTGGCATACTGGCGATATGAGGCGTACTGAAGCTCGAATTATGAGAGCTATTTGATGGAGCAGGTAATTTCCCATCCCGGGCGAGTACGCGTTTCAGTTTTTAACTTCTCAGGTTAACTCTTCGCCTATCACAGTTACAGAAAAAGATGGAGGCCCTAGAACGCCTTTAGGGTGAAGCCAACCGAATCAGGAATGATTGTGGTGAGCTAAGAGCTCGGGCGCAGGCTCAAGCTTCAGAGGAGAGAGGTGCCTTGACGAAAGTTCCTACATTTGAGGTCCAACTCCGCTTAGCTCGTGATAGCGCTTTAGTTAAAGCGGATATGATTACGAATCTTGAATCCGAACTTTCGAAGGTCAGGGCTGAGATCGTTGATGCTCGGACCGAAAAATCACTGAGCCAGACTAAGGCTGATCAAGAGATGGCGATTTATTTGAAGGATGCGACCGATGCCCAAGCCGAGTTGAAGAGGGTCCTTGATCGTGAAGAGAGGATCAAAGAATATGTTCGTTACAGATCCCGAAGAAGGGTTCTCGAGGAGATCAGTGCCAAGGGTTTTGTTCTCCCAGAAGAGTTGGTGCGAGCGAGGGCGGACGAGCGTGGTGCTCGGTCACTCTTGTCCGACGCCGAGGAGAGTGAAGATAAGGCTGATAGGCTGTAGCCCTCAAGGGCGGGGCATAGACTTTGCCATTTTGTATGCGATATCTTCAGAGCGTGCTTGTAGATAGAGAATGCACCTTTTCTCATATGTAAATAAAAGAAACTTGAGGTTTTATTTCTTTTGTACCCCTTTCTACTTCGCTTCTGACCAGGTGGACTAGTTTTAGAGTTAGTGAGAATCCTTAGATTCGTGATATGGCCCTAGGGCTCATTAAGTAGGCCTGGGGGCTTATACGCACTCGGTCGATACAACCTTTAATGTAAGCTGGCGTTAGAGCTCTTATGATTTGCCATGAGGTGTTTATATTTTAACAATTTTGGGTTCAGTCTTTGAGTCGGGTTTCGACTCGAGCTCAATCGACCTCAAGTTTTGCATTTGTGTGGGCTGGCGACAATGGCTCTTACGCCTTGGGTTGAAGTGACCTTTTAATGTATATTTCCCTGAGGCTCAATAGGCTAGTGACAATGGCTCTTATGCTTTGCCCTTAGGCATATGTAGGCTTTGTTTTCCTCTCATTAAGGACTTTTTGAAATGATTTTGCCTGACCCGTTGTCGGTTCGGGAAGAACCTCATTTTATAGTCGTTTGTGGCGATGTTCGAGCACCTTAGAAGGTTTGGCTCGTAGGCTGAGTAGCTCAAAGCCTTGTGATTTGGAGCTGACATGGTCGAAGCTCTTTTGCCTGTCGAGGAGAGCCTGTTTAATTGGTTCTTTTCGAAGTAGATTTGAAGTAATGGCCTATGATTTTGTAGCGACGGTCGGGCATCCCCGAGTCACGTTAATTCGACTGGTACAGCTATATGACCATAGTCATTTGTGTTTGACCAGAGCCATTTTTGGTCCCGAGTGTAGTAGTTTAGGCGTCTATATCGAGGGTATGCCCTTTCAGGAGTCTTACAAATGTGATATATAGCCTAGACTTCGGGATTGAGTTTATGCCTGTAGTAAGATCTTACAAAATTTTCATGCCTTTTGAGGTCTTACATTTTTGTTGATACTTGGTACAAGTATGATTCATGCCTTGCCTGAGGTCTTACAGTTTTGTTGATACTTGGTACAAGTATGATTCATCCCTTGCTTGAGGTCTTACAGTTTTGTTCATACTTGGTACAAGTATGATTCATGCCTTGCTTGAGGTCTTACATTTTTGTTGATACTTGGTATAAGTATGATTCATGCCTTGCTTGAGGTCTTACAGTTTTGTTGATACTTGGTACAAGTATGATTCATGCCTTGCTTGAGGTCATACAATTTTCGTTGTTGCCTTGTGTAGGCCTTACAAGACCGAGTCTGCCCGCTCGGGGTCTTACGGCCTCAGATTTTTTAATGAATGGTGATTGGCGATAGTCTCCGAGTCATCGAGTTTATTCAGGCTCGGGAGCCATTACTCGTAAGCTCAGAATTGCCTCGTTGAGGGCTTACAATTTTGGAGATTCCGACCCTAAGGTCATGATGCACGTCTCCGAGCGTTCGTGAAATTTTTCTTTCCTAGAGATGTTTCGTGATTTTTGTGCTGCCTTAATGAGGGCTTATGAGTTTGGGCTTTCGACCTTGAGGTCATGCGAGTGCCGAGTTGATGACGCCAGTCTCTGAGTATTTTGGGGCGTCCTCGGTGGAGGGGCCTTTACTGTGAGAATGTTGAGTTTCTTTTGGAGTACGAGATGCTTTGGCAAAAGATATTCTTTGATTACTTGGCACAAGTACATGTCGTTTTGCTGTCGTGGGTCCGGATTATACGGACACGGTTCATTTGACCATTTGGCCCGGTACATCATTTCCTACTGGAACCGTGCTCGATGCTCCTTTGTTTTTTCGACTGGATGGCCTTTTGCGGGGATGCCCTCCAGTCTTCGGGGTTGATTACAAAAGAAGCCTTGAATACTTGTTGGATCCCCCTTAGGTAGCATGTAGGTGTTGTCTCATTAGAAACCTTGCCGGCGAAATCCTTTTCGGGATAAAAACTCGGTCGAAGGAAAAGAGTGCAATGGATGCTTTAAAACCTTAAGGTCTTCGAGCTGGGTTAGCATTATGACCGCTTCGATCGGGCGCCTGCATAAGGGTTAGATACGAAATTGAAAGGGGGATCGTCGTACCTTAATGTGAGACGCGCCAACGATATTTTGGGGATCGATATGTTCTGATCACTCGAGATATGGACACGGTATGGTCCTTTATTTCATTTAATCAGACTTGACCGAGGGTGTAGCTCTATTACCCTTTGGCTCTTTTGCGGGCGGAGGTGCGAGCGCCGGTTCCGCATCATGCACCGCGAACATTTCCCTTGCCGCATGTTGTTCCTTGTAGACGGTTTTAATTCCATCATTTGTTGGGAATTTCATCATTTGGTGAAGAGTGGATGGTACCGCTCTCATGTAGTGTATCCACGGTCGCCCGACTAACGCGTTGTATCTTATGTCTCCTTCATGGAATTTGATATTTTGGGTCGTGCCGGCTACGCTGACTCGGAGAGTGATCTCTCCTTTCGTTGTTTTGATCGACGTATTGAATCCATTAAAGACTCGAGAGGCGGGCACGATTTGGTCTAGCAGTCCGAGCTGTTCTATTACCCTTAACCTGATAATGTTGGCCGAGCTACCTGGATCCACGAGCACATGTTTTATTCGAAATGAATTAATGAGGAAAGAGGTTACCAATGCGTCGTTATGAGGTTAGGACGAGGTTTCGGAGTCCTCCTCGCTGAATGTGAGGGTATTTTCGGGTACGTATCCCCGGGTTCGCTTTTCTCAGGTGATGGTTATTTTTGTCCTCCTCATCGCGGGTTCCTGGGGAGTGTCGATGCCCCCTAATATCATGTGGATAATAGGTGGTGGCTCACTTGCTTCGTTCTTCTTGCCTGCCTCTCTTTCTCGGAACTGAATTTTAGCCCGATCGCTAAAAAATTCTCGAAGGTGACTTTTATTGAGTAGCCTGGATATTTCCTCTCGGAGCTGGTGGAAATCTCCGGTCCTATGGCCGTGCGTATTATGAAGTTCACATACCAAGTTGTGGTTCCTTTGTGACGGATCCGATTGTACGAGCCTTGGCCACCTAGCATCTCTGATTTTGCCAATGGCAGATACGATTCCCGACACGTCAATGTTGAAGTTGTATTCTGATAGGCGCGGTGCCCATATCGGCCTCGTGTTTTACTCGAATCCGGCTTTATTGACAAGTCCTCGAGCGTTCTATCCTTGATTCACCAATCGGTCGTTGCAAGGAGGGTTGTGTCTCGGGGCATCCTTCCTATCTTCGGGGTACGGCCAATACTTCTCTCTATTCGATTTCAACTCCCTCACCAAGAGTCTGCTCGAATATACTGAGACCGAGGGGGCTCACAACTGGTCATCCTTGACCCTGATCTTTGACTGATACCGGTTGTGGACGTCGACTAGGTTACGGCGGGATACTCGATCAGATTCTCTTTCAGCTGCCTTGAGGCCACTGAGCTTCATTCATTCAGGCCTTGAGTGAAGGCCTACACCGCCTAGTCATCAGAGATCGGGGGTAGTTCCATTCGTTCCGTTTGGAAGTGAGATACGAATTCTCACACAATTTCATTCTCCCTCTACTTAATCTTGAATACGTCGGACTTCCTTGTTGCTACTTTGATGGCACCGGTGTGTGCCTTTACGAAGGAGTCTACTAGCATGGAAAATGAGTTTTTGGAGTTGGGAGCTAGGTTGTGATAACACATCATGCCCCCTTCGAGAGTGTTTCTCCGAACTTCTTCAGTAAGACGGACTTGATCTCGTCATCTTTATGGTTTTCCCTTTACTGTGCATGTATAGGTAGTGACGTGTTCATTGGGATCTGAGGTCCCGTTGTATTTTTGGAGTTCTGGCATTTTGAACTTTTTTGGAATGTGTTTGGAGCCGCTTCCTCTGGGAACGACCGTTGCATGAACTTCTTTGAATCTACACCTTTCAAGACCGGGGGTGCGCCTGGGATTTGGTCGATCCTAAAGTTATAGGTTTTGACCTTCTTGTCATTAGTTGCTATCATTTTCTTGCCCGACTAAATCCTTTTGGTGAAGTCCTCAAGCATTTTTACGATGGCAGGATCGACTACCGATTCGTTGTTGCTTGATCTCTCCAGTACTTGTTCGGCCGGGGGAGTAGCTTCCGGTGCTATTATGCTGGGATTCTTCGGGTGGCTTTGCAGCTGAGCGATAGCCAGCTGTTATGCCTGCAACATTTCAAAAATAACATGAAGACTAATTTCCTATTCTTCCCGAATTGGGATTTTTTGGGCTTCATGTTGGTTGCCATGTTGTATGATCCTGTCAGTGTGTGAGGTTTCGTCGACCTGCTATGCATCTTGCGAACCCGTGTCCGCTAGAATCGGTCCAAGTGCGTTATCGGGGTTCTGTGGTGGCGCGCCAATGATTGGATCAACCACACTATTTTCTTCATGGGTTTGAAGGTTGTTGTTCTCAACTCTGTTTACTGAGCCAGACATTTTGACCTGAAATCGAAGATCTTGGAAAACAAAAAGTGTGAAAGATAATTTGCGTTGTGTGACAAAACCAGCAAGAAAATAATCACTATTATTTTTAGCCCCACGGTGGGCGCCAAACTGTTTACCGTGAAAATGGTAATAATAATTAAATTTGTTGATGGGACTCTAAAAATACGTGATCCATTTTTATGCTAGTTGTTAAGAAGTTGATGCTAGATATGTGAAGATAAAAGATGAAATGCGAGCTAAAATGGAGTCATAATCGAACCGAAGGGTTAGCTATTCTGGCCTCGGATTGACCGATGAGGGGACTCGAGGTCGATGATTGGGCTCGGAATCGAGCTATCAGGGATAATCGAGAAAGGGATAACAATTAGGATATAATTAAGGGAGGCTCTTTATGGCCAATAACAAGCAATAAATGAAGAACAAGTATGAAAGTGATAAGTAAGAGCAATAGTATCGAGAGAATATGTTAGAGAGAAAAGAAAGGGTTGTTGTATATTTCGTATAGAATAGTTGGAGCAACAACAACCCTTTACAAAATGGCAAGGATCCCTTTTATATAGGAGGGGGATACCAACATAGTACAAAATGCATTAATGATAAAAGTATGGAGATGGGACAACTAGACGTGACACCCTGTTACAGGTTCTAGGCAGGCCGACTTTGTCAGACTTAGCCGCGTGCCTTGGGAATTCCCCATTTTTACTCTAGCCTCGGTCGATATTCCCTTTAGGTCGGGCCTCGACGAGCTTCAAGGGAGGGAACTCCGTCACAGCCTCGCATCCTCGAGGCCTCGATATGTTCTTCTGAATGAACTTATAGCAAGAAATCGAATCCTCTGATTTCGCCGCGTACAAATAATGATATGCAAATTTTAGGGATCTCAGGCCATGGCATGATGTCTTCCGGCTATGAGGATGATGCCTTTTAGACTATGACTCTTTTGGATAGATCGGCGATATTTCAGCCCATGATATGCAATAATATGATGTTAACAAGATAAGGCTTAGTCTTGTGAAATGGAGGGCAGAGCTTAGCCCGATTTAAAAGCAAATAGATAGTGCTAGAAATAGAGCAATATTTGTGCGAACAGGGACAATGCTCAGTCCCATACGAATGCGGAGGCAGGGATTAACCTCATGTAGATATGGAAGCATGGATTAGTCTCATGCAAATAGGGAGGCAAGGGATTGGCCTCATGCAAATATGGAGGCAAGGATTAGCCTCATACAAGTAGGGAGGCAGGGATTAGCCTCATGCAAATAGGGAGGCACGGATTAGCCTCATGCAAATATTGAGGCGGGGATTAGCCTCATGCAAGTACGGAGGCAAGGATTAGCCTCATGCAAGTGTAGAGGCAAGGATTAGCCTCATATAGATATGGAGGCAAGGATTAGCCTTATGCAAGTAGGGAGACAAGGATTAGCCTCATGCAAATATGGAGGAAAGGAGTAGCCTCATGCAGGTATGGAGACAAGGATTAGTCTCATGCAAGTATGGAGGTAAGGATTAGCCTCATGCAAGTATGGAGGCAATGATTAGTCATGCAAGTATGGAGTCAAGGATTATCCTCATGCAGGAAGCAAGTAGTAAGTAAAGTAGCATATTTCTTAGCTGGAGATGTATATTCAGTGTCTGATGGCTTGATTGATAGTGATCTTGTTGCGTGCATATATTTGCGGATGTTATCGTCATGTTAGATGTGACTGCGTTCAAAGAAAAATTGTAAATTCTATGAGGGGGAGGTTGGTTCGTGCTTCATCTGCCGGCCTTCGCTTTGCTCCGTTCTGAAAGCCTTTCGATCTCCCCTAGGTGACACCTGACTATTACGGAAATAGAGTTTTCGAAAAATATGCAATTGTTGATAAAAAAATAGAGTTTTTTAGAAATATTTTGATACATTTAGATGAACTAGTGACTGTAACACATCTCAAAGGCATTGCAACTCTCTTATATTTGGAATTTTGAGGATCTTCCTCAAAATTCTACCCCAGTTTGGTGGATGATCTTTGACTGTTTGCGGATAATAGGCCTTCCCGAACCTTCTTCAGAATTTTGAGAATCCTTCTCAAAATTTTGCCCCAATTTCTTAACTGATTACTGACTTTCTGGCATGCGATGTCGTTGCCTGGACTTGCTCCATAAGTTTGAGGGTCCTCCTCAAAATTTCGCCCAGTTTATAAGCTTGGGGTAAATGGGAATTTTATTATGATATGACCGAACCCATAAGGCTGCCTATGTATCCCCTCTTAAACGGGAATCAGGTCAAGCATAGTTCAATTACATCAACAGAAAAAATGTAAATACTCTAAGCATATTATCTCTTGACTGTGTCTGAATTGATTGGTTTTGGCCAGATTTCTCCATCTATTTCTGCCAGTATGAGTGCTCCTCCTATCAGTACCCTATGAACCATGTACGGAGTTTTCCAGTTGGGAGAGAATTTCCCTTTGGCTTCATCTTGATTCTTCAATACTAGCTGCCCTGGTGCGAACCTTTTGGGTTTTACCCTTTTGTTGAAAGCTCTAAAAATTTTATTATGATAAAATTGGCCGTGACACACTGCGTTCATCCTCTTTCCATCGATGAGGGACAATTGTTCATAGCGACTCCTTATCCACTCTGCATCACCGAGTTCAGCTTTCTGTATGACTCTCAAAGAAGGAATCTCTACTTCGGCTAAGATGATAGCCTCAGTACCATAAACCAGCATGTATGGAGTTGCCTCGGTCGATGTGCGGATCGTAGTGCGGTTTCCCAATAAAGCAAAAGGTAACTTCTCATGCCATTGTTTGTGGGTTTCTACCATTTTCCTTAGTATATTCTTGATGTTTTTGTTGGCGGCTTCTACGACTCCATTCATCTGAGGTCTATAGGTTGTGGAATTCTTGTGCTTGATTTTGAAAGCTTTACATATAGCTTTCATCATATCACTGTTGAGATTGGCGGCATTATCAGTAACAATGGACTCGGGGACTCCGAATCGGCAAACAATTCGATCCTTGACAAAATATGCGACGACTTTCTTGGTTACAACTTTGTAAGATGTAGCCTCTACCCATTTTGTGAAGTAATCAATGGAAACCAAAATAAACCTATATCCGTTTGAAGCAGCGGGCTCAATCAGACCAATAACATCCATTCCCCAGGCGGCGAATGGCTAAGGTGAGCTTGTTGCATTGAGCTCGTTTTGTGGCACTTTTATCATATCGGCATGGACCTGGCATTGTAAGCACTTGCGGACATACTGGATGCAATATGTTCCCATGGTCATCCAAAAGTAACCGGCCCTAAGTATCTTCTTAGCCAAGACGAAACCATTCATGTGCGGGCCACAGGTCCCAGCATGCACATCCTCAAGTAGCTTAGAAGCTTCCTTTGCGTCGACACCCCTTAGTAAACCCAAATCAGGACTTCTTCTGTACAAGTTCTCCCCGCTGTGGAAGAAATGATTTGACAATCTCCGAAGTGTGTGTTTCTTAATGTGATTTGCATGCTAGGGGTATTCTCCTTCCGATAAGTACTCCTTTATGTCATGGAACCAAGGCTTTCCATCCGTTTCTTCTTCAACATGAGCACAATATGCCGGCTGAATGGATTTTCACCGGAATAGGATCAATATAATTCTTATCTGGATGTTGTATCATAGATGACAAAGTGGCCAATGCGTCGACAAACTCATTCTAAATTTTGGGCACATGTCGAAATTCTATCTTCGTGAACCTCTTTCTCAATTACTGCACATGGTGCAGATATGGCAATATCTTGGAATTCTTATCGGCCCATTCTCCTTGTACTTGGTGCACAAACAAATCTGAATCGCCGATCACCAACAACTCTTGAATGTTCATGTCGACTGCCATGTTGAGTCCTAGTATGCAGGCTTCATACTCTGCCATATTGTTGGTGCAAGGAAATCTGAGTTTAGCAGACATCGGATAATGCTGACCCGTTTCTGATATCAAAACTGCTCCAATGCCTACTCCTTCGAAATTTGCAGCTCCATCAAAGAACATCCTCCAACCGTCATATGCTTCGGTAATGTCTTCCCCTACGAATGACAGTTCTTCATCAGGGAAATATGTTTTCAATGGCTCGTATGCTCCTCATACCGGATTTTCAGCAAGATGGTGTGCCAATGCTTGTCCCTTGACCGCCTTTTGAGTTACATAGAAGATATTGAACTCACTTAATAGTATCTGCCATTTAGCAAACTTTCCAGTAGGCATGGGTTTCTGAAATTTGTACTTCGGAGGATCCATTTTGGATATGAGGTATGTAGTATAGGCGCAGAAGTAGTGTCTCAATTTCTGAGCTGTCCATGTCCGAGCACAGCAAATGCGTTCCAGCAGAGAGTACCGTGCTTTGTAAGGTGTGAACTTTTTACTCATGTAGTATATGGTTTGCTCCTTCCTTTATGTCTCGTCATGTTGTCCCAAAACACATCCAAAGGCTCCATCTAATACAGATATATAGAGTAGCAAAGGTCGTCCTGGTTCTGGCGGGACTAAAACTGGTGGTGTGGACATGTACTCTTTTATCTTGTCAAAAGCTTTCTGACAATCCTCGGTCCAGCTTATTTCGGCATCCTTCCTTAGCATCTTGAAGATGGGTTCACATATGACTGCGGATTGGGATATCAAGCGACTGATGTAGTTGAGACGTCCTAGCAAGCTCATCACGTTCTTTTTGCTCTTAGGTGGAGGTAACTCCTGAATAGACTTGACTTTAGACGGATCCAGCTCGATCCCTCGATGACTGACGGTGAATCTCAATATTTTCCTGCAGGAACCCCGAATGCACACTTTGTGGGGTTCGATTTCAACTTGTACATCCTTAGCCTGTTAAAGAACTTTCTCAGGTCCTCTATGTGATCTGCGGCCTCTTGGATTTGATAATGACGTCGTCCACATACACCTCTATTTCCTTATGTATCATATCATGGAAGATGGTTGTCATGGCTCTCATGTAAGTTGCCCCAACATTCTTCAGACCGAATGGCATCACCTTGTAACAGTACATACCCCACGGTGTGATGAAAGCTGTCTTCTCTGCATCTTCTTCATCCATCCAAATCTGGTGATAATCCACGAAGCAATCTACAAAGGATTGGAGTTCATGCTTGGCACAATTATCGATCAGGATGTGTATATTTGGCAATGAGAAGTCATTCTTGGGACTTGTTCTGTTTAAATCCCGATAGTCAACACATACTCTGACTATAACGACCCAGCCGGTCGTTTTAAGAATTAATCCCAATCTCCTTTTAACTACTTTCCTCGTGTTTATTTCTGCTATTTTGATTTGCCGGGATGTTTGGTTTTGAGTTTCAGAGAGTTTTGGGACACTTAGTCACTAAATGAGAGTTTAAGTTTTAGAAATTGGATCGTAGTCGAAGCAGTATGAAGACGGCCTCGGAATGGGATTCTGTTGGTTCCGTTAGCTCCGTTGGATGATTTCGGGCTTAGGGGCGTGTTCGAATTGTATTTTGGAGCTCTGTAGCTAATTTAGGCTTGAAATGCCGAAAGTTGAATTTTTGAAATTTCCGGCTCGATAGTGAGATTTTGATCCGAAGATCGGAATGGAATTCCAGAAGTTTGAGTAGCTCTGTAATGTTTGATGTGACGTGTGTGCAAAATTTCAGGTCATTCGGACGAGGTTTGATAGATATTTTGATTGAAAGCATAATTTGAGAGTTTTTTGAATTCTTAGGCTTGAATCTGATGTAAAATGAGGTTTTATGTTGTTTTGAGTGTTCCTAAGGTTGGAACAAGTTTGAATGAACTTATGGGATATGTTGGCATGTTTGGTTGCGGTCCCAAAGGCCTCCGGTGAGTTTCGGGTGGTTAAATGGACCAAATTCTTATTTTGAAAGTTGCAGATTTCTTCAGTTCTGTGTTGCACAGAATTTGCCCTTCACGTTTGCGACGCTTCTCCCGTGTTCGTGTAGGATATGGCATAGTTTGCATCGCAAATTCGAGTCAGGTTTCGTGTTCGCGTAGAGTATTTGGGGCAGCTGAGATCCCAGGAGCTTTGTACTTTGCGTTCGCGAAAGAGGAGTTGAATTGGTCGGTGATTTTGTGCTTCGCGAACGCGAGGTAGTGGCCACGTTCATGAATAAGGAATAATTGGGCAATATTTAAATAGCCAATCGGCGGCCCTTCTTCATTTTTCCACCATTTTTGAATGGGATTGAAGCTTTTGAGGGAGATAACTGAGGAAACCAAAGGGGAATCAATTGGAGGTAACATTTTTGACTTCATAACTCGTTTATATGTGATTAAACGTCTAATTAGTGGTGAAAAATTAGGGAAAAATCAATGCAAAATGGGTAATTAGGGCTTGAGATTAAGAGACCTTAAAATGGGTATTTGAGGGGTCAATTGAGCTCCGATTTCGGTGTTCTTGTTATGTATAGACTTGTGAGAGTATGAGGATTCTGAAAATGAAAGTTTTACTCAATTCCGAGATGTGGGCCTAGAGGCATTTTGGTCATTTTACCTAATTTTGCGTATTAGCTTAGAATTTATTTGTAGAATTAGTTACTTGAAGTGTTATGTACATTATGCAATTGAATTGAATAGATTTAGGCTATTTAGAGTCGAGTACTCGTGGCACGAACACTAGTTTCAGGTTGATTTTGAGCTGGTTCAGGGTAAGTGGCTTGCCTAACCTTGTGTGGGGGACCTTCCCTTTAGGATTTGGTATTATTGATAATTGAAATGCCTTGTATGTGAGGTGACGAGTGCGTACTTGTGCTAATTGTTGAAAATCCGGTTTTCATTAAGTAATTACTAGTACATTTCTTTTCCTGTTTATACTACTTACAATTTAAGCCTGTTGTTAGCTTAGGAAAGCATTTCTAATTGACTTAATTGCCTTACTTGCTCAAACTGCCTTTTTTGGATTTCGTGCAGCATGCTAGATTAAAAATACCTGTTTTACCTTGATATGGAACTTGAATTGCACTGTGTATTCTTCTTGTTGTTGATGTGTGTTTACTTTGGGACTACGAGACGGTATCCCGAGAGATCCCCCTATATGTTTACTTTGGGACTACAGAATGGTATTCCAGGAGATCCCCTGTATATTTACATTGGAACTACGAGACTGCATTCGGTAGATCCTGTACTGAGTATTTACATTTGGGA
The DNA here is from genome assembly GCF_000715075.1 of Nicotiana tabacum. NCBI lineage: Eukaryota > Viridiplantae > Streptophyta > Magnoliopsida > Solanales > Solanaceae > Nicotiana > Nicotiana tabacum. The sequence continues at coordinate 71,422,338 of NC_134099.1, read as the reverse complement.
CTACGGATCGGTATTCCGGGAGATGCCCTCGCACTATGAGTTGGACTACGGGACTGTATCCCGGGAGATCCACTGGATATTTACATTTGGGACTACAGGACGATATCCTGGGATATCCCTGGATATTATCTTTGTGCTGAGCTGTATTTCTTTCTGTGTTTACTTTGCCTCTGTAGTAGTTGTTGCTGTCCTTTATATAATGTGTTACTTTTACTATTGTACTTACTTATACTGTTTTGTTCTACATTGTTGAACCTTATATTTTATTTAACTTTAGTAGGGCCCTGACCTTCCTCGTCACTACCCGACCAAAGTTGGGCTTGGCACTTACTGAGTACCGCTGTGATGTACTCATGCTTATTCTGTGCATGTTTTTCATGTGCAGATCGAGGTACTTCAACTTATACTTATCACGCTTGAGACAAGGCGCTTGTAGAGACTCCAAGGTATATCTGTCGCATCCGTAGACCGAAGAGTCCCTTTCTACTCTCCCTTTTGTATTAGCCCTTCTGTACTTTCCTTTCTTTGTTAGACATTCTGGTGTTAGATGCTTGTAGACATTCAAAGGATTGTGATCATGAGATTCCAGGTTTTGGGAAATGTTAGTAGTTTCGAGAGTTGATATTGTGTATGCCAGACAGCACTTTTAAACACTGTTTTATTTCACTATATCGGGTTTTAATTATTTCTTCCTCAAATTGGTTTATTTTTCTGCATTGTAGGCTTACCTAGTCGTAGAGACTAGGTGTCATCATGATGGTTAACGGAGGGTGAACCGGGGTCGTGACACTGACCTTCCCATCTTTCTTCGAAACTGGCACAATGTTAGCTAACCAGGTTAAATATTTAACCACCCTGAGAAGCTTGGCTTTGATATGATTGGTAACTTACTCCTTAATTTTCAGACTCATGTCTGGTTTGAACTTTCTGAGTTTATGTTTTACTAGTTGACACATGGGATTAATAGGTAGCTTGTGAGCCACTATGGACGTGCTCAGGCCGGTCATGTCATCATATGATCATGAAAAAATATCCTTATACTCTTTTAGGAACCGAATGTACTCTTCCTTCTCCGTTGGTGACAAGTAAATGCTGATGCGAGTCTCCTTGACGGTTTCAGTGTTTCCCAAATTTACTGCCTTAGCATCGTCCAGATTGGACTTAGGCTTGTTCTCAAAGTTTTCAACCTCCTTGACAATTTCCTCAAGTATCTCATCTTCTTCCTCTGAATAACTATTCTCATGTTGCGTTGCCTCATTACATGTCACAGTCACTGGTTCATCAGGAAAAGTAATAATAACGCTGTAGAAAGGAAAAATGTAAAATAGTAGTGAATAATAAAGAGCAAATGCATTTGATTTAAACTGAAAAATCGTCCAGACAAAGTACGGCTCGATGAATCGAGCATTTATTTTGAAACAAGTAAAGCTTAAAACAAAATTACGGGAAATTGTAAATGCCTAGAATGGCTATAGAAGTAAATTTTGCCACGCTACCTAGGGACTCGGCGGGCTCGGGATGGTGTGGCGGTCCAGTTTTTGAGAACAACTTCCTTTTTCATGGTCTAAATGGTGAGGCCTTCTTCTTCCTCTCCATTGATTTTCTAGTGAACCATTATTCCAGACCCAAGATAATCAGTACTATCCACAGAGCCTACTTTCAAGGCCCCAGATCATTACTCCTACACCCCTCGTTTCGACCTCCCTGTTAAGTCTAAGAAACCACCTAAAAACCCAGAACAGGAATAGATGTTTAGGAAGGTGAGAAGCTTGGAACAGTCGCTTAGAAACATGCAAGGGTTGGGAGGTCAAGTGAGCATAGCCTACAAATATATGTGTTTGTTCCCTGACGTACAGCTGCCTGTTGGGTTCAAAATGCCCAAATTCGACTTGTATGACGGGCACGGAGATCCTGTGGCCCACTTAATGGGATTCTGCAGTAAAATGAGAGGATCCGGTGGAAAAGATGAGCTATTAATGGCATACTTTAGCCAGAGTTTGAGTGGTGCGGCATTGGAGTGGTACACTCGTCAGGATTAAAGCAGATGGTATACCTGGGATGATTTGGCCCAAGCATTTGCTCGTCATTTCTAATACAACATCGAGATTGTTCCAGAACGTTTGTCTTTGACTAAGATTGAGAAGAAGCCTAGTAAAATTTTCAGGGAATACGGTTTCCGCTGGAGAGAACAGGCAACAAGGGTTAACCCTTTAATGGAGGAGAACGAAATGGAGGATACTTTCTTCAGGCCTTGGAGCCTATGTACTTTGGTCATCTCATTTCGGCCTTAGGTAAGTCTTTCAACGAAGTAGTAAAAATAGGAGGAATGGTAGAGGAAGGGCTCAAATCAAGCAAGATCATGAGCTACTCCGCCATCAAAGCAACTACGCAGGCAATCCAGAATGGCACCAGAGGCGTGCTTGGGAAAAAGAAGAAAGAGGATGTCGCTATGGTCGTTTCAGGATCATGGCACGGACCAGGGGATTCTCCTACCCACTACACCCAACCTTGGTCCCAACTTCAAGCCTATACCTCAACTCTATATAGTCCACCCCAGCACTACTTCCCACCACCAGAGCCTCAATACTCAGTCAGGCCACCCCAATATCATGCCCATCATGCACAATCATATGCTCAACCCCCTCCTCACCCGCAATGGCATGCACCATCCCCATGAAACCCTTACCCACCACCACAAACATACCGAAACCCCACTGGTCCAAATTTTCAAGCCAAGCCAAAATTTAGGAATGAAAGGATGCAGCGGAAGAAAACCTTCACCCCGCTTGTGGAATTTTATACCAACTTATTTCAAAGACGGAAGCAGTTGGATGTTCTGAGGCCAATTAAGTCAAAATTACCAAACCCCCTCCAAAGAACCTAGACTATTCTCTCAAATGTGCGTACTTTTCTGATACTCTGGGGCATGACATAGAAAAGTGTTGGCACTTGAAGAACGTCATCCAAGAGCTCATTGATACGAACTAGATTGTGGTTCAGAGCATAGAAACACCCAACATCAATCAGAACCTGTTGCCGACCCATGCTGAAACGCACATGATTGAGATAGTGCACAAAGATGGGAAGCCCAAGAAGCCTTCACAATTTGTCATGATGATCTAGTCTAGTGAAAGTAAGTCGGTCAAGGACCCGGTTGTCACAAAAGCAACCTCTTTGATAGTTGAAGGATTGATGGAGAAGTTGAGCATGCCAAATGATAAGCCAGTTGTGGTAGTTGAAAAGAGGTCCCCAAGTGATGTTGTAGCAAAGCAAGAAAACCCAAAAGTGATCGTGCCAGGGATTTGCAATTAAACAAGTCATAATTGTGAAGGGTGCTCGCACAGACCCTATCATTATCAAACCTGTGACCCAGCTATCAGTAGCTGACACCAAAAATGTCCCATGGAACTATAAGCGAGTGATAGTGACCTATAAAGGGAAGGAAGTGAAAGAAGAAGTTAACGAGGCCCAGGGATTAACTCATTCGGGGAGATGCTTTGCCCCAGAAGAGTTAAGGAAAGCTAAACCACTCAGAGACAATCCAGTTCTGGTGAAGAAATCGGTCACTGAAGAAGAAGGGGAGGAGTTTTTGCGAAAAATGAAGGTACAAGATTACTCCATCATAGAACAGTTGAGAAAGAATCCTGCTCAGATTTGTCTGTTATCATTGTTGATCCATTTAGATGAACATCACCGGGCCCTGATGAAGATTATGAACGAAGCTCATGTCCCCGACAAAATCACTATGAACCAACTGGAGAAGATTGCCAATAAGATATTTGAGTCTAACCGGATCACATTTTATGATGATGATTTGCATCTGGAGGGTATGGAACACAATCGAGCCCTCTATCTCACAGTGAAATGCGAAGAGTCTGTGGTCACCAGGGTGTTAGTTGATAATGGTTCCAGTGCAAACATCTACCCTCTCTCTACTCTGAACAATTTGAAAGTTGATGATGAGAGGATTCACAAGAATAGCATATGCGTCCGAGGTTTTGACGGAGGAGGAAAAGACTCTGTTGGCGACATCATGCTCGAGTTGACAATAGGACCAGTCGAATTCACCATGCAGTTCCAGGTAGTGGATGTGGCTGTTTCTTACAATTTGTTGTTGGGTAGTGTCACGACCCAAACCGTTGGGCCGCGACGGATGCCTGAGTCCTACCTGTCAAACACTCCTAAACATGCGTCTAAGAAATGAACCTGAATAACATCTACTGCATTATGAAATTAACATACGTGAAGGAAACCTGCCATTAAGGCATATGTACGTATACATGCAAAATACAATGGGCAAGCCGATAAGGCTGCTATAGACAACCATACATCCAAAATTGAAAGCCGACAAGGCCACATATAACCCAACTATACATACTGTCTACAGACCTCTAACAAAAATATAAGTGTACATAGATGGGACTAAGCCACGTCATACCCATATACATATATATGTACAAACGTATCTTACCAATATCAAAAGCAGCTCCGGATCAAATGGAGCACGCCAACTCTCACTGATCAGGGATCCTAAGAAGGGGGACCGTCAGCTTGCCTACCTGCACCTGCGGGCATGAAACGCATGCCCCGTGAAATAGGACGTCAGTACGAAAAATGTACTAAGTATGTAAGGCATGGAAATTAGTACGTAAAAGATATAGATAAAACATGGAATACTGAAACACATCTTTAAATCTGAATAACTTTGTAAATTCTGAAATGTTTATAACGTCATGCACGTGCGTGTAAATGTCATGCCATGCATAGGTATGGATGTACATAATATCATCAAGCCACTGAGGGCATCCCATAATATTATCTCGGCCACTGTGAGCAATATCATCAACATATACCAGTTGATCAGGTGGTGGTGCATATATAACACCGTAACCTCTTCCCATATCCCATATACATATACATACATATATACGCGTGTATGACATCGTCTGAGTAATTTTTCAGCCACTATGGGCAACATCTTCATCATATACCAGCTGATCAGGTGGTGGTGCATATATAACGCCGTAACCTTTTTCCCATATCCCATATAAATATAATATACATACATACGCGTAAATAACTCCATCTGGTCATGGGTCAATGAACATGTATGAAATGCATGAAAAATACATAATAATCTCAATATTTCTTTCGGATAAATTTTTCCAACGGCATATTATTCTGTGACCCATGAACAGAAAATAATAATAATTTTCAAGGGGAATCAAGAATATAGACACCCCTACTATTTCTATGAATAGAGTAATTTATGGAAATTGTGTATTTGCTCGTTTCCTTAGTATCATATAGACCATGCCAAAAGAAAGAAGGGAGGGCCTTAACATACCTGGAGTAGGAAAAACTCTGCATAATATCCCGTTGGAGAACATTCGTTAAAATTTTGGACAAAACTGCTTCTGCTCTTTTGAACCTAATAAACGAAATAGGTTTCCTCTAGTTGAAGAATTGAAATTGGACGAAATTTTTCTAAAGAACATTTGTCTTCTACATTTCCTTGATACAAATTGGTTTCTGAATTCCAATCTTAAGGAAGGAATCTTTCTTGCACTCTTTTTGGAGGGGGTAACGTTACTTTCTTGATATGCATGACTTTTCTTTGTCAATTTAGTTTTTAACAAATTTCATCTTGTAAAATGAATTACACCCCACGTTAGATAACAAGGAGATAAGACTTAAAAGTCTTATTTTGATAAAGTTACTTTATTTACTCCGTAGGTGTAAACACCTATGTATGATTTGCTATGAGTCATCTTGTAATTTGGTGGCCTTATGCCACGTGGAGAGTGGGTGAAGATTAATAATCTTTACCCATTTATTAGTTAGCTGGGTAATGTCCCGTTACCCGGTAATTAATCAATTACCTATATAATTTAAAAATTACCACAAATTACTTAAAATTATATTTAATTTTAATATATTTCATATATACTTTATATATTACACTACCATGGTCATATAGAACCTTTCATGGTACTAGTTCATAATTATCAGGTATTATTGCTCGACTCGTATTTTATTCCAAATAGACCACTTTCATCGAAACTCGTTTTCTTTAATCCATGTACCCCTTCATTCTTCATAACACTTATTTATCTCTTGTTATAAATAGCGCAAGTACGTTAACATCAAGATAATCTCATCCCCGAGTCTACGCCGGTTAACGGAAAATGAAATTTCAACGTACGAAAATGCAAGATGTAACATCCTTCCCCCCTTAGAAACATTCGTCCTCGAATGTTCAACTCCCCGTGATCTATATAACTTTGGCAAGGTCGTCTCTGTAACAACACCACTACCAAATCTCCCCGTAGAAGCTTAATAACCCAACGACATATATGACCACGACCATCAATAACGACAATGGCCTCACATGACCAATGACAATAACTATTACTAGAATCCATACACGTACCTTAAGGTTATGACGTCTCAGTCGGATTCTTCTCTTGAGGAGGAAATAAGTAGGAATATCTAGACTTCATGTCTTCCTCGGCCTCCTAAGTCACTTCTTCCACATTGTTGTTTCTTCAAAGTACTTTTACCGAAGCTACGTCTTTTGTTCTCGATCTCCGAATCTGTCCGTTTAATATAGCAATGGGAGTTTCTTCACATGATAGCTGCTCTATGACCTGAACATCGTCAACGAACACAATTCTGGAAGGATCTCCGATACATTTACGGAGCATAGACTCATGAAAGACTGGATGTACAGACTCCAAGTCCGAAGGCAAGTCTAATTCATATACTATCTGGCTTACTTCGTGTATGATCCTTTATAGTCCCATGTACCGAGGTCTAGGTTTTCCTTTATTTCCGAACCTCATTACACCTTTCATCGGTGGAACCTTTTTGGAATACCTAGTCGTCCACCTGAAATTCCAAGTTTCGTCGTCGATTATCCACATAAGCCTTCTGACGGTTTTGAGTTGCCAATAGCCTTTCCTGTATAAGCTTAATTTTCTCGATTGCCTGCTGTACCAATTCTTGTCCTACTAACGTAGTTTCCCCAATATCGAACTACCCTATAGGCGACCTACACTTCTATCCATAAAGAGCTTCGTATGTAGCCATCTGGATACTGGAAGGATAACTATTATTATATGTGAACTCAATAAGCGGCAGATGATCATCCCAGTTACCTTTGAAGTCTATTACAAAGGGTTTGAATAGTACGCTCAGCCTGTCAGTCTGTCTGGGGATGAAATGGTGTACTAAGACTTAGTTAAGTCCCCAATCCCTTTTGGAAGGACCTCCAGAAGTTAGCTGTAAATTGAGCTCCTCTATCCGAGATAATAGATACAGGGATACCATGCAGTCGTATTATTTCCTTAATATAAAGTCTTGCATAATCCTCTGAGTAATATGTAGTCCTAACAGGCAGAAAATTAGCTGACATTGTAAGCCTATCAACAATCACCCATATCGAATCAAACTTATGCTGGATACGAGGTAAACCTACGATGAAGTCTATATTGATTAATTCTCTTTTCCAAGTCAAAATTTACATAGCTTTCAATAACCCACCGATTTTTTTTGGTGCTCAATCTTAACCTGCTGATAGTTAGGACATTGAGCAACAACTCTAGTATATCCTTTTTCATTCTGTCCCACCAATACACTTCCCTGATATTATGATACATTTTTGTTGCTCCTGGATGGATAGAATAACGAGAACAGTGAGTTTCTTCCATAACCTGCCGACATAGCCCTGCAACATTAGGCACATATAATCGTCCTCGACATCTGAGGACCCAATCTTCTATAATTTCAAATGGCGTCTTCTCCTTCCGAGGGATGGTATCCCTCTAATGAACTAACACAGGATCCTCGAACTGACGTTCCTTTACTTTAGTTACTAAAGTGGATATTGTCGTATCCTGAATCAAAATTTCAATATGACCTGAGTCTAGTAACTAAACTCCAAGACTAGCTAGCTGGTAAATCTCATGGGCTCTTCCTCCTCTTTTCTGGCTATAAATATGACAAGCTACCCATAGGTCTACGGCTGAAGGCATCGGCTACTATGTTCGCCTTCCCCGGATGGTATAAAATATCAACGTCATAGTCTTTAAGTAGCTCCAATCATCTTCTTTGATGTAGGTTCAATTCATTTTTCTTGAAGATATACTAGAGGCTCTTATTATCCGTATAGATATCAATGTGAATGCCATACAAGTAGTGCCTCCACATCTTTAGTGCATAAATCACATCGGCTAACTCTAAATCATAGGTCAGGTAGTTCTTCTCGTGCTTACTTAGTTATCTAGAAGCATAAGCCACAAACTTACAATGCTGCATCAGCACACAACCCAATCCAACGCCTGAAGCGTCACAATAAATAACACAACCATCGGTCCATTCTGGGAGCGGTAGAACTGGTGTTGAAGTTAATCTGTCCTTTAATGCCTGGAAACTCCGTTCGCAAGCATTTGTCCGCTGAAACTTAGTTCCCTTCTGAGTTAACTTACATGGGTATCCTAATCTTTTACAATTTAGGAAATTATTCGGAGGCCCAAAATTCATCCTTTATCCCTCACAATTGCACCCTTATCCCACTATTAGGGCAACATTTCATCTATCCTAAACAATACTAGTCTTAGACTCCTTTGAGTTCTTTCAGGCCATACTGAGCCTTCTATAACTTAGAGAAACCATCAGCTCTCTTACAAACTTATTCCCAAGGACTTATCCATTCTTGTTACCTTATTACTCATCTTTTCTTATCCTTCCTCCCGTCTTCCTAGAACCTTGTCGCTCTACCATACTTTAGCTTGCAGCCTACATATATATATTTATACTTATTCACAACCTTTTCTTCAACCTACTTGCACCATAAATTTCCTTATGTTATTCCGGAACATCAAGCAAGACACCACATACTACTTTGGTCAAAGGTACTTAGAAGAGAACAAAATTTCGTTACAAGTTTCTTGTAATAACCTGCCAATAGAAGCTACGAACCTTCATCGGTGTTGTGGGTCTAGGCGAAGTCTTCACTGCCTCAGTCTCTTGTGTATCCACTCGGATGTCTTTACCCGTAATAATATGCCCAAGAAAAGCTACAGAGTTCAACCAGAATTCATATTTAAAAAATTTTGCATACAACTTCCCTTCTTGTAGAATTCTGAGCACAGTACGCAAGTGATATGTATGCTCAGCCTTTGATCGAGAATATACCAATATACATTGCCAATAAATATGATTACAATCAAGTCTTAAAAAAGGGCCTTAAAACACGGTTCATCAAATCCATGAATACTGCTGGGGCATTGGTCAAACCGAACGACATAACTTGAAACTAAAATTGCCTGTATCCATTCTTGAATGCTGTCTTTGGAATTTCTTGCACTTTAAACATTACCTGATGGTACCCGGTCCTCAAGTCTATCTTTGAAAAACACTTGGCACCTTGTAACTGATCAAATAAATCCTCAATCCTCGGGAGCGGGTACTTATTCTTGATCGTCACCTTATTCAACTGCCTATAATTAATACACATTCGTAAGGAATTATCCTCCTTTCTCACAAACAACACAAGTGCTCCCCATAGTGATGTACTAGATCTAATAAAACCTTTTTCCAAGCAATCCCCTTAGTTGTTCTTTTAACTCATTCAGCTCTGCAAGGGCCATTCTATGGGGGGAGTAGATATTGGATGAATATCTAGTAGTAGGTCAATAACAAACTCAATTTCTCGCTCTGGCGGAAGACCCAGAAGCTCATCGGGAGAAACATCGGGAAACTCATTAACTACAGGAAAGAACTGAATGGTTGGTAACTCTACATCCACATCCCAAACCCAAACTCAGTGATAATTATGGTCCTTTCTGATCATCTTTCTTGACTTGAGATTAGGAGATAAATTACCTCTTGGCGATGCCGTATCACCTTTCCATTCTAAAACAGGCTCTCATAGGAAATGAAATCAAACCATCTTTTATCTACACTTGATGTTAGCATAACAAAAGGCCAACCAATCCATACCTATTATGATATTAAGTTCTACCCAACCGAACACTGCGTATCTTATCCTTGTTTATTATCAAATCTATCACGGGCCATTTCGGGCCACATCCATATATATAGGTAACAATATTAAAACAACTTGCATGACTAATTTAAAAAAAAGGTTATATACATAGGGGTCGACTAGGCCGTAGACATGTCATACCCAAAACTATATACAGGATAATGTCTACAAAACCTCTAAGTAGGTATAACCATACAATATACAAGTCGGGACGGGGCTCCCTACGTCCTCATAAAATAACCTAACACATTTAGAACCCTGACTTGGTAATATTCCAAGAAGAGGAGGAACTCATCAACCAAAAACTGACACTAGGAGGAAGTCTAAAGTAGAGGGTCCTTGCCTCGTCCTATATAAGAACCTCGATCAGACACACTTCGAAGCGGAATCTTTATGTCCTTATCAGTTACCTTCCTCCTCTTGGCCCGACTGCTATCTTCTTCCTCTGTATATCCCAAAACATAAACCGATGAACCTTGATTGACGGACTCCCAAGATTGTAGACTATCCGGAACCTTAGAAGAGTTGGTGTCCGCAAATATTTTGACATAGTTTTGAGCCTGAGAGTCCTGGCTGTGCCAATCCATGCACTACTCTCCTCATACCCTGGTCAACGGGCTATGAAACTAAGGGCCTTGGTGAAGTTGGAACTCCTTTCACCCATCTATTGCCAGAGTGGTCGAAACAACTCGAACGGATGACTCATATGGATCCTCAGATGGATCCTTCTCAATAGAACCCATGATCTCTGGTGGGTCTGAATCCATAGTATAACTTATATCTCTTTCCAACACCTTCGTAGCCTTCTGACCTGTGCTAGCGGCTGTAGTCTTCAGAGGCATCGCTAAAAACGTAACACATCGTTAGGAACATGAATCCTTATATCGCACGATTTAAGATGAAAAGAAAGGATAACATCCTATATGTCCTGTAGCCTCCTGTCTATAAGTGTGGTGCACAACACACCCATAAATAAGACTCTACTAGACACGGTCTATAGACAACCCTAGGATAGAACTGCTCTGTTACCACTTTTGTCACGACCTAAACCGATGGGCCGCGACGGATGCCTGAGGCCTACCTGTCAAACACCCCTAAACATGCGTCTAAGAAATGAACCTGAATAACATTTGCTGCATTACGAAATTAACATATGTAAAGCAAACCTGCCATCAAGGTATATGTACGTATACATGCAGAATACATTGGGCGAGCCGGCAAGGCTGCTATAAACAACCATACATCTAAAACTGAAAGCCGACAAGGCCACATACAACCCAACTAGATATATTATCTACAGACCTCTAACAGAAACATAACTATACAAAGACGGAATTGATCCACGTCATACCCATATACATATAGCACCTGCATGCATGAAATGCAAGCCCCGCGAAATAGGACGTTAATACGAAAAATGTACTAAGTATGCAAGGCATGGAAATTAGTAGGTAAAAGACATAGATGAAATATGGAATACTGAAACACATCTTTAAATCTGAATAACGTTGTAAATTCTGAAACGTTTATAACGTCATGCACGTGCGTGTAAATGTCATGCCATGCATAGGTATGGGTGTACATAATATCATCAAGCCACTGAGCACATCCCATCATATAATCTCAGCCATTGTGGGTAACATATACCAGCTGATCAGGTGGTGGTGCATATATAACGTCGTTACCTCTTCCCATATCACATATACATATACATACATATAGACGCATCAATAACGTCGTCTGAGTCATTTTTCAGCCACTATGGGGAACATCATCATCATATACCAGCTGATCAGGTGGTGGTACGTATATAACGCCGTAATCTTTTTCCCGTATCGCATATAAATATAATATACATATATACGCATATATAATGCCATCTGGTCATGGGTTAATGCACATGTATGAAATGCATGAAAAATACGTAATAATCTCAATATTTTTTCCGGATAAATTTTTCCACCTACATATTATTCTGAGACTCATGAACAGAAAATAATAATAATTTACATGGGGAATCAAGAATATAGACACCTCTACTATTTCTATGAATAGAGTAATTTATGGAAACTGTGTATTTGCTCATTTTCTTAGTATCATATAGACCATGCCAAAAGAAAGAAGGGAGGACCTTAATATACCTGGAGTAGGAAAAACTCTGTATAATATCCTGTTGGAGAACCTTCGTTAAAATTTTGGACGAAACTACTTCTGCTCTTTTGAACCTAATGAACGAAATAGGCTTCCTCTAGTTGAAGAATTGAAATTAGACGATTTGTTTCTAAAGAACATCTGTCTTCTACGTTTCCTTGATACAAATTGGTTTATGAATTCCAATCTTAAGGAAAGAATCTTTCTTACACTCTTTTGGGAGGGGGTAACGTTACTTTCTTGATATGCATGACTTCTTTGTCAATTTAGTTTTTTTAAAAATTTCATCTTGTAAAATTAATTACACCCCATGTCAGATTACAAAGAGATAAGACTTAAAAGTCTTATTTTGATAAAGTTACTTTATTTAATCCTTAGGTGTAGATACCTATGTATGATTTGTTATGAGTCATCTTGTAATTTGGTGGCCTTGGTCCACGTGGAGAGTGGGTGAAGATTAATAATCTTTACCCACTTATTAGTTAACTGGGTAATATTCCATTGCCCGGTAATTAATCAATTACCCGCATAATTTAAAAATTACTGCAAATTACTTAAAATTATATTTATTTTTAAAATAATTCATATATACTTTATATATTATGCTACCGTGGTCATATGGTACCTTTCATGGTACTAGTTCATAATTATCGGGTATTATTACTCGACCCGTATTTTATTCAAAATTGACCACTTTGAACGAAACTAGTTTTCTTTAATCCATGTACCCCTTCATTCTTAATAAAACTTATTTATCGCTTGTTATAAATAGCGCAAGTACGCTAACGTCAAGATAATCTCATCCCCAAGTCTATGCCGGTTAACGGAAAACAAAATTTTAACGTACGAAAACGCGAGATTTACAGGTGGGCCTTGGATACATGTTGACAAGGCAGTTCCGTCCTCTTTACATCAGATGGTGAAGTTCGAATGGGATAGACAGGAAATCGTCGTACATGGCAATGAGAATTTATGTTCTTTCAATGATACCTCCGTCCCGTTTATTGAGGCTGAAGAGGATAAGGGGCCTTGGGTCTATCAAGTGTCTGAGACGGTGTCAGTTGAAAAGGTTCCGGAAGGGGAATACATCCTGGGTCCAAAGTTAGCACCTACAATCGTCATGGTAGTGACTATGATGTTGAAAAAGGGTTTTATGTCGGGCAAGGTTCTGGGGGCATCTCTGCAAGGTATCGTGCAGCCAGTGTCCTTGCGTGAAAATTTGGGCACATTTGGTCTGGGATTCAAACCTACAGGGGATGATGTGAAGAAGGCTCGAAAACTGAAAAAGAAGGCATGGTCGCTCCCTAAGCCAGTCCCACATCTCTCCAGGTCTTTAATAAAGGCAGGGGTCGTAAAGCGTCCAGTGACAACAGTGCCAAAGCCTGTGGTTGATTTTGATGAGGAATTGATTAAAAGGTTCCAAAGTCTGTTTGATGAGGTGAACATGGTAGAAACTGGGGAAGGTTCCAGCAAAATGGATGTGCAGTTTGTTGGGCCAAAAGTGAAGATTAACAATTGGGATACCACTCCTCTCCCTATCCGGAAGGAGTTTTAGTATTTTGCTTTGTTTTCCTTTCAATTTATCTGGATTATTCCAGGGTTATAATTCAGATTGTTATATTCCATCTATTTTGATGTACAAACCATTCTATCCTTTATTTTAATGAAATGCAATTTCCCTTTTCTATTACTCCTGATAGTGTCATTTTCTCTTCTTTCTTTGTACAGTTCTTTTTATGTTGGTTTCAATGACATGACATGCATGAGGAATCTTTAGCCAAGTCTTAAAAGCCAATCTAACTCTGAAATAATAATCCAAGAAATAGAGTGTGATGATGAAATAGAATATGATGAAGAGGAAGCATTTGAGGAAATTAGTAAAGAGCTAAGTCACTTTGAAGAGAAACTCAAGCCTAATTTGAATGAAACAGAAGCAATCAATTTAGGAGATCCAAATAACATCAGGGAGACCAAGATAAGTGTACACTTGGAACCATAAATTAGGGAGGAAATAATCAAAGCGTTGTTCGAATATAAAGAAATTTTTGCATGGTCATACGATGACATGCCGGGTCTAAGTACTAACTTGGCAGTTCACAAATTGCCTACTGACCTGGCATTCCCTCCCGTTAAGTAGAATTTGAGAAAGTTCAAAACTGACATGAGTGTTAAGATCAAGGAGAAAATCACAAAGCAGTTGAACGCAAAGGTCATTCGAGTCACGCGATACCCAACTTGCTTAGCTAATATTGTGCCAGTGCCAAAGAAAGATGGCAAGACCAGAGTGTGCGTTGATTACCGGGATCTCAACCAAGCAAGTCCAAAGGATAATTTTCCATTGCCAAATATTCACATTTTGATTGACAACTGTGCCAAGCATGAGATTGGTTCTTTTGTGGATTGCTATGCGAGATACCACCAGATTTTGATGGATGATAAGGACGCAGAAAAGACAGCATTCATCATACTATGGGGAACTTATTGCTACCAGGTAATGCCATTTGGTTTGAAAAATGCTTGGTCAACTTACATGAAGGCAATGACTACTGTGTTCCATGACATGATACACAAGGAGATTGAGGTTTATGTGGATGATGTGATCATAAAGTCAAAGCAATAGGCCGACCATGTCGGAGATTTGAGGAGGTTTTTCCAAAGGCTCCGCAGGTACAATCTTAAGCTCAACCCTACTAAGTGTGCATTTGGTGTTCCATCTGGAAAACTGTTGGGATTCATAGTTAGTCGTCGAGGCATTGAATTGGACCCATCAAAAATCAAAGCTATCCAAGAATTGCCACCTCCAAGGAACAAGACTAAGGTGATGAATCTGCTCGGGCGTTTAAACTACATCAGCAGGTTTATTGCTAAACTCACAACAACTTGTGAGCCCATCTTTAAGTTGCTAAAGAAGGATGTTGCGATCAAATGGACTGACGAGTGCCAGGAGGCGTTTGATAAGATCAAGGGGTACTTGTCAAACCCACCCATGTTGGTCCTACCAGTACCCGGGAGGCCTTTAATTCTTTATTTGTCAGTCTTGGACAATTAGTTCGGTTGCGTACTGGGTAAACATGACATAACCGGCAGAAAGGAGAAAGCCTTCTATTATCTCATCAAGAAATTCACATCATATGAGGTTAAGTATACTCCCCTTGAAAGGACATGTTGCACCCTAACTTGGGTGGCACAAAAGTTGAAGCATTATCTGTCGTCCTACACTACCTACCTCATTTCTCATGTGGACCCTCTAAAGTATATTTTTCAGAAGCCTATGCCCACAATAAGCTTGCAAAGTGGCAGATTTAGCTCACAGAATTCAACATTATATATGTGACTCGGACCGCGATGAAAGGTCATGCATTGGCCGATAACCCAGTGGATGAAGAGTATGAGCCATTGACGACTTATTTTCCTGATGAGGAGGTGATGTATATTGACGAGGTGGATCAGGTTGAAAACCAGGTTAGAAACTTTTCTTTGATAGAGCCGCTAACATGAAAGGTGTCGGAATAGGGGTCGTGCTTATTTCTGAAACAGGGCATCACTACCCTGTTACAACCCATCTTCGTTTCTATTGTACCAATAACATGGCTAAGTATGAGGCATGCATTTTGGGATTGAGGCCAGTGGTAGATATAGGAGTTTAAGAAGTCTTGGTCTTGGGAGACTCGGATCTTTTGGTGCACCAGATTCAAGGAGAGTAGGAAACTCGGGATTTAAAGATCACACCGTATCGACAATGTTTGCATGATCTTTGTCAACGGTTTCGATCAATAGAATTCAAGCACATTCCAAGGATCCATAATGAGGTTGCAGATGCTTTGGCTACCTTGGCGCCAATGTTGCACCATCCGGAAAAAGCTTATGTCGACCCTCTGCATATTCAAGTTTGTGATCAGCATGCCTACTATAACGTGGTTGAGGAAGAACTTGATGGTGAACCGTGGTTCCATGATATCAGGGAATACATCAGGATGGGGGTATATCCGGTACATGCCACATGTGATCAAAAGAGAACAATTCGGTGTTTGGCCAGTGGATTTTTCTTGAGCGGGGGAGTTTTGTACAAAAGAAATCCAGATCTTGGGCTATTGAGGTGCATAGATGCTAAACAAGCCACGACTATCATGACGGAAGTGCATTTCGGGGTTTGCGGGTGACATATGAGCGGGTATGTTCTGGCAAAGAAAATTCTTTGAGAAACGTATTATTGGCTCACCATGGAATGGGATTGCATTAGCTTTGTACGCAAGTGTCATCAATGCCAGGTGCACGGAGACTTGATTCATTCTCCGCCATCTGAGTTGCATACAATGTCTGCACCGTGGTCCTTTGTTGCTTGGGGCATGGTTATTGTTGGCCAATTGAGCCCGCGGCATCAAACATGCACAGGTTCATTCTGGCGGTCATCAATTATTTCACTAAGTGGGTTGAAGCTAAGACTTTCAAATCTATGACCAAGAAGGTAGTGGTCCATTTTGTTCATTCAAATATCATTTGTCGGTACGGGATCCCAAAGGTAATCATCACAGTCAATGGCGCTAATATTAATAGTCATTTGATGAAAGAATTATGCCAACAGTTCAAGATTACGCACCAGAATTCCACTCCGTATCACCCCAAGGCAAATGGAGCTGTCGAAGCGGCCAACAAGAACATAAAGAAGATACTTTGAAAAATGGTGCAAGGTTCTAGGTAATGGCATGAGAAGCTACCTTTTTCTCTGCTAGGTTATCGCACTACTGTTCGCACTTCAGTAGGTGCAACTCCTTATTTATTGGTATATGGTACTGAAGCAGTGATACCCGTTGAAGTTGAAATTCCATCTCTTTGGATTGTTGTTGAAGCCGAAATTGATGATGATGAGTGGGTCAAAACCCGTTTGGAGCAATTAAGTTTGATTGACGAGAAAAGACTGGCAACAGTGTGTCATGGCCAGTTGTATCAAAAAAGAATGGCAAGAGCATACAACAAGAAGGTGCGTCCTCAAAAATTTAAAGTGGGTCAGCAATTATTAAAATGCATCCTTCCACATCAGGCTGAAGCAAAAAAGCAAGTTCGGCCTAAATTGGCAGGGGCCGTTCATCGTAACAAGAGTGTTGTCCAGTGGTGCTTTGTATTTAGCAGATATAGAAGGCAAATGTGTAGATATGGCTATCAATTCTGATGCAGTCAAAAATATTATGTGTGATTTCTTTGGTTTAAATTGTGTTGTTTGTACTTGGCATGTTTTGAAGATTGTAATGACGAAGACATTTTATTCTGCTATCCAAACACTTTACCCTTTCCTACCCCTTTGAGCCTTAGTTATTTTCTTTCATACCCCTCTTTTGGAATTAGTAATAGAGTTCAGAAATACGGACACAAAAGGTAAATAAACAAGAAAAGAGGAAAAAGAAGAGAAAAGATAAAGAAAAAAATGAAAAAAAGAAAAGAAAATAAAAAAGGAGAGAAAGGAAAAGAAAAAGAGAAAAGTAACAACGACAAAGCAATTCCTATAACATGAACTACGTTCGACCTGATTCCTTTTAAGGATACGTAGGCAGCTTCACGGTTCGATCCAATCAAAATAAAAATTCAAAAGCCCCAGGCAAAGAAACTTGGCATAAGTTGTGGTTATGTAGGAGATCTGATTCCAAAAGTTGTAATCTTGAATCCATTTCAGTTGTTTTTGAGCCTTTACAATATCATTTCCCTCCCTATCCAAAATCCCATATTACGGTCCAAAGAAAGATCTTCCGATCAAATCTTTGAGGAATGCCAAGTTAGGCGAGATAGAGGTTTGAGTCATCAGGGGAAACTATATATTTTACACAAGGAAAATGAATAAATGAGAGAGTCCTATTGGAGAAAACCCTCACGGGCACCGTAGGTCGATGGAAAGATGAGAGAGTCTTGTTGGTGAAAACCCTCACGGGCACCGTAAGGTGATAGTGAGTTGAGAGATGAACAAATGAGAGAGGTTTGTTAGTGAAAACTCTTTAGGTCGTTGCAAGCCGAACAAGGTCAGTGACTTTGCAAAGAGATTGGATTGTAGAGATCCCGGGGCATAAAGTATGACAACTGAAAGGTGATTGGCTGAACGGGCTAGGCTGATTAATCCGAAATGTATGTCATGATCATTGGTGCCAGCTGCCTCACTCAGATAAGTCTCCTTCCTTTTCTCTCTCAAACAATTATCATGTTTCAAGTCTTTTTCTTTGTTTCTAACTCTCGAAGTCATTGCATTTCATTTCTTTGGGTTTATTTCTCTAAGGCTTTTCCCATGTCAGCCTTGTTTAAGCAAGAAAGAAAGGATTTCAAAGATTATTACCAACTTTCAAATTGCACAAAGCAAAGTAAGGCCAAAGCATACCAGAAATAGCATTATGCAAAGTGAAAAATAAGGTGTTAATGAAAGTTCAAGCGGTCGAGTGGTTTGGGAATTTTGCGGAAGATACAGAGATTTAGGTGGGAAGGATAGAAATGTAAAATAGTGGGTTGAGTGTAGAGCACTCGGGTCATGTGGGTGAGATTTAGTCAGAAAGTCAAAAAATTCTTGGCTAGTTCAAAGCAGCCAGTCAGAACAAAGCACGGCGGTGAAAAGACCTCCTTCAGCAAGAATGCCACAAACTAACTACCACATTTTTAAAATTGATAAAATTTTCTTTGATTAAAACAGGGGCAGGAAATTTCATTTGTTCTGGAGGAACCCTCCGTGAGGAAAGCATGTACCGTACAGGTTCAATCATAAATTTTCAGGACCCTCCTAGATAATGGGCTTTAGTTTAAAATTTTCAGGGCCCTCTTGGATAATGGGATTCAATTTTTAAAGGTTCTCAGGACACTCCTGGATAATGGGACTTAGTTGAATTCCAAGACCTTCATAGATAACAAGATTTTGCATAAGCTCTACCTTTAGGAAATATGAGTTGACTTTAAAGCTTTCATTCTTAAGATGAGATTCAATTTGAAATTTTTAGGACCCTCCTGGATAATGGGATTTAGTTTAAATTCTTAGAGATTTTGGGTAACATGATTCGATTAATATTGATAGATGTGCCCAGATACCAAACTGGGGCAGAAAAGTTTCTTTGTTTGCCTGTTTGTTGTAATCAGGTGCTCACTTGGAGAACAAGGGAATACAGTTCAAGTTTTGGCAATCAGGTGCCCACCTAGAGAATAAGGGAATACAGTTCAAGTTTTCGGAAATCAGGCGCCCACCTGGAGAACAAGGGAATACAAGCCAAGTTTTGGAAATCAGGCGCCCACCTGGAGACAAAGGAATACAGTTCAAGTTTTCGGAAATCAGGCGCTCACCTAGAGAACAAGGGAATATAGTTCAAGTTTTGGCAATTAGGTGCCAACCTGGAGAACAAGGGAATACAGTTCAAGTTTTCATCAATCAGGCGCCCACCTGGAGAACAAGGGAATACAGTTCAAGTTTTCGGCATTCAGGCGCCCACTTGGAGAACAAGGGAATGCATTTCAAGTTTCGGCAATCAGGCGCCCACTTGGAGAACAAGGGAATACATATCAAGTTTTCACAATCAGACACCCACCTTGAAAACAAGGGAATACGGTCCAAGTTTTGGCAATCAGGCGCCCACCTGGAGAACAAGGTAATACAGTTCAAATTTTGGCAATTAGGCTCCCACCTGGAGAACAAGGGAATACAGTTCAAGTTTTTGGAAAACAGACGCCCACCTAGAGAACAAGGGAAAACAGTCCAAGTTTTGGTAATTAGGCGCCCACCTGGAGAACAAGGGAATACAGTTCAAGTTTTGGAAATCAGGCGCCCACCTGGAGAACAAGGGAATACAGTTCAAGTTTTCGGAAATGAGGCGCCCACCAGGAGAACAAGGGAGTACAATTCAAGTTTTTGGCAATCAGGCGCCCGCTTGGAGAACAAGGGAATACAGTTCAAGTTTTCGGCAATGAGGCTCCCACCTGGAGAACAAGGGAATACATTTCAAGTTTTGGCAATCAGGATCCCACCTGGAGAACAAGGGAATACAGTTCATGTTTCGGCAATCAGGCGCCCACCTAGAGAACAAGGGAATACAGTTCAAGTTTTCACAATCAGACGCCCACCTAGAGAATAAGGAAAAACAATCCAAGTTATAGCAATCAGGCGCCCACATGGAGAACAAGGGAATACAGTTCAAGTTTTGGCAATCAGGCACCCATTTGGAGAACAAGGGAATACAGTTCAAGTTTTGGCAATCAGGCACCCACTTGGAGAACAAGGGAATACAGTTCAAGTTTTTTAAAAACAAATGCCCACCTGGAGAACAAGGGAATACAGTCTAAGTTTTGGCAATTAGGCACCCACCTGGAGAACAAGAGAATGTATTTCAAGTTTTGGTAATTCGGCGCCCACCTGGAGAACAAGGGAATACAGTTCAAGTTTTGGTAATCAGGCGCCCACCTGGGGAACAAGGGAATATAGTTCAAGTTTCGGAAATCGGACGCCCACCTGGAGAACAAGGGAATACAGTTCAAGTTACGACAATTAGGCGCCCACCTGGAGAAGAAGGGAATACAGTTCAAGTTTTGGCAATCAGGCACCCACCTAGAGAACAAGGGAATACAGTTCAAGTTTTTGGCAATCAGGCGCCCACCTGGAGAACAAGGGAATACAGTTAGAGTTTTGGGAATCAGGAGCCCACCTAGAGAACAAGGGAATACAATTCAAGTTTTATGCAATCAGGCACCCACCTCGAGAACAAGGAATACAGTTTAGGTTTTGGTAATCAGGTGCCCACCTGGAGAACAAGGGAATACAGTTTATGTTTTGGCAATCAGGCGCCCACTTGGGGAACAAGGGAAGTCATTACAGAATTCAATTCAAGTTAGAAGTAACAGAAGCTCACGGCAAGAATCGATAGTCCGATATGATCAATAGAAGTTAGTCACAATCCAGAATAATAAAAAAAAGGAAAAAAAGAAAGAAATAAGTGAATCCCAAATGCAGAAGTAGAGAAAGATGTGAACTGCTCAAGACATGGCTAAAATCACAAGCATGGTATGTCCGGTTTTGATCCGAAAAAGTTGAAGAAGAATGAACTAGCACCTGCAGTTAGCAAGTGTCAAGGTTCAAATCTAAAGTCTGCATGAAGAACAATTCAAGAGTCAAGATCAAGCTTCAGAAGACTATTAAATAGGAATCTTGTAACTCATAGTTGACAGGCTTAGTTAGTCTTTTTTATTTTTTTATTCTGAAGTAATAACAGTACCGCAGACCGGAACCTCGACGAAACGGCACCTCGACCGACTCTCCACCTCAGTATACTCTATCATTGCTTCTACTCCCGAACTACACTGACTTGATTTCTTTGTAGCCATGGATATGTAGGAAACCTCAGAAGCAAGGTTTGGTCAGATCTTAAAAAAATGCTTCCCATAGAGTATTCAAACGGGTAAAAATTGCTCGTGTTTGCTCGCTTTATCCTTGCCCGAAAACTCTTCGTGTTTCCGAGCAAAGAGAGGCAGCTGTGAGCACGTGATTTTTTCCCTATGTGAAATACTCCTACAAATTAAGGAAATAGATTTTTCCAATTGTTTGCAATTTAATAGGGTTTTTGTAGGAATTTTTGTTAAATTGTTTGCATTTCTATACATGTTTACTTTTATTAAAATCATGAAAAATGTCAAAATACCATGCATTGCATTAAGATTTGTTTTCATGTTTTTAGGATTAATTAAGTTAGTTAATAGCCTTATTAAGATGAAAATCACAAATATTGGCTATTGTTACATTTTTAACTTTTAGTTTCAAAATTAGTAATTTCTTTGCATTAAGCTTTAAGTTAATTAATTATTTTTATGTTTTAAAATAAACAATTAATATGATTTTACAAATGAGATTTTAGTCTAGGATTTTAATTAATTTATCATTTTAAAATCCGAAAAAAAAAGATAAAAATAAATAAAAAAGGGGGGGGCGAACTTTAATTAAAATCGAAATTGGGCCAAATTCATTTTCTGAAGCCCAAATCTTTTAATGCCCCACCCCCTCTTCACTTAAATTGGCCCAATCCCTACCACTAAACCCGCTAGCTCACATCCCCTGTGACCCGCCCCATCAGACCGACCCATTGCCCATCCTCATATATAACCCTTGTTATAACACCTCCCCCAAAACAAAACCCTAAACCTAGAGACCCCAAACGGTGCCCCAATCATGTTCCTTTATCCGCCTTGCTCAAACTGATCCCAACTCAGCTGAAACTCAGGCGAGTTCATCTAAAACTCACCTCGCGCGCTCCCCCCTTCTCTCCTCTTTCCACATAGTGTAACGGTTTCTGACACCAAGAAGATTCCCTCCCGCACTCGCCCGTTTTCAAGCTATATCACGCGATTAGAAGGTTCTGGAGGACGTGTGTTGGATGAATGAGAGGCGTAGGATCGATTTCATTCAATCTGAGCCTCACATTCATCATGTGCTCGTTTTCAAATAGGCCTTATCTGATTTCTTGAAGAAAAAGAAAGAATCTGGAAGGTAAGGGATATAAGGAAGAATTTTTGGATAAAAAAAAGGGGAGAACAAATTTAGGAGGAGATTTTTAGGTCAGAAGTTCTTTTTTTGTAGAGAAAGAGAATGAGGGCTTTAGTTTTTGATTTTACAACTTTTTTTCTTCTGATTTCGTTCATATAAAAACAGAAACAAAAAAAATCACAGAGTTTTTCTTTTTGCTCAAATCTGAAAAATGCACTTCAGTTCCTGATTTCTGAATTCTTCTCTCAGAGCTAATTTGAACTCGATGTGGAGTTTGATTGAATTCTATGGGAGTATTTTTGGTTGTCGTTCGCGATTTTGATTCGTTTTCGATGATTCTGTCCCATTCTGCTTTGGTTTTCTCGTTTGGATTTGGAGCCAAGCTTGTATTTGATGATTGCTTCTCTTATTATTAAAAGATTTTTCTCAACAGGTCTGTTTCCTACTATTCTATCTTAATTTTCTTAACATTAATGGTAGCCTTGGAAGATCCATCTAGAGAGGGATAAATTTTTGCATCTAGTTTGTTTGGGTCTAAATGTCAGTTCATAGCAGTTCAACATGATGACGGTTTGGGTTATATTCTGATTTGTTGGTTATTTGAGTTGTTTAATATGCATTAGTTTGAATATTTGATTGGTGTGGTAAGTAGTATCTTTTTTATTATTAATGATTTGAGGTTGACATTTAATTAATCTTCTATTATTAACCTAAATCTAAGAAACTAAGGCAGTTTGTTATATGGATGAATTTGGTTACCGTCGTTCATTTTGCAATGTTTGAGATTAAATATGTCAGAATGACTTTCGAGCTTCTCTTTTGGATTTCCTCGGTTTCCTACCTTAATTGTAATAACTCAATATGGGATTGGTGAGATTTTGATGATGTGTTATGAGCAATTTTGTTAGGTTGCAGCAGATTTTGGTGGAACTGAATGCATAGCAAGTCTCTTGGGATTTTTAAATGAGTTTGTGAGTTTATTTGAGGATTAATTATCACTGATATGGCTTATGGCATGAAATATTCAATTCTCAAACAATGTTCTTAATCCATACTTAGGTTTATCCTAGCTTGACGTAAATCATGCTGGTTTTCTTGTCCTCTTTAAATGCTTTTCTCAGGGAAATTTTCAAGATGATATTGGGTTCTATTAAATGTTGATAAATTGGATTGAGCTAGTGAAAATTTATTAATTCATCCGAATTTGAAAAGTTCATCAATCTTGTATACTGTGTGCTTTTGGCTCCCTCTTTGATTCTTGTTTTTCTTAAAAATGGTGCAAGTTTTGTGGGCTGATTACACAATCCGTCACCTTATTCAAAGTTTCTGAGTGCTCCATAATTCATGGCCTTGAAATAATCTCGAATATAGGATATGAACAATATATGAACATTCGTAATTTGCTTTAGGCATATAATTAAATCATCACAACTACGGGTATGGTTCCCCTAACATAGTTGTGATACTTAATTTCAAATTAGCTCTAAATATGAATATTTGTAGTTCACTTAGTTGAATGCATTTCCTTTAATAAAATTGAGGTGTTCCATATAATCACCTAGTCTATGGCCCTCATATCGATATCTTAATTAGTGTAGAAAATGCCTTGAAATCTCGTAGTTTGCTTTAGGCGCGTTAATTAAATAAATTATCGTAGCTACGGGTACGGTTCCCATGACGTGGTTGTGACAATTAATTTCTAAAATCCGGGGGTACATTTATGCGACCCGGCCACAATTTAATCCTATTAATAAATTAAACATGTTTTAGATCATGGGTACGGTTCCCGTGATACTATTCGCAATGTGTACCAAACAAACAAGTGTACGACAATTGTAACTTGTTCAAGAAATAATTTCATAAATCCTAAAAAGCGGTTTGAAAGTTAAAAATGCAGATAGGTTTAAATTGTCTAATAAATCAGATAATTAGGACAAATAATAATAATTGAGCGACCGTGCTAAAACCACAGAACCCGAGAATACCTAACACCTTCTCCTGGGTTAACAGAATTCCTTATCCGAATTTCTGTATTTCGCAGACTGTAAAACAGAGTAAATCTTTCCTCGATTCGGGATTTAATCGGTGACTTGGGACACCATAAATCATCCAAAGTGGCGACTCTAAATCTAATAATTAATCTCGTTTCGATTGTCACTTTAATTGGAAAAAACTCCCTTATACCCCTTCCAGGTGTAGAAAAATGAGGTGTGATATTTATGTTCGACATCATTCGAACTAACACCTAACTGGACCTCAGACATAATTAAACATAGGCTATGTTCGACCTCGTTCGAATTAACACCTATTGGCCCTCGGCCATAATTAAACATAGGTTCTATTCGACCTCGTTCGAACTAACACCTAATTGTCCCTCAGCCATAATTAAACATAAGTAATGTTCGACCTTGTCCAAATTAACACCTATTGGCCCTCGACCGTAATTAAACTTAGATTATGTTTGACCTTGTTCAAACCAACACCTACTATCCCTCGGCCATAATTAAGGTTTGGTTATGTTCGACCAAGTTCGAACCAACACCTACTGGACCTCAGCCATAATTAAACTTAGGTTATGTTTGACCTTGGTCGAACTAACACCCAGTAAGTGAACCGACACCTACCGGCCCACCAAATTCTGGTCGCCACTCACCATTAAGTGATCACGGCTAGAAAATCAAGGCAACCAAGCGGCAGAATTAAAAAACATACAAACACGAACCATAGGAAGAGTATCAAAGGCAAATAACGAAGTTGGCATTTCATACTTAGAATATTGTTTTTACAAAGGCTCATGAAAACGCCAACAACTACACACAAAAATATACAAAAAGGTCGAAAAAAGAAAACTACTGGCCACCTTAGGCCTCGAAAGCGTCGCCCCCTCGACCTTCAACACCTTCATCATCGTTGTCTTCACCATCAGGATACACAACGTCATACCAAGCTTCCTACTCAAGCCGATCCACACCTTTGTCCTCTTCATCATCGCCGCCCTCCGGTGTAGCGGGGTCATATTCGCAAGCGGCTCGAGCTTCACGAGCCTTAACACGAGTAGTTTCGAAGACGTCCTCTGAAATGGTTCTCACCATCATTAATTCTCAAAATACATCCAACTAGTCCTCGGCGTGAATCCACTCCTCGTACAACTCTCGAGGAATATTAGGAAAATTTGAAGTATGGGAAGAAGATGGCTGAGCCAGCAATCAGGCCTTCTCGGACTCAAAAACGATAACTTGGTTGTAAGGAATATTAGGAAAATCTTAAGTACGGGAAGAAGATGGCTGAGCCAGCAATCAGGCCTTCTCGGATTCAAAACCGGTAACTTGGTCGTAAAGGCCAGAAACCTCTTTCTCCAGCTCTCCAATCCTCTCAACAAGCCTCTCTTCTTTAAGCCTAGCCGTCTCCAAGTCATTTTCTTGCTCAGAACAAAGAATATGGATCACGACCTCCAAAGCCTCTACCTTCCTTAGAGCCTCTGATCGAACAAACTCCGCCTTCTCGAGATCCTTTGCCTTCTCGGTGACCTTGACACAGAGAGCATCTGTTCTAAATTGACACTCCTCAGGCTGGGCAAACAGTGAGACCACCTGGATTTGGAGATTGATGCACTTGGCTTCAACCCCTTTGCTGACTTTGAGCTCTTCTTCGTTGCCTCTCAATGTCCCTTCAAGGATATTGCATTTCACGATGACCCTCACCAGCTCGTCGTCCTTCTTCTTCAACTAATCATGAAGGGCCTGCAAGTTGCTGCCCTCGCCAAAACGCCGGAGAATCTCCCCGATGCTTATCGTGATACTCAAGATACTTGCGCTCCAACTTCTCAAAAATTTTATTATGCCCCTCCTCCCTTCGAGAGCTTTCAATATCCAAAATCATGGTCTAAAAACATAAGAAAAAGAAACAAAAAATAAGGACGCCAACTAACAAAGATAAAACACAACAAAATGCTAGTCGGAAAATGAATCCCCAAAATACTCACCCTGAGGGTAAGGCCGGCTATGCTCCTCGATAGAGCAACGTGCCAAGCTCTTTGAGGGTTTCACCTTCTATGTCAGAGCAAAGAGGGCCGATATGGGGGAATACATTCTCCGTATTCTTCAAAATATCATGATTCATTGGGATTGTAATAGTCCTCGCTGACCCATCCAACCTCACCTAGAGTTAGGTAAACCCCTCCTTCATCATCCTTAGTTCAACGGCATCGATGTCTGAACCCATCACATAATCATATTTGGAAACACCTTTATTTCTCCCATCAGACGGCAAAGAAATATCGTCGACTGGTTGCAAAGTCAACAGCCCCTCTTGCCACAAAGTATCAGAAACCCTAGCGGTTAGTCCTTTGACTTCCATTGTCGTAGAAGGAAGGGATAAACCCTCAAAAACTTTGACTGATCTCGGAACCTCAGAATCTAGCTCGACGTTGTCTTTAAGAAATATGGTCGTTGTTTCATGGAGGGTGAAATCATCCATTATAGAATCTACGGCCCGAACAACCCCATCGCCAACATCCACTGACCTCTTCTAACGGGACACCAAGTACCCTTCATTTGGCAATGATTCAACTCCTCGTCCACAAGATGGTACAAAGGGGAAGCTAGAGGCTCCGCTGTCGGAATATTCGTAGATGACGAAATTGAGACCGAAGGAGCTGTAGGTAGAATCGAAGAGCGAGCAAACCTAGCCGCAGTCTTAGAGGGGGCAGAGGTCGAAGAGGAAGCAACTTTCCTCTTATAGAATGCAGGTGGGGGAGCTTTCGACCTCCTCGAAGGCCCTCGGGCTGGAAATGAAAGAAGCGCAAAAGAAAAGAAGATCAGCATAGCAAACTATAAGAGATAAGCGACTAAGAGGCCAAAATGAAGAAACTCACCAGTTAGGGAGGGATCAGGCCCAAACTTCTTAAAAATGCTCAGCCATTCACGAATTCCCATAATGTATGGGAGGAGCCGCCCGACCCAATCAGAAATGTCATCGACCAAAGGAGGAGGCATAGTTTTTGTTGCATAAGAAAGGAGAAAGAGATTAGAACCCACTACTAAGCAATTAAATCAAGTGCCTTAACTAAGAGAAGTTAGACACTTACGAGTGTAATTCCATGTTTTAGGGAAGTCGTCTACGTTGGCCACCACGTCTTCAATTTAACGAAGAAAAAATTGTGCCAGAATTGACAGTTTGCCTTGTCGTCCATCTTCACCACCAGGCATTTTTCCCCCCGATGGCGAAGGTTTAACATTGTCCCCTTATAGAAACTAGGGGTGAAGAGATGCATCAAATGCTGAAGTGTGATCTCAACCCCAGCCAATTCCGCAAACTTAGTTAGCATCCTAATGAGCTTGCAAATATGCGGTGCAAGCTGAGCCAGGCAAATGCCATAGAAATGGCAAAACTCTGCCAACGGGAAAAGGGAAAGAGTGTAGCCGACATAGAAGGGGTAGGTGTAGAACGCACAATACCCGAGGCAGTGGACCTATACCATATCCCGCTCTATAGGGACAACCTCGGTGTGCTTAAAATCCTAAGGAGTTCATATTTTAAGGTGATTGAATCATATAATATTTGTATGTTTAGTTTTTAAGTCAAACAAGTCGTAAAACAAAACATGGGCAAAAGTTGTCGCAAGTTACAATTATAATTTGACCTAAATTTTGGTCTAATGTCACTGAGCTTTTCTATAAATATACTTTGGTTTATGGGGAGATACACCCGTGAATTTGAAGATCTAAGAGTCTACTTTCTAATGCATTAAACCGTTCATCGATACAATGTCGGATAGAGAGATATTCGCATTTTTACAAGACTGCACAAACAGCTTCCTTGGGACCCACAAAGTCGATGGAAGCTTACCCTGTTATATAAAGTGATAACTTTGGTCTCTAAATATCATTTTCGACAAAATTATACCTCCAAGAAGCTCTAAACTCTCTCTAAGCATATCCTAAAGATTCATACACAAATCCAATGCCAAACCACCAAAGTTCTTCATCAAAAGTGTTGTAGAAGTGGTGGAGATCACTTATATGATATTGTTGATGTGTTGTGAGTTCTTTCAAGTTTAAGGAGGGTTGTTCTTGGAGTTTTTCTTGCTGTTTAAAGGTAATCTCTTCTCTTCTACATATGTTTGATCATATCTAAACCTTAGGTATGTTGTTTGAAGCTAGAAGTTATGAATTGATTTTCGTACGATACGTTTGTGTGTGTGTGTATATATATATATATATATATATATATATATATATATATATATCTGTGTGTGTGTATTTGTGTGTGTGTGTGTGTTTTTAATATGATATCTATATGAAAAGAAGAAGTGTAGATTAGTGTTTTGTTGCTAGTTAAGGACCGAGCTTGTCGCTCGATGTATCGTAAGCTAGCTATTCCTAAGCTTAACGTTGGCCCTATTGTTGTTTTTATATAGTATTATTGGGCAGTTCTCGTATTGTTAAGGTGCTGGATAAACAGATTAAGGGTTACTTGTTATTTTTATTGTTGTGACCTTGAGGGAGGTGAAAGAAACGGGGGAGATGCTATCTGATTTGCCATAGAATAAGCTTGTCGCATGGTAGCTAGTTGATGTGTTACTATTGTTGATAGTAGTGTTATTTCATTGGTGTAGATTATGTTGAAGAGGAGACCTTCCCACCATCTTAGTCGAAGGATAGACTTAAAGGTATGTAAGGCTTTCCCTTTATTCTTCTGTAGTGATGTCACCCTTTTAGGAGGTTCAAGGGGACGAGTCCTAGCGTATGTCTATGTTGACAGGTTAAGAGCCTTTAATAGTTCAAAAGTGAATATAGATAAGAAATGAGTTACTCGTAGTTATAATCCATGGATTATTCCTAGAAATAAGCAGAGACCTCAAGGAACTTATGTT
Organism: Nicotiana tabacum; assembly: GCF_000715075.1. Classification (NCBI taxonomy): domain Eukaryota; kingdom Viridiplantae; phylum Streptophyta; class Magnoliopsida; order Solanales; family Solanaceae; genus Nicotiana; species Nicotiana tabacum. The sequence continues at coordinate 71,392,782 of NC_134099.1, read as the reverse complement.
GAGTCTACAGCGAGAAGTATAGCCTTCATTTAATGGTAAATTATAATTGGCTCACGAGTAGAAAATATGAATAGAGCCTATTATCTTATCAAATGGCCGAAGTAGTTTTTGTTGGTTAGTGAAGGTAGCTATCAGAAGATCCCTAATGCTAATAAGAGAGAGTGGGAGATGTAAATTAAGAGATGTGATAAGTTTCTTAACAAACCCCCCCCCCTAAATTTAAAGGATGTAAATGAGAAAACTAACGAATGAAGAATAGATCGTATGTAGAAGAACGTAAGGTCACATAAGTTATGAAACGCATTGTACTACTAACTAGAATAATCATACGCATGTGGAAATAGTAATTATATTCTATACATTAAAGGAAGTAGAGATTGAGTTGACGAATGTGATGAGTCGTTTGAAACAATATGAAATACAAGCCCTACGATGTACCAAATGAATTTGTAAAGGCAAGATTATACGAATCTCGAAAGCCTTATAATAGTATGTCATGATGGATGTGTAAATCTAAGAGTAGTTATGGGTTTCCTCAAAGCTAATGAGTAGGTATTAAAAGTTTCCGAATACGAACTGAGAGTTACCAAAAGTATTTTATGTTATAGACACGAGTACCTAGCTTGTAAGATATTGATAGTTGCATGTTGTTGTAATGTTATTTATGCATAAGTATGTTCCCTATGGATGGTCTATGAACGCATAGGGGGATAATAAAGGTTAACATATGGACGGTCTATGAAACGCATAGGTAAGATAAAGGTTGGCTATGGACGGTCCCATGTGTACGCATAGTCCGACCCAAATATTTTGAGTCATACAGACGGTCTGCTTTGCTACGCATACGTGCCACCAGATAGTAGTGTTGTAGTGTACCTTATGGATGGTCTACCTTGTTAGGCATAAGAGCCACATTGTATTCTTATAATAAGTAACAACAACGATGCAACAAGAGATCACTTAGCCATAGTTGATAAAAATAGTTCAGAATCTTATGATAGGTTGAGTTTTCTCAATCAGATTGAAGAACCAAGTGGTCCAAGTGATAGCGATCTAGTAAGTCGATCTACAGTACATGGTAAGCTCACTCTTATTCTTATCATTTAGCAAACTATTGTTGTATTCATTCATGCTTTTCAGTTTTCATAATTTATTTATATGTATTTCTTTCTGCCTTACATACTTGGTAAATCTCATTATACTAATCTCCCATTGCTGGGCGCTGCACTTCATGCTTACAGGTGCAAGTAATCAGTTTTACGAGCCCTCAAAGTAGACAGGATTGATATTCAGCGGGAAATAGGTAAGACTCCATCTCTTCCGGAGTATAGCCAAGTCTAGAGGTCATGATATTGGATTTTGTTATAGACTTACAGGTAGGCCGGGCCCCTATCCTGATGATATTTTGATGTCAGATATTCTTAGAGGGTTTCTAGATATAGGATCAGTAGGTATAGTATATTTGTGGCCTCATAGGCCATTAATTATATTTTATTTCTGGGTTGTCCAGTATTGATACTTATAGTGCCCTTCTCGGCCCGAACATGTATTAATATTTTGAGTATGATGGCTAGCCGATATAATGCTTGGCCGCCTACAATATATTACGAGTTGCAGTCATGTTGTCCTATGTATGTTCTGGGTTACGTCCATCATTCAAGAGTTGCAAAGTGGTTTGCTTACGGCACAAAGTTCCAGCCACGCCTCACCTAGGTTGGGGTGTGATAGCTGAGCTAGGAAAATGCCATAGAAACAGCAAAACTCCTCTTCCAATAGGAGAAGGGGAAGTGTGTAGCCGCCATGGAAGGGGTAGGCGTAGAACGCACAATACCCAAGGCGGTGGACCTGTACCGTATCCCACTCTACATGGACTAACTCGATGCGAGCGGGAATTTGACCCTAAGGTCTAATAAATCAGCCTCATTCATCGCTGACTCAAAGACCTCGGGCTCAACATCAGGCATCTTCGTAAAATCAAACCTAATTTTCCCACCACGAGGAACTATCTCCTCCACCATAGGGAAGTCTTCATCCTCAACAGCAATAGAGATGCCCTCCGCAAGGGGAGGCAAAACCATCGCTAAGGGGACCGGGTTGTTTTCCTTGCTGGGACCAGAAGATATGTTAACCATAGTTCTGAAGAAAGAGAGGGTATTTAAGTAATGGAAAGTTGAGAGAAACGAAGATTGGTAGAGCAGGAGAAGAGGATAACAATAGAACAAGAAAAAGAGGGCATAAGGTTTTGATATGGGAAATCTGTGAAACACGAGTGTGTGACATCATATCCTTATTTATTAGAATTCAAGCATCGAAACCAAGAAATTATGCCATCATTACCTAGCACCAGTATCGAAGCGACAAATCCAATCAACAAACACCCGTGAAACGATGCAAAACATCGGGAAAACACACCATAATGATGCATGACGTCATGACGTCACTTTGATCCAGAAACGAAGTGACTCCAAAAGTTGCAGCTCACGAAAGGCCACGTTGCCAGCTCATCTCAAACATCGCAACCTGACGCACCCGTTCACTCTTCTCGACCACGACAAACAGAGTCCGCTCATCAAGGCCGTCTGAGGCCAGCCTCAACAAGCGGAGGGACTAACTGTATAGGTCAAAATCTAACCTAAAGTATTTAAGACAATAATGCTAAAGGAAGATTCTTCAAGCCATCATCAGTTGAGGTTGACCAAGAAGCAGCGAGATTCATGGTCGAGGCGTCAACAACGGTCGAGAACCGTTGACAGAGCTGTAACAACTAGTTTTCAAAATAAAGTTTTAAAGAGAATATTCTAGTGGATATTTTCTACACTTGTACTATTAGGATTTGTTAGGAATATGTCTCATATAAAGAGGGAGAGAGACAATGATGTAGGAGGGATATTCATTTGCAAGAACATATTTTGATTAAAAAATTCTCTCTATAACTAAGATACAAACAACCCCTTTTTTACCAAGATTCTTGTCCACATCATTCCATACATTCTACCAGATCCGAGGATAATTCGAATCTTCAAGGATCTATTTGTCATTCATCATTGTTAGGAGGAATAACATATATTTCCTCCTTTATTGGGTGAATCATTCCTTTATTTTACTTGAATGCCATTTAATGTTGCTCATTGTTATTTAATGCTCCATTATTACTCATTTTACTTGGAATGATTGTTGCACACCATTATTGTGTTTCTTACAGATATGTCCCATGTTAGTTACACATTCATAAATCACATCTAGAAATATTATTGTTAACTAGGTTTAACCCCTTAATACAAAAATTTAATTAGCTGAGCCAATGAGTTGCACTTTTTGGTCAAACAAAAACAAGTCTCTGCCCAGTTGACCCTTCTTCGCGATCGTGGATGAAGCCTCGCAATCGCGAAGGAAAACCTTGCCAAGTCCTAAGATCATTCATCTTGAACGCAGGGTGCCCTTCGTGAACGCAAAGAGTAACAAAGTTGCCCCCCTCCCAAGCCACTTTTCCCTATGCGAACACAGGCCCTTTATCGCACGCAAAGGCTGTAGGTTCCAGACCTGCGGATTGGGTATCAGAACGCGAAGAAAATTTTTCCAGTTCCCCAAATTCCTTCTTTGCAAATGCGACACAACCTCCGTTATGGCGAAGAAGGAAACCAAAACCAGTAGTGGCAGATTTTTAAACTTAGCTCTGGGTTGTCCGAAACTCACTCGAGCCACCCGAGATGCTGCCCAATTGTACAACAAGTCCATTAACATAATACATACCTACTTGAGCCATCAGAATGCATAAAAAAATCAAAACTAAGAATCGCACCCGTAAACCAAGTTGAATCAAATTATGAACTTCAAGCTTTTCAACTTACTTCGAACGTGCCAAATCATACTTAGATTACTCGGAAATAAACCAAATTTTGTGTACAAGTAATAAATCACCATGCATGAGTACTACCTGGTTTGGAATTCCAAACGAGCCTTGATAATGCCAAAGTCTACTCCGAACCAAATTTAAGGAACTGGAAAACCTTCAATGTACCAACTTTCAACATTATGTGTCGAAACACTCCCGGATTATCCGAAATCAGATCCGAACACACGGCCAAGTCCAAAAGCATCATACAAACCTATTGAAACCGTCAAATCCTAGTTACGAGGTCGTTTACTAAAGACTAACTCAAGTCAAACTTAGCCATCTTCGGCCACTATTAAGGAACCAAGTGTTCTGATTTCAACCTAAAACATTCCAAACCCAACTAAACCATACCTGCAAGTCATAAAACAATAAAGGCGCATACGGAGAGTCTTAATTAGGGGAATGATGATCCAGAAACCAGTCAGGTCATTATATTCTCCACCTATTAAACAAATGTTCATTCTCGAATAGGTCTACAAGTCATACCTGGAGTGCTGAATAGGTGTGGATATCTGCTCCACATGTCCTCCTCGGTCTCCCAAATTGCCTCCTTGACTGGTTGACCCCTTCACTAGACCTTTATCGCAAAAATCTTCTTAGACCTTAACTAGCGAACCTACCTATAAACAATGGCAATTGGCTCATCTTCATAACCCAAGCTCTTATCTAGCATAAACATGCTATAGTCTAACACATGCGACCTGTCGGCGTGATTTTCTGAAGCATAGACACGTGGAAAACTGGATGAACTCCTGATAGACTGGGAGGAAAAGCAAGCTCATAAACAACCTCCCTAACTCGCCTCAACACCTCAAATGGGCCAATAAACCTTGGGCTCAGCTTACACTTCTTCCCGAACCTCATGATTCCCGTCATTGGCGAGACTTTCAATAGAACCCTCTCGCCCACCATGAATGATAAATCATGCGCCTTCTGATCCGCGTAACTCTTCTATCTAGATTGTGCTATGCGAAGTTGCTCCTGAATCAACTTTACCTTCTACAAGGCATCCTTCACTAAATCAGTTCCATATAACCTTGCCTCGCCGGGCTCAAACCATCTGATAGGCGAACGTCATCGCCGACCATATAAAGTCTTAAATGGGGCCATCTCGATGTTGGACTGATAATTGTTGTTATAAATAAACTCAACCAAAGGCAAGAATCGATCCCATTGCCCTCTAAAGTCAATCACACAGGCTTTGAGTATATCCTCTAGGATATGAACAATCTATTCCAGCTGCCCATCAGTCCGCGGAAGAAAAGCTGTGTTGAGCTCTACCTGGGTACCCAACTCGCTCTATACCACTCTCCTAAAATGCGAACTAAACTAAGGGCCTCTATCTGAAATGGTGGAAATAGGCACACCATGAAACCAGACAATCTCCTAAATGTGAATCTGGGCCAACCTCTCTGACGATTATGTAGTCATCACTGGAATAAAGTGTGATGACTTGGTTAGCATGTCGACAATGACCCAAACGGCATCAATCTTCCTCAACGCCTTTGATAACCCAACTACAAAATCCATAGTGATACACTACCATTTTCACTCCAATATAACCATCTACTGAAGTAGGCTATCTGGACTTTGGTGCTCATACTTAACCTGCTGGCAATTTAGGCATCTTGCTACATACTCAACTATGTCCTTCTTCATCCATCGCCACCAATAATGCTGCCTTAGGTTGTGATACATCTTTATAGCACCTGGATCAATAGAATACCGAGAGTTGTGTGCCTCCTCTAAAATCTTCTCCCTCAAGCCATCAACATTAGGAACACATAAGCGACCCTGGAGTCGTAGAACACGATCATCGCCGATAGTAACATCCTTGGCCCCACCTTGTAGTACTGTCTCCCTAAGAACTAGCAAGTGTGGATCATCATACTGACGAGCCTTGATCCGCTCAAATAATAAAGACTGAGCCACAATGCATGAAAGAACTCGACTGGGATCCAAAATATCCAACCTCAGAAGTCTGTTAGCCAAGGACTGAATGACCCAAGCCAATGATTTCTCCTATATGGAAATGAATATCAAACTACCCATACTGTCGGCCTTTCTATTCAAGTCATCCGCAACCGCATTCGCCTTGTCCGAATGATAAAGGATGGTTATATCATAGTCCTTTAGTAACTCAAGCCACATGCGCTTCCTCAAATTGAGATCCCTCTACTTGAAAAAATGCTACAAGCTACGATGATCGGTGTAAACTTCACAAGACACCCCATAAAGATAATGCCTCCAGATCTTGAATGCATGAACTATCACGGCCAACTCCAAATTGTGTACATGGTAATTCTTCTCTTGGGGCTTCAGCTGACATGAATCATATGCAATAAATTTCCCCTCCTGCATCAATACACAAACTAGGCCAACGCGCGAAGCGTCACAATACACAATATACATCCCTGAACTGGAAGGCAACACTAACACCAGTGTTGTAGTTAATGCGGCCTTGAATTTCTAAAAGCTCACCTCGCAATCATCGGATCACTGGAACGCAGCACCTTATGGGTCAATCTAGTCAAAGGTGTCGCAATAGATGAGAAGCCTTCCACGAACCGACGATAATAACATACCAACCCCAAGAAGTTCTTGATCTCGATCGCTGTGGTAGGACTAGGCCAACTCTAAACAAGCCTCGATATTCCTGGGATCTACCTTAATACCCCCACATGATACAACATGCCCCAAGAATGCCACATAATCTAACTAGAACTCGCACTTGGAGAACTTAACATATAGCTTCTGTTGCCGCAAGGTCAGAAGCACAACTGTCAAATGTTGCTCGTGCTCCTCTATACTACACGAGTAGATCAATATGTCATCAATGATGACAATGATAAACGAGTCAATATATGGCTTGAACACCCGGTTCATCAAATCCATAAACGCCACTAAGGCGTTGGTCAAGCCGAAGGACATCACTAGAAACTCATAGTGGCCATATCTAGTACAGAAAGCCATCTTCGAAACATCCGAAGCACGGATAATTAGCTGATGATACCTAGATCTCAAGTTGATCTTAGAGAACACCCTGGCACCCTACAACTGGTAAAACAAATCATCAATGCACGACAACAAGTGCTTGTTCTTAATGGTAACCTTGTTCAACTTGCGTTAATCCATGCACATCTGCTTAGTCCCATTCTTTTTTACACAAGCAACACTGCTGCACTCCAAGGTGACACACTCGGCCTGACGAACCCCTTAGCTAGCAAATGCTCAACTAGTTCTTTCAACTTCTTCAACTCTTCCAAAGACATGTGGTATGGTCGAACAGAGATAGGCTGGGTACAGGGCATCAAATCAATATAAAAATCGATATCACGATCTGGTGGCATGCCTAGTAGATCAGAAGGAAACACATCGGAGAACTCCCGCACCACGAGCACTGAATCAATCGTGGGAGTCTCTCCAGTAGTATCCCGAACATAATCTAGATAAGCCAAACAACCCTTCTCGACCATATGTCGAGCCTTCAAGAAAGAAATAACCCGACTGGATGTACTAATAGATGAACCCCTCCACTGCAACCTAGGAAACTCTGGCATCTCCGGGGTAACAGTCTTGGTATGGCAATCAAGAATTTAATGGTATGAAGACGTCCAGTCCATGCCCATGATGACCTCGAAGTCGGTCATGTCAAGCAATCGAAGATCCGCTCTAGTATCATAACTACAGAAAGTTACAATACAATACTAGTAAATCTGATCCATAACAACAGAATTTCCCACTGGCGCGGACACATATACATGAGCACCCAAGAACTCACGAAAAACACCTAGAAAATGAGCAAATAGAGATGAAACATATAAATACGTAGACCCTGGATCAAATATACCAAAGCATCCCTACCGTAGATAGAAATAATACTTCTGATCACGGTGTCGGAGACTACTACATCTGGTCTGGCTGGAAAGGCATAAAACCTAGATGGAGCGCTACCTGACTGGCTTCCACCTCTAGGGCTAACCCTACCCACCTGCCTCCGCCTCTGGCAGGCCGAATGACTGGTGCGGCAGTTGGTGCGGTGATCATGGGCTGATGGCCCTGTCGTACTACCTTGTCTTGGAGCCTGGGGCAGAATCTCCTTACATGACCAAGATCCCCGCACTCATAACAACCTATCGGTGCCGAAGATGACTGACCCTGAGTCTGACCCTAGGGACCTGAATACCAACTGCAAGAACCCTTAGCCAGTTGATGGTAGGAGCTCTATGGAATGGAACTGAAATAGGGCCGCACTAGAGCACCTCGAGAAGGCGGTGATGCTGAATACATGGGCCTGTTAGACTGGCCAATCACAAACTAACCCCTGCCCCCAGATGGGGCACCACTAAACCCTCTAGAATATTGAGACTGATTGTCCTTCGGCACTTGCTCTTAGCCCTACTATCAAATACCCTCGATCTTCCGAGCTAACTCCACAACCTGCTCATAAGGAGTTCTAATCTCAATCTTGCGGGCCATAATGACCTGGATACCATAGTGCAAGCCCCCAATAAACCTCTACACTCTATCTACATCAGTGGGGAGTATCATAAGTGCATGACGAGACAACTCAGAGAATCTCGCCTCATAATCTATCACAGACATCTAACCTTATTGGAGCCCTTCGAACTGACCCCGTAACTCTTCCCTCTAAAATGGTAGAATATATCTCTCCAGAAAGAGATGTGTGAACTAGTCCCAAGTCAAGGGAGGAGAATCTACTAGTCTATTGAGAAGATAGGACTGCCACCATCTACGGGCCCTGCCCTCCACCAGAATGTGGTAAAGTCCACCCCATGGGACTCTAATACTCTCATGTTGTGCAGTCTGTCCCTACAATGATCAATAATGTTTTGAGGTTAATCATGTTGCTCATCACCAAAGGCGGGAAGGTGTAGCCTGGTCCATCTATCTAAGAGCTTGTACGGCTCGCTGGTCGCGGCTGGTCTGGGCTCTGTTATAGCTGTTGTAACTTGTCGAGACTCACCTGCAAGTAGTTCACCCGGGGTCTGATATACGGTAGAAGCATGCCCTGGATCCTGAGTGGTAGGGGTCTGTTCTCCCCCTCCCGCCTGAGATGTGACTGAGTCCGCTGGAAATAAACCAGCCTATGTCATAGAGTCCATGAACCACAGCATACTGCCCATGACCTCCTGGCATCCTAGCGCAGACATGATATCCACTGGGGCCGGCTCAGCTGCAGGTACCTCGTTCTGATCCTCAATAACATGATCCTCCACTAGATCCACTGGTGGCACAACAAGAGCAACTCTAGGATACCCTCGTCCTCTGGAAGGAGCTGGAGTCATCCCTTGACCTCTGCCTTGACCTCTTGCAATAGGAGGCTAGCTCCTCTACCGTCGGGTACATCTGCCGTGCGCATTCTCACCATCTGTGAGAGAATAAGAGAAAGATACTTAGCACAACATCAATTGCACGATACGAGATAATGAAAGAGAAGTTTCCTAATACCCTATAGTCTTTTGAAGATAAGTACGAACGTCTCCGTACCGATCCAAAAGACTCTACTAGGCCCGCTCATAACTTGTGAGACCTATGTGAACCTAGGGCTTTGATACCAAACTGTCACGACTCAATTTCCCACTATAGGCCGTGATGGCGCCCAATGTTGCTGCTAGGCAAGCCAACAGTGAATTATCCATGAAATTATTCATTTAATATTTTTAAAGTAATTGGTTTTATATAATAAAAGAATGATTAATAGGTGATTGTAGTAATTTAAAGCATAAAATAACGAAAGAGTGAAATACTGAATTTAATAATCAAAACCATAAAATGTCTACTAGAATCTCCTAAAACCAGGTGTCACAAGTGCATGAGAAAACTAGTAGAATATACAAAACATCATATACCACCCTCTGGAGTAAGATAGACAAAAAAATACAATAAGAAGAGACTTTGGGCGCTGCAAAACGGGCATAGATATCAGCTCACCACTAGGTCTCCAGGTAGCGGAGGTACGTGCCTGTATGGCCGCCAGATACACCTGCCTCAGATCCTACACGATAAGTGCAGACGTGTAGCATGAGTATATAAACAACATGTACCTAGTAAGTATCTAGTCTAACCTCGAACAAGTAGTGACAAGGGGTCGACATTGATACTTACAAAGGGTAAATAAATAAAGTGCAGAAATTATAAATAGGCATGGAATACATCAGTAATAACGCAATAATGAAAAATAAATAAGTGATTCCTTAACTAGATATCACTTTAAATCTCCAACTATCATATACTAATTTCAACAAATAAGAGCCATCAAGTTATTATAAATTCATAAGTCATGGAAGAAATATCAAATATAATCGGACTTCGAGCAATATCACACAATATTTATGATGAGGTCGTACGGCCTGATGCAGAATAATGTGTACACTGTCGAGGGTTGACTGGCACGAACCATAGATGCATATATTATACTGCCGAGGCGTTCGTCCTGATCCACTGGAAGAGAGAATACTCTATGAACTCCGATTAACGGCTACTACATAAGAATAATACTCAAGGAAAGTATAATTTCCACCAACAGTCAAGTAACCCGTCAAAACTCAAGGTAGTGAAAATCATTCTTTACAAATCCTTTTATCCAATCTTCATATATAATTTAAGGAATTAAACAAACAAGTTGGGCACAAATAATACAAGAAATACATGGTAGAGTCCTAAAACTACCTAGACATAAGCATGATTTTAGCTATATACGAACTCTCATCACATCGTACGCACGTAGCACTCATAATTATTAGCAAACAATCACTTATAGCACCTATGGGGAATAATTTTCTCTTACAAGGTTGGGCAAGAAATTAACCCGTTTTCAAGTTCTCTTTCCGGTCCACAATTCAGACTAAAGCATCAAATCGGTGCCACGCAATCTGAAATTAGCCAAATATTGTATAAATTAATCAGTATATGCTCAAAAGTTTATAATTTAACTATTAGAGTAATTACCCGACCCAAATTTAGAAGATTTCTAAAATTCACTCTCGGGGCCCATGTGCCCGAATTTCGAAAATTTTTGTAAATAAAAGTTACCCATAGCCTCACGAATACAAATATATAATTTCTTCTCAATTCTATAATCATTTTCGTGGTCTAATCTCATTTTTATCAAAACCTAGAGTTTTTAGCTAAATCCTAAATTTTAAACAATTTATATGTTGAAATCTCCCATAATCTGTGTATTAAACTCACATTAGGTACTAATTACTTACCTTACGATGATACGTGAAAAATCCCTCTCCAAGAGCTCCAAAATTGACTAACCCAAAGTGAAATAAGAGAAAATGAACCCAATCCCCGATTTAATCAAGTCTCTACCCAGCTGACCCTTCTTCGTGATCGCGGAAGAAGCCTCGCATTCGCGAAGGCAAACCTGGCCCAGGCCGTGATATCCTTCATCGCGAACGCGGGTTCTCCTTCACGAACAAGAAGAGTAAAGTTTCCCCCCTCCCAGGCCCTTTTTCCCCTGCGCGTACGCGGGCCCTTTCTTGCGAACACGAAGGCCACATGTCCCAGACATTCGCGAACGCGGACTGGGTATCGCGAACGCGAAGAAAAATTTCCCAGTCCCCAAAATTCCTTCTCCGCGAATGTGACACACACGAACGCCAAGAAGGAAACAAGAATTAATAGTGACAGATTTTAAGACTTAGCTTCGGGTGGTCAGAAACTCACCCGAGCCACCGGTGATCCCACCCAATTGCACCAACAAGTTGATAAATACAATTCGAACCTGCTCGAACCCTCGGAACGCATAAAAAAATTTCAAAACTAAGAAGCACCCAAAAACCAAATTTAATCAAATTATGCACTTCAAGCTTTTCAACTTACTTCGAACGCGCCGAAACATACTTAGACTACTCGGAATGAAACCAAATTTTGCGTACAAGTCATAAATCACCATACAAAACTATTCCCAGGTTCGAAATCCCAAACTGGCCTCAATAATACCAAAGGTAACTCCGCACCAAATTTAAAGAATTTGAAAATCTTCAATGCGCCAACTTTCAACATTAAGTGCCGAAACACTCCTGGATTATCCAAAACCCGATCCAAACACACGCCCAAGTCAAAAATCATCATACGAACCTATTGGAACCATCAAATTCCGGTTCCAATGTCATTTACCAAAAATATTGACTCAAGTCAAGCTTAGCCATCTTTGGCCAGTATTAAGAAACCAAATATTCTGATTTCAACTTGTACCCTTCCAAACCCAAGTCAATCATCCCCGCAAGTCATAAAATAGTAAAGGCACATACATGGAGTCTTAATTAAGGGAAGGGGGATCTAGAAAGAAAAACGACCAGTCGGGTCGTTACAACTTTGGTGCCACACTGGGGGAAAAGGTTTCTGAATGAAGTTTTTGGAATCCGATTCCTTCAATATTGGAGGTGCTCTTGGAATCTGATCAACCCTCGAATTATAAGTTTCCATATTCTTGTCATTTGCCCCTATCTTCTCCACCCATTTTGTCAATGCTTCGAGCTTTTGCATTACCTCAGAAGTTTCCCCGGGCCTGGACCTATCAGATTTTGTGACCATCTGTTCTTCTCCAACCTGTTCAGATTCAGCCGCGTTGTATGCGTGATTTTGACTCTGCAGTTGGGCTATTACAACTTGTTGAGCTTGCAACATCGCAAAACTCAAGGTTAGGTAACTCCATCACCTTCCCCCTTCAGGTGCCTCTTGAACTGATGGTTGGGGTGCTCCGTGAATGTTGTAATCGGGACTAATCAGTATGTTGATATTGATAGCAACCTGTGAATTGGCATCGACTGGGTCAGCAATCGGAACACCATTAGGGTCGACATAGGGCACGCCGTTGCTTGGCACCACGTAATTATTTTTGTCGTGATGGTCGGGCTCGATGTTAACACTCAAGTGAGTAGATTGGGAATTTGACATATTGAATGATCCTAAAATCAAACTTCAAAAAACAAGCGTAAAATAGAGTGTATTACAAAGATTCGTATTAAATCACTACTACTATCCTTAGCCCCACAGTGGGTAGCCAAACTATTTACCCTTAAAATGAGAAACAATTAAATTTGTACGTGATTTAAGGGATACGTAATTTAATTTAACACAAATAATCAAAGAAACAACAAATAATAGAATTAAAAGAAAACAAAACCATCAAACCAAATATGATGAAATAACTAAGCCTGCCGTTATGTTCGAATGCTAGGAACTGGTTTCAATCGAGCCCTTGGGAGGACGCTCGGTTTCAGTTGAATGACATAATAGCTAAAGAACACTTGAACAATTGCTAAAAGATAAAAGTAAACTTTATTACTTTGATATGCATGCCAACAATGGTTAAAAAATAAAAAGAGATTCTCCCTTTTATATAGTAGGAGAGTTTCAACCCTAGTACAAGTCCTTCCTTTTTTTCCCAAGAAAACGCGATCCGCAGTTAATATCGGGCACGATCTACGCAATAATATCTGGCGGTGGGGGATATTTCGGCTCCTCGTTTGTTGTTTTTAACCGTCTTCCCTTCAACCTCGATTCTTCGTTTCGCTCGAGCTTGATTTTTCCCATGTTTGGCCATGCTCAGTTACGTATCATTCGTCTACTTCGGGCTCTGATCTGTGGGCACCCTCGGTCTTACCCGAGCCAGTGCCGAATCACGTTATCCCTTGTTTCTTCATTAGGAAATCGGAGTAACTTTATCTCCGATTTTAAACATACACAATATTATTATAGTATTATTATTTTGTCCGTTACTAAAATGAAGCAAATCTTATCAAATACTTAGATTTATTAGTTTCTCACCAAATCATATGGATTTTTCTCTCTTTTTCGTCTCCTTACGCTGTTTTTTTGTCAACTAGCTTGGTAGTGCCTGTGCCACTTGTGTTAGACAGAGATGTTCTTTTATTTAACTTTTAAGAAAATGATGCTTTAATGTCACTAGGATAGACAAAGTGCATGCCGACTTCTGTTTGTAATTTGAAAGATTAAGTTCTAAAAAATTGGCTATGTCACGATAAATATCACATTATGGTGGATGTCTACTCTTCTTCCATGATTTTTCATTTCAAATGCTTAATGACATATTCAATGACATATTTTGTATGTTCAATGACATATTCCATGACATATTTTCTTCACTTTTTATGCCTATATAAAGGCCTTGTAATAGATAGGAAAATACACACAATTAAAGAAGAAAATCTTTTCCTTCTCTCTTTCTCTATATATCTCTTAACTTGTTTTTTCTTGTTCTATATTGATATTTTTGAGCTACAATTCTTAACATGTTATCAGCACGACTCTAGCCTTGTCGAAAGTTAAGTGCAATTCTTCATCCGAAAGGTATAACAGGTTATCTTCTACATTTCTTCTTCTCCTCTTGTCATTCTAGTGGTATTGTATTGTATGAATTAAGTCAAATTGTTATCATGATAACTGATCATTACGAATCAATATGAATCACACTACACTGTGGCAAACATGATAAATTGCTAGTTATTGGCGTTAAAATCCATCACCTTAAACCTATATTATTATGTATATTTTGTCTTCATTTATAGAAATTGTTGTTTGATATAATACGTAACCTTTCATTCTCAAATCTGCATAAGTACTAATAAATAGATTAATGTTATCATTATCACTATATGTTTTATATGGCAACACAATTTAAACATTCGTAATGTTTATATCCATTTATTTATTTTCACTATCATCTTAATCATTTCTAATTCATTTATTTTCTTTGATAGCTTTTACTATGTCAAATTTGTCAAAGCTTGAGTTTGTGGCACTTGACATTTCTGGAAAGAATTACCTATCATGGGTTCTTGATGCTGAGATTCACTTAGCCGCTAAAGGCCTTGGTAACACCATTACTCAGGGTAATGAGGCATCAAGCCAGGACAAGGCGAAGGCCATGATTTTCCTTCGTCATCATTTGGATGAAGGTTTGAAGGTAGAATATTTAACAGTGAAAGATCCACTTGAATTGTGGACTGGCCTGAAGGAAAGGTATGATCACCTTAAGGCTACGGTATTGCCAAAGGCTCGATATGAGTGGATGCACTTACGATTGCAAGATTTTAAAATTGTAAGTGAGTATAACTCTGTTGTATTTCGAATAACTTCTCAATTGAAATTATGTGGGGAAGTTATGAATGATGAGGATTTGCTGGAAAAAACTCTTACAACTTTCTATGCCTCAAATATGGTATTACAACAGCAATACCGTGAAAGGGAGTTTAAAAATTATTCTGAATTGATCTCATGCCTTCTGGTGGCTGAGCAACATAACACCCTTTTACTAAAAAATCATGAAGCTCGTCCCACAGGGTCAGCTCCGCTTTCTGAAGCAAATATGGCAGCTAGACGTGATAAGTCTGGAAAAAGACAGAATAATAATCATGGCCATATGAATGTACATAGGTATGGCAATGGTAAGAGACGATATGATAGTCGTCATCGTGGTGGTCATGGAAAACGAGAGAACAATATGGATTCTCAAAACAATCCTTCAAGAGGCAAAAGTGCTAACTGCCACCGCTGTGGCATGAAAGGTCATTGGAAAATTAAATGTCGTGCACCTGAGTATTTTGTCAGGCTTTATCAAAACTCCATCAAAAGAAAGGCAAATAATATTGGAGCATCTTCTGCTAATGCCCCAGTGGAGTCACACTTGACCTTTAAAAATAATTTTGAGGCAGGGCCTTCAAACAAAAATGATGACAATGCCGAGGCAAATCTTGCTTCGAAAGATGATGATTTTCAAGGCCTCGATGATCTTACTCATTTGGAAGTTGAAGATTTCTTTGGAGATCAAAACTAAAGTTTGATCATTTTATTGGGGAATGCAATTATGTTGTTATTTTCAGTGTTTTTATCTCATCTAAAGTTGTTTTTATTTTTAAGTAGTACTTAAGTTGTCTTATGTTGTTGTTGGAGATATTTTTTTTCTGTATTTCTCATGATGTACTTTTATTCTTTGTTTTATGAAGAAATTAAAATTCCCCAGTCTTCAATTGGAACCAAGATGAGTAATGAAGATTTATGTCTTTTGGATAATGCTACAACTCACACAATATTAAGAGAAAAGAAATTTTTCTCTTATTTGGTTATGAAAAAGGCCTATGTTAATACAATATCCGGTAGTACAAAGTTGATTGAGGGCTCCGGAAGAGCGGCTTTATTATTACCCGAAGGAACGATATTAACTATTGATAATGCATTGTATTGTAGTAAGTCTCAAAGAAACTTGTTGAGTTTCAAAGCTATTCGCCAAAATGGCTACCATGTTGAGACATCAAACGAACGAAAGGTTGAATACCTTTATATTACTACAATAAAAGCGGGTAAAAGATATGTGCATGAAAAATTACCCGCATTTTCTTCTGGGTTGTACCACACAAACATTGGTGTGGTTGAATCACATGCCATAGTAAACAAAAAGTTTACTACTTCTAATGATTTTATCATTTGGCATGACCGGTTGGGTCATCCCAGTTCTAACATGATGCGCAGAATAATAGAGAATTCAAATGGACACACATTGAAGAACAAGAAGATTCTTCAATTTAAGGAATTCTCCTGTGTTGCTTGCTCTAAAGGAAAATTGGTTATTAAACCATCAGCAGCTAAATTGGGATTGAATCCCCTGCATTTCTAGAACGTATACAGGGTGATATATGTGGGCCTATACACCCTCCATGTGGACCATTCAAGTATTTTATGGTCTTGATAGACGCATCTACAAGATGGTCACAGGTGTGCTTATTGTCAACTCGTAACATGGCATTTGCGAGATTGTTGGCCCAAATAATAAGGTTAAGAGCACAATTTCCAGATTATGCAATTAAGACAATTCGTCTTGATAATGCTGGTGAATTTACATCTCAAGTCTTTACTGATTATTGTATGGCCACTGGAATAAAAGTTGAGCATCCGGTTGCTCATGTTCATACTCAAAATGGTCTAGCAGAATCATTGATTAAACGCCTCCAATTAATAGCTAGACCATTACTAATGAGGACAAAACTTTCCCTTTCAGTGTGGGGACATGCTATTTTGCATGCAGCAGCACTTGTGCGCATAAGGCCAACCAGTTATCATGAAGTCTCCCCATTACAGTTGGTTTTTGATCAGGAGCCAAATATTTCCCATCTAAGAATTTTTGGATATGCGGTACATGCTCCAATTGCTCCACCACAACGCACAAAGATGGGCCCCCAAAGAAGGTTGGGAGTATACGTAGGTTATGAATCTCCTTCTATTATTAAATATCTGGAGCCTATGACAGGAGATTTGTTTATAGCCAGATTTGTTGATTGTCATTTTGATGAATCAGTTTTTCCAACATTAGGGAGAGAAAATAAACAGGTGGAAAAAGGGATAGATTGGAACGTATTATCTTTATCTCATTTGGATACTCGTACAAATCAATGTGAACGAGAAGTTCAAAAGATCATTTATATGCAAAATGTTGCAAATCAATTGCCAGATGCATTTACTAACCTTCCACGGGTTACTAAATCGCATATTCCAGCTGTAAATGCTCCAATTCGAATTGATGTCTCAGTTGGACAGTATGATAATGAAAAAGAGTCTAGTCCACGCCTTAAACTTGGTATACCAATCGTTCCAAGGATAAGAACCCCCGAAATAGGAAAGGAGCGAATGATCAAGTTGATCATAACATAGAGGCAATTGCTCAAGAGGAGCATAAAGACAAAATAATTGATAAAACCTCACAGGAGGTTCTAGTACCTGGAAATGATGAAAATAAAGAGATCTCAATAAGTTATGTCTCTACGGAAAAAAGGTGGAACCGAAATAACGCTATTGTTGACAATAATTTTGCATATAATGTTGCAGTTGAAGTAATGCAACAAGATGGGGATCTTGAGCCAAAATCTATCGATGAATGTAGACGGAGAAATGAATGGCCAAAATGGAAAGATGCAATTCAAGTGGAATTGGCTTCACTCGAAAAACATGAAGTTTTTGGACCAATAGTCCAAACACCTGAAGGTGTCAAGCCAGTGGGGTACAAATGGGTTTTGTGCGAAAACAAAATGAAAAAGGTGAAATCATAAGGCATAAAGCACGACTTGTGGCACAAGGGTTTTCGCAAAGGCCTGGCATTAATTATATGGAGACATATTCTCCTGTGGTAGATGCAATTACCTTCAGGTATTTAATAAATTTGGCAGTCCATGAAAAACTTGATATGAGGTTGATGGACGTTGTCACATCCTACTTATATGGCTCACTAGACAATGAGATTTTTATGAAAATCCCCGAAGGATTTAAAGTTCCTGAAACACATAAAAGTTCAAGAGAAACTTGTTCAATAAAACTTCAGAAATCCTTATACGGATTGAAGCAATCAGGGAGGATGTGGTACAATCGCCTTAGCGGGTATTTGCTAAACCAAGGGTACAAAAATGACCCTATTTGCCCTTGTGTCTTTATTAAGAGGTCTGGATCTGAATTTGTCATCATAGCTGTATATGTTGATGACTTGAATATCATTGGCACTTCTAAAGAGCTTCCCAAAGCCATAGAATGTTTAAAAAAGGAATTCGAGATGAAAGATCTCGGAAAGACAAAATTATGTCTTGGTTTGCAAATTGAACATTTGGCAAACGGAATTTTTGTTCATCAATCTGCCTACATAGAAAAGGTATTGAAACGGTTTTACATGGATGGAGCACATCCATTAAGTACTCCGATGGTTGTTCGATCACTTGATGTGAATAAGTATCCGTTCCGACCTCAAGAAAAGAATGAAGAGCTTCTTGGTCTTGAAGTACCATATCTTAGTACAATTGATGTAAAAATATATATTGCTAACACTACAAGGCCTGACATAACTTTTTCGGTTAATGTCTTAGCAAGATATTGCTCTGCTCCTACAAGGAGACACTGGAATGGGATCAAACACATATTGCGATATCTAAAAGGGACTACCGATATGGGCTTATTTTATGGCAATGATTGCAATCCCGATCTTGTTGGTTATGCCGATGCTGGGTATTTATCTGACCCGCATAAGGCTCGATCTCAAACAGGTTATGTGTTTACATGTGGCGGCACTGTCATATCTTGGCGATCGACTAAGCAATCAATCGTGGCTACTTCTTCTAATCATGCTGAGATAATTGCTATTCATGAAGCAAGTCGAGAATGTATTTGGTTGAGGTTTATAATACATCTTATCCAAGACAAATGTGGTTTGAAGTGTGACAAACTACCCACAATTTTGTATGAAGACAATGCAGCATGCATAGCCCAATTGAAGGGAGGATTCATAAAAGGAGATAGGACAAAGCACATTTCACCAAAGTTCTTTTTTACGCATGATCTTCAACAAAATGGTGAAATTAGTGTTCAACAGATTCGTTCATGTGAAAATTTGGCTGATCTGTTCACTAAGGCATTACCAACCTCAACATTTGAGAAGTTGAGACAGAAGATTGGAATGCGCCGTCTTCGAGAAATAAAATGATGTTTTCATGAGGGGGAGTAAGATACGCGTTGTACTCTTTTTCCCTTAACCTAGGTTTTGTCCCACTAGGTTTTACTGGTAAGGTTTTTAACGAGGCAGCAAATAAAGCGTATTACAGATATGTGTACTCTTTTTCCTTCACTAAGATTTTTTTTTTCCCTACAGGATTTTTTCTTAGTAAGGTTTTAACGAGACACATTATCTATGGACATCTAAGGGGGAGTGTTATGATAAATATCACATTATGGTGGATGTCTACTCTTCTTTCATGATTTTTCATCTCAAATGCTTAATGACATATTCAATGACATATTTTGTATGTTCCATGACATATTCCATGACATATTTTCTTCACTTTTTATGTCTATATAAAGGCCTTGTAATAGATAGGAAAATACACACAATTGAAGAAGAAAATCTTTTCCTTCTCTCTTTCTCTCTATATCTCTTAACTTGTTTTTCCTTGTTCTATATTATTATTTTTGAGCTACAATTCTTAACAGGCTAGTGTTTGTTTAGTGTGGCATATAATGCATATCAAGAAACTATTTTTCTTGATGAAATTAGGTTTTAGTCTTTGGTAACACTATGATGAAAAACAAAATCTAGAAGAAGTAGGAGAAAAATGCACTAATCATTTTAATAGGTGAAAGTCATTTTTTTCTCTAGATTAGGTTAGTTTTTATTCTATGTCACTTGTTTCAACTAATATATAAACAAATGACAAAATTACATAATAATGCACTTCATAAGTTGCCCTTGCATTATTTTAGCCCACTTACAGGTTTGCAAATGTGTAGTCAAATATCAATAAGCTTAGATCTGACTTTTTCTCCATTTTTTTTATTCTCTATATCTTCAAGCGTGAAATATTTCCATTCTCCTTTTTCCTCAAGTTTCTACATACCTATCACAACTACGAAAATTCACAACCAAATGCGAGAAATCTAAAATCTCATCTTCTTTAATGCTAATCTTGTTAGTTTTTGAATATGATTTTGTGAGAAAACTAGAGTGGGTATTGTTTG
This sequence comes from Nicotiana tabacum, assembly GCF_000715075.1. NCBI lineage: Eukaryota > Viridiplantae > Streptophyta > Magnoliopsida > Solanales > Solanaceae > Nicotiana > Nicotiana tabacum. Next base: position 71,372,348 of record NC_134099.1, on the reverse strand, counting down.
AACTTATTAAAATTAGTTTAAGTAAACTGTATACAAAGTTTGAAGTCATTTAGTGGAGATTTGGAATAGTTTTAATCAAGAATTGCAAGTTAAAATCGTACAAAAAATTCGTCAGAGATGCTTATACACTTTTATACAATATTATACACTTTTATACAAAGAGGTATATTATTAATATAGTTGTATAAAAGTGTATAAAAATATATAAGTACAGTAGTAAAAATGTTAGTGATACACCATGTATATAGGTGTAGCAGAAGAAGAAGAAGAAGAAGAAGAAGAAGAAGAAGAAGAAGAAGAAGAAGAAGAAGAAGAAGAAGAAATGTGAGAACTCCACCAAATACCTGTAAATAATGTATTAGTCTTGTATAAAATAATGTATAAGAGGTGTGTATACATTACTTATACAATATTATACACTATTATACAAATGAATCCTATTAATTGAGCTTCACTGGGCATCTTCTGAAATTCAAGTCAAATCTACCTCAAATCTGTTCCAAATCACTTCAAATTTGAGTTTTGAACTCCCCTTGACGATCCTAATCAATTGGGCCAACACCCAATCCAAACAATTAACAAAATCGAAAAATTCAATTTCTGAAATTGAAGCTTCGAATGACCTTTAATGGTGACTCCAAAAATAATAATTCTCTTAACTGATATTTTTTCTTCTCATCTTAATAGTGATTATCAACTTTGAATCTAGAAGAAGAATTGAAGAATATATATAATGGTAGAGAAATTTTGGGGTGCAAAGTCGTGAAAGAGGAAGAAGAAGAACGAAGAAAAGAAAAAAATAATTAAATAGGGTAGGCTAACTGGTGAAAAATAATTTTCAGATTATGTACAATCCGGGCCATATCAGTAAGGGCTTCAAACATGGGCCATTTTTTGATGGACTGTTGGGCCAAGTGACAAAGAGCGTAATTCCCACTAAACAAAATCGTCAACCTCTAATATTCATATTATCTCCAAAACATCATGTCATATTCTAAAACTCCATTCTACAATTAGTTTAAGGTACCTATCTTGGAGTTTGTTTGAAAAGTCACGTGTAATTATCTGATAATGTAATTATTAAAGTACTAATTATACACTCTGATAATTATGCAGTATGGTAATTATGATAACCGGTTTGTTTGTTAGAATATAATTAAAATATAATTCTCATTGTCATATTTAGTTGAACAAGTTAGGTTTTATTGTGTGAAATATATATATACATAAAGAGTATCACAAATTAATCTATTACGAGGTATTTTTTGTAAAATATATTAAATAATTAAAAATAGAATATCATCAAAAACAATTGTGTCTTTAATATTTTTACTTAAATTAATTAATAAAAAACAAGTAACAAATTTGATTATTTTACCAACTCATGTGAATATAACAAAGTAAGATATGAGCTTATAAAGTATTTTTTATAATAAAATTTATACTATTGACTAAAAATAAAAATAAAAAGTAAAATACAAAGTAAGCAAACTTTAGTGTGTGTGTGTGCGCGCGCGCGCGTGCGCGCGCGCGCGCGCACACATATATATATATATATATATATGAAGAAATATTAGATATTATTATAACTAAATATTTAACTACATATTATTCTTTAAAATAAAAGTGTTAAATAATTGGTTTCTTGACTATCTTCCAAATAAATAATATTTTAACTTAATATAATTAATAAACAGTTCGATTATGATTTTAAAATTTTTACGGACTCATATGAATATAATATGATATTTATGAGTTGTTGTACTTTTAACTGTTAAAAAGATAAATATTAGTTTATAATGTATTTTTTAGTAAATATTTATATTAATTAATAGAAAATAAATCTAGTAAATTACGAAACTGTCTTTAATAACTAAGATTGATAAAATTAAAAATCTATATCTATACTATATTAAAAGCAAAAAAGCCATTAGCGAAATGTTGTTCACCTTTTTTACCCTTTAAAAATAAAGTTTATATTATATAAAATAGTCATTTAATTATTCTCCTAATATTTAGGACTTCAATAATAAATTTTCCTTATGTATAAACTCCTGATATTTAGATATCCAACTTAAACTCAAATAAAATCTTACCTATATATAATTCAACAAATTAGGGAAAGGCACATAATCTATATTATATTAAAAAGAGAGTAGTATGCATTGTGGTTAAGCCAAGTGGCAAGCTAAAATGAAGCCACTTGGCAATTTTAGGACAACATTAATAATTAGAAATTATATATAGAAACATAATTAATGGAAGTAGTTTAATGAATCTTATACATAATCTAAATAGATCTTAGACAAATCTAATCTATATATCTATAATTAAATTTATATGTATATTTGTATCTATATCTATATCTATATTTATATTTATATATTCACTCATAGATTTTCTTCTATATTAGCTAGAAATATAGAGGTGAAAAATTAATTAAAAACTATACTAGAAAAAAAATAAAAATGTATAAAGAAATAAATTGAGATAACCTATGACTATTTATACTTTGAAGTAAGTTAAAATATAAAATAAAACTAAAATTTACTTAAGATATTAAAGATTTATTGAATTTAAAAATTAAATAAATTCAAGCAGCAAAATAAGATCTTACATAAAGTATACAAATTATTTATAAGGTAAGAGAAAAATTAAATAATAAGCGAAATATATTTTAATAACAAGAATAATAAATTCATATTAATATTGAAAAATCGTGCAAACGAATTTTTTATACGTAAATATTACTACAACATTTAGATATAATTTGTTAAAACAATTAAAAAATACTTTTCTATGATTAATATTTGAATTGAGTTCAGTTAATTTAAGTTTGAAAGCATAACATAATTTTTTAAAAATATAGTCCAATTAAGAAAATGGAATGATAAAAAATATTTGAATTCGAGATGAGAAAGTTTTTTAATTTTTATCTATATTATATTAGAATGAGTGTGGTAAAAATAGATATTAAATTCAAACATGCTAATAAAAATTCACATGACGATGTAATAATATTAGGTATTGAATAATATAAAATCAAATATAAAGAATAAATAGAGAAAAAAATAAAAATTCATATTTTTTATCATAGGAAAAAAGGTAAAACTTATTTAAATTTGAGATGAGAAAGTTGTTTATATTATGATAAGAAAAGCCATAATATATCCACATAACTCAAGTCTAATAGTAAAATAAAAAACTAAAAATATTGAACAATAAAAATAAATTAGAGATAATGTAAGGACATTTATAAATCATAAGTTTAAAAAATAAAATAAAGTAAATATACAATACTTAAAAATATTATTAAATTTTAAATAATTTAAATTTTTGAGCAATATTTTTAAAATAAAATAAATATTTATTTAATAATTAAAAATTATATTTATCGTATATTATTAAAGAAAAGTAGTTGATAATGATATTAAATATACAAGTTAATGAAAAGCCACATAAAACGTAATAAGACTATATATTGGATTAAAAAAATAGCAAAATTATGTTAAATTATTAAAAATTTGCTATTAAGAAAAATACTATTTGAATTTGGGATTAGAAAGTTCTTAAAACTATGATGTGAATGCTCAAATTATGGATAATACCACGAAATTAAAGTCTTAATTATAAAAAATAAAACAATAATAAAAAATAAATGTTTAAAAAATACAAAAAAAATTCTAATATAGGTAATTTTACAAAAATTAAATTTATATTAAAACTAAAAGAGAAAGAAAATTTATGTAAAGAAATAAAATGACAGTGAAAATATTACTACAGCATTTATTATAATATGTTCAAACAATTACGAAGATATTTTTCTATGATTAATATCTGAATCGAGTGCAGTTAGTTTGAGTTTGAATGCATAGCATAATTTTTTGAAAATGTTGTCCAGTTTAGAAAATAGAATGATAAGAAATATTTGAATTTGAGATGAGATTTTTTTTGTTTTTTAAAGTATTATGTAAAGAACTAAAATAAAAGTAAAAATATTACTACAATATTTAGAAATAATGTGCTCAAACAATTGAGAATTTTTTTCTATGATTAGATAAAATTTTAAAAATATAAAATAAATTTCTAATATTGGTAATCTTACTAATGAAAATTAAAAATTAAATTGATCTTATAGCTAAAAAAGAAAGAAAATTAAAATTTAACTGCATCTAATACAAAATTAATTATAAGAGAACTCAATACATTTGGAACATGATAATCAAATGACTTATGTATTAATATTTTAGACTAATTAAAAGTTAAAATTTAAAACAAAATATCACATTATTTTGGTTATAGGTAAAAAAATTAATATAAAAATTAATTAATATTTATCGTAGGGAAGCGAAAGCATATAAAAAAAATAGAGGCAGTGTCAGGATACTTATACTTTAAATTAATGCCAAAATAGATAAAATAAAATTATAAAATATTACTGATAAATTTAAATAATTAAAATATTATGAATAAGAGGATAAAAGCATAAAAATATACAAAATTTCAAGAAAAAATATTTATTTTTATTAAATACTATTAAAAGGACAATAGGCAAGACATTAATTTAATTATTAGCCAAAAAAAGTATATGATAGTATAATAATATTAAATATTAAATAATATAATAACTATAAGAAAAGAACAAAAAAAAGGATTTACGTAAAAATGAAGTGATGAATAAGACATATTTGACTTCCAGATAAAAATAAAGTGATAGTACGAATTTTCTTAAAATAATATGATCTAATATGCTCGAACAAGACAAATCACAATATGACATGTTTAGTATTCTTTAATATTGACAGTGGAACGAAATACAAATACTAAAATTAAGGGGTTAGGTTGCTACAAATATATATTACAAAGATTAGTTTTCTACTACGAGATTTGAACAATAATTTCATATCCTGCTTCATAATAAAATTCTCATGTTATATAATTTTTATCTGAGAGGTTTATATTTTAAGGTTATTAAACGACCTATGTCGCAATTTGAAATGATTTGTCCGCGCATCGCGCGAATACTAATACTAGTTCTTTCTTAAACGAAAACTAGAAAAGTACAAAGAATGAACCTGCATCGATTCGTGGCTTAATGTTAGTTAATATTGTGTTTGTTCGTTAAAGTTTCGGCAGTTACAAAAAAATAAAATAGATGAATTAGCCATCTCCACTTCAAACATAAATAATACAAAAAAAAACTAGTTTATTTCAAAATAATAAAACTCAAAACTAATTTTGCACAATCAAATTAATTACAAAATTAATATAAATGTGATGGAACGTTAGGACCTTCAATTTCAGGTAATGAATGTTAAAGCAGATCTCTCCTTATAATTTATTATTTTAGCAAAAAAAAATCTTTATCAAGATCAAATGAGTTAAATTATATCCATACCAAAATATATTTAAATAATCAAATTATTAAAGTAAAAAAATGCCAACCTCATTATTTGTAAATTTTTAATCAATTTTTTAATATGTATTATTTTATAATTTTTTGAATAATTGTAATAAAAGTGTTTTTAAATTTTTTTATTTTTGATAATTCTTTGAAGAATCATTATAATTTTTTTGTTTGTTACTTATTAGGTCATAGAAATAACCGTATCTTCTATGGTAATTGTTACAATATTTAATCTTTTAAGACGAAACAAATAAATTAAAAATAATTTTTTTGGGGCAATTTTAGTACATAAATTCTTCAACCTATTACAAGATCACGTAAATTATTCTTAATTTTTATTGGTCTCTGCTCTTACTTCGCTAAATGAAAGCGGCCATGTATAAAGTATTATCAAATTTATGTTAATTGACAGTAGATATCATTTACGATGTATCAAAAACTCCTCCTATTTGTAAAATTTATGTATAAAATGTAATTGCATATTTAAATAAATACTATAATAAATATAATTTTTTATAATTCCTGTCATTATATTCTTTAATACACCATCAAGTTTAATAAATACTTTAGAAATGGCACACGTGATACGACGATTGCACATCAAATATATATTGTATATGCTTGTTTTTAGATTTTATATTTATTGATCTGGGTATTATGGTTGTAGGCTAGGAGGTAGTTGAGTATTGCTTACATTGTACCTTTGTGAGCCTAGTCTGGTAGGGTTTTTGTCTAAGATAGCTAGTGACAATGTCGTGTCTTACTACTTTCTCTTTCGATGCAGGACCTATTTACTAGCCATCGTTTTTGCTTTGCATTTTTCTTCTAATTTTTATGTTCCTATTTTCCCTATGATCTCTGTAGTGAAACTAATATTGTCTCCTTTTGTCTTTTTATTTCTCTTGAGCCGAGGGTCTTTCGAAAACTGCCTCTCTACTCCTTAGGGGTAGGGGTAAGGTCTGCGTACACACTACCCTTCCCAGACCCCACTTGTGGGATTATATTGGGTTGTTATTGTTGTTGTTGTTGATCTGGGTACACGCTCAAAGTGCGTACCTTAAGACTAGTAATAATAAAAGAAGAAGCAAAATATGGGAAGTTACAAAATTTTATGAAAGCACACCATAAGCAACAATTGAAAGGTTAAAAAAGTGAGACTATAAGAATGTCACGACCCAAAAATCACAAGTCGTGATGGCACCTAACTCAACCCGCTAGGTAAGCCAACTAATAGAAAATACAACTCAACTGAGATTATAAGAAAATAGAGAATAGATGACTGAACATTTACAATTTTATCTAATATCTGGTAGTACGACTCATGAGCTTCTAAGACTTGCAATTTACAAAGCTGGTACGACTAAATACACGATGTTTGGAAGATACATAAATAGAATAGTAAATAACTAAGTTACCAAGGACAAGAGGAAGCTATATCCGGAATGCACGAACATCTTCAGAATCAGCACCCGACATCACCAGCCACTCTGCTCCAGAAATTTGTACACATCGTACAGAAGACATGAACGTATACACGGAAGACTGATATCAAACATAATGCATGTCCCTCATCCTTGCCTGTACGGAAACACCCATCGTGCCATGACCTCATGATAACACACAATTATAACAATATAAATGAAATGGCACGGCATCAGCTTTCGTGCTTTTACTCTCAATAACATGGCACAACATCACCCTTCATGCTTTACACTCTTCCTCACATGATAATGAATATAGAATGGCACGGCATCACCCTTCGTGCTTCACACTCTTCCTCATATGATAATGAATATAAAATGCACGGTATCACCCTCCGTGTTTTACACTCTTCCTCACATGATAATGAATATAAAATGGCACGGCATCACCCTTCGTGCTTCACACTCTTCCTCACATGATGATGAATATAAAATGGCACGACATCACCCTTCGTGCTTTTACTCTCAATAACATGGCATGATATCACCCCTTTGTGTTTTACACTCTTCCTTATATGATAATGAATATACAATGGCACGACATCACCCTTTGTGCTTCACACTCTTCCTCACATGATAATGAATATAAAATGGCACAGCATTACCCTTCATACTTTACTCTCTCCCTCACATGATAATGAATATAAAATGGCACGGTATCATCCTTCGTGCTTTACACTCTTTCTTACCAAGCATATGAATATCAATAAAATGACAAGGTAGGAAGTATAAATAACATCGAGGAGAGTGTTTTAACGGATATTCCAAACAAATTCCAAATCACAACTTTTCAAATCAACAATGATTCAACAACTCTCAAGAACCGTATTATTCAAATACTTCTACGAATCTCACAAAAGATCCACAACACAAGTATAGAGTCTAGTATCTCAAGAATATCGACCGCAGTAATGTAGTAATGATTTCGCATGGAGATGACCAAATTAAACACATCAATGTATCCTCAAAATTTCCATCAAGTTTGATCAAGTTATAATAAGCTAAGTCTTGATTACTATCGTTTAACATGATGTTCTTAGTGTCTAAGAGTCAAGTAAGACATGAAGCAAGAGGTCACGAAATTCTACAAACATAAATACAACATAATCCATCCCCCCCCCTTCCTGAGCACGATTAATCCTGGCACATACATATACGCTCGTCACCTCATAATATGTATCACCCCCGAATGTAGCAAACAATGACAAATAGGAGGAAACGTTCCTTCAACAAGGTTAAGCAAAATACTTACTTCAGTTCGGCTAACTCGACACTCAATCTAGCCTTTTTCCTTTATAGATTTGCTTCCGCCCGGCCCAATCTAGCCAACAACGACTTGAATACATCACACAATACAAGAGAAAATAATTTCAATTAATAAAGCTGTGATTTTCATTAGATTTCTAAAAAGTCAATAAAAGTCAAACCCCTGGCCCGTCCGATCAAAACTCGGGTCCAAGGGTAGGTCTTGACTACCCATAGCCTCACGAGTCAAAATATATATTTTGTTTTTAAATCCGAGTCCTATTCGACTCTCAAATCCCAAATTTGTATTTTTCAAAACTTTGACGAAATCCCCAAATTTTCCCCTAGATTTCCCATGAATTTGATGCTAAATCTTGTATAAACTCGTGAAATATAGTTGGAAATTGATTAAAGATACTTACCCAATGATTTGGTATGAAAACCCCTTTACAAAATCGCGTCTCCTCGAAGATAGGGTTCAAAATATATGAAAATGAAACTAAAACTCGGAATTTTCGGCACTTAACAGGTTGGAGATGTCGCATTTGCAAACCTGGAGTCCTGTTAAGAAAACTTTGCAAATGTGAAGACCAGCTTTCGCAAATGCGACAGTCTCATTGCAAATGTGAAAATTGCCTAGCTGCCTAGGTTTCGCAAATGCGAGGGTTCTTTGCAAATGCAATGGCCGCATTTGCGACCAGAACATCGTAGATGCGAAGAAACCAGAACCAACAATCAACAATTAAGAAAAATCATTCTGAAACTAATCCGAAACTCACCCGAGCCCTGAAAGCTCTAAACCAAATATGCACACAAGTCCAAAAACATAACATGAACTTGCTCGCACGCTCAAATCATCAAAATAACTTCTAAAACCACGAATCGGATGCCAAAACACATGAAAATCAAACTAAACTTCATGAACTTCTAGAATATCAACCGAGCGTCCGAACCATATCAAATTAATTTTGAATGGCACCAAATTTTTCAGACAAGTGTGTAGTCCCCCATATCATATCAGCCTAGTGAAAAGCTTGTTCCAAATGTGGCACTGGCTGTTCAAGAGGATAATACGGTCCATGCCATGGAGGCGACCAATCCCTGTACTCTTGCCATGTGTACTAGTATCCGAGCCCAAAGGTGGTACCATGATTTTTTAGTTGTATTGGCTTGGTGATACCTTGGAGGTTCTTTCCCAATCCTTTGTCGGGTTCATATCCAGACCAGGCCAATATGCTTTCTATTTTACTGCTCCACCATTTATCCTTGTCGATGGCATTGACCCGTTCAATGTGATGATAGGTTTCCCTCCTAGCCTTCTTCTATGCCCAATGATAGGGATGGTTTGACTAGTATAGATGGGGTTACTTCCATCTCCATGAATGATTACCTCTTGCGGTTCCATTCAAACTTCACGACTTGATGTAGTGTGGAAGGCACGGCTCCAGTGGCATGGATTCACAGTCGTCCCAACAGAAGGTTATATGAGGCTGGTATGTCGAGTACCTAAAATTTGACGTCGAACCAAGTTGTCCCCATTTGCAAGCAAAGTTTGATTTCCCCGATCGTGGCCCTTTGGGACCCATCAAAAGCTTTCACGTTCATGCTTCCTACCTCTATTTCATGAAAACCTTTGTCCAACCTTTTCAGAGTGTCCAATGGACAAATATTTAGGCTTGAACCTCCATCAACCAAAACCTTGGAAATGAATTTGTCTTCAAATTGCACTACAATGTGCAATGCCTGATTATGATTCAGCCTCTCAGGTGGTAGCTCATCTTCGTGGAAGATGATCTTATGACTTTCTAGTACTTGCCCAACCATGTTGGCAGTTTCTTCGCCGATAATGTTATTGGGTACGTAAGCCTTGCTCAACACTTTCATCAAAGCGTTCTTGTGTGCCTTTGAATTCTGCAACAGTGACAGGATAGATATCTGAGCATGGACTTTGTTCAGATGGTCAACAACAAAATACTTCTTTGCCTGTACTTTCCTCCACAGGTCATTTGGCCCGGTCTCAATGATAGACTGCCTAGTAGAGGCATCCTTACTTGATCCTCCCAAATGTTTCGGTGTATAGACTCTTCCAGTTCTAGTCATTCCTTGTGCGGTGTGAGATTCCTCTACCTTGGCCTTCCCTTTTCGTTGAGCCTCGACAACATAATTCCATGGTATTGCTTTTGAGTTGAATGGGGGTGTGGTTGATATTGTCACGATAAAAAGTATGACCACTTCTACTTCAAATGGAGCGGGGGTGGTTACAGGTGGAGCCACCTCCACCTCGAATGGAACTGATGCAGTTACCTCAACCTCGATTGGTGCCTGAGTCTGTACCACAATAGGAGTAAGTGTGACTGCAACTTTAAAGTCATCGCCTTCTCGAATAAGCCCAATCGACCCTCAGGGTCCCATTCTTCATTTGTCTCTATCACATGTACATTATCACCTCTGTAATCAAGGAGGGATTGTTGCGGACATTAGGTGCAGCTTCCTTCGCCTGTATGACCTTGTTGTCATTTTGCGTCTGGATCTTGTCCTTCAATGTTCGGCACTCAGCAATGGTGTGCCCTTTTATACCGGAATGGTATGCACAAGTTTTGTTCGGATTGACCCATTGGGATGGGTTTTCTAATGCCACAGCGGGAACAAGAGTGATGTAACCCACGACTTTCAACCTTCCATATAATTGGTCGATGGGCTCAGCAATGGCGGTGTATTGTCTGGGTGGCTTGCGGAGGAAGTTAGGTCTTGGTCTTGGAAAGTTCTGGCGAGTTGGAGGTGATTGGAAAAGGGATGGTTGGGATTTATAGGTGTGATGGGCAGTAGCTGTTTGAGAGTATCTGGGAGATGCGGGTTGATATGTAGGCGGTGATGCTTGGTATATGGATGGAGGTGCTTGATATATGGGAGGATGTGTTTGATAGATAAGTGGAGATTTTGGGCCCTAGGCCACCATTACTTCTCAACATCTCTCTTCTTTGATATGCCACCTTATTGTAATGTTTTATTTGTGGCTTGTAGTGTCTCGAAGTTCGTTACCATCCCACTCTTGATTCCTTCTTCGATTCTTTCTCCAAGTTTGATGATGTTAGAGAATTTGTGATTTTCGATAACCATCAAACTCTCATAATATTGCAAATCCTGTGCTCTGATGAGGAATTTATTCATCTGTTCTTCGTCCAAAGATGGCCTAACTTTGGCCGCTTCCAACCTCCAACGAGTAGCATACTCACGGAAAGTCTCAGTAGGTTTCTTCTTAAGATTTTGAATGTAGAAAACATCTGGTGCATTCTTTGTGTTGAACCTAAACTGGTCCATGAAATCCGACGCCATACTTACCCAATTGGACCATTTCTTGGGATCTTGGCTGATATACCAAGACAAAGCATCCCCAGTAAGACTCCTCATAAAGAGCTTCATCCAGATCTTTTCAGCTTTCCCGACCCCGACAAGCTTATTACAATAGGTCCTTAGATAAGCCCTGGGATCACTTGTGCCGTCGAACATCTTGAAGTTGGGAGGTTTGTACCCCTCAGGCAATTCCACATCTGGCTGTATGCACAGATCTTCATAGTTTAAACCTTCTATTCCTCTATCGCCTTCAACACCTTGAACTCGACTTGTTAACTTATTGAGTTCTTCAACCATGTTTTTAATGAGCAGGTCCTTCTCGGAGGATTCTGGTGTATAGGAGATTGGTTGGGTAGAGTGAGGTACAGTTTCCACATATATAGGGTTGCTTTTATGGGTGCCAGGGATTTGGGTGTAACGATGGTCATTGGTGGAGTTTTGGGGATTGAGAATGGGTTGTGGTATGTTTTGGGGAGTGTGGTAAGTGGTGGTTGGTGGGTACTGAATTGGTTGATGGTGATGTTGTGACGGAGTTGGTAGTGGATTGAGATTTTGGGGTGGAGTTGCGTATTGATTTGGTGCAGGAGGATTTTGGTTTTGTGTGTTCTGAGGAGGTTCTAGGTTCTTTGTGTTTTGTTGGTGGATGTCGGGGACATTTAAGGTGAGTGACAGGTTTGCCAAGTTGCGAACCTTCTCAAGTTCTCCTTGTAGTTCCAGTATCTTTTGTTCCAGTCTCAAGACTAGATCATTTGGGGCCGGAGTACTACGGCCATTTTAGGTCTCTACGTTCTCAATATTCTCCTTTCGGATACCACTTAAGTCGTCCATTTTTGCTTTTCCTATACCCTTTCTGTTTCTTGGAGGAGGAGGTGGTGGAGGGCCTCTAGATCTGGTATGATACGCTGATGAGGGCAGTATGAGTGAACCTACCTAAGGGGATGAGAATAATAAAAATAAGGAAAAACAAAAAGGTAACAAGTTAGTGAGAATTTTGAAATGTTTGCAGTATTTAAACACATATTGCGGAAATGTAAATTCGTGTCCTACTTTGGGAACCTCGTTGTGCCTGAGGTAGGCCTAACGACAAATAAATTTGGAAAACTTTTTAATGCCAATAAATGCTTCATTTCATAATATAAAAATAAGCGAATCCCAAAACGACACTAAGATAAGAAAATAAGTCACTGTTGGCATTTGGCCTTATTGCATTTTAGGAAAGCAAATAAATCTAGCCTATTTGGTCCCAGAAGGACCTTGCCCAGATTTTATCTTCCTGACTCCATCATATAGATCCCCCAGCTCACGCAGCCCCAACAGTAAGTAGGCTCTGGCCAGATGTCCTCCTTCAGCTCCTTCAGTGTTCTAGCAATTTTCAATCCTCTTTATGACTTTACCTTCCAGCTCTACTATTCTTCACTCCAGATATTCTAGTTTCCTATTGGAAGTGACTGCCATTTCTTTCCATTCCTTGATCAACCTCACATTCCTCTCATGTATTTCCCGGTGCTCATTCTCAGAGTCGTAGACCCTCTTGCGCAGCCTGTTGTATTTGACTTGAGCTTCAACTTCTTCATCTATGATTCTATTCCCTCGACCGGCCCCTGGTGTCACTATTCCTTTCAGATTGTCCTCTAACCATGCCGGGTAGAAAGGATTGCACCCTGCATGATACATGTCTGGCTCAATGGTGTTCTTCTCCACAATATTTTACAGTGCCACATGTGCTGAGCTTGACACTTGTAAGGGACGTCGTCGTCTTTAAAGTCTACCCTAAAATGACTCATCTTGACAACCCTTGGTACAACCTATTTCCTTCCTGCTTGCCTCATGACTTGTATAGGGACATATAGGTATATCCCTCTCAACCCGATCAGCACCAAGTGCGGAGCATCCCTAGTTCTGATGATGAATTCGTCTATTGGAAACCATTCAAACATTTATTGCACATTTCCTCGATCAGATTGTAGAAGAACTCTACCCATTCTTTGGCACTATTTGGATGAGCAAATCTGTCTGGAATGTAAGCCATCCGCTTGGGGTGATGGAAGGCAATATGGTCGTTCCAAGCCCTTCGCAGAAATTCTTGGCGATAGTGACCCTTTTGGAAATGCTCCAACAAACATAACTGCAACTACAAGTTACAACCCTCAAAATGCTTGATCCTTCTTTGACAGCGCTCCAGAGCCCTGTAGATGTCGGCTATGATCATGGGGACTATGGTATATGTCTGTCCATTAATCCCTTCCATCAAATTCTTGGCGATCATGGCCAACCTAGTGTGGATTCTTCCCTTTTTCATTGGGAACACTATCATGCCTAAGAAGCATACAATGAATACGAACACTATGCGGTAGATGTGACCTGGAGAAGTGAGGGAGACCTCATCATGGTAGGTACGGAAAGACTTGCTATAGCCATACCTCTCATACATGTATTCGAAAGGTATGTAATATTCCTTCAAGCACACTAGGTCGACATTCTTCTTCAGCCCCATCATCTTTAAAAATCCCCTGCCAGTACGGTTTTCTGGTACCAATAACCCGGGACTATGCCAAGTCAATCCCGCAAGCCCTCAAATTTCTTCTAGAAGTAGTGTCATTTCTTTGTCGCCGAAACGAAACACAGCCCTTTCACTATCCCAGAATAAAATGGTAGCCTCGATCAACTTGTTGTTTGGCTCAATATCTAGCAAGGAAGGCAAGTTACCTAGGTACTTTCTCACATGTTTTTTGTCACTTGAGGAAAGGTCCTCCCACCATTCTAGCAGCAATGGTGGGATGTTGCTAACCATACCGAATCTAGGGACCTCGTGCCTCATTTTCTACAAAACAAAATGGTTAGGCCTTACCCCCACTAGACTCGACTATTTATACATTTGCGATCAGCATATCGACATTTAGTTCTCCAAATTAATGCACAGAATGTGGTTGTGTCCGTTGGGATTATGGAAAACCTGATGGACTTTGGATAAGGCTTATCTTAAAGGATCATTATGTGGACATCATATTGATTCGACTAGGTTGACCATGATGCATGCACAATTTTGACCAGAGTAAGGCTACTATGGGGTTTTAGACTGGTACCCTCAAGCGGACAACTTGAGGGGGAAGGCATGGAATCGTCGACTGCTCCACTGATCGACTAGTTTTACCGCAAATAAACCTTTTCAAATTTAAGGGTAATAAATAGGAAGAACGCAGCCACTCATTTAAGCATTGCTACAGGATTTGATTCACACGAGTGAAATATGATATGGAGCATGATTTATGCAGCAATTAATAACATGTAGTCAAGTATTTGCACGTAGAAAAAATAAACACGGTATTTAAATAATTGAAAGACAGTTATAGGAACAAAGAAACAAAAAAGACAAGTCGTTTTCAAGGATAAAGAATCATAAATGCTTAAATGAAAACAGGCAGTTAAATTGAAACAAGGGGAAAGGGTATGGGATAAAGCATGCTTGGGAATAATTCATAAAAATAAGTTCGTTATGGTAAGAGCCTAAAAATATCCCCAGCAGAGTCTCTATGCTGTCACGCCCCCTTTTTCCCTTCCTTTTTTTACGGGGAAGAAAAGGTCCGGGTTTCGACATTTGTGGGAGGTAATAACTCATTTTCTTTTGGGAATTGGGTATTTTGAAGAGTCGCCACCTAACGAATTATGGTGCGTTAGGTCACTTAGAGTGATTAACTCTTGAATTGGTTTGCGTTACCAGAGATTTAGGGTAAGGGATCGAAATAATCTTGAGGGGAAGGTGTTAGGCACCCCTCTTGGTTCACAACTGTGGGTCTTGACCGAACTTATATTTATGAATTAGTCCTTTAACAGATAAGTAGTTGAAACAAATAATTGCAAATAAAGCATTTATGACTCAAATAATAAGACACAGAATCTGAACAAGTTGTGTGCATAAAAAAGAAAGTAAAGTTTTAAGCAAAGAGAATTTGGGAAAAAAGGGGTCCTAGGTTGGTTAGCCTATAGGATCACCCCACGCAATGCCAGGTAAACACTCCTCAAATAGGGGCTACATGTGGCATTAACGCGTAGTCATCATATCCATATCTACCCATTCCCACCCTTTAGTGGTTGTTGAAGCGAGTGTTATTTAATGATCCCTATGCGTACTATTACCCGTCCCTTCTTAATGGTCCTGGAGGATATTAGGACCTCTACCTATAGGTAGTACTAGACAGACCCCTAAGGTTTAAAGAAGAAAATATTAAGGCAACAAGTAAGAACACATAGGACTCTTAGCGAATAAAAGCAGAAAGGAGCAAATAAGAGGCTCAATTTTACCTCCACAAATAAGGCATGTAACAACACGACTCAAACACAAATAAGTGTAATATTATTAAACAGAATCCTAAGGCATGGTGTCTAAGTGAATACCAAAACATAGAAGATAGACAGTTTATTTTATAAACTCAGAAGTAATGGCCCTATCAGTTTGCGTACTGATTTTAAGCCTGTTAAATCTGAACAACTATAAGTAGCAAAAACAGTTTTAGAGTTGTAGAATTTAAAAATCATCCTATAGTCTTTCCTAAATGCAGAATAGTGATGTCCTAAGATCATGATAACTACGTTGATATAGTAAAGTAGTGAATCAGTTTTTAAAACGAACTCTTGAATTCCTATAGGTATGCTATCTAGTGACAGTGAAGGCAGTATTTGAAAGAATTCATTTAAGGAAAACAAACCATTGATTAGGCCAGTTTCGAAGTAAACTAACGTGAATTGACTAACTTATTAATTTTTATTCAATAGGCAGAATTTCTTATTTTTAATTCCCATAGGCATGGTATCTACTTGTTAAGAACTGATGTTAGAACCTTATAGGCATGATATCTAATGAAAACAAATGTAAATACCCGTTGTAACAGAAACTGAACTTGATCACATTCTATAAGCATGGTATCTACTTATGAAGTTGATTTTTTAAACCTATGGACATGATTTCTATTGTTGGAACCACTTAAACCCTATAGGCATGATTTCTAGCATGGTAAGGCAAACATAACAAGTATATTAATATGATCCTATAGGCATGGTTTCTATCATGGTAAAGCAGACATAGCAAGTATAAAATCCTATAGGCATGGTTTCTACCCATATTACCCCACAGATATGTAACTACCCACCCCTTTTCACTAATCACCCCTATATTTGTTTATAAATAATTATTAAAAACTAGATGAATAAATTACATAAATAGATAAAAGAAAAGAAGAAGTTACACTATAGGGAGCCTGACACAGGCCCAAATGATTTTCCCAAGCCTCCAATTGCCTAAAATGCCAAATTCCATAAACAATATCATTGTCTAGGTGCGACAGAGTTCCCTAATGATCTCAAGGATCCCGGGCAGTGCTCACACCTAGACTTTCCATAACATGGATTGAGTAAGTGCAGTGTGGAAGGGCCAGCCTCAGTGTGCCAGAGTTCAGAGGGATCTTAGAAGGATCCAAGGCAGTACACACACTGGAGGGGGCAGAACCTATGGACTTAGGAGTAAAGTGAGAGTGCTTAACATAGTTTTGAAAAGGTTTTGACAAGAAAATAATATTGGATTGATTCAATAAGTAAAGAAGTTTTCTGAAATAAGGACTGAGCAGTAGTAAAATAGTTTGAAAATAATGTAAACATTTTTACAAAAAATCAGCAAGCAAACAGGCTGGCTATAGAACAAACTGGTCCAGCATCACTTAACAACAGAATTCACACAGGCGTAGTGGGAATTGGGGACATATAAAACACATCAATGTCATAGTGAAACACATAACAACAGGAGCACAAAAGCGTTTCTAGAGTTTTTTTAGGATTAAGGAATTAGTCATACAACTTGGAAGTAGAGACATAGAGCATGAATCACAAAACAACTATGTGGAAACATACTACACTGGACAAATTAAACATAGAAACAGTTACTTAGAGATATTAGACAACTTAGCAAAACAGATTAAACCAAAGTCTAAGTAAATAGATTGATTAAAACATGCTGGCATACATAGGACAACTTAGGTTGAGGCATGCTAGATAAAGCAATAGGCAGATCCTTAGACATACTAATTACAAGTTAAACAGGACAAAATTCATACATGCTAGTGATTAAGTAGTGAAGTTTAGGCATGCTAGGTGAAACAATGATTTAGACATGCTAGTTACACGTTGAACAACCAAATAGCAAGCAGGAACAAGACTGGAAATCAATGAACTAAAGCAATAATGGAACATATAGGGTTTTGGACTTAAAATTGAATTAGGACATACCAGTTAAGGAGCGCAAACACAGAGTATAGAGCAGGTGTAGTGCAATAACTAGCCTTGGCTTACAGCCGGCTAGTTCAGTAAAAGTAACAAGTAACAAGAAATAGGAGAGAGCTTTTAAGTGTAAGAGAGAGTTATTGAACTAATGTCTATGTGTGGAAGTGAGAATAGAGGAGAGTATATATAGTAGTTGAGAGCAGAGTAAAATAAGGTAAAGGAAATCAATCTTTAACAATTAAAGAAGCCACAAAATCAGTTAGGCACAATATCAATAAGTGTTCCCTTAATTAAGGGGTAATTAACCAACGATAAAGAGCAGGACATATTTAAGGAAAGAAAATCAAGTAAGACTTAGGTACAGAGTAGACAATTAGGGGTAAATACGCAAGGGTCAATTAAGGAAATAATTAGTGAAGAATCAGTAAATAATACGGTTAATCAAATAAGGTAAGAAAACTAAATAAGGTTGTAAAATATGGAAATAATCGAGAATCAGCATATAGGTATTACCATAGCAAATCAATGAATCAAGGACTCGAAATAACACTGACTTAAGGAAAATAACATAGGTTTCCATGAATAAGCAAATAAACCAATTTTAAACAGAAAGAATCGAAAGTTTAAAGGAAAGTTTTCAAATCAAACCATGAAACAGGGAATTCAGAATCAGTCAAAGAGAGAGTTGTGAACAGAGTTAGCATTTAGCATATAAATAAAGTAAGACATGGATAGTCAAGAGTCGACATACAACTCTAGCAAGCAGAAGTTAAACAATACTGATTCAATGAGAAAGAGGCAAGTCTTGAACATTCAAGATGAGCACAAGCATATAGAATTAATGTAAGTTAGGCTAAGAAACTTAGTAGAATCATATCAAGGAAAGATAGTCACGAGAAATCACTGAAACCCAAAAACAAGAACCGGTCAGTCATGTTGATACACAGAACCAAATGAAGGACCTTAAAAATTAGGGCTTTCAACATAGACGAGTTAAAGATGTAGTAAACTCATAGAATCAGTAAAGATATGTGAGAAATAGAAGTTTAAACACAAAGAATCAGTGAAACAAGGTTTTTAAAAAGAAGTTCCGAAAACCCTATTTTAGAAGAAGATGAAAAACACTTGAAATCATACGATTTTTGTAAAGAACCTCAAGGACAGTGTAAAACATTCAAGAAACAAACTCAAATCGTCGGAGGTATAGAAAATAAATTAGGGTTTCGAAAGAACCCATATAGAGATGAAGAAACTTATCTAGAAACCCAAGGATCGTAGCAAATAAAGAATAATTTTGCTTAAAATCACACTGGAATAGCCAACAACAGGCAGAAGATGAACCCTAGATGCAAGTCGGCATGGCATTGGGCCCTAAAGACTTTAGAAAAGGCAAGTGTGGCATGAGAGAAGCCATTGGAGGCTTAAGAGACGATGAGAGGTCCCCAGAGATGGCCGGAGATGAGAGGTTGATGGTTGAAGATTAGGGTTAGGTTGAGAGTATTTTGAGAGTAGAGATGATTTTAGGGCGGCGAATGTAGAAAAGTGATTAGGGTTAGGGGCGTTTGGAATTAAAAAGGAAAGAACAAATACCGGGCGTTGATCTTTCAGATCAAGGACCATGATCTGATGTGTTCTGGGTTGGGTAGGTATATTTAGGGCCTGGGTCAGGTGGTTTAATCTAACATTGGCTGGGGTATTGGGTTGAATTGAGGCTAAAATTGAAATACAATTTGGCTAAGTTTTAAATAGCCAATTTAACCCTATATAATTTATAATAAATAATAAATAATTTATAAAAAAATAATTTTGTGTACTAAAATGATTTAAAATAGCTATTCAACATTTTAAAAATATAGAAGATCATTTTATGCCTAAAAAATGTAATTATGCAGTAATATGGCTAATATTGAAAATATATGCAAATTAACTTAAAAAATGCAAATTCAATTATAAAAAATGCACTAAAAATACTTAAGAAATATTTTAGCATAAATATAGAATTTAGATGGCTAAATTACCGCAACAATAATTTGAAGGATAATTATTGAAAATTTTATAAGTAAAAAGGGAAGAAATAAATCAATTTAAAGTCTTTAAAATTATAGAAAAATTGTAAAAAAGCTTGTTCATGCTTATATATGCATACATGTTGTTTTGAAAGTAGATATATGTATAGAAAATATATAGGAAACAATTGTGTATCAACACAAAGGGCTTCGATAAAATCAACCCTCGCAAAACCTTAAGAGGTATCGAATTATTCAAATACAAACTTGTGCTAAGGCACAAAAAACAAAGGGGTTTCAATCAACACTAAACCCTCGAAAAAATCCATTGGGTACAAATATACATGCTAAGGCATAAGAAAACATTAATAAATCTTTGAGCCAAAAGAGGAAAAAAATAGCCATCTTTTAGAGGCCATATCGGTCCAATTCAAAGATCCTAAGGGGCAACACACTTTGAGTTCGAGAATATGATCTCACTCAATTCGAACCTAAGGGTCCCATTCTCTCGAATTTGAATAAGAACCTACTCGACTACAGATCAAGTTTTGTTATCATTCAAAACAAATCTAAAGGTACTTTTATTCCAAATTCAGGTTTCACTCGAACCCGACTATAAAAGCAGTATTATTATGGTTTCGATCAAGTCATTTAAAACCAAAGTCTCGAACATATTATTTAAAGCATAAAAATGTGCTAAAACTTTACAAGGCACGAAACATGATCGAAGATAAAATTTGAGAAGGCATTCAAAAGAGAAATTTCTTTATATATACGGACAAAAATATGTACAATAGACCGACAAGGGCCTTACACAAAATTTCAAAAAAGAAGGAAAAAATTCTAAATGCCTAATCTTCCTCGGGAGCTTCATCTCCATCTTCTTCGCTCTCGGATCCGCTCACACTCCTGGAGTCATCAACATCGGAGAGCAAAGCTTTGGCCTCGGCTTCCAGCACTTTTGTATTCTCAATATCGGTCGTGAGGTCAAATCCACGAGCATGAACCTCATCGAGTGTCACCCTCCGAGAGTGACATTTGTCATGATCGGCAGTGCTGGATAATTGAACCTGAGCGGCATCGGAAATTTCCTTCACTCGAGCATTAGTGGCTTTAGCGTCAGCTCGGTAGACAGCCACGACCGACTCCGCATCGGCCTTTGCTTTTTTTCGCTATAGATGCAGCCTTTGCAAGCTCAACAGCTAGCCGAGTCTCGAGCTCTTTAATTTTCTTGGCTCGAGTCAAGCTCTCTTCCCTGCTTTGGAGTTGACGCTCAACCGAAGATAGTTGGGCCTGAGCGGTATCTTTCTCCGAGGCAAGACAATCCATGTTCTGCTTCCACACCGAAGTGTCTGCCTCTTTTATCTCTGCCTCCTCACGAAGCTGCTCAATTTTCTCGAACTTCTGCTGAACCTGCAGGATCTAATTGTTAGTCACTAATATCAAATTGATATATCAAGCTCCCAAAAAAATTTACAATACCTGCTTGATAAGAACGGTCTACTTCTTATGGGCTGTTGCCAGTTCAGCTTGGAGGTCATTGATCTCTTCTTCTTTCTGCACATAGAGGTGTTTGAGGGCGTCTCTCTCCTCTGTGAGCCTTTTAAGATCGGCCTCACAACAGTTCAGCTCAGCTTGGGATTTGGTGAACGCTTCTCGATGAAGCGTCATAGCCTATGGAGAAAGGAAAGAAATCAGACAGAAGGAAATAAAAGCAAATGTAATAACAGGGGATGAAATTTGTTTGGTTCAGGAGTTGCTGGGCCTCCTCAAAAATGATCATCGCATCTAGGTCGAAAACATCATTGATCCCCGCAAGACAACCACAGAATATGTCTTCCCCTTTGTGGACCATTCCCACATCGGGGGTCTCCAAAGACCGACCCTTCCGAAATTGCCCTTCAGAAAATATGAGGCCGGGCGACGAATCATCAATATTGATTGCCCCAAGAAAGTCACTTGGGGCGCTCTCTCCCTTTTTATGGGCCTCGGGACCGGACTCTTTGGGCACACTCGCCAGTTGTTCATCACAGTAGAAGATATCTTCGGCCCCCGATGACTCAGGGACTTTGATCGGACCACCTTCCGAGATTTCCTCGGTCCGAGGATTAGCTTCCTCCGTCATCACTGGCTCAACTGCTTTTGAAGGTTCTACGCTTCCCCTCTTTTGAGCCACCAACTCACAACCAACATCTTCTCCCTAATCTTCTTCATCTCATAGTTTATGGTCTACGATAGTAGACATAGTAGCATAGTCATCCTTCGACTTGCGAGCCTTACTCTTCTTAGGCTTCGGGGTATCGGAAGGCGAGGCCCTTCTCCTTTTCTTGTCCTTGGCCTGCTTGGGGACCACCTCTTCCCAAGGCGGGCCCTACCTTATTTCAGCAACATCCCCGAGGCCTGTATAAAAGGGATTTAAGTATAAATAAAAGGAAAAGTTTGAGAAAAAGGCATTGAAAGTGTACGGGATAAGCTTACCATGATTCTTGGCCTCCCATCAGCCCCTTGCTAAATGATGCCACGAGCGCTCAGCATGTGTGGAAGTCGAAGCCAGCTTTCAAACTCAACTTTTGAGGTCTGGGATTGCTCCGGCACCCAAGGAACCGCCACATCACAAAAACGACATGGGTGAAAAAAGATTCGGGGTAAAGGAAGATAAAAGAAACAAAGCAATCGACATGAGATATTGATGGGTTTACTTACGCTTCATGTTCCATTCCTCTTGGGAATTGCATTTTCTCGGCCAGGATTATGTCGGAGGTCCTCACTCAGACAAACTGACCCATCAATCCTCGATCCTTGTCCTTATCTATGCTCGAGAACAACACATTTATGGTTCGGCGATGGAGCCTTATTAATCCGCCCCGATAGAGACGGGGGCTATACAATCTCATGAGGTGGTCGAGGGTAAATGGCATCCCGTCGACCTTACTCATGAAGAATCAGAGCAAGATGACAATACAAAAAAATGAAGGGTGTATCTGGCCAAGAGTTATTCAGTACTGGCGGCAGAAGTCAATAATAACGGGATCAATGGGATCCAACGTAAAAGGGTAAGTGTAAACACTTGGAAACCCTTCCACGTAAGTAGTTATATCCTCCTCGGGGGTAGGAACCATCACCAATGCATTTTCCTAGTGGCAGTCCTTTTTCACCTGCTCGAGGTTGCCTTCGATTATCGAGCATACATATCTCGACATGGGCTCACAACGGCCTGGGACCAAAGATGGTTTTTCAATTTTGAAATTAGAAGAAAGTTCACATGACCCAAGAATGCACTCTTCGATGCGTGGCTCTACCGACATTTTATCACCGGTCGACCGTGATGAAGAGGTCTTTTCCTTTTATGGGAAGGTTTTGGAGGTTTTCACCATTGATTCAGGTAGAAGGAAATGGAGAGAGGTGAAACTTGGTATTCTTGAGACTAAGAAAGCTGACTCAACAAGTGGTGAAAGAGAAGGGATAGAGAGAGTAAGAGACTTAGAAAACTTGGTGGAGGTAAAAGTAAAACTTTGATTCAACCAAAGAGCCTATATTTATAGATTTACGACGACGGTTCGGTGGCGCTAGTTGCCGACCGTCCACTGGCAAGCATTACTGATTTGGAAAACTGTACCGATAGGACGTTTCGGTCACCTCAATCGCTTACATCACGGGGTGACATCATTATCAGGGTTTCCAAGAAATCGAGGCTCAAGCCATTTTTATCATTTTATTATCAAAAATGTGAGGACTATCTGTACATGGTAGAAATCGGGGCTATCTGATTTCATTCTTTGGTTGAGGTGGGAGCGTCGCGTCAAGGAGCTAGGACGTCGAACCCGGAATCAAAGCCTCTTTTCAGATCGAGGTCAACGTCAATCGCAGCCAGAGAGAGGCAGACTCCGAGTAACATCAGTATAGTTTGATAACGGAAAAGGCGAGATATCTGCGATTGGTCAAGCATCATGGCATGAGTATCGAAATGGATCAATCCACGACGGTTAATTAGATGTTAATATAGTTTCTTACTATAACTAAAAGTGTACCTTCTTTAGGACTCCTCTATTATATAAAGAGAGATCTTATTCATTTGTAAGCATCATGATTGACTAATAAGAATATATACATTTGTTACTTTTCTGCTATTTCACTTACTATTCATCAGAGTTGCTTTATCATTTACTATTCTTACTATCCCACCTCGAGACTACCCCAAGTCGAGGTCGATACTTGGCTAGCATATTGGTTTGATTTATTTTATTCTCTAATTTATTCATTTATTTTCTTGCTTATGAATTGGTATTGGACGCCGTATCCTTAAAATCACAATATAAGTTTAATTGTTATCCGAATTTGAGGGTAAACAACATGTGAAGGTGATCTTTTTAAGGAAGGAAACTAAAACCTCTTAGGATTTCTTTTTCTTATATGGGCTGACCAAATTATTTTAGGTCTTAGAGAAAATACAAGAGCAACTCTAAGAGATTATTTGCAGCCTATCCCATGCTTATGTAAATATCACATTGCGGCTATGGAAGCTTACTACTATTTCTTGCATAAAACTACATATTGTTCAAAGGCAAATAGCAACCAAGTAAGAAGGTGCTTTCAAGCATTCAAACTATTCAACTGAAGAACCTACTACATAGAAGAAGTTATTTAGTTCTTTAGTTGTTTAAGTCTTAAGTCATTGTTCCTTATTGTAACCTTTATGAGAAGTGTAATCGTAGGTGAATAATTCAGAGAATTTATTTTTTGAGTTATAGACTAGGGTTTATAATTTGTGAAGGTTTGCTGTAATTGGGAGGATGGTAGAGGATAAGATACTAGAGTTTATAATCGCTATAATTATTGAGTTGTAATCTAAAACTGTTCTTGAAGTTAATTAAGTTTTTTTTATCAAAATCCCACACGGGTAGGTTGTAGTCTTAACTCAACAAGAAGGTTTTTCACGTAAATTATTGTGCCGTTAAGTTTTTGCACTACATTTTATTTTTTTGCTGAAATATATAACCTAAAAAATCAGGTTTTTTAACACGCAGAAATTGGACATGACACAATTCATTCCCCTATACCCTCTTGTATCTAGGTGCACAACAAAATAATAATTATTATTAGAACATATTATTTCAAAGTAAGGTTAATACCTTGAAAAGATCCAAGATAGCCGCACCACCAGGCAGTGGCCTACACAGAATTTTTCATATGTTGAAAATTCTAAATAATAAAAAAAATTCACTATAATAATATATTAAAAAATATAATTCAAATTATTTTTATTAAACACAACTCAATTATATTATTAGATATGAATTTTTATTTTTTGAAATGTATTCAACATAACCTCATTAGAAATAATATGAAACACTTTTTTTATATAGAACACCAAGTAATCACACAAACACCCACCATTCATTCGATTCTGCAAATTGTTCTTAATCAATTTCAATACTGAGAAAAAAGTTGGAAGGAAAAAAATAGCCGAACAACTTATAATACAAGTCACAAAATTTAATGTTTCATAAAATATGTATATTTAACTCTTGATCTATTGGTTTAGTGTAACATTAGTGCTTAAAAGGCCAATGGTTCAAACCTCTGACATATTTTTTATTTCTAGATGAGGCACATAGAATTTAAAACGAAAGTGAAGCTACAAAGATTCGAACTAGTGACATCTTCAAGAAAATCGAAGCACACGACCAGTTGAGCTACATCACTGCTAATGTCAAGTGGTCTCAGTTTTTTAAATATATACTCATTGTTCCTGTTGGATTTTAATTATATATATTTATATATAGTAAAGTTTTCCGACCAAGTAGTATCATGTGACACTGCTTTGGTCAAAGTAGATCCCCCCACCATAAAGCGTACAAAAAAGTCAATCAACCAAGAGATTACTATTTACCGTGAAAATGGTAATAATAATTAAATTTGATTTTGTGGTTCTAAAAATACATGATCTATTTTTATGCTAGTTGTTAGGCAGTGGATGCTAAGTACAAGATTAGGAGGCAAGATTATAGCTAACAGAACGATGTAATAACAAAACCGAATGGTTGGAAATATGGGCTTCGAGCTGTCGTATATGAGGCCTTGAGATCGAGTTGGGTGGCCGACTTAGAGCGATCGGGGGAGGATTAACAGTTATGAGAGGTACGATGATGGCTCTTTATGTTCAATTATAAGCAATAAACGATGAACAATAAATAGAACACA
Organism: Nicotiana tabacum; assembly: GCF_000715075.1. NCBI lineage: Eukaryota > Viridiplantae > Streptophyta > Magnoliopsida > Solanales > Solanaceae > Nicotiana > Nicotiana tabacum. The sequence continues at coordinate 71,346,390 of NC_134099.1, read as the reverse complement.
ATGAATATAAGTAATAAATGAAAGTAATGAGATCAAGAGAATATGTTAGAGAGTAGAGAGAATGTTCTTGTGTATTTAATATTGAGTATTAGATCCCCCTACAGAATGACAAGGATTCCCTTTATATATCAGGGAGAACCCCAACATAGTACAAATGCATTTATTACAAAGTAAGATAGCTGGCACAGCTACCTAGTAATCTGGTGCAGACTGGTACTATTCTTGCAGGTGACGCCAGTTCGGAACACATGCCTAGGGAACTTCTCGCTTACCCTCGACAACCACCGATTCATGCTGCATCGAGGTCGAGTGTGAAGATCCTTCAAGGTCGAAGCCTCGAGCTGCGTCCCCAAATATTCAGGGCCTTTTTGAGGCTAAGGGAGAGACGCAATGGTCGTGAAATTGAGCCTCCCGATTTTGCCCGTATACAGATAGTCCCCGCGTTTCTTAGAATTAAACGATAAAAAATGACCCCGAATCCTTGTTAGTTATTAGTAACGACGACAGTGACATCTTGCCAAATGATTGAAACGATAAAATAAGGTGCCAAAAGGTCACGTACACACAACCCTTAAAAGCCTTCATACTGATTATAGCGACTGGCTGTCCCTTGGCCTCCTTTAATGTGCGTGTTGAGCCTCTATAAATACCTCTTCTCTCATTCTTTATTGTTCACTGCACCACCAAGTCCTCAAAAAAGTTCCTTCTACCTTCACTTTTGTTCTTTCTTTGGAACGCAATTTCCTTTTCTCCTCTGAAATCTTTTAAGAATGGAGAAAACTTCCACCTCTGCTTCTCAGGAGAATGTAACCTCCTCCTCTTCACTTTCATCTAAAGGCAAAGCAGCAGCGCCTCCTCGCGTTGGGGAATGCATTTCAGGATCTTTTGGAACGACTTCCGATTTTAAGGTCGAGCAACCTTCTTCGAAACCAGGGCATTGTGAGCCTGTGTCTCAATATATTAGCTCAATAATAGACATCGAAAGGGTGAGGACCGATTGCCGCTAGGGGAATGCGATGCTTATGGAGGTCCCTTCTCGGGAGGAGGATATAACGACATACAAAGCTGATTTTCTCAGTATGTATACTTACCCATTTACCCTTGGGCCGGTGGGGCCATCCTTGCCTCCTATAGACCCCATGATTCTCGACTGCTGCCAACGGTATCGAGTGACCCTCGGCTGAATTCACCCTTCATTCTAGCGCATTGTCTACATGATCAGGTATTATGTGAACATGATTGGGGAGATGCCCTTCACCTCGATCACTTGGTCAGGATGTACAACCCTCGTCTCTTTCGTGGGGGCCGGATTAAGCTCTATTATTGAGCTTTGAGGGCCCTTTTTGCTTGCATCGATGAAGTTGGGAATGGAGGATGGATGAGCCATTTTGTTCGAGTAAGGACTTCGGACCTGATCTCGGTGAAAAGAATGTTGTTCCCCGAAAGGTGGAACATGGAACGTAAGTAGATACATTATCTAACATCTCCTTGCTTCTTTTTAGATACATCTTTCCACACGCTAATTTATTCTACTGATGCAGCCGTAGCAGTTTATCCTAGCGCGGTTACGGACCTCTTGGGCTGGGTCGGTTGGCTGGACTTAATTTGCCCATACGCTGAGCGAGTGTGGCGTGATCTGTCCCAAGCTCGTTGGGAAGCCAAGGACCATGGTGAGCTTCTACTCCTGCTGCAGTCGTACCTTTTAGTCAAAATTGCTACTGATAGCCTCCTCACTCCCTGTGCTTACCTCTTGTATTCATGTAGGTCTGAGGGAGGTCCCCTTGATCAAGGAAACATCGCCTGGTGAAGAGGTTACCTCGAGACTCGACGAAGGTAAGGAAAGACAAAGGGAATCATCGAATGAGCCTTCGGAATCCAAGAAGACCAAGGTCCAGAAACTAAGGCTGACCCAGCAGCCTTAACTTTGGAAGCAGCAAGAAGTCCCTGAGCTGAAAACGAGGGGAAAAATAATTTCTCGATAGCGTCAGAGGGAGGGGAAAACCCGATCGACCCTTACGCTATAGGGACGGTGTCTCCCGAGTTGGATCTTGATGTTTTCGTGGTCCAACTTCGGGATAGAGAGGCTACTGAATAAGCATTGGTGATGTGTCTGAGCCGGCAGATGGCCAAAATATCCCTCGAGCTGAGACGCATTTGGTAGGCAGTTTGGAGGAACCCAGTTCTGAAGCCCCGTAGGGACAAGAGACGGCCCCGATTGATCCTGTTGGCGTTATTATCGTGAGTGATTCCCCTATGGGAATGACCTCACCTCCTAAGGGAACGCAAGATGCCCAAAATGAAGAACCTTCTGATATGGGGGTGCCCATCGGAGGCAGAGATGCACTTGAAAGGCCTTTAGCGCTCCCGAGGGAACTCTCGAGCTCGATGCTTCACTCGTCTTCAGCGAGATTAACAGGCTTTGTGAGCAGGCACTTTTTGTAAATCCTTCCTGTCATCCTGATCTTTGTCTTTCTAACTTGTCTTTTTGATGGCTCCAGGCCAGGGCGCTTTATAATCAAACTTTCGCCTGGTTTCAGGCTCAGGTGACTCGTTACGAGCGTGAGAAGACTCATCTTGCTGAACAGGTTACCTAGTTACTATTTGCTTTTATCTAAATGTTTGCCAGATCCTAGCGTTTTGACATCTTTGACCTGATCCGTGCAATTTGAGAAGGAAGGTTCCTTACTGAGGGAGGAACTCCGAACCAAAGACTCTGAAGTTCTCGAACTCAAATAGCACGTGAGAGAGATGACTTCTCAGAGGGATAACCTCAAGGAAAAAATGGCCTTAATTGGGCACTAGCTTTATGATGCAAGGGCGAATAGTGACAAGTACAGAGGTCTCCATACTGAGTTAGTTGCTACACTATCCAGGATCAAAACTAAAGCTGAGGTGCTTATATCTTTGCACAAAGAGGATGTCGTTGTAATAAACGCTCAAGCCGGGAGAGTGCCTGAGGAGGCCAAATTGAAATTGACTCGAGCCGTGGAGCATGGTCGGTTAGAATCTCGAAGGCGGACTCTCGAGGATATACACGCGGGGGGGTATCAATTTGTCTGCCGAGCTCGAGAGGGTGAAGACCCTAGAAAAGAAAGTTTCTACCCTGTTTGCTTTTGGAGGTGTGTCAGGTAGTGGCTTAGGAGATAATGAGAATGAAGGCGGAATACCTGGAGGGTAAGAGGCCGTTTAAGGTCCTGGGGCTATAGCCGGAACTGTTGGGGCACAACCTCTAGCGGAGCCGTCAAAAATGTAGGCTCGATGATAGATTAGGGTTCTGTTTGGTTTCTTTCTTGTAAGGGTTTTTAAAGGCCTTGTAAACGTACCTCTGTGAGCAATATATATTAAAGGCTTTTCGTTTTTTATTACTTCTTTTCTCCTTTTCCTTTTGGGAATAATGTGTGATATTTTTTGATAATCGATCTGAGATCTTAGACCTTGGGTTAGACCCTTGGGTTTTTACTATTGTTGAGTGAATCAAAACGGTCGAAGGTTGAACGTTCGGGGCCTAGTCCTCGTGTTGAGATCTCGGCGCAGGTTTACCAACCCTCAGGTCTAGAAGCCGGCTCTGGCTCTTACACGTTGGGTTGGTGCGACCTTCAACATTAGTGCTGCCAACAGTGGCTCTTACGTGTTTGTTCAGTGCAACCTTCAATTTTAGTGCTGGTGACAATGGCTCTTACGTATTTGGTCGGTGCGACCTTCGATTTTAGTGCTGGCGACAATGGCTCTTACGCATTTGGTCGGTGCGACCTTCTAGTATAGGCCGACATTTGAGCTCTTATGCTTTTTCTCTTAGGCATATTTAGTTAACTATTTTTGGTTCAGTCTCCGAGTCGGGTATTGACTCGAGCTCATTTGACCCTCAAGTTTTTGAATTTAAAGCTGGCCCTTAGGCTCTTATGTGTCGGGTCATCACGACCTCTTGCATGAGCTGGCGACAATGGCTATTATGCATTGGGTTAGTACGACCTCTTATATGGGCTAGTGACAGTGGCTCTTACGCATTGGGTCGGTACGACCTCGTATATGGGCTTTATTTTTCCCTCGTTAAGGACTTTTTGGAATTGTGTTTACCTGACTCTTCGACAGTTCAATTAAAATCTCGATTGTGAATCATTGTATGTCGGTGATCGAGCACCTCGGGAGGTTGGATCGGTGGCTGAGTATCTCAAAGCCTATAATTTGGAGCTGACATGGTCAAAGATCTTTTGCCTACGTCGAGGGTAGCCTGTTTAACCGGTTCTTTTCGAAGTATTTTCGAAGTAATTGAAGGCCTATGATTTTATAGTGACGGTCGGACATCCCCGAGTCGCGTTAGTTTGGCTGGTAAAGCCTTGTAACCGTAGTCATTTGTGTTTGGCCGGAGCCTTTCAGTCCCCGAGTGAATTAGTTTCGGCGTCTATATCGAGGGTATGCCTTTTTAGGGGTCTTACAAGTTCGATATATAGCCTTAACTTTAAAATCGGGATTATGCCTTTAATAAGGTCTTACAAGTTTTACATGCCTTTGAGGTCGTACAGTTTTGGCTACTTGGTACAAGTATGGTTCATGCCTTGCTTGAGGTCTTATAGATATTGCTGTTGCCTTATATAGGTCTTACGAGACCGAGGCTGCCCGCATGTGGTCTTGTGGCCTCAGGTTTTGATAAGTAGATGGGGATGGCAATTGGAGGCAATTCTTCCATTACTTGTAAACTTGGTATTGCCTTATTGAGGGCTTTACGATTTCGGGGTTTCCGACCCGGAGGTCATGTGGCCTTGAGTTTTCGACGGCAGTCCCCGAGTGTTCGGGACGTTTTTGGCTCTGGAGCTATTTTGTGATCTTGATGTTGTCTCATTGAGAGCTTACAAGTTTGAAGCTCAGACCCGGGGGTCACATTGTTTCGAGTTGTTGACGCCAGTCCCCGAGTGTTCGAGACATTTTTGACAAAGGAGCCATTTTTACAAAAATACCGAGCTTCTTTGAAACACGAAATGCTTTTGGAAAGTATTATTTGATTACTTGGTACAAGTATACATGTCTTTGCTATTAAGGTCTCAGTTATTCTATACGGACACGGTTCGATCGACCGTTTGGCCCGGTACATTATTTTCCTATCGAGACCCCATTTAGCGCATCTTGGCTTCTCCGACTAGGTGACCTTCTAGGGGGATGCCCCCCAGTATTCGAGGTTGATTGCAAAAGAAGTCTTAATACTTGTTGAGTCTTCCTTAGGCAGCATATGGATGTTGCCTCATTAAAAATCTTGCCAGTAAAACCCTTCTAAAGGCAAAATTCGATTGAAGGAAAAGAGTACAACTCATGCTTTTAAGAACCCAAGGTCCTCGAGCTTGAGGTTGTTTCAGAATCTTCCATCGGACACCTTAGCAGTAGTATCGTTTCAGCATTGATATGTTCCAATTGCTTGGAAGCTGTTCGCCTTCCATGGTACCGAGCTTGTAGGACCCTTTGCCGATTACTACGAGGACGCGGTACGGTCCTTCCCAATTTTGGTCTAGCTTTCCTTCATTAGGGTTTCAGGTGTTGAGGGTGACTTTCCTTAGGACCAAGTCCCCGACTCTGAGATGTTGGATGTTTGCTCTCATGTTATAATACCTTTCGATCATTTGATTTTGGGCGGCCATTCAGACCAATGAGGCTTCTCGCTTTTCATCCAATAGTTTGAGGGCCGTAGTCATGGCCTCGTTATTCGAGCTCTCGGTGGTGTGTCGGAATCTGGCACTAGACTCTCTGACCTCCACTGGTATCAAAGCCTCGACACCATATACTAGAGAGAAAGGTGTTTCCCCTCTGCTTGATTTTGGAGCTGTTCGGTATGCCCATAACACTTTAGGCAATATTTCTCTCCACTTTCCCTTAGCGCTTTCCAACTTCTTTCTTAAGTTTTGGATGATGGTTTTGTTTGTAGACTCGGCCTGACCGTTTGCACACGGGTGGTAGGGCATCGACAAGATTCTCTTAATTTTGTGATCCTCGAGGAACTGTGTTACTTTGCTTCCGATGAATTGCCTCCCATTTTCGCATGTTCACAATAGAGGGAGACTATCCAGTTAGGAGTTAGACTAGGAATGTCATTGGTCGTCTATTGATGCAGGGCTTTCCCTTCTAGTTGTACTATACCAGCCATCTATTTCGTATTTCGTATTTTGTATCCTGTATTTCATATTTCATATCTCTTATATATTGTTGTTGTTATTGTTGTTATTTTTATTACGCATTTTTATGGTACTAATCATCTCCTATTGCTTTTTTGAGCCGAGGGTCTCCTGGAAACAGCCTCTCTACCCTTCGGGGTAGGGGTAAGGTCTGCGTACATATTACCCTCCCCAGACCCCACTTGTGGGATTATACTGGGTCATTGTTGTTGTTGTTGTTGTTGTTGTTGTTTCGCATGTTATCTCTGAAGGGATCCCGAATCGGTATATAATATGGTCCCATATGAAGTTAATGGCTTCTTTTTATCTTATCTTTTCGAAGGCCTGCACTTTCACCCTTTACGAGAAATAGTCAGTCATGAATAAAATAAATTTAGCTTTACCTGCTGCCGTTGGTAGAGGTTCGACGATGCCTATTCCCCATTTCATGAATGGCCACGACGATAAGACCGAATGTAGTTGTTCATCGGGTTGGTGAATCATAGGGGCAAATATCTGGCACTTGTCGCACTTTCGGACAAATTCCTTGGTGTCTTTTTCCATGTTTACCCAGTAGTAGCCTGCCCTGATCACCTTTCGGACTAAGGAATTGGGCCGGAGTGGTTTCCGCAGGTACCCTCATGAATTTCTTGGAGTACATAATCTGTGTCTCGCAGCCCCAGACATACTGCGAGGGGGCCATCAAAAGTTCTTCTGTACAGAGTCCCGTTTTACTGCTAGAGGGCCATCGAAGGTTCTTCTATATAGAGTCCTGTTTTTGTCGAGCGAGAATCGGGCTACTTTGGTTCGCAGGGCCCTCGATTCCTTTGGATCCGTGGGTAGCTTCCCATCTTTCAAATAGTCAATATATTTATTTCTCCAGTCCCATGTTAGGCTAGTGGAATTAATCTCGGCATGACCTTCCTCGACCACTGATTTGGATAGCTGAACAACAATCCCGGGGAGTAGGTCATCTTCTTCAACAGATGATCCCAGGTGTGCGAGGGCATCGGCCTCGCTGTTCTGCTCTTGAGGTATGTGGACCAGGGTCCATTCTTTGAAACGGCGTAATGTGACTTGGATTTTGTCCAAGTATCTTTGCATCCTGTCTTCCCGGACCTCGAAGCTCCCATTTACCTGATTTACTACCATGAGTGAATCATATTTTGCATCGACGATCTCAGCTCCCAAGTTTTTGGCCAATTCCAGACCTGCAATCATAGCCTTATACTCAGCTTTGTTGTTAGTCAATCTTGCAGTTTTTATAGATTTCCTGATTATGCCACCCATAGGTGAGGACCGGCGTTAGCGTATTGGGCAATGCATGAGGTCGTATCCTCAGGAATCGGTTCCGGTGCACTCTCACGGTTTTGCGGTGGCACACCCATACCTGGAGTAACCATACCGCCATTTCTATAGTCTTTGAGGCTGTTATTTTCAGGTACATTTACTGGTTTAGGCATCTTGACCTAAAATCAAAGATCTTGGACAAGAAAAAGTGTGAAAGATAATTTACTTTATGCAGCAAACCAGCAAGAAAATAATCACTATTATTTTTATCCCCGTTGTGAGGGCCAAACTATTTACCGTGAAAATGGTAATAATAATTAAATTTGATTTTGTGGTTCTAAAAATACGTGATCTATTTATATGCTAGTTGTTAGGAAGTGGATGCTAAGTACAAGATTAGGAGGCAAGATTATAGCTAACAAAACGATGTAATAACCAAACCGAATGGTTGGAAATCTGGACTTTGAGCCGTCGTATATGAGGCCTCGAGGTTGAGTTGGGTGGCCGACTTAGAGCGATCGAGGGAGGACTAACAGTTATGAGAGCTACGATGATGGCTCTTTATGATCAATGATAAGCAATAAAAGATGAACAATAAATAGAACACAATGAATTTAAGTAATAAATGGAAGTAATGAGATCAAGAGAATATGCTAGAGAGCAGAGAAAATGTTCTTGTGTATTTAATAGTGAGTATCAGACCCCCCTACAAAATGACAAGGATCCCCTTTATATATCACGGAGAACCCCAACATAGTACAAATGCATTTATTATAAAGTAAGACAGCTGACACAACTACCTAGTAATCTGATGCAGACTGGTACTATTCTTGCAAGTGACGCCAGTTCGGACCACATGCCTAGGGAACTTCCCGCTTACCCTCGATAACCACCGATTCATGCTGCATCGAGGTCGAGTGTGAAGAGCCTTCGAGGTCGAAACCTCGAGCTTCGTCCCTAGATCTTCGAGGCCTTTTTGAGGCTAAGGGAGAGACACAATGGTCGTGAAATCGGGCCTCCCGATTTTGCCCGTATACAACTACCATTGTTCAATGGAGAGTACTATGCATGGTGGAGAACAAGTATGCTGAACTTCCTAGTTGATATGGATATTGATATAAAATATGGTTTTTGATGTCCCGAAAATCCCATGAGAAAAAGTAACAAAGGTAAAGAGAGTGGTCCAAAGGCTAAGTAGGAATATAATGAAGAAGAAAAAAAGGCTATTCAGAAGAATGTCTAAGGCAAAAAAATCTTAATTTGCAGAATTGGTCCAAATTTGTACAATTGTATATTTACATGTACTAATGCTAAATAGATATGGGATCTCTTGCAAACTGCTTATGAAAGCACTAATGTCACGATCCCAAAACTCAACCGTGAGATCATGACGCCTAACATCCACTTGCTAGACAAGCCAATATTAGCTAATTAATTAATAATTTTCGAAATTAAGAATAAAATTCCTTTTTCATCAATATTTGTATGAATCAAGCAATTAGCGTGTCATGTTTTCTTAAATAATAATAATAAAAAAACGTAATTAATTAGGATTTTCTTTATTCATTTTAGAGACTAATTTTAAATAGCAAAATGTAGTCGCTCAACTTTGAAAATAAATCGTCATTCCTCTCTTCAGGCGGGCTCCTGACTTCCACCAATACATCGCCATTCATGATAGAAGAGGACTTCAGGGACTGTGAATGATAAGCAGCTCTACGTCAAGTCTGCTGTAGTAGTTAGATCCGAGTAATCTCCTCTACGCGCCGCTAAGACCAACACTGGGATTTGCATAAGAAGTACAGAAGTGTAGTATGAGTAAAATCGACCCCATGTACTCTGTAAGTGTCGAGCCTAACCTCAACGAGGTATTGACGAAGCTATGATATGACACTCACTATAAACCTGTATGAGTAATAATGATAGAAAATATTAATATAGATAAATAGTAACTCATAAGTACGGACCCGAAAGTTAACTAACAGAAGGCCCCAAAATTACATCCTCTCAAAACTCATATCATAGTACCAAGTTAAAGCACTACAGTTACAGACAACTATAACACATTATACTATGTTGCAATGTGCAACCCGATCCCAACAAGCGTGCAACCCGATACTAATATCATTTCATAATATTTGTTGGGGCGCGCAACCCGATCCTATTATATTAATATTTTTTGCAGCATACAACCCATTCCCATTATAATTTATTTCAATACTATTGCGGTGCGCAACCCGCTCCTAATATCAACTCTTAAACACAAACAACTAATACAACCAATAAATGTGACAAATGGGATAACTCAGCTGCAGGTATCGCAAATGCGAAACTCACTCACATGACGCTGTGTCACAAATGCGACTCTGAGATTGCAAATGCAGTCTCAGCTAAGTTCGCAAATGCGAAGTTCTCTTTGCAAAAGCGAAGTACCAACCCACCAGCCCAATATCGTAAATGCAATCAACTGACCGCAAAAGTATGCTTGCAAATGCGAGCCAGACCGCGCAGATGCGAGATCTGCAAATTACACACTAACTGGCCTTTCACCAACAATGCCCAAACTCTTCCGTAATGTACCCAAAATTCACCCAAAACCCTCGGGCTCCAAACCGTACATGCACAAAAGTGTATAAATATCCTACAAACTTGCTTGCTACCTCAAATCATCAAAATAACATCAAATAACACGAATCAATCATCAAAACTCAAGAATTTCAACTTGAAAACTCGTTTTAACAATTTTTCATATTACACGCTGAAATGTGCTCAGGTCACCCCGAACTCTAACAAAAAGTGCATAAAAGTCCAAAAATATCATATAAACCTACCGAAATCGTCAAAACACCGATCCGAAGTCGTTTACTAAGAATGTAGACTGTGGTCAACCCAAATCTCATTTTAAGCAAAAATCACTTTTTCTTCAAATCTTTACTTAAAAAACTTTTCGAAAAATGACACGGACTATGCATGCAAATCAAAAAACATTAAACGGAGCTATAAGAGGTATCAAAATATAGAAATTAAGGCTAATGCTCAAAACGATCTATCGGGTCATCACATTCTTTACTTCTAAAAGAAACGTTTGTCCTTGAGCAGACATAGAAAAGAACCTGGACTGGTAAAAAGGTGGGGGCATGTACTCATATCGGACTCGGACTCCCACATAGCCACCTCAATTGGCTGACCTCTCCATTGCACTTTCACGGAAAAAAAACTCTTCGATTTCAGCTTAAGAACCTGCCGGTCTAGAATAGCCACCGGCTCTTCTTCATAGGCCAAATTTTCATCAAGCTGCATCGTGTTGAAGTGTAAAACGTGTGATCTATCCTTATGGTACTTCCAAAGAATGGTAAATGGCATAAGAGATACTACTGGTTCCTCCGCTGATCAAGAAAGAAAAATGCTACTCAAGGCATCCAAGTAAAATTGACAATGCGTTATTTCTAAAAAGAAAGTGAGGTTGTACATTTGATGGGAAATGAATTTGAGATCAGCATGATGAAAATACATCTAGGAAATACTCAAACAATTTGAGATGGATAATGCGAAGACAATTGATAGTCCTATTGCCATTGCTCCTTGGCTGGATATGGACGAAAGAAACTGGCTCGACTGTTGAAGAAAAAAAGCATAGGGGTTTTCGTCAAATAACAAGGAGTCATATTTGAAAGATGTGAAGAGGTCTTGAGGAATCTGAAAGTTACTCAATACCTGGTTCTTTGTATCTTTCTGGTGGTATTTTTTACTTATTGGTACATGTTGATACAAATTATGTTGGGTACCTGGTAAATGAAAGAGCGCATTGAGGATGGCTCACTGTCTGGGTTGGTGTTTGATCTATTGGACGATAAATAAGCGAAGTATTATGGATTTATCAATTGTAGAAGCAAAATATGGCGTTGTTGCAATGTGTTGTGCATAATTGTTATGGATCAAATGAAAGAGCGCATTGAGGATGGCTCACTGTCTGGGTTCGTGTTTGATCTCTTGGACGATAAATAAGCGAAGTATTATGGATTTATCAATTGTAGAAGCAAAATATGGCGTTGTTGCAATGTGTTGTGCATAATTGTTATGGATCAAACAATAATTCAAAGATCTTGTTATGATGATTGAACAACTTCTGATATTCTACGATAATATAAGTGTGTTGAACATAACAAAGAATCCGATTCATCATAAAAGAAAAATATATTAATGTAAGACACCACCTTTGGAGAGACAATATGGATAAAGGCCACATCTCTAAGGAATTTTGCAAGACTGAAGAGTAGATTGAAAATATATTTACCGCAACTTTGAGCAGAGATCACTTTGAAAGAAACCTCTTAAAGTTTGATTTGATCAAGAGGAACTGAATATATTCTGGATTTTCGCAGTGATTGGCTATGTTGAAATAAAATGTCTAGTGTGTCTAAGTATTACAAAAATATATAACTCAGTCTTACGGGTATGCACGCATTGCATTGTCATGAAGCTTAGATGAGGTCTAATGATATTATCCATATTCTCAAGTGGACGCTTAGCCATATTGGAGAAATTAGTAAAGACACTGGTTCTTTTGACGTTCAGGTGTGTATCTCCTTTCCAAAATTAGTTGCATTAGCTTGTTAAATTGCCATGTCTTTGAATTAGGTTCCTGCACCCAATCTTAATCTTATCCAAGTCTAAAAGTTAATTATGACTTCCATCAGTCCACATAAAAGGGGGAACATGTCTCAAGTTGGTAAGTTTTTTCATCTCAGCCGCCTTAACTCTAGACAAATTAGAAGGATTGCTTTAGCCCTTCAAAATTGAGTTATTTCTTTCTCTGTCTAGAAACCCGATCCTCAATAAGAAAAGCTTTCCAATTTGTATTTACTGAATCTAAGTACACCAAATTTGTTGGTTTGCTTCATCCATTGGGCCCCAAATTGATATTCTTCAAAATCCTCTGTCCAAGAACCAAAATTCTAGAACCCCATGTCCCCAAAACGAAAATCATGGCTTATTAATTATTATTATAATGCCAATGATGATGATAATGAGAAATTAGAGCCTAAAAGTTCTGAAAAGAAATAAGGAGGTTCTCAGGGGGAATATATAGAAGATAGGCTTGATGATTTACAAGATCAAAAAGAATATGAAAATACTCCCATTATTGTGCCTAGTAAATGTGTTTTTGAAAGAAAAAAACTTTGGATGTGCTATATGATGTGAGTAATATTAGTAATAAAAAAGTTGAGGTGGATAAACAGAAACAAGTGAGAAAAGTTTCTAACGAGGGAATTAACAGTAAAGATGAAAGGTTCCTCAGGAGCCCCTGGTATGAATGAAAAATGATGAGTTTGAGAGAATATTTGAAGAAGTCAGAGATGACATACTTGATACTCAAGGATTTGAAAAGCTACTGGTAACAAAGGTGCCAATAAAACTGAAGCTGACAGAAAGAAGCAGTCCGTCCTTTTCTGTTCCTGAGTCGAGGTCTACCGGAAACAACATCTTTACCCTAGTACCTCGTAAGGTAGGGGTAATATCTGCGTATGCACTATCCTCCCTAGACTTCGCTTATGAGATTTTACTGAGTTTGTTATTTTTTTGTTGTTGTGGAAAGAAGCAATCCAATGAGGAACCCGGTTCCTTGGATCAGTTAAACTGAAATTGTGAAGGTTGGTAAAACAGTGATAGAAGAGGAAAAGAACTGGAAAAATAAGATGATATTGATGATGTACCTTTGTCTGTGAGGGAAGAACAATTGCAAAAGGACTATTGATGATGGTATTTTTGCTGCTAAGGAAAATAAGAAGAGAAAGTAAAATTTAAAAAAAAAATGAAAATGGATGAATTTAATGATGTTGCACGTTTAGATCTTGAAATAGATGAAGGGCTTGGAAAAGAAATAGGTTCCTCTGCTTTGAAGGAAAAAGGAGACATAATCATGATGAATTAGGGACCAACTTAAAAAGAAAATTGAAGAGAAAAATAAAATAATAAAGTGGAGTTAGCCGCTATGTCTGTAAAGAGGAAAGTTAAACCACTAGGTAGGAAGGTGTTGTGCTGAATCAGAGAAGTAAGAATGCAAGAAAATAATGAGTATATCTATGTGTTTAGATCTTGTGCAGAAGCAACCCCTTCCAGTCAATGAACCCGGTCCTTAGTTTTTCCTAGTCAAGTCCAAACTCAATCCCTTCCGTTTCAAGTCCTATTTTGAATTGCTATTTTTTGTACTCATCTGGTTTAATATTTTTTTGGTGGTATTTGAAGTAGGTTCCTGTTACTTTTGCTGATTTGGGCCTAAGAGTTTGAGCTCTTAAATTATGTGCATGTTAGTGTAGCCCCAGCAGTCATGAGTTTGATGTTGCTTAATTCTCACTATTCACTCTACCAAACTGAACTTTTTGATGATGCCAAAATGGAGAAGATAAGTATGTGCACATATGCTGATCAGTAAAACTGATTCTTAAGCACTTGGACTAATAAAATTATGTGTCGGTGAGTTTGTATGTTTGCAGTTTCTAACATTTAATTATGTCTATCCATCTACAGGCTTGCAATAAATGGAAGGCGAGTTCCTTATACTTGTGCAAACATGGACAAATTAAAGAAGAGTATTGTAAATGAAACTGATTCTTGGGCTACAGAATGATGAAAAAGCGAGCAAGTTGTTTGACTAATTTGCACATGGATTTGTCATCATAAAAAAAGGAGATTTATTGAGACGTATTATGTTTTGATTATTAACAAACCAGGATAAATTATGTTGCATGAACCAGGTTTCATGAATAAGTAACTTTGCTACTGGATTGGTGTACATGTATGTTATGTTGTTAATGAAAGAACCAAATCCCTTGAAGCAGATGTATGAAGGATATGTGCTTAAAAGTGATTTACTGATTAACAAACAACTAATAACGAACCAGATCTCGTGAAGATGTTTGTTGTGATAATATATAGAGTTGCAGATGTGTCATACAGATATAGAAAGAACCAGATCCCTTGAAGACGCTGATAAGAAGCTGGAAGCTTATTCCAAGTGCAAGTCGGTTGAGCTGGATTCTGTTGCAATTTAGATTCCTAGAAGGAGTTATTTCATGGGCTGAAAACATGATAATAATTAGAGAAATTCGTGGTCAACAAGGATTCATTAATTATGTGAATGCTTGCATGGAGAGGAAAATTGTGTGAAGGAGTCTTTTAAGGAAAGCCAAATCCTAATGCAGGCCGGTTGAAGAATTAAATTTGTGGGTTACAAGAAAAATATTTGCTGGAGGAATTCGTATTGGAAAAGGATTCAACAATTATAGAAATACTTGCATTAAAGGGAAAAATTTGAGGAGTTGGAAACAAATAAGAAAACCAAGTTCTAAAAAGATTCTTTTTCTTAAGTGATTTCTTTTAGGTTTTGGAGCATAAATTGGAGAATCATTTCGTCCAACCTCATACCTATGTAAAACAGCATGTTGCTGCTATTGAAGCTAATGCTATTGCGCATAAATACGGAGAATCTCCCAAAAAAATAGCATTCATAGCAAGAAGGTGCTTTCAAGAATTCATGTTGCACAATTAAAGAACCTATTCTAGAAGGTGAAGATGCTTTAGTTATTTAGTTGTTGAGTCTTCATTCATTGTTCTTAAATTGTTACTTATTACTTTTTGAGAAGTATATTCATAGGTCATCAATTCTAGAGTTTTGAATTGATTGAAGAGTAACAGTACGAGAGTTAGTCTCCTTGGATATCAAGTTGTAACCTAAAGTTTAGCTACAATCGGGTTGATTGTAGGGGAAGGGTAATAGAGTTAGTTTCCTTGGTTATAGAGTTGTAATCTAAAGTTTAGTTATAATTGGGTTGATTGTAGGGGAAGGGTAATAGAGTTAGTCTCCTTGGTTATAGAGTTGTAAACTAAGGCTTTGCTACAATCGAGTTGATTACAGGGGTAAGATACTATAGTTAGTCCCCTTGGTTATTGAGTTGTAACCTAAAATTGCACTTGGAAGTTAGTGAAATTTTGAAGGCAAATCCTACGAGGGTAGGTCGTGGTTTTTACTCCTTTGAACAAGGAGGTTCTGCACGTTAAAATCGTTATATTTTTAAATTCCGCACTTTATTAGCTATTTGTATCTGAATCAGGTATGTCAAAGAACCAGGTTCTTTAGCTGGCGAAAATTGAGTACGACACAATCCACAGCCTCCTCTTTTTGTGTCTAGGTACATCCTAAAATAACAACTAACTTTCCTATCTAGCAGCCACTAACAAAGTGGATGAAAAACTAAATAACAAAATGTGCCACTAATCTATAAAGGACCACTAACATCAGAACTAGGAACTAACTCTGACCAAGTCCTTTGCTCAAAACTAGAAAAGCAGTAAATTGAAACTAAGTGAAAAACAGTAGAATAAATAGTACGCTGAAACTAAAATGTCAACTGTCTAAGAGTGTCTAGGTGCACTGTAAAATAACAGAAACCAATGACAGTGATATAAATTAGAGAGAAGAGAAACCAGTTGGTAAATGAGAAAGTTGCAAGGAGGAAATAACTTCAAATATCATTTCATTCTAGTAATACTAAACACACATGTGCATTAGAGATTAATAGTGAACCGAAAAGTAAATATATCATTATGGAAGCTGTGAAAGACAGTTTATTGTACTATTGGTTCAATATTAGATCTATAATTCAGCAGGAAGCGTATTGCCTGCCAATCATATGCTCAGTAGAATTTACGAGTTTCCATCTTTGCAAGCTCAAAGTTGTTGTGCTTCCTCTGGATGAAGCTATCAGCTTCAACATCAACCTTTTCCTCTATGACTTCATATTTTCCATTCCTATTAACTTCAGTGGTTCTGTCCAACTCCGCAAATTGGACATTCTGGTCATGAACGTCAGGCGTCTGATACTCGTGGCGACATCCATTAGGATTATTGTGTTTGTAGTGATTACCATATTGATCGCCGAACTCCACAAATTGGATTTTCTCGTGAACTTCCGGAGCCTGATACTCGTGGCGATATCCTGTAGGATTATGGTGGCGATATCCAGTAGGGATATGGTGTTTGTTGCGATTACCATACTCATCGTCGAACTCCACAAAGTGGACTTCAGGGGCATAATAATAGCCATATTGATTCCCTGGTTGTTCACAAATGACTGTCATGTTAGGATATGGATACATCCTTGTTATTCAAGGAATGCAACTTGATCTACTAAACGTATTTTCTATTAGCTTCTATGTTTGTTTGATTTGCTGACAAAACCTTAACAAGTTTAGCTTTTTGTAGTAAACTTGTATTAGTATTCTCACCAGAATGCTATGAGCCATGAATCTGATGCCCTCTATTTAATTAGTTAGTATTCAGAAAATGGATATTCCGTTTTATATAGAAGAATAACCTAAGGAACTAGATTCAGAGTTTTGGATCATAGGAAGAATAACAAAGGTTTGCTATATATTATAAGCAATCGAGTTCGGTAGTTTGACTGCACCTGTGCTACACTAACAATCACAAAGTCAGTCCAGATTCAGAGGAAAAAGAATGGATAGAATTTAAGGGTCCACCAAACTCTACAGAGAATAAGGTTCTCTATTAATTCCCCCAGAACACACGCACATTGCAGTAAGTAAATGGCACAATGGAGTTTTACGTGAAAAACTCCCAGCTCACGGGATGAAAAATCACAACCGTCCCTTGTAGGATTTCAACTTCACTACTGAGCAACTTTAGATTATAACCTATTGTAATCTAGGAATTAACCTCTTAGTCCCTCACTAACTTGTAACACTCTATTACAAGTCACTTTGTAATAACTCTATTACAAAGACTTTAAACCTAGGAATTATCCTCTTAATCCTTCACTAACTTGTAACACTCTATTACAAGCCACTTTAAGACTTTACAACTCGACTAACTCTAGCCAAGATACAAACACAAGGGTTTATGATTTACAAAGATTTCCTACACAATGCTTCTAACTAAGCTAAGTAGGAATTACAAGTAGAGTACTTTAACAAAGGTACAACACAACTAAGGACATGTAATAACTTCAATACATGGAACTGGTCCTTGGTTATGTTGTTCTTCGTTCTTGATGCCCTTGAGAATCACTTGTATTGACACAGACTTGAGAGAATGCTTGATAAGTTCTTGAATGTGTAAGTGATTTGTTTTACCTTTGCTTGATGTTAATATCTCATTTGTGATATCACTTGAATGATGTAAGCAAGATAGGTAAAGGGCATTCCCCATAAAGTTGACTGTTGCACTATTTCTGTACTGTAGTGTGTGCAAACAGCAACTTTACAGCTTGGGCAGTTAACTTGTACAGTCTTCTTGAGAACTGGTAGCTCTCTGTTCCCTCTGTTGTTCCTTTGACCCTGAAGATGTGACTGTCTCTCCAACTGGAGACTTGGTGATCTTTAAGTTCTTGAGATTCTGTATCAGGTTCCTTATCTGGTTCTTATCAGTATGTTTGTTAGATCATCAAAACATAACAAGGATACACATATAACCTATCAATTTCCCCCTTTTTGATGATGACAAACTTATAATTCAAGTTCCCTCTTAAGAACCAGAATGACAGTCGCATTTCCTGTATTCCCCCTGAATCTATTCCCCATCTTGTTCCCCCTCGATTATTTTTTCCCCTTTTGGAATCATGAAAATATCATTAACAAGCATTAAGTAAAAAGAAGTCCAGCTTGGTTAACTTATGCCACATGTGTGCACACAAACATGACTGAAAATTGAACATAAGAGCAAGACATACACGGGAAAAGGAGGTAGCTTTCATTTTGGATAAATAAGCAGAGAGTAGTTCCATTTTTCCAGAACATCTACAAAATAAAAATAGCAAAAACAAAAGTACCAGTCATAAACATCATCAGAACTAAAACAAAGGACATACACTAAGAACTTGACACTTGGGAAGGGACACTGTTTAGGGAGCACTGGAAGGGAAAGGCCTTGATGAGGAGGCAAGGGTTCGAAGAAGGATGTCTATTCAAGCATTGGCTGACACCTGCTCGTTGAGTAGTTTCTCCTTTAGGTCCTCAACCTGTTTCATGATGTCAACATTTTCTCTTGTCAGACGGGTAACCTCTGTGCTTTGAGAGCTACTGCCTCCTGAACCTGACAGAGCTGACCTTCGACTATGGCATTCCTTGCCTTCAGCTTCTTTATGAACGGTCCTACAACACCTTTTGTTTTTTTTTAATTTTCCTTGCCAGCATCCTCGGTATCACCAATCTTGGTCTTCTTGGAGGAACCAGGTTCCTCACTGGCATCAGCCTTCCTTTTCATTGATTTTCTTACACTCTTGCCTTTCTCTGCAGATTTCCTGGAGATATTCTCCGCAGACTCCTTAGCCACTTTTCCACAGGACTGCTCAACCATTTATCCTCTTTCTCACCAGAATTTTCATCCTCAACCTTCCTCAACTCCCTTTTACTCATAGATGACTCTCTCTTGGACTTTGGAATAGTAAGTTTCTTTGAGGACTTACGAACCAAGGGACCATATACCTCTTCTACCTCATCATCCACATTCACGAATAGTGCAGAAGCCACTACCTTGACAACCTTTCCATTTTTCACCATTCTCTTGTTCTTCTTTTCCTTTTTTACTTTTCCTTAAGACGAACTCAAGTTCTTCCTTCTTTTACAACCTCGTGATGGGTCTCTTAGACGAGGACCCCTAGGGAGGTGCCTTTCTACTCCTAGCACTAATAAAGCTCAACAGAGCCACATTATCATAATCTTCTTCTTCACTATCCATCTCAGGAACCACAATTGTTAATGGCTCTACATAGAAATGACGAGAGGGAGCAGGATCAGTACTGACCTAGGGTTCTTGTAGAGAACCAGGGGTTTTATCCAATTTGAAGCAAAGGGCTCCTCCTGGGCGAAGGGATCAGGTCCTTCAATTGATTACCCAGTAGTACTACCAGGTGCCAAAGTTTCGACAGGCACCAGTTCCCTACCCTTGACCTATGCACCATTTTCTTCCCCCCTGAGACTCAGATACAACCTCATAACCTCCAACCAGAGTTCTCTCAACAGCTATTGAAAGCATATTTTCTTTAGCTTCCTATTCTTATAAATAATTTTCAGACATGGTGGAGGGTAGTGGGTTGAAGAAGAGAGTTTTTTTTTGGTTTGAAGAAGAAAAGAGGAATTCTGGATTCTTTGATGTGAACTGTTATGAAAGTGACTATGAGAGGAGTTGTTTAATAGGGGTGAGGAACCTGTTAGGAATGGGTATCAATTTTGGGTAGTCGGGTCGCTTCAGATGAGATGCTTGGTTTCAAAAAGCGAGAAAAAGGGAAACTGACAATTTAATGACATGGCACCGTTTTAGCTGTTTAAAAAATTGTGCATGAGAGTACAAAGGAACTACTAACCTGTGTCAAGGGAACCATATTCCCTGACAAATTTTGCAAATGTAAGCCTCATCCTTTGACCAACGTGCAATGCATTAGCTGCTTGTTTGCTCTATAATCGTCATTTGTGTCTACCTATAACGATATAGAGATGAGTCAGACTTGCTAGAAAATACCTTTTAGCTAATTTTACCTGTACATTTCTTTCATAGCCAATCATTGAGGGACCAGGTTCTCAGTTGGGTTTTATCAACCCAAGTGCCAGGCCATTTCTTTTAAAATGATTTCTACTCAAGGCTTTGTTGAATATATCTGCAATTTGATCTTCTGTGCTGCAGAACTTCATACATATGTGCCCTTTCTCAACATTGTCTCTGAGAAAGTGATGTCGCACATAAATATGCTTTGTTCTCTTGTGCTGAACTGGATTATTGGCCATGTTGAGTGCACTAGTATTGTCACATAGTAAGGGCACACACAGAGAGAACACAACAAAATCTTCTAGCTGATGTTTAATCCATAACAGTTGAGTCCAGCAAGATGCAATAACCATATATTCAGCTTCTACCGTAGAGAGGGCCACTAAGTTTTGTTTTCTTGTATTCCATGAAATCAGACATGAACCCAGAAAAAGTGCCATGCCAGAAGTACCTTTCCTATCCACCAAATACCTAGCATAGTTAACATCATCATACCTTATTAAGTCAAGGTTATCTCCTAAGGGATAGTAGAAAACCAGGTCCTGCAACCCTTTGAGATATCTTAGGATTCTCTTGGCAGCTTTCAGATAAGATTCCTTTGGATTGGATTGAAACCCTGCATAAAGACCCACACTAAAAACAATATTTGGTCTGCTACAGAAGTGACCCTATGATACCTCTATACATGGTCTGATTTACAGGGGAACTAGGTTCATCCATGTCTAGACGAGTAGTTGTGGCGATGGGAGTGTCAATGATTTTTTATGTCTCCATGTTAAATCTCTTCACCCGCTTCTTGATGTACTTCTATTGTCTTATCATTGTCCCTTTGGGAGTTTGCTTCACTTGTAAATCTAAGAAGAAATTCGATTCCCCCATCATAGTCATTTTCAACACACTTCCTATGAGTTTTGCAAATTTTTCACATAGAAAGTCAACTGTTGCTCAAAAGATGATGTCATCAACATAGATCTGCACAATGAACAGGTTCCTTCCTCGTTTCTTCAGAAAAAGAGTGCTGTCAATTTTCCCTTTTGTAGAACCATTTTCTAGAAGGAATTTTGACAACATTTCATACCAAACACATGGAGCTTGCTTTAACCTATAGAAAGCCTTGTTGAGTTTAAAAACTTGCTTCCAAACTCATCAAGTCTGTTTCTGAATACCCACCTGGTTCCTATAATAGTTCTATCAGCAGGTCGTGGAACCAGGTTCCATACACTGTTCCTCTAAAATTGTCGGAGCTCTTCTTGCATAGATGTAATCTAGTCTGTATCATTCAATGCTTCCTTGATATTCTTGGTCTCTATTTGAGAGAGAAAGGATGAGAAGGCAAGTGAGTTTCTTGTATTTGATCCAGTTTAAATTTCTGAATCAAGAGGAATGATAATGTCTTGAAGAGGGTGTGAGCTCTTGTGTTTCCAGTTGGACACCTGAATCTTATTAAGAGAGAATCCAAGTTCTTCTGGATTTGATCCATGTGTCATGTTCCTCACCTCAACAGCTGGAGTTCCATGTACAGCTGTTGATACCCAATTTTTCCCTGTATATTTTTCATATACACAAAATACTTTCAAAATAACATATGTACGCATATATAAGCATTCCCAAGTATTTTAGTATTTTTTTCCTATTTTTTTTAAAGATTTTTAAAATTAATTTATTGCTCATTTTAGCAGTATAAAAACCAATAATTATTTCCAAAATTATCATTTTGGTGGATAATTTATTTTATTTCCCATATTTATACCAAAATATAGTTAAGGTAAATTTATATATTTTTACAAATTTATTTGGTATTTTTAAAGATAAATTACATATAATTGCAATTCTAGCCTACTTTAAGATTTAATAACATTTTTATAATTATAAAATTGGTTCCAACATTTTTAAATAAATATTTATATATTATTGACTGATCCAGTACTCTTAATTTACTTTCAAAATCATTTTACTATTTTTATAAAATAAAAAGGAAAAAACTAGCTATTTAAAACCTGGCCCATTTTTATTTCAATCATAGCCAAATTGACCCCCCCTAATTGACCCAATTTTTAAATACAATTGGCCCAATTCTAATCTAACCCGACCCCCGACCCAACCAATTAACCCGCTTGGCCCTTTCTTTCAATCCAGGCCGTTGATCATTTAGATTAACGACCACGATCAACCCTTACCTTTTTTAATTCACTAACCCTACCCTAATCCCCTCATTTCCATCTCTCAGCCGCCTTTGAATACTCTCCCTCTCTCAAACTCTCTCGAAGGTTCCTGAAACCCTAGCCTCTCTCACCCCCCTTCAACCGCAATCTCACCGGAACCCATGGCTTCTCAGGCCATTGATGGCATGTACTCACCCTCCTCCACCATTAAACCCTGGGTGTTCAAAGTTTCGAGGTCTGACCTCGATGGTGTCCTTTCAAATCTCTATAGATCGAAAGTTCTATGGCCTCTCAGGCCTGGCTCCGGCGTATTCAAACATCAGAAGCTTATTTCTGACCTCTCCGACTCAAGATCGGACCTTCTTCTAAGCCTTTCTCATTTCTAGGGTTTCTCTGAAACCCTAAGCTATTCGAGATTTTTCTCTGGTTGTTTTCTTATATCTATACTATGTTTGTGCTCTACTTGAGTTCTTAAACGTTTTCCCTAATTTTCTTTCAAAAAAAATTACTTCTCTTCGATTTAGGGTCTCTGAAAAGGTTTTAAAATGTTTTCTGACTCATCTTCTTCTTATCTTTGTGTGAATTTGTCTATGCTATATTTTTATTTTCTCTTTTCTACCTCGCATGTCCTTCTCCTATGTTCTTATGTTTTCCTTATTTTGCATGTCCTTCTATTGTGCTCCGTTCTTTCTTCTGCTGGTTTTTATATCATGCTTTCACACGTTTATCTTATTTGTTCTCTTACCCCTATGTTCCTCTACTGTATTTTCTACTAAGCTTTTAGGTCTTTAGTTGCCTTCTTCTGGATTTTGTTTGAGTTCTTTGTTAAACATGTTTCCTCTACTGTTCTCTTAAGTGCTATACTATCTCGTTTCTCTTCTGAAACTTGTTTAAGTTCCAAGCTTTCTTAAAATGTGTTTTTATGCTTCAAATCAGTTCTTCATTCTATTTTCCATGAACCTGCTATTTTATCTGTTTGTTTTCACATGAATCCCTGAAATAGACCTCTGAGCCTGTTTCAGTTATTTGTCTTCTCTTCTCTATATCTGACTCGAGTTGAAAACCCTGGGTTTTGGGGGTTTTTTGGCGAGTTTGATCTTGTGTTTTGGACAAGGGTTCTATTTGCGACCCTAGACACTCTCAAACTCATTTTGAGTCTATGTACTGGATTTGAGCCTCTTTGTTATGACCCGGAACTCTTCTATACTAGGTTTTTTCGCATGATAGTTCTTTCTTGTTCGATATGTCTGTATGCTTTATATATGAGGAATTTTGCCTTCAAAAGGTTTTGTCAACTTGTGATTGATTCGGAATTCCTCTTAATAAGGTTTGATTGATTGTTACTGATTTTCCTTAAGTAAAACCCTTTCCTCATTTTTCCTGACTTGGTTCATTCGAACAAAGCCTACAATTTTGATTTTACTAGCTGTTGAGTGATCGCCTTTCCTTATTTGCACAAACCATGTACCACTGGACTTTTGCCTTAAATAACTTCTATGTATTTACCCTTCTTGTGCTACTTTGGAAAAGATTTTTATCAAACTCTATCCTTAATTATCTTGCTCGTTTGAAATCAGAATCCCTTAATTGAAGGGAGACCTTATGTGATTGATTTCGAAACTATTTTCTTACCTTTTCTTACTTTCTTTCGTGCACTATAAAGGGCACGACCCTTCTGCACTTTTACACACTTCCAATTCAATACTCTTCAAGACCTTGAGTTCAATACTCTGACAACACTTATTGAACACTTTCAATTTCAATATTCCTACATTCTCAATTCAACACTCTACTCTTTTCTAAAATCTTCTGGCTGTGTGTTTGCAATTTGGCTTTACTACTGCTCTTCTCTTCTTATTTCCCTGAAACAGGTATGTTCTAATTTAACTTTCAGCTTCATCCCTATGTGTTTGCTTTACAGTTTCAACAATCTTGTCTACTTTGTTGTTTATGTTCTGTATTGAATATGCTGTCTCTTTGCATCTGTTACTGTATGAATTCCCCATACCCTTATTCCCTTCTATGTGTTTGAGTTAAAGTTCAAAGCATGGCAACATCCAAATTGTTGCTCATGTGTGGACTTGATCCTCTAATGGATCCTAACTCCCAAACAATGTGGCTAACAGGCTGGTTGGGGTGTGCCAACACTTCCAATTGCTGGGTATGACCACCAGCCTGTCTTGGCTTTCCCCGAAATCCCCTCTATGCACTTGCACTCTCTCTTATATTCTAAGTTCTGCCCCCCTCCTATGAGATTTGCTTTGGGACCTTGAGCTCCCTTTGAACTTGGACATTTGAGGGCTAGCCCTTCCACACTGCACTATAATTCAATTGTGCAATATATTTGGGTGTAATCATTGCCCGGAGTCCATTTGAGACTCTTAGGGAACTCTGACTCATCCCGAATAGGAGAAAGGCTTTGGAATTTGATCTTTGGAGTTGGTATACTTCAAGATTCAGACAAAATTCTAAATCAGGCTCTCCTTGGTTGGGATTTTTAGCTTTCTGATGTAATTTTATTTTACATTTCTTTATTCATTCTGGGCTGTAATAATTTGTAATAACTTATGGGGTTTTAGTGAAAAAGGGAGGGTCACTCATGTATGCATAAGGGTAGATATCATCTTCATAGGTATTTACTGCTGCAATCATGTCCTGTTTTTACTTCTGCATTTTTCATATAGAAATCATGTTTACAAGTCCTGCACTTCTACATTTTTCATATAGAAACCATGCCTACAGGTTCTACATTTCATATAGAAATCCTGTCTATAGGTTCTGCATTTCATACGTAGATACCATGTCTATAGCCTCTGCATTTCATACATAGATACCATGTCTATAGCTTCTGCATTTCATACATAGAGACCATGTCTATAGGTTTCTGCATTTCTTCCTATCACATAGAGAACATGTCTATAGAGTTTCCTGAATTCTGCATATGCATCTATCACTAGGCAAACACATTTATAGGCTTAAATAATAAAAATCAGCGTTTTAAACACCATGCCTATAGGATTTCTGCATTTTCGTAAAGGTTAACTCAATAACGCTTAGAAAGCATGTCTATAGGGGTAACCAACTGATCTGAATCATTTACAAGCCTAAAATCAGTAGTAACGTTACTCAATGTCTGCAAAACTTATGTTTTCTATAATCAACAGGCCTTCTTCTTGTAAAAATTAGTACACTTCTGCATTATTAGATGTCATGCCATGTAGGTTTCACTTAGGCAAGTTATAAGGTAAAATTAGCTAATTGAATCAGACTCTGTTAATTCCAACTAGCAGGCAAGTCTGATTCCGGTTTCTTATCTGAAATGTGTAATAGACCAGTCTGCCTCCTTAACGTTTAAGTTTAATTCAGACCATAACCAGTATCTGCAAGACATGCTAAACAATCTGTCTTTAAGTGAGGAGGCCCATCTGAGCCTTTTAAATTGTTATGTGTTTCCCATAATCTGCCTTATGTGTTTTTGTTTGTCACTTTAGAATTTTATCCTTTTAAACCACACAAAACCCACATTTCCCTTCCCTTTAGGACTAGTAGTCCCAAATGCCTCCGGGACTGATAGGATTGGGGCGGGTACTAGCATGCAATAAGTAACGAAACCATTCCACGTTTAAGCACCTCAACGGGGTGGGAAAGGGTAGATATGAATATAATGACCAGTGCGCTAATACCACGTATAATCCCTCTTCTGAGGAGTGATTACTGGGTATTGCATTGATGTGATCCATATTATTTATAAACCTAGGACCCCCTTCCCTTTACTTGTTTATTTTATTACTTTCAAAATTTCAAACTCCTTTTTCTCAAATTTCAACTTGCTTGTTTATTCAAACTTTAACTTATTTGCAATCACAATGTGACAACCCCTCATATTTGAAACCCTTAATTGCCTATTTATTGTTTGTACTTAAGTTACAATTGTAGCATGGCCGGGAACCACACTATTGGATCTTGAGGGGTGCCTAACACCTTCCCCTCGAGATAATTTCTAGCCCTTACCCAAACTCTGGTTTTTATAAAAAAACTTCTTCCTAGTGTCCTAATGCACTTAATCATTAGGTGGCGACTCTTCAAATAAAAAAAAATCCAATTCCCAAAAGGAACGAGTTGTCCTCCCAAATGTTATAAACCCTATTTCGCGAGAAAAATGGGTCGCGACAGCATGACGACTCTGCTGGGGATTTCTTTAAGGCTTTTACCATTTCATGCTATTTGTGACTTTATGCTTCCTTGAATGTCTTTAATGCCTTTAAGTATTTATTTTGCTCTCCTACTTCGAAAACTGACTTGGCTCTTCGTTTCTTCTCTTTATTTTTCTTAATGCTTTCTTTTACCGCTTTGCTTTAATAATTGTTGTAATTTTGAGAAATTATTGTAATTATTACCTTATGAATGTGCAAATACATGACAATTTGTTTAATTATTGTAATTGCATATTCAACATCATATTCCACTCGTGCCAAACAAAATACCATAGCAACGCTTATAATGAGTGCTTGTGCCCTTCCGATATTATTACCCCCTAAATTTGGCAAAGGCGTATTTGCGGTAAAACCAGTCGATCAACGATGTAATTGACAATTCTGTGCCTTTCCCTCTTGAGTTGTCCACTTAAGAGTACAAGTCTAATACCCCATAGAAACCCTACTCTATTTAATTTTGCATGCATCACTGTCAAAACCTAGCCGAGTCAGTTATGTTATCCACATAATGACTCTTTAAGATAGCCTTGTCCAAAGTCTACTGGGTTTCCTTGGAAGCCAAACAGACATTACCATGTTCTGTGAATTTATTTGGAGAACTAAATGCTGCTTATGCCAATTATTGATAGTTAAATAGTCGAGTACGGCGGAGGTAAGGGCCTAACCCTTTTGTCTTGCAGAAACATGAGGCACGAGGTCCCCAACTTCAGTATGGTTAGCCCACCCTGACTCTTGCTGGACTGGTGGAGGATTCTTCCATCAAATGACCAAATCAACGAGTGGAAAGAGAGAGCCGCCAAAGCTAGCAAAAAGTTGGAATATTTGGAGTACAGTCTGTTGGAATTGGAAGGGAAAGTGAGGAAGAGAGTCACGTACTGCCATAATGCTGAAGGAAACGAAAGAGAACACATGGCAAAGGCATTTCTACTGGTGAACCTACGCGAGCTGGAGGATTTGATTAATGAGA
The DNA here is from genome assembly GCF_000715075.1 of Nicotiana tabacum. Taxonomy (NCBI): domain Eukaryota; kingdom Viridiplantae; phylum Streptophyta; class Magnoliopsida; order Solanales; family Solanaceae; genus Nicotiana; species Nicotiana tabacum. The sequence goes on along the minus strand of NC_134099.1, from coordinate 71,319,064 downwards.
GCATTCAACCTGAGGAAGGTCCTTCTAGGACAAAATAGATAGGAGTTTTCTTTTACTTTATGAAATGTAATAAGGCCAATGGCCACTAGTGACATTTTATTCCTTGTTATTTAGTGTCGTTTTAGGATTTATCTGCTTTTTATCAATAAAATTAGGCATTTAGCATTCTAATTTCTCTAAATCAATTTGTCGCTAGGCCTACCTCGGGCACAACGAGGCTCCCAAATTAGGACACGGTTTATATTCTCGCACTATGTGTTTAAATATCGCAACATCTTTTCCTTATAATCCGCACTAACTTGCTACCTTTTTGTTTTTACTCTTGTTTTATTCCCCTCCCCAAAGGTTAGTTCATGCACTCTGGCATCGTTATCATACTCCACAAGATCCAAGGGCCCTCCACCCACTCCTCCTCTTAGTCCCATCAGAAACAGGAACAAGGAAAAAATGGAAGATTTGAGCAACATCAGAAAGGAAAACTTAGTTGAACGGGTAGAAATCATTCAGGGTACTCATGTCTCCAAAGAAGGTGCATCCCAACTCGAGCAGAAACTGCTAAAATTTCAGGAGGAACTCGATCAAGTCCAGAATTTGGCAAGCTTGTCATTTTCCCTCACCACCCCAGATGTCAACTTTCCTAACACTCAAAACCCCACACCTCCACAAAACATCCCGAAACCACAAAACCATTCTACTCCCCATCACCACTGTAACACTTGCCTCACTTCCAACAACACCCCGCTACTCATCCCTGAACCACTGAACTCCGCAAATTATCATCTCCACACTCACCATAACACCCACATCTATGTGGAAACCATGCCACCCTCCACCCAACCTGTCTCAAGCACATCCAAGTCTGATGATAAAGACTCCCTTATTAGGAACCTGGCCACAGAACTCAAGAAGTTGACTAGCCGAGTTTAGGGTGTTGAAGGAAGCAAGGGAATCGAGGGATTGAACTACGAAGACCTCTGCATACAACAAGATGTCGAACTGCTCGAGGGGTACAAACCTCCTAAGTTCGAAATGTTTGATGGTACGGGGGATCCCAGAGTCCATTTAAGGACATACTGCAACAAACTGGTCGGAGTAGGGAAGGATGAATGATTCGCATGAAGCTTTTTATGAGAAGTTTGAAAGGAGATGGTCTGTCTTGGTACATTAGCCAAGACCCAAAGAAGTGGTCGAATTGGGTAAGTATGGCATCCGATTTCATGGACAGGTTCAGGTTCAACACGGAGAATGCGCCAGATGTGTTCTACATCCAGAACCTAAAGAAGAAACCCACAGAAACTTTCCGCGAGTATGCCACCCATTAGAGATCAGAGGATGCTAAGGTCAGACCAACTTTAGAAGAAGAACAAATGAATAGGTTTTTCGTCCGAGCTCAAGACCCACAGTACTACGAAAGGTTGATGCTGATTGAAAGCCAGAAATTTTCTGACATCATCAAGCTGGGGGAGAGGATTGAGGAAGGTATCAAAAGTGGCATGGTCACAAACCTTGAAGCTTTGCAAGCTACCAACAAGGCTCTACAGTATAGTGGCATGTCCAAGAAAAGGGACGTAAGTGCCGTGATGGTTGCACAGAGAACAAAATCCCCAATCCAATACCGAACCTACCCAATACCTCCACTCACATATCAACCTACCCCAAATTACCAAGCACCCTCGCCCTTTTACCAAGCTCCACCACCTACTTACCAATCACCTCCACCACCCACATATCAACCTACTTCACCCAAATACTCCCAACCCGCAGAGCATTGAAAAACGAATTTATTTCAAACGAGTTATTAACAAGATACTGCAAACTAGTAGGACACAAATATCCAGACCACATATGTTCAAAGTGCAACGGAGATGATAACTATGTACCAGAAGTCCAACTAGAATGAAGGTATCAACAAGAAGACAAAAGAAGAAGACAGCTACTGGAAACATATAATGTAAAGTAAATAGTACTAGTCGCATTCATGAACAGTAAAGGTCGTTCATGAATAGTAAGAGTCATAAAGTAAATAGTATATGTCATAATCATGAACAGTAAAGGTCGTTCATGAATAGTAAGAGTCATAAAGTAAATAGTATATGTCATAATCATGAACAGTAAAGGTCGTTCATGAATAGTAGGAGTCATTTGTAAACAGTAAGAGTCGTTTTTTGGGGGGGGGGGTTGTTTGAGTTCATCTTATTTTTCATAGGATCTTTTTTATGTAGTTGTGGAATTAAATGCTTTTTCATGATTATCTGTAGCTAACCTTGAAATTTCTTTTATATTTTCAAGTGTGTATTCTAAGTATTTAATATCTTTAGTTTTTTGATATTCTTCTATATTTTTTTCTAATATTATTTTTGACATATTTATATGTTTTAGATATTATATTGATTAATTTGGACAGCCTAGCTTTGTTTATTTTTGTGATACTTAAGTATTCATATTCTATATATAGTTTCTTTAGTTTCTTCCTAATTTTCTGCGATTTCTTAGTTATTTTGATTGTTTCACTGTTTTGCGGGTTTGTACTATTAATGTCAGTGTTATTTTTCATGATTTGCTTCTTAATATAAATGTTTATTTTTCATAGCTCTGATACCAATTTGGGGGGGGGTTGTTTGAGTTCATCTTATTTTTCATAGGATCTTTTTTATGTAGTTGTGGAATTAAATGCTTTTTCATGATTATCTGTAGCTAACCTTGAAATTTCTTTTATATTTTCAAGTGTGTATTCTAAGTATTTAATATCTTTAGTTTTTTGATATTAATATTGATTGATCACAAGATCATCGTGGCAAAAGAGCCTGCCCCGAACATCCGCAGTAACCCTCTACCAGACCACAAGGGTGGAGGCGTTCACATGATTGAGACAGAAGATGATTGGGACCCCAAAGGATCGATCAGATTAATCGTAGAGGGTGACGAGCCAAAGAAATCAACAGTCACCCTTAACCTATTGTGTTCCAGATTTATCCTTCCGGGGACGCCGAGGTGAATATGTCTGTACCACTTGAGTTTGAAGCACCACCCCTGCAAAGATGCCAACACCAATTGAGGTCGAGTTTGGGTCCCCAAAGGCACCTGTACCATTTGAGGTTGCTGTATTACCTTCCAAAGCAAGGGTGCCCATTCCGGTAGCAATGACAGCGATAACACCGTTCCACACAAAAGCCATATCATGGGATTACACAGCCGAGGCAAGAAGGAAAGGGAAAACCAAGTTCGGAGAAGCAGTTGCAGCACAGGGTATGGCAAGGACCGATAGGGTTTATACTCTAGAACACTTGGCTGAGTCGAGTAATCAGGCATTTGGACGGCCAGCCATCACTGAAGTTGGACCCGACGACCTCTAGAGGAAGATACAGGCCAAAGAGTATTTAGTCAATGATTAGTTGAACAAAATGCCAACCCAAATCTCTATCTTAGCTCTGCTACAAAGTTCTGACGTGCATAAGAATGCCTTATTGAAGGTGCTGAGTGAGGCGTATGTACCAAGCAACATCACCGGAGGAAAAATGGCAAATACGGTGGGATAGGTATTGGAGAGTCACAAAAACACTTTTCATGAAGATGAGTTTCCACCAGAAGGGTTGAGCCACAGCAAGTCGTTGCACATCACCGTGCAATGCGAGGATTATTTTATCACTAGGGTCCTAATCGATGGAGGGTCCAGCCTCAACATTTGTCTGCTGGTAACACTCAGAACATTAGGGAAAGGGCTGCATGAGAACAAATATGGGGCCATTAACGTCAAAGCCTTTGACGATTCCCAAAGGTCCACTATTGGGGAAATCAGCCTGTGTTTACAGATGGGGCCTACTTGGTTTGATGTCGACTTTCAAGTAATAGACGTGCTGGCATCTTACAACTTGCTCTTGGGACGACCATGGATTCATGCTGCTGGAGCTGTAGCATCAACCATACATTAGGCAGTGAAATTTGAGTGGAATCACTAATAGGTGATCATCCACGGCGATGGTAGCAATCCCATATACAGTCGCTAGACCATCCCAATGATCGGAGGAAGAAGGAAGATAGGCGGAGAAACCTATCACCACATTGAGCGAGTCAATGCCATTGACAAGGATAAATGGTGGGACAAAAAAATCGAAAGCATATTGAACTGGTGCGGATATGATCCAGGCAAGGGACTTGGCAAGAACCTACAAGGGATCGCTAAGCCTGTCAAGCTGAAGAAACATGGTACCACCTTCGGTCTGGGATACAAGTACACCTGGAAATAGTTCAATGAATGGTCGCCGCCATGGCGCGGGCTTTATTATCCACTAGTGCACCCGATACCTCACTTGTAGCAGATTTTCCTGCCAGCTGATGTTATATATGGGTCAAAAGAAGAGGAAGCACTGACAGCGATGAGGGATTTGTTTTTGGAAGAGGATGACATGGATTGTTGTGTCATTTTCGAGGAGGAGGGTGAGGAAGGCCCTTCCACACAAGCCGTGAGCCGAGGAGCATCCCTCAACAATTGGTCCATCAGAACCACCAGAAACCAGAAAGCCTCGGTGTAGCAAGGCTGAACAAGCATCATGCACTATTTTTTCATTTTTTACTAGACTTTCCTTTTTCCTTTTAATTTCGCAATAAGATCTTTAATGTTTAAAATAGTTATGGAATTTTTCAAAGCATTTTGATTTTTCTTATGAATCTTACTCTTATTACTTTCTCTCATTTGCTTTATTTATAGTATTACTATTACTTATCTTGATGAACCAACGACTATGACATCTAACGAGACAACGCAACAAACGGACTCAAAGAAAGATGATATACCAGAAGAGGTTGTTAAAGAGGTTGAGGATTTTGAAAACAGACCTAAGTCCAACCTGGACAAGACCGAAATTGTTAACCTGGGAGATGCAGAAAATGTCAAAGAAACTCGGATCAACGTTCATTTGTCACCGACAGAAAAGGAAGAATACACAGAATTTCTGAAGGAATATGAGGACATATTCGCCTGGTTGTATGACGACATGACTGTTCTGAGTACATCTATTGTGGCGTACAAGCTGCCAACTGATCCGACATGCCCATTTGTAAAGCAGAAGCTCAGGAAGTTCAAGCCTGACATGAGTTTGAAAATCAAGGAAGAAGTCACAAAGCAAGTCAAAGCTAAGGTTCTCAGAGTAGTAAAGTATCCAACATGGTTAGCCAACATCGTGCCAGTACCAAAGAAGGACGGGAAGGTCAAAGTCTGTGTCAACTACCGGGACCTCAATCGGGCCAGTCCCAAAGACGACTTCCCCTTGCCAAACATACACATTCTAATTGATAACTGCGCCAAGCATGAGCTGCAGTCGTTTGTTGATTGTTTTGCTGGGTATCATCAGATCTGGATAGATGAAGAAAATACTGAGAAAACGGCCTTCATTACACCGTGGGGAATGTACTATTACAAGATGATGCCGTTTGGGGTCAAGAATGCTAGGGCCACCTACATGAGGTCCATGACTACCATTTTCCATGATATGATACACAAGGAGATCGATGTATATGTAGATGGCATCATTATCAAGTCCAATAAAGCCACTGATCACATGGAAGATTTGAGGAAGTTCTTCAATAGACTAAGAAGGTACAATTTGAAGCTGAATCCCGCAAAATGTGCATTCGGGGTTCCTACCGGAAAACTACTTGGGTTCATTGTGAGTCGCCGAGGAATAGAACTGGATCCGTCAAAGATCAAAGCCATTCAAGATTTGCCACCACCAAAGAACAAGAAGGACGTAATGAGTTTCTTGGGAAGACTCAACTACATCAGCCGGTTCATAGCTCAATCTACTGTCATCTGTGAGCCAATCTTTAAGATGCTGAAGAAGGAAGCCGCTGCCAAATGGACTGATGACTGTCAAAAGCCTTCGATAGAATCAAGGAGTACCTGTCCACACCGCCAGTCTTGGTCCCGCCCGAGCCGGGTAGACCTCTGTTGCTCTACCTTCCAGTATTGGATGGAGCATTCGGTTGTGTTCTGGGACAACATGATGAAACGGGAAGGAAGGAGCAGGCCATCTATTATTTCAGCAAGAAGTTCACCCTATACGAGGCCCGGTATTCTCTGTTGGAATGCACCTGTTGTGCTCTGACTTGGGTAGCTCAGAAGTTAAGGCACTATTTCTGTGCCTATACTACGTATCTCATATCAGGGATGGATCCGTTGAAGTACATATTCCAGAAGCCCATGCCCACTGGCAAGCTAGCCAAGTGGCAAATCCTGCTGAGTGAATTCAACATTGTCTACATGACTCAGAAAGCGATCAAAGGATAGGCTTTGGCAGATCATCTTGTCGAGAATCCCGTGGACGGAGAATACGAATCCTTAAAGACATATTTTCCTGACGAGAAGGTATCCTTCATAGGAGAAGACATTGCAAAATCCTATGATGGTTGGAGAATGCTTTTTGACAGAGCAGCAAATTTCAAAGGATTTATCATAGGAGCAGTTCTAGTATCAGAAACCGATCAGCAATATCCGGTGTCTGCCAAACTCTCAGGTTCCCGTGCACCAACAACATGGCCGAGTACAAAGCCTGCATCTTGGACTCCAGATGGCCATTGCCATGAACATCCAAGAGTTGCTAGTAATCGGGGATTCAAACTTGCTTATACACCAGGTCCGAGAAGAATGGGCAACCAAGAACTCCAAAATACTCCCTTATATATATCATGTACATGAGTTGAGAAAGAGATTCACAAAGACAGAATTCCAGCATGTTCCCAGAGTCCAGAATGAGTTTGTCGATGCATTGGCTACCCTGTCCTCTATGATACAATATCCAGATAAGAACTTCATTGATCCTATTCTGGTGAAGATTCATGATCAGCCAACCTACTGCGCTCATGTCGAGGAAGAAGCAGACGAAAAACCTTGATTTCATGATATCAAGGAATACCTGGCAAAAGGAGAATACCCAGAGCTTGCCAACACCACTCAGAAGCGCACACTTCGGAGAATATCTAACAATTTCTTCCACGGCAGAGGAATCCTGTATAGGAGGACTCCTGATTTGGGATTATTAAGGTGTGTCGACGCAAGGGAAGCATCCAGTCTACTAGAGGAAATCCATGCTGGGACCTGCGGTCCACATATGAACGGTTTTGTCTTAGCCAAGAAGATACTCCGGGCTAGTTATTTTTGGATGACTATGGAAACGGACTGCGTCCAGTATGTCCGAAAGTGTCATCGCTGTCAGATACATGCAGACATGATAAAAGTGCCCCCAAATAAGCTTAATCCAACAAGCTCGCCGTGGCTGTTCGCCGCTTGGGGAATGGATGTCATCGGACCTATCAAGCCCACCGCATCAAACGGGCACAGGTTCATTCTAGTGATAATTGATTATTTCACCAAATGGGTTGAAGCAGCATCATACAGTGCAATGACTAAGAAAGTTGTGGCATACTTTGTTCATGACGGCATCATTTGTCGATTCGGGATCCCAGAATCAATCATTACTGATAATGGTTCCAATCTTAATAGTGACTTGATGAAGGCCATGTGTGAAACCTTCAAGATCAAACACAAGAATTCTACAACTTACAAACCTCAGATGAACGGAGCCGTAGAAGATGCCAACAAGAATATCAAGAAGATACTAAGGAAAATGATAGAGAAGCATAAGCAGTGGCATGAGAAGCTCTCATTTGCTTTATTGGGATACCGTACCACAGTCCGCACATCAACTGGGGCAGCTCCCTACATGTTGGTATATGGTACAGAAGTAGTCATACCCGCTGAGGTAGAAATTCCTTCCTTAAGGATCATACATGAAGCAGAGCTCGACGACGCAGAATGGGTGAAAAGTCGTTACGAGCAGCTAGCTCTTATAGACGGAAAGAGAATGAATGCAGTTTACCACGGTCAGCTCTATCAGAACAGAATGTCCAGAGCCTTCAACAAAAGAGTCAAGCCGAGACAATTCACACTGGGGCAGCTAATGCTAAAGAAAATTTTTCCGCATCAAGAGGAAGCCAAAGGGAAATTCTCTCCCAACTGGCAGGGTCCGTACATGGTTCACCGGGTTCTGATATGAGGAGCCCTCATACTTGCAAACATGGACAGAGAAGTTTGGCCAAAGTCGATCAATTCAGACGCAGTCAAGCGATACTATGTGTAACCTTTATGCTTTCTTTTATGATTTAATTTGAACTACGCCTGACCTGATTCCCGTTTAAGAGGGGATACGTAGGCAGCCCTATGGGTTCGGTCACAATTCAATAAAATTTCCATTTTCCCCACTATTGGAAACAGGGGCAGAATTTTGAGGAGGGTCGATTCCAACCATTTATCATTAACAGCTGTCAGGAGCAGTAGCCCGATAAACTGGGGCAGAATTTTAAGGTGGACCCTCAAAATTCCGGAGCAAGCAAAGTTGCAATGTTTTGAACCACGTCGCAGTCGTCGGTTCATCTAAAGAAGATTATTCTTAATTATGCACTTATATTATGCTTTTACTAAATCATGCATGTCTGTTACCAAAATTGCTTTGTTTAGCAATGCTACCTCAATGATACGCACAGTATCACCGAAACAGAGGCGAGTAGGTCAAGCAAAGTCAGCGGGGATACAAACTAACCTTTCCCTTTACAAAACTCACGCTTTTTCTTTGGATGAAGGCACCTGAGTTGGAAAATCATCGAATATACTATACACTCATACTGATCAGGAATACAACTCTCAGAACCATCACTACTCACAATTGCTATACACACACAATATCCCCAGCAACCATAATATCGAAATCAGATATCAGCTAAGAAAACTCTACTGCCACCTGCCTTTTATTTCTTGCATAAGGCTACCATTCTGCCTTCCAAGACTAAGCACTGTCTCCATTTGCATTCTATGCATTGCATAAGGCTACCATTCTACCTTCCGAGACTAAGCACTATCTCCATCTGCATTCTTTGCATTGCATAAGGCTACCATTCTGCCTTCCAAGGTTAAGCTCTACCTCCATCCGCATTTCCTACATTGCATGAGGCTACCATTCTGCCTTCCGAGGTTAAGCTCTACCTCCATCAGCATTTTGCCGCATTGTATAAGGCTACCATTTTGCCTTCCGAGACTAAGCTCTGTCTCCATCAGCATTCTCCGCACTGCATAAGGCTACCATTCTGCTTTCCGAGGTTAAGCTCTACCTCCATCTGCATTTCGCTGCATCGCATAAGGCTACCATTCTGCCTTTCGAGACTAAGCCCTGTCTCCACCTGCATGGCTGAAATATCGCCACTTTATTTATGTCTCGTATGGCTGAAAGATCGCCACCTTCATCTATATCTTTCACAGCTGAAATATCGCCACTTTTATTTTTCTTGCATGGCTGAAATATCGCCACTTTCTATCTTGCATCGGCTGAAATACCGCCACCTCATTTACATTTTTTGCATGGCTGAAGTATCGCCACTTTCTATTTACATCTTGCATCGGCTGAAATACCGCCACCACATTTACATTTTTTGTATTGGCTGAAAGATCGCCTCCTTCTGCATCTCATGGGTTGTAAGATCGCCAAATTGTCCGAAGGCATCATTATTCAGAGGCACCATTTTCATAGCTCGAGAACGCCATGCCATGGCCTGAGGACCCCATTTTATCTTTTGCATATCATTATTCAAAGGCATCATAGCTCGGAGGCATCATCTTCAGAGCTCGAGAGCATCATTTCATGGGCTGCAAACCCTTTATTATACACTTCATGGCCCAGGAAGTCATGGTTTGAGAACATCATCTTAACCATCCAAAGACAACATTCATGGTCCAACGGAACTTGTATCACGTTTCAAAATTATGCACAATATATGTTCGTATTGCTCATTTGCAGGTAAACCAGCTAGTAACGGCCGTCTCAGCAGGAGCGATCCTACTCCAGTTCCCGCAGCCCGGATTAGACCTTAACTATCCTTCCTAACCTGAATACCGCATCCGTTCTTGTAAAACCTCCGTCAGCATATTCCGCCGATGGATCCTGAACTACATATGGCTTGATTCCTGTAAGACCAAGGATATGTAGGTAGCTCAGGAACCAGAGTACGATCAAATTCTTCAAACCATCTCGTTCGGTCAAAATTGACCATCATATCTTTACCCGACAACTCTTTCATCCTTCCCGAGTAAAAAGGGGCAGCTGTTGATACCCAATATTTCCCTGTATATTTTTAATATATACAAAATACTTTCAAAATAACATATGTATACATATATAAGCATACCCAAGTGTTATAGTATTTTTTCCCTATTTTGTAAAGATTTTTAAAATCAATTTATTGCTCATTTCAGCAGTACAAAAACCAATAATTATTCCCAAAATTATTATTTTGGTGGATAATTTGTTTTATTTCCCATATGTATACCAAAATATAGTTAAGGTAATTTTTATATATTTTTACAAATTTATTTGGTATTTTTAAAGCTAAATTGCATATAATTGCAATTCTAGCCTACTTTAAGATTTAATTGTATTTTTATAATAATAAAATTGGTTCCAACATTTTTAAATCAATATTTATATATTATTAACTGATCAAGTACTCTTAATTTACTTTCAAAATTATTTTACTATTTTTTATAAAATAAAAAGGGAAAAACTGGCTATTTAAAACCTGGCCCACTTTCATTTCAATCATAGCCAAATTGACCCCCCCTAATTGACCCAATTTTGAAACCCAATTGGACCAGCCCAATTCTAATCTAACCCGACCCCTGACCCAACCAATTAACCCGCCTAGCCCTTTCTTTCAATTCAGGCCGTTGATCATTTAGATCAACGGCCACGATCACCCCTTACCTTTTTAATTCACTAACCCTACCCTAATCCCCTCATTTCCATCTCTCAGCTTCCTTTGAATACTCTCCCTCTCTCAAACTCTCTCAAAGGTTCCTGAAACCCTAGTCTCTTTCACCTTCATTCAACCGCAATCTCACCGGAACCCATGGCTTCTCAGGCCATGGATAGCCTGTACTCACCCTCCTCCGCCATTAAACCCTGGGTGTTCGAAATTTTGAGGTCTGACCTCGATGGTGTCCTTTCAGATCTCTACAGATCCAAGGTACTATGGCCTCTCCGACCTGGCTCCGGCGTATTCAAACATCAGAAGCCTATTTCTGACCTCTCCGACTCAAGCTCGGACCTTCTTCCAAGACTTTCTCATTTCTAGGGTTTCTCTGAAACCCTAAGCTATTCGAGGTTTTTCTCTAGTTGTTTCTTATATCTATGCTATGTCTGTGCTCTACTTGAGTTCTTAAACGTTTTTCCTAATTTTCTTTCAAAAAATTACTTCTCTTCGATTTAGGGTCTCTGAAAAGGTTTTAAAATGTTTTGTGACTCCTCTTCTTCTTCTCTTTGTGTGAATATGTCTATGTTATATTTTTATGTTCTCTTTTCTACCTCGCATGTCCTTCTCCTATGTTCTTATGTTTGCCTTATTTTGCATGTCCTTCTATTGTGCTCCGTTCTTTCTTCTACTGGTTTCTATATCATGCTTTCACATGTTTATCTTATGTGTTCGTTTACCCCTATGTTCCTCAACTGTATTTTCTACTAAGCTTTTAGGTCTTTAGTTGCCTTCTTCTGGATTTTGTTTGAGTTCTTTGTTAAACATGTTTCCTCTACTGTTCTCTTAAGTGCTATACTATCTCGTTTCTCTTCTGAAACTTGTTTAAGTTCCAAGCTTTCTTAAAACATGTTCTTTATGCTTCAAATCAGTTCTTCATTCTATTTGCCTTGAACCTGCTATTTTATCTATTTGTTTTCACATGAATCCCTGAAAGAGACCTCTGAGCCTGTTTCAGTTATTTGTCTTCTCTTCTCTATATCTGACTCGAGTTGAAAACCCTAGGTTTTGGGGGTTTTTTGGCGAGTTTGATCTTGTGTTTTGGACAAGGGTTCTATTTGCGACCCTAGACACTCTCAAACTCATTTTGAGTCTATGTACTGTATTTGAGCCTCTTTGTTATGACCCGGAACTCTTCTATACTAGGTTTTTTCGCATGATAGTTCTTTCTTGTTCGACATGTCTGTATGCTTTATATATGAGGAATTTTTCCTTCAAAAGGTTTTGTCAACTTGTGATTGATTCGGAATTCCTCTTAATTAGGTTTGATTGATTGTTACTGATTTTCCTTAAGTAAAATCCTTTCCTCATTTTTCCTGACTTGGTTCATTCGAACAAAGCCTACAATTTTGATTTTACTGGCTGTTGAGTGATCGTCTTTCCTTATTTGCACAAACCATGTATCACTGGACTTTTGCTTTAAATAACTTTTGTGTATTTACCCTTCTTATGCTACTTTGAAAAATATTTTGATCAAACCCTTTCCTTAATTATCTTGCCCGTTTGAAATCAAATTCCCTTAATTGAAGGGAGACCTTACGTGATTGATTTCGAAACTATTTTCTTACCTTTTCTTACTTGCTTTATGAACTATAAAGGGCACGATCCTTCTGCACTTTTAAACACTTCCAATTTAATACTCTTTAAGACTTTGAGTTCAATACTCTGACAACACTTATTGAACACTTTCAATTTCAATACTCCTACATTTTCAATTCAACACTCTACTCTCTTCTAAAATCTTCTGGCTGTTATTTGCAATTTGGCTTTACTACTGCTCTTCTCTTCTTATTTCCCTGAAACTGGTATGTTCTAATTTAACTTTCAGCTTCATCCCTATGTGTTTGCTTTACAGTTTCAACAATCTTGTCTACTTTGCTGTTTATGTTTTGTATTGAATATGTTGTCTCTTTGCATCTGTTGCTGTGTGAATTCCCCATACCCTTTTTCCCTTCTATGTGTTTGAGTTAAAGTTCAAAGCATGGAAACATCCAAATTGTTGCTCATGTCTGGACTTGATCCTCTAATGGATCCTAACTCCCAAACAATGTGGCTAACAGGCTGGTTGGGGTGTGCCAACACTTCCAATTGCTGGGTACGACCGCCAGCTTGTCTTGGCTTTCCCCAAAATCCCCTCTATGCACTTGCACTCTCTCTTAGATTCTAAGTTTTCCCCCCTCCTATGAGCCTTGCTTTGGGACCTTGAGTTCTCTTTGAACTTGGACATTCGAGGGATGGCCCTTCCACACTGCACTATAATTCAATTCTGCAATATATTTGGGTGTAAGCACTGCCCGGAGTCCACTTGAGACTCTTAGGGAACTCTAACACATCCCGAATAGGGGAAAGGCTTTGGAATTTGATCTTTGGACTTGGTTTACTTCATGCTTCAGACAGAAGTCTGAATTAGGCTCTCCTTGGTTGGGATTTTTATCTTTCTGATGTAATTTTATTTTACTTTTCTTTATTCATTCTGGGTTGTAATAATTTGTAATAACTTATGGGGTTTTAGTGAAAAGGGGAGGGTCACTCATGTATGCATAAGGGTAGATATCATGTTCATAGGTATTTACTGCTGCAATCATGTCCTGTTTTCACTTCTGCATTTTTCATATAGAAATCATGTTTACAAGTCCTGCACTTCTGCATTTTTTATAAGAAACCATGCCTACAAGTTCTGCATTTCATATGGAAATCCTGTCTATAGGTTCTGCATTTCATACGTAGATACCATGTCTATAGCCTCTACATTTCATACATAGATACCATGTCTATAGCTTCTGCATTTCATACATAGAGACCATGTCTATAGGTTTCTGCGTTTCTGCCTATCACATAGAGAACATGTCTATAGAGTTTCCTGAATTATGCATATGCATCTATCACTAAGCAAACACATTTATAGTCTTAAATAATAAAAATCAGTGTTTTAAACACCATGCCTATAGGATTTTTGCATTTTCGTAAAGGTTAACTCAATAACGCTTAGAAAGCATGTCTATAGGGGTAACCAACTGATTTAAATCGTTTACAAGTCTAAAATCAATAGTAACGTTACTCAATGTCTGCAGAACTTATGTTTTCTATAATCAACAGGCCTTCTTCTTGTAAAAATCAGTACACTTCTGCATTATTAGATGTCATGCCTGTAGGTTTCACTTAGGCAAGTTATAAGGTAAAATTAGCTAATTGAATCAGACTCTATTAATTCCAACCAGCAGGCAGGTCTGATTCCGGTTTCTTATCTGAAATGTGTAATAGACCAGTCTACCTCCTTAAAGTTTAAGTTTAATTCAGACCATAACCAGTATCTGCAAGACATGCTAAACAATATGTCTTTAAGTGAGGAGTCCCATCTGAGCATTTTAAATTGTTATGTGTTTCCCATAATCAGCCTTATGTGTTTTTGTTTGCCGCTTTAGAATTTTATCCTTTTAAACCACACAAAACCCACATTTCCCTTCCCTTTAGGACTAGTAGTCCCAAATGCCTCAGAGACTGATATGATTGGGGCGGGTACTAGCATGCAATAAGAAACAAAATCATTCCGTGTTTAAATACCTCAACGGGGTGGGAAAAGGTAGATATGGATATAATGACTGGTGCACTAATACTACGTGTAACCCCTCTTCTGAGGAGTGATTACCGGATATTGCATTGATGTGATCTATATTATTTATAAACCTAGGACCCCCTTCCCTTTACTTGTTTATTTTATTACTTTCAAAATTTCAAATTCCTTGTTTCTTCAAACTTTAACTTATTTGCAATCACAATGTGACAATCCCTCATATTTGAAAACCCTTAATTGCTTATTTATTGTTTGTACTTAAGTCACAATTGTAGCATGGCCGGGAACCATACTAGTGGATCTTGAGAGGTTCCTAACACCTTCCCCTCGAGATAATTTCTAGCCCTTACCCAAACTCTGTTTTTCTAAACAAATTCTTCCTAGTGTCCTAATTCACTTAATCATTAGGTGGCGGCTATTCAAATAAAAAAACCCAATTCCCAAAAGGGAACGAGTTGTCCTCCCAAATGTCATAAACCCGATTTCGCGAGAAAAAAGAGGCGCGACAACAGCATCCACAACTCTGTTTTCTGCTTCAGATATTGTGATTGAGGGACCAGGTTCCTCTATATCGGCTGGAGTCTCATCTTTAGTTCTGAGGAACAAGGTCCATGTAAATCTGGAGTAGTCATCCACAATGACAAAATATGTACTTTTTCCTCCTTTACTTGGCACCCTTATAGATCCACATAGATCCACACGGAAGATATCAAATGGCCTTGAGATGCTAACTTCCTTTTTGGGCTTGAAAGAGGATCTGACTTGCTTTCCTTTTACACATGCATCACCTACCCTATGATCCTTGAGGATTGACTTGGGCAGACCACGAACCAGGTCCTTCTTGACCAATTTGTTCAGCAACGTGAAACTTGCATGGCCCAGCCTTCTGTGTTATAGCTCAGCATTATTAGTAACAACACTTAGATAGCTAAGATCCCTATTTTGCAAGGACTCAAAGTTAGCCACATAGATGTTTTTGTATCTTTTGGCCACTAATACTACCTCACCAGTCACAAGATTTGTTACTGTGCATATTTTAGATACAAATTCAACTTTGTTACCCTTGTCACATATTTGGGAAATACTCAGCAAGCTATACTTCAACTCACTCACATAGTATGTATTTTTAATAAAGTGGGAAAGAGACTTATCGATCCTTCCAACTCCTAGAATGTATCCCTTCTTGCCATTTTCAAAGGATACACTCCCTCCCTGCATGGCCTTCAGTGAAAGGAAATCATTTGTACTTCCAGTCATGTGCTTCGATCAACTGCTATCCGTGTACCACTGTTGACTGCTACCTTTCACTATTCCCTTCACAAGGAAATCAACGGTTAGACTTAGGAACCCAAAAAAGATTGGGTCCCTTGTAACGAGAAAAAGGGTGAATGAGGGCTCTTTTGGTCCAAGTAGGCATTATACATTTTTATGTGAAGGACTAGGTTCCCAAGGACCAGGTTCCCTAGTAGCAGTTACGTTTTCAGCAAAAAACATTGTTTTCCTATTGAGACTGAATTATGGCCTTACAATTTTCTTTAAAGTGCCCAGTGTTGCCACAGTGAGTGCAAAGCCAATTGTCAGGTACAATAACATACTTGCTATGAGGGTTCTTTTCCGGATTCGCTGGAAGAGTCTCCCCATGTAGCAAGAGCCTGTTTCATAACATTGTTGGCAGAGTCTATTCTTTTGAATCTTTTGTTAGGAACTTGGTTCCTCTTAACTGCTTTGTCAGTGTTGTGTTTGCATTGATCTTTCTTGAGAAGAGGGAAATCCTTGATGAAGTGTCCTGGATTACCGCACTTATGAAATAGGTCATAACCTTTTGGCTTGTTGGAGTTGCCCCCTTTTGGAATGCCTCCATTTCTGTGAACCATTTTTGAAACTTTTTTGTTAGTTATGCCATATCAGCATCCTCACCACCTAAGTCATTGATGTCCGCCTTGGGGACCAGGTTATTCTCCCTTTTCAGCTCTCTTCTCTCATTGTCCTTCTTCTTCTTCATTTCATAAGTCTTCAAATTGCCAACAAGTTCGTCCATGGTTAGATTCTGCAGATCTTTTGCTTATGTGATAGCATTTACCTTGCTTTCCCAAGAACCAGGTAATACACTAAGTATCTTCTTGACGAGTTTGTTCCTAGGGATGATCTCTCCCTTTGAGTGAAGCTCATTGATGATAGATGTGAAGCGAGTGTACATACCCTGAATTGATTCATTGTCCTTCATTCTGAAAAGCTCATACTCTATGGTTAGCATGTCAATTTGGGACTGCTTTACATGTGTTGTCCCTTCATGAGCTGTTTGGAGAGCTTCCCATATCTCATTAGCTGATTGGCATGCTGAAATCATGTTGTACTCATCAAGAACAATGCCATAACTAAGAATTTTCTTTGCACGAAAATTCTTTTCTATGGCCTTTCGGTCAGCGTCATTGAATTCCTTTCTTGTTTTGGGAATAGTTACAGCTGGGTCACCAATAGGTTTTGTAGGGACGAAAGGTCCATCACATATGACATCCCAAAGCTCGAAATTATCAGCCATGATGAAGTCGTACATCCTAGCCTTCCACTATTCATAATATTGGTTGTTGAACCTTGGTGTCCTGTAAATAGAATGGCCTTCTTCGAAGTTTAGAGGTTCGACCTTGAGGATCCTTTGTAGGTATTAACCTGATAGAAAGTACCTGCTCTAATACCAATTGATAGAATTTAAGGGTCCACCAAACTCTGCAGAGAACTAGGTTCTCTATTAGTTTCCACAAAACACACGCACACTATAGTAAGTAAATGGTACAATGGAGTTTTATGTGAAAAACTCCCAACTCAGGAATCAAAAACCATGACCTACCCTTGTAGGATTTCAACTTCACTATTGAGTAACTTTAGATTACAACCTATTGTAACCTGGGAATTAACCTCTTAATCCCTCACTAACTTGTAACATTCTGTTACAAGCCACTTTGTAATAACTATATTACAAAGACTTTAAACCTAGGAATTAACCTCTTAATCCCTCACTAACTTGTAAAACTCTATTACAAGACACTTTGTAATAACTCTATTACAAAAACTTTACAACTCGACTAAGTCTAGCCAAGACACAAACCCAATGGTTTATGATTTACAAAGATTTCCTACACAATGCTTCTAACTAAGATAAGTAAGGATTACAAGTAGAGTGCTTTAACAAAGGTATAACACAACTAAGTACATGTAATAACTTCAATATACGGAATTGGTCCTTGGTTATGTTGTTCTTCGTTCTTGATGCCCTTGAGAATCACTTGCAAGATTTACATAGACTTGAGAGAATGCTTGATAAGATCTTGAATGTGTAAGTGATTTGTTTTACCTTTGCTTGATGTTAATATCTCATTTGTGACATCACTTAAATGATGTAAGCAAGTTAGTCAAATGGCATTCCCCATAAAGTTGACTGCTGCACTATTTCTGCACTGTAGCGTGTGGAATCAACAACTTTACAGCTGGGGGCAGTTGATTTGTACAGTCTCCTCGGGAACTGGTAGCTATCTGTTCCCTCTGATGTTCCTTTGACCCTGAAGAGTTGACTGTTTCTTCAATTGAAGACTTGGTGATCTTTAAGTTCTTGAGGTCAGATTCCTTATTTGGTTCTTATCGATAAGTTTGTTAGATCATCAAAATGTAATAGGGATACATATATAACCTATTAGAAATGTTAACGGTGGTTAATAGTGGTTGAAAACCATGGAAGGCCAGAGTTCACGTCTATTTTCCTTTTCCATCTACTTAAGACTTGATGATAGAATTACATGGTACTTCGTTGGGAGGTAGCAGGAAGTCAAGTTGTGCACAAGTTAGCTCAGACACCACCGTTAAATAAATAAGAAAAACGAAAACAGAGTTATCAGTGATGAATCAACATCTATAAGGAATTTTATATCTTCGTTTCTGAAAATAGACCGACACCTAATCGCTTTACAATTGTTTCTTTCACTACATCGGTTCCATGGACTTGAAATAAATGTGTCCAGTTGAGAATGAACAAAGTTGCAACACATTTCAACTTTTCCAAATATCAGTTGTATGAAAATATCTATGAGAAAGCATTTTTATTATCTTCCATTTAATTATATTCCTTTAGGAGAATCTACAGCAGCAATAGGATTGAATCCTATTCGACTTATCTTTATTAAGACGGAAAAGGATGTCCAAATTATATGAACTCTTTCAAGCTAGGAATTTAAGCACGGATAGCATTATCTGATAATTAATTGGAAGTCGGGTATGCTTGTTTTAAGATGCGGTAAATTATAGAATGCCGGACCAGGAATAGAGCCTTATTACATGATCCAGAATAGAAACTCACCAAATTAAGCTGTATTTCCTCTTTTATCACAACATGTATGAAATATTTTGGGTCTGATTTTGCTTAAGTGTTTCTTTCTGTCATTTTAACAGAACCTATCTAACCATAGATGCTTTTGTTTGTTGCTCTCAGCCATTCTCTCATAGAGTCGTCTCTTACATTCATCAGCTTGCAATTTACTAATATTTTAGCAATTATTAGGAATTACTAATAAGTATCTTTTTTTTGCATCTGAATTCATTACATTAGTATCAATTCAACAAAAAAACGGATAACAATTAAATATGTCAGTGATTTTAAGGATACACAAATTAATTTGATACAAACGATAAATTGTGTTAAATTAAACAAATAAAGACATAGTAAAGTCAATCCACTTGAGGAGGATGATTACAGTCTCAATAAAATATCCGCCCTTGATGACTCACAGTAGCCAACACTGATGAACAAGAATAAGAACTTTCAATAATATAGAAAATAACAGTATATTGCCTTGGTACGCGTGCGTTACAATGTCTTAATGAATAATCAGACTCTCCTTTATATAGTAGGGGAATTTTACCCCAAGTACAATTCTACATAAGGTATAAGATCTTCTGTTTAACTAATTGTCGCACCCACTTTTTCTCGAGCGAAATCGAGTTTATGACATTTGGGAGGACAACACATTCCCTTTTGGGAATTGGGTTTGAATTTAAAGAGTCGCCACCTAATGATTAGGGTGCATTAGGACACCAAGAGAGTTTGATTTGAGTAACCAGAGATAGGGTAAGGGCTTGAAATTATCCCAAGGGGAAGGTGTTAGGCACCCCTCAGGATCCACTAGTGTGGTTCCCGGCCAGACTATTGTTGTGAACTTAGGTGCAAATAACACTTAAAAAAACAAAGCTTCAAATAAGAGGGGGATTTTCACATAAGGGTTTACCAACAAATAAAGTTGGAAAGAACTAAAAGAAAGCTGATTTTTCTTAAAAAAAGAGTTTGAAATTCTTTAAAAGAGATAAGAAATAAAGGAAAGGGGGTCCTAGGTTTATTACTAATATGGATCACCCCACACAATGCCCGGTAATCACTCCTCGATGAGGGGTTGCGCGTGGCATTATCGTGTCATTATATCCATATCTACCCTTCCCGCCCTGTTAAGGTATTAAAGCGCGGAATGATCTCGTTTACTCATTGCATGCTATTACCCGCCCCAATCCTGTCAGTCCTGGAGGCATTTAGGACTACTAATCCTAAAGGGAAGGGATATCGGCTTATTTGCAGTTTCAAAGGCAAAATTCTAAGGCGACAAGCAAGAACACATATAACAAATTGGGGGAAAGCACATAACAGGCAAAAGGGCTTAGATATACCTCCTTTAATCAAAGAAGCACGTAATTTAGCATGTCTTGCACGTACTGTTTAGGGTCTGATTAAATACTGAATGTGAAAGAACTTAGAGGTTGAGGAAGACTGATTTATTACATATTTCAGATAAGTAGCTCGAATCAAGCATGTCTGCTGGTTGTAGTTAATAGAACAGATTCAGTTTACAGTTATCACCCTAAGACTTGCCTAAGTGTTAGGACAAAGGTCCTATAGACATGGTTCAAAAGACAGTAAAACTTGAAATGAATTATTTGAAACCCTATATTTGTACTCGTTAAACTGGCTAAGTGAGAGACTCAGATTATTAAAAGAAAGGCAGAATTCAAACAAATTGATTATACGCTTTGCAACTGACAACATCTATTGTTACTGATTTTTATATCTAACATTAAGTTAGGCGAATCAGATTAAAAAAAAAACTCGTATAGGCATGCTTTCTAGGCGTTACTAATTTTAAAACCTTTTAGACGTAGTATAAAAATGCAGAAAACTCGTCTTAAACCTATGAACATGATATCTAGATGCTGAATTCTATTTAAGACATAATACCTAAGTGCAATTGAATGTTTAAGTCCTATGAGCATGGTATCTAGATGCAGAAATTTGTTTAAGACCTATGAACACGATTTTTATATGAGAGAAATGGATATACAGGATTCAGAAAGACCTATAGGCATATTTTCTATATGCATATGCAGAATTCAGATTGACTTATAGGCATGATTTCTAGACGAGAGTAGCAGACCTATGATCATGATTTCTATAAGAAAATGGACATTCAGAATTCCCTATAGACATTCTTCTATATGCATTTGAATGTGCAGAATTCGAAAACCTATGGACGTGGTATCTATGCAGAATTCAGAATTCCTATAGACATGGTATGTATGTGAGAATGCAAAATTCAGAATTCCTATAGACATGGTATCTATCCTTTATTGCATACATAACTACCCGCCCTTTTCACTAATCAGCCCCAAATATTTATTACAAAATTATTTCAGCCCAGAATAGAGTAAAAGAATACATTAGAAAATAAAAGTACAACTAAGGAGTGCATGATTCAGACTTCATGTCTGAAATATGAGGTAAACCAACTCCAAGAGATTCACGATCCAAAGACTTTCTCCCATTTGAGCGTGTCAGAGTTCCCTAGGAGTCTTAAATGAACTCCGGGCAGTGATCACACCCAAACGTATTACCAGATTAAGACAAGTGCAGTGTGGAAAGGCCAGCCCTCAAGTGTCCAAGTTCAGAGGGAACTCAAGGTCCCAAAGCAAGGCTCACAAGAGGGGGGCAGAACTTAAAACTAAAAGAGAGTGCAAGTGCAAGAACAAAATTCTGAGAGGGGGAAAGGGGAAGGGAAACCGTTACAAATAAGTAAACATAGGGGTTCAGGGGAATGGGGAGAGTGTAAAAAGGCAAGGGCAGGTTGTGGGCATACCCAGCAAAGGAGAATGCTAGCACACCCATAAGCCTGTTAGAACACATTATTTAGGGGGGCTAGGATCCCAATGGATCAAATTTAATTCATGGACAATAATTTGCATATTGCCATGCCTTAAACCGTAGCTCAAACACATAGGGGGCAGGGGTTTGGGATTCATAATAGAAATAGGCAGAAAGAAATTAGCATACTAATTTAAGTGTTTGAGCTATACAAAAACAGTAAGTAGACATGGATACAAAAACGTAAGTAAACACATTGTTGTTGTGCTAAAGCTTAAATCAGGACATACCAGTTTCGAAGAAACAAATAGAGAAAAGCAGTAGGTCTTGTAAACAGGCCACAGTGCAGGCAAGAAGAGAGAATACTATTGCGTATAAGTATGAGTTCAGAAAGACTATGAATGAGTGATTGCTTGTGTCAATGAAAGAGTCGTGTATTTATAGTGTGAAAAACATGCATAAATAAGGTAAGAAAACAGTTAAGGAACTGAATATCAATTAAGAATCAATCACACAAGTCTTCCTTTAATTAAGGAACTCAGATTCAAACGGGAAAACTATTGAAGGGAAGAAATCAAATAAACATCTTGTGCAAAACATGCAATTAGGGGTATATAAAAAGTTACTTAAGGGCGGAATTTTGAAATACACGGTTACATAAATAAGGTAAGAAAAATTAATTAGTAGCTAGTAAATCAAGGATCAAAGATTTTGTATTCAATGGTCCATGAATGAACCGAGTCAGAAAAGTTAAGGAAAGTCGAGTAACTTAAATTGAGTCATAGGGAAATCAGCAAATAAGGAAAAAAATCAATCAAACATATACAGAAGAAAGTCTGAAACTAATCAAGACTTTAAAGCCATTTTAGAGGGGAAGTCCAGCACATATAAAGAGCATGCAAACATGTTAAGCTGAAAGAAGATGTCGTGTCATTGCAAAATCAGTAGATAATAGACTATAGGAGCATGGCTGTCACATAGGTTAGCAATGTAGAAGAGAAGTAGCATCTAGTAGAATACAAAAATCCAGTGTAAAAGACCTTAGAATAGTTTTGCAAAAGTCAGAATCATATAAAAAACAAGGACTTCAAAACTCAGTTCAGAAACTTGAAATAGGTCTGGAAGAGTTAGGGTTTCTTTTGAGATAAAACCAGTTCAAGCAAATCACATAGCCAATAGTTTCCAAACTTGGAAAACCCCCCAAATTCTAGGGTTTCTACCATCAATCGAGTGCAGAGATGAGAGGGCAAGTAATTAAGTCGAAACAGGTTCAGAGGTCTCAGAAAAGAACTGAAACCTTTAACATGTTCCTTCAGCAACAGAAACTCATGAGAAACATGGTAGAAGAGTAACATGAGAAACACAGTAGAAGCGCTCAAAGAAAACATAGTAGAAGAAACTAATACACAGCATAGTATAAGAAAACTAATCAGAACACAGTAGAGGAAAACTTAATAAGAAACACACAAGAACACAGTAAAGAAAAAATACAGTAGAATAAACACACGAAAGAAAGAGAAAATCGGAGAAACATCTAAATAACTCAGAAAACCCTAGTCTAAAAAAAGAAATAGTTTTGAAAGCATAGTTTTTTTCGAAAGAAAATCATTTAAAAACTTTAGGGAAAGCATAAATCAAGAATATATCTAAAGAGATTAGAAAAAACTCAAAAGCTAGGGCTTTCAGAGGAACCCAAACGATGAGAAAGGCTTGGATCTAAGCAAGAGGAGTCGAGGCCAGGCTCGAAACAGGCATGGCTCGCCGGAGTAGGCCGGAGATGGACGTGGAGCTTGAATCAACAGAGGTCTGGACCCAACCCTTCGTGGTCAAGTCATGAAGCTCTAGTAACCAAACACGAGGAGCCATATGTGGCTTGGTGGGTGGTGAAACCACCATGTATTCAAGTCAGAAAGTGGCCGGAAAGGATGAAGGGAACTCATTGGAGAGGGGGTGAAATGGGAAAGGATCTAGAGAGAACCAGAGGTAGAGAAATAGAGACGAGTGAGGAAAATAAGGGGTATTAGAGGGGTCGTCTGGAAATAAAAATGGTAAGAACGAGTGAGGACCGTTGATCTTTTAGATCAATGGCCAAGATTGAATAAGGTTTTGGGTCGGGTAGGGGTAACTGGGGCCTGGGTCAGGTTTAATTGAAATTGGGCCAGAAATTGGGGTCCAATTTGGGATCATATTTTAGGCTAAAATTGAAACGAATTGGGCTATTATTTAAATAGCCAATTTTTCCCTTTTAAAATTATAAAAAATTGTAAATTAATTTTTGGAGTAAACTAAAGGTACTAAAATGATTAATTACATATAATGATGAAAATAAAAAATATTGGAGTCAAATTTATAATTATAAACACAATTAAATCTTGAAAAAGGCTAATATTGCAATTATATGCAATTTTAGCTTAAAAAAATACTAAATAAATTTTGTAAAAATATGCAAAAATTATGTTAGCTACATTTTAGTATAAATATGAGAATCTGATAAGTGAATTTCCAAAATGACAATCTTGGGAATAAGTATTGGGCTTTTCTTGCTAAAATAAGGCGATAAATTGATTTAAAAAATTTAAAAAAATAAGAGAAAAATATTGAAACCTTGGGAAATACTTATATATGCATATACATGCTATTTTGAGAGTATTTTGCATACTAAAAATATACAGAGAAAAATTAGGTATCAACAACTGCCCCTATTTACCCGGAAAAGATGAAAGAGTTGTCGGGTAAAGATATGATGGCCAATTTTGACCGAACGAAAGAGTTTGAGGAGACTTTCAAGAACGGACGCAATATTTAGATTGGGATGAATGGGTAAGGTCTAATAGGGATGCGGGAACGGGAGCAAGATTGCTCTTGCTGAGATAGCCATTGCTCACCGGTTTACCTGCAAATAAGCAATACAAGCATATACAACAACAACAACAACAACAACAACCCAATGTAATCCCACAAGTTCCCGTCGGACCATGAATGTTGTCTTTCGACAGTTAGGATGATGTCCTTAGACCATCATGAAGCGTATAATAAAGGATTCGCATGCCATGAGATGCTCTCGGGCTATGAGAATGATGCCTCCAAACCATGATGCCTTTGAATAATGATATGGAAAAGTTTGAAAACGGGTCCTCAGGCCATGATATGGTGTTCTCGGGCTATGAAAATGGTGCCTCCGAACAATGACGCCTTCGGATAATTTGGCGATCTTTCAGCCCATGAGATGCAGTAGGTGGCAATTTTTCAGCCGATGAGATGCAATGGGTGGCGATCTTTCAACCATGTAAATGTAGAGGTGGCAATCTTTCAGCCATACAAATATAAATAAGGTGGCGATCTTTCAGCCAATGCAAATGTAAGTAAGGTGGCGGTCTTTCAGCCATGCAAATGTAAATAAGGTGGCGATCTTTCAGCCAATGTAAATATAAGTAAGGTGGCGATCTTTCAGCCAATGCAAATGTAAGTAAGGTGGCGGTCTTTTAGCCAATGCAAATGTAAGTAAGGTGGAGGTCTTTTCGCCATGCAAATATAGAGGTGGCGATCTTTCAGCCACACAAATGTAGAGGTGGCGATCTTTCAGCCATGCAAATATAGAGGTGGTGATCTTTCAGCCATGCAAATATAGAGGTGGTGATCTTTCAGCCATGTAGATGTAAGTAAGGTGGCGGTCTTTTAGCCATGCAGATGGAGGTAGAGCTTAACCTCGGAAGGTAGAATGGTAACCTTATGCACTGCAGGAAATGCAGATAGAGACAGTGCTTAGTCTCGGAAGGCAGAATGGTAGCCTTATGCAATGCAGGAAATGCAGATGGAGACAGTTCTTAGTCTTAGAAGGCAGAATGGTAGCCTTATGCAAGCAAGAAATGCAGATGGAGACGGTGCTTAGTCTCGGAAGGCAGAATGGTAGCCTTATGCAGGAAGTAAAAAGGGTAAATGACAATAGAGTTTTCTTAGCTGATAGCGGATTGTGGTATCGTGATTGCTGGGGATATTGTGCTTGCTGGGGACACTGTTGTGTCCGGCTAGAGGTTGCGAGCAAGTGCAATGGTTCGGAGAGTTGTATTCTTGAACTTTGTGAGTGAGCGTATAGTATATTTGATGATTTTGCAACTCCAGTGCCTGCATCCAAAGAAAAATCGTGAGTTTTGTAAAGGGGAAGGTTAGTTCATATCGCCACTGGCTCTGCTTGACCCACTTGACTTTGATCTGGTGAGACTGTATGTATCATTGGGGTAGCATTGCTAAACAAGGTAATTTCAGTAATAAACATGCATGATTTTTGTTAAAATACGATATAAGTATATAATTAAGAAACAACTTTTAGATGAATCGACAACTGTGACATGGTTCATGACATTACAACCTCTCTTGCTACGAAATTTTGAGGTTCCTCCTCAAAATTCTACCCCAGTTTAATGGGTTGATGTCTCTGACTGTTGTTTGCGATGATTGGTTGAAAACGACTTCGGAATTTTGAGGGTCCTCCTCAAAATTCTGCCCCAGTTTCCAATTGGGGGGAGGGGGTAATGACAATTTATTAAATTGTGACCGAACCCATAGGGCTACCTACGTATCCCCTCTTAAATGGGAATTAGGTCAGGCGTAGTTCAATTACATCGCTGAGGAAAGCATGAAAATTACACATAGTAACGCTTGACTGCATCTGAATTGATCAGTTTTGGTCAGACTTATCCGTCCATTTCTGCGAGTATGAGGGCTCATCCTGTTAGAACCTGGCGAACCATGTACGGACCATACAACTAGTTTTCTTTAACACTAGTTGCCCTGGTGTGAACTGTCTCGGCTTGACTCTTTTGTTGAAGGCTCTAGACATCCTGTTCTGATAAAGATGACTGTGGCAAACTGTATTCATTCTCTTTCCATCTATAAGAGCTAGCTACTCGTAACAATTCTTCACCTATTCTGCATCGTCTAGCTTTGCTTCTTGTATGATTCTTAATGAGGGAATTTCCACCTCGACGGGAATGACGGCTTCCGTACCATAAACCAACATATAGGGGGTTGACCCAGTTGATGTGCGGACTGTGGTGCGGTATCCCAATAAAGCAAATGATACCTTCTCGTGCCACTGCTTATGCTTCTCTATCATTTTCCTTAGTATCTTCTTGATATTCTTATTGGCGGCTTTGACAACTCTATTCATCTGAGGTCTGTAGGATGTAGAATTCTTGTGTTTGATCTTGAAGGTCTCACACATGGCTTTCATTAGGCCACTATTAATATTGAAACCATTATCAGTAATGATTGACTCCGGAATCCTGAACCGACAAACAATGCGGTCGCGGACAAAGTCTACCACGACTTTCTTAGTCACTACTTTGTAAGATGCTGCCTCAACCCATTTGGTGAAATAGTCGATTGCTACTAGGATAAACCTGTGCCAGTTGTAGGCGGAAGGCTCGATTGGTCCAATAACATCCATTTCCCAGGCGGCGAACGACCACGGTGAGCTTGTTGCAGTAAGCTCATTTAGGGGTACCTTAATCATGTCTGCATGTATCTGGCAGCGGTGGCATTTTTGGACATACTTGATGCTGTCCGTTTCCATAGTCATCTAGAAGTAACCAGCCCAGAGTATCTTCTTGGCTAAGACAAAACCATTCATATGTGGACCGCAGGTCCCAGCATGGATTTCTTCTAGCAGTTTCGAGGCTTATTTTGCGTCGACACACCTTAGTAATCCCAAATCAGGAGTCCTCCTATACAAGATACCTCTGCTGTGAAAGAAATTATTGGACAACCTCCGAAGTATGTGTTTCTGAGTAGGTTTTGCAAGTTCAGGGTATTCTCCTTTCATCAAATATTCCTTGATATCATGAAACCAAGGCTTTCTGCCTGCTTCTTCCTCAACAAGAGCATAATAAGCTGGCTGATCATGAATATTTACCGGAATGGAATCAATAAAGTTCTTTTCTGGGTGTTGTATCATGGATGATAGGGTATCCATTGCATCGACGAATTCATTCTGGACTCTGGGGACATGCTAGAATTCTGTCTTTGTGAACCTCTTTCTCAGTTCCTGTGCATGATGTAGATAAGGGAGTATCTTGGAGTTCTTGGTCGCCCATTCTTCTCGAACCTGATGTATAAGCAAATCTGAATCCCCCATTACTAGAAACTCTTGGATGTTCATGTCAATGGCCATCTTGAGCCCTAAGATGCATGCTTCGTACTCGGCCATGTTGTTGGTGCAAGGAAACCTAAGTTTGGCAAACACCGGATAATGCTGGCCGGTTTCTGATATTAGGACTGCTCCTATGCCGACTCCTTTGAAATTTGCTGCTCCATCGAAAAACATTCTCCAACCATCATAGGATTCTACAATGTCCTCTCCTATGAACAATACTCCTTCGTCAAGAAAGTATGTTTCTAGGGGTTCTTACTCTCCGTCCATGGGATTTTCAGCAAGGTGATCTGCCAACGCCTGTACCTTGATCGCTTTCTGAGTTACGTAAACAATGTCGAACTCACTTAACAGGATTTGCCACTTGGCTAGCTTGCCAGTTGGCATGGGCTTCTGGAAGATGTACTTTAAATGATCCATCCTTGATATGAGATATGTAGTATAAGCACAGAATTAATGCCTCAACTTCTGAGCTACCCAAGTCAAAGCACAGCAGGTGCGCTCTAACAAAGAATATCGGGCATCGTACTAGGTGAACTTCTTACTGAGTTAATAGATGGCCTGCTCCTTTCTCCCCGTTTTATCAGGTTGCCCCAGAACACAATCGAACGCTCCATCCAATACTGTGAGGTAGAGTAATAGAGGTCTACCTAGCTTGGGAGGGACCAAAACTGGTGGTGTTGACAGGTACTCCTTGATTCTGTCGAAGGCCTTTTGGCAGTCATCAGTCTATTTGGTAGCGGCATCCTTCTTTAGCATCTTAAAGATTGGCTCATAGATAACTGTAGATTGTGCTATGAATCAGCTGATATAGTTAAGTCTCCCCAAGAAACTCATTATGTCCTTCTTGTTCTTTGGTAGTGGCAATTCCTGAATAGCTTTGACCTTTGATGGATCCAGTTCTATTTCTCGTCGACTTACAATGAACCCAAGTAGTTTTCTGGCAGGAACCCCAAATGCACATTTTGTGGGATTTAGTTTTAGGTTGTACCTTCTCAGTCTATTAAAGAACTTCCTCAAATCTTCTAGGTGATCAGTGGCTTTCTTGAACTTGATGATAACATCGTCTATATATACTTCGATCTCCTTATGTATCATATCGTGGAAAATGGTGGTCACGACCCTCATGTAGGTGGACCCAACATTCTTTAATCCGAATGTCATCATCTTGTAACAGTACATCCCCCACGGTGTAATGAAAGCCATTTTCTCAGCATCTTCTTCATCCATCCAGATCTAATGATACCTCGCAAAACAATTTACAAATGACTGCAACTCATGCTTAGAGCAATTGTCGATCAGGATGTGCATGTTTGGCAAGAGGAAGTCATCTTTCGGACTGGTCTGGTTGAGATCCCGGTAGTCGACATAGACTCTGACCTTCCCGTTCTTCTTTGGTACTAGCACAATGTTGGCTAACCATGTTGGGTATTCTACTACCCTGAGAACCTTGGCTTTGACTTGTTTAGTGACTTCCTCATTGATTTTCACACTCATGTCAGGCTTAAACTTTATGAGCTTTTGCTTTACCGGCAGCCATGCTGGATCGGTTGGCAGTTTGTGAGCCACAATGGATGTACTAAGACCAGTCATGTCATCATACGACCAGGCGAATATGTCCTCATATTCCCTTTGAAATTCTATTTACTCTTCCTTTTCTGATGGCGACAAATGAACGCTAATTCGTGTCTCTTTGACATATTCTACATCTCCCAGGTTAACAATCTTAGTTCATCTAGGTTGGACTTAGGACTATTTTCGAAATTCTCGACTTCTTTAACAATCTCTTCTGGTATGTCATCTTCCTCTGAATCTATGTCTATTTGTTGCGTTGTCTCGTTGCACGTCACAGTCATTGGTTCATCAAGATAGGTAATAGTAATGCTATATAAGTAAAGTAATGAGAGAAAATAATAAGAGTAAGATTTATAGGGAAATTTAAAATGCTTTGATATATTCCATAACTATTTTGAACATTGAAGATCTTATTGCGAAAATTTAAAATGCGAAAGGAAAGTCAATTAGTAAAAATAAAAGGTAGTGCATGATGCTTGTTCAGCCTTGCTACCCCGACGCTTTCCGGGCTTTGGTGGTTCTGATGGTCTAGTTATTGAGGCATGCTCCTCTGCTTACTGCCTGTATGGAAGGGCCT
The DNA here is from genome assembly GCF_000715075.1 of Nicotiana tabacum. Classification (NCBI taxonomy): domain Eukaryota; kingdom Viridiplantae; phylum Streptophyta; class Magnoliopsida; order Solanales; family Solanaceae; genus Nicotiana; species Nicotiana tabacum. Next base: position 71,289,180 of record NC_134099.1, on the reverse strand, counting down.
TCCTCCCCCTCCTCCTCGAAAATAACACAACAATCCATATCATCGTCTTCTAAGAACAAATTCTTCACTGCTGCGGGTACTTTTTCTTCTTCTGACCCATAGATAACATCGATGGTTTTAAAAGTCTACTCTAAATGCGGTATTTGCTGCTTTAGAGGATAATAAGGACCACGCCATGGTGGAGACCAGTTGTTGAATTCCTCCCAGGTGTACTCATATCCCACGTAGATAGGAGTGTTATGGTGGCCTGGTGTGTGGAAATGGTCATTTGCGGAGTTCAGAGGTTTTGGGATGAGTAGTGGAGTGTTGTTTGGGGTATGGCAGGTGTTGCAGTAGTGGTGAGGAGGGGGATGGTTTTGTTTCTTTGGGATATTTGTAGAGGTGTAGGGTTCTGAGCATCTGGGAAATTGATATCTGGAGTGGTGAGGGAAAATGACAAATTTTCCAAATTCCGAATCTGATCAAGTTCTTCTTGGAATTTCAGCAGCTATTTTTCGAGTTGGGATGCATTTTCTTTGGAAACCTGAGTACCGTGACCATGAGTGACCTCTATCCGTTCAGTTGAGTTCTCTTTTCTGGCATTGTTCAAATCTTCCATTTTCCCTTTGTTCTTGTTTTGGACAGGACTAAGAGGATGAGTGGGTGGAGGGCCCCTGGATCACGTGGAATAAGATGATGTTACCAGAGTGCACGAACTAACCTTTGGGGAGGGGAATTAACAAAAAGTAAAAATAAAAAGGTAACAAGTCAGTGAGGATTATAAAAAGCATTGCGATATTTAAACACATAATGCGGAATGTAAAACATGTCCTAACTTGGGGACCTCTTTGTGCCTGAGGTAGGCCTGGTGACAAATTAATTTGGAGAACTTAGAATGCTAAATGCCTTATTTTATCGCTAAAAAGTAGACGAATCCCAAAACGACACTAAATAAACAGGAAATGAAAGATCACTAATGATCGTTGCCCTTATTACATCTTGTAAAGCGAAAAAGGAAAAACTACTATCTACTTGGTCCCAGTAGGACCTTCCTCAAACTCGGCATCTTTGGCTCAATCGAATAGCTTCACCAACTCGCGAAGTCCCAGCAATAGATAGGCTCTAGCTAGGTGTCTGCCCTCGTTTCCTTCAGCATTCTGGCAATCCTCGATTCTTTCGAGAAATTTCCTTTCCAGCTCTACTAAACCCCGCTCCAAGTATCCTAGTCGCTTGTTGGCACTGACAACCATGTCTTTCCACTCTTCAATCAGCTTTTGGTGGGCTTCTTGTATCTCACGGTGCTCGCTTTCACATTCCCGAATCCTCTTGCGTAGTTGATTGTATTTGACCTGTGCCTCGGCCTTTTCATCTATGATTTTGTGACCTCGAACAAACCCGGGATGACCCAGGCCATTATGATTATCCTCCAGCCAGCCTGAATAGTGTGGAGTACAATCAGCATGGTATCCGTCTGACTCGATAATGTCTCTTCCCATGATGATCTTGCAATGCCACATATGCTGAGCTTGGCACTTATAAGGACTGTCATCAGCTTGGAAGTCGGCCCGGAAGTGACTCATCTTGTCGACCCATGGTATAACCTGCTTCCTACCAGCTTGTCTCATAACTCGGAGAGGGATATAAGGGCAGGTTCCTCTTAGACAGATTAATATCAGAAACGACACATCCCTGGATCAGGCGATGAACTCCTCAGTAGGGAACCACTCAAACATCCATTGTACCCGGTCCTCAGTAAGGTTATCAGATAACTCTACCCATCCTCTGGCATCTTCTAGCTGGGTGAACATGTTGGGCATATAGTTCATTTGCTTCGGATGATGGAAAGTGATATGATTGTGCCAGTCTCTTCACTGAATTTCTTGTCAGCATTCACCCCTTTGGAGATGCTCCATGAGCCTGAGTTGAAGTAGCAAATTGTATCCCTCGAAGCGTTCGGCTCCTCGTTGACACTTCTCCAAGGCTAGGTATATCTTCGCAATAATCATGGGCATAATGCTGAATGGTTGCCCGCCAATTCCCTCCATTAGAGTTTTGGTTACCATAGCTAGCCTGGTGTGGATCCTTGCTTTCTTCATTGGAAACACTATCATCCCCAGGAAGCAAAACACGAAGACAAAGACCCTTCGGTGAATATGTCCCAATGATGTGAGGGCGAACTTGTCAGGATAAGTACGGTAAGATTTACTATGACCATACCTCTCGTACAAATAATCAAAGGGAATATACGACTCTTTCAAGCATGTCAAATCTGGATTCTTCTTTAGACCCATCATTTTGAGGAAACCTCTTCCCTTGCGATTTTCCAGCATTAACAAACCCGAAGTTTCCCATGGTATACTAGCTAATCCGCCTATTTCTTGTAGAAATGGTGTCATTTCAATGTCCCCAAAGCAGAATACAGCCCTCTCACAGTCCCAGAACAAAGTAGAAGCTTCTATGATCTTGTTGTTGGGTTGAATCTCCAGAAGAGAATGTAGATTGCCCAGATATTTCCGGACAAGAGTCTGATCACTGGAATGAAGATCCTCCCACCAACTTAGCAATTTTGGGTGGATGTTGGTGACCATGCCAAATCCGGGGACTTCGTGCCTCATATTTCTACAAGACAAAAAGGTTAGGCCCTTACCCCCACCAGACTCGACTATTAAATATCAATAATTGGCATAAAAACATTTAGTTCTCCAAATAAATGCACAGAACATGATTGTGTCCGTTTGGGTTTTAGGGAAACCCAGTGGACTTTGGACAAGGCTATCTTAAAGAGTCTTTATGTGGACAACATAACCGACTAGGCTAGGTTTGACCATGATGCATGCATAGTTTAAACAGAGTAAGGTTTCTACGGGATTTTAGACTGGTACCCTTGAGTGGACAACTCAAGGGGGAAAGTCACGGAACCATCGAATACACCGTTGATCGACTGGTTTTACCGCAAATACGTCTTTTTCGGATTTAAAGGGGTGATAATATCGGAAGAGCGCAACCACTCATTATAAGTGTTGCTATGGTATTTTGTTTGGCACGAGTGGAATATGATGTTGAGCATGAATATGCAACAATCAAAGCAGGTTGTCACATATTTGCACGTTAGTAAAATAGTAAATACAACAGTTTTTTCATAATTTAAAGCGGTAGTAAATGAAAGTAGTAAATGAAACTAATAAAGAAACAAAAGACAAGTCAGTTTTGCAATCGAAAAGAAAAATTGAATGCTTGAAAGAAATAAACAGATAATTACGCATAAAGAAGCATAAATTTACAATAATAATCTGAAATGGTAAAATCCTAAGAATCCCCAGCAGAGTCGCCATGCTGTCGCGCCCCCTTTCTCGAGCAAAATCGGGTTTATGACATTTGGTAGGACAATTCATTCCTTTTTCAGAATTGGGTTTGAATTTGAAGAGTCGTCACCTAATGATTAGAGTGCATTAGGACACCAAAAGAGTTTGATTTGAGTAACCAGAGATAGGGTAAGGGCTTGAAATTATCCCAAGGGGAAGGTGTTAGGAACCACTCAAGATCCACTAGTGTGGTTCCCGGCCAGACTATTGTTGTGAACTTAGGTGCAAATAACACTTAAACAAACAAAACTTCAAATAATAGGGGGATTTTCACATAAGGGTTTGCAAACAAATAAAGTTGGAAAGAAATAAAAGAAAACTGATTTTTCTTAAAAAAAGAGTTTGAAATTCTTTAAAAGATATAAGAAATAAAGGAAAGGGGGTCATAGGTTTATTACTAATATGGATCACCCCACACAATTCCCGGTAATCACTCCTCTATGAGGGGTTACGTGTGGCATTATCACGTGGTCATCATATCTATATCTACCCTTCCGGCCCCGTTAAGGTATTAAAGCGCGGAATGGTCTCGTCTACTCATTGCATGCTATTACCTGCCCCAATCCTATCAGTACTGGAGGCATTTAGGACTACTAATCCTAAAGGGAAGGGATAACGGCTTATTTGTAGTTTCAAAGGCAAAATTCTAAGGCGACATGCAAAAACACATATAACAAATTGGGGGAAAGCACATAACATGCAAAAGGGCTCAAATATACCTCCTTTAATCAAAGAAGAACATAATTTAGCATGTCTTGCACGTACCATTTAGGGTCTGATTAAATACTAAATGTGAAAGAACTTAGAGGTTGAGGCAGACTGATTTATTACACACTTCAGATAAGAAGCCTGAATCAGGCCTACCTGCTGGTTGTAATTAATAGAACATATTCAGTTTACAGTTATCGCCCTAAGGCTTGCCTAAGTGTTAGGAAAAATGTCCTATAGGCATGGTTCAAAATACAGTAAAACTTTAAATGAATTATTTGAAACCCTATATGCGTACTCGTTAAACTAGCTAAGTGAGAGACACAAATTATTAAAAGAAAGGCAGAATTCAAACAAATTGATTATAGGCTTTGCAACTGACAACATCTATTCTTACTGATTTTTATATCTAACATTAAGTGAGGCAAATCAGACTCAATTAGAAACTCCTATAGGCATACTTTCTAGGCGTTACTGATTTTAAAACCTTGTCAACGTAGTATAAAAATGCAAAAAACTCGTCTTAAACCTATGAACATGATATCTAGATGCTGAATTCTATTTAAAACATGTTACCTAAGTGCAATTAAATATTTAAGTTCTATGAGCATGGTATCTAGGTGCAGAAATTTGTTTAAGACCTATGAATACGATTTCTATATGAGAAAATGGATATACAGGATTCAGAAAGACCTATATGCATATTTTCTATATGCATATGCAGAATTCAGATTGACTTATAGGCATGATTTCTAGACGAGAGTAGCAGACCTATGATCATGATTTCTATATAAAAATGGACATTCAGAATTCCCTATAGACATGCTTCTATATGCATTTGAATGTGCAGAATTCGAAAATATATGGATGTGGTATCTATGAAGAATTCAGAATTCCTATACATGGTATCTATGTGAGAATGCAAAACTCCTATAGACATAATATCTACCCTTTTTTGCATACATAATTACCCGCCCTTTTCACTAATCAGCCCCAAATGTTTATTACAAAATTATTTCAGCCCAGAATAGAGTAAAAGTATACATTAGAAAAAAAAGTACAACCAAGGAGAGTCTGATTCAGAATTTGTATCTGAAATATGAGGTAAACCAACTCCAAGAGATTCACGATCCAAAGCCTTTCTCCCATTTGAGCATGTCAGAGTTCCCTAAGAGTCTCAAATGAACTCCGGGCAGTGCTCACACCCAAACATATTACCAGATTAAGACAAGTGCAGTGTGGAAAGGCCAGCCCTCAAGTGTCCAAGTTCAGAGGGAACTCAAGGTCCCAAAGCAAGGCTCACAAGAGGGGTGCAGAAATTAAAGACTAAGAGAGAGTGCAAGTGCAAGAACAAAATTCTGAGAGGGGGAAAGGGGAAGGGAAACAATTACAAATAAGTACACATAGGGGTTCAGGGGAATGGGGAGAGTGTAAAGAGGCAAGGTTAGGTTGTGGGCATACCCAGCAAAGGAGAATGCTAGCACACCATAAGCCTATTAGAACACACTATTTAGGGGGGGCTAGGATCCCAAGGGATCAAATTTATTTCGTGGACAATAATTTGCATATTGCCATGCCTTAAACCGTAGCTCAAACACATAGGAGGCAGGGGTTTGGGATTCATAATAGAAACATGCAGAAAGAAATTAGCATACTAATTTATGTGTTTGAACTATACAGAAATAGTAAGTAGACATGGATACAAAAGCGTAAGTAAACACATTGTTGTGGTGCTAAAGCTTAAATCAGGACATACCAGTTTCGAAGAAACAAATAGAGAAAAACAGTAGGTCTTGTAAACAGGCCACAATGCAGGCAAGAAGAGAGAATACTATTGCATATAAGTATGAGTTCAAAAAAATTATGAATGAGTGATTGCTTGTGTCAATGAAAGAGTCGTGTATTTATAGTGTGAAAAACAGGCAGAAATAAGGTAAGAAAACAGTTAAGGAAATAAATATCAATTAAGAATCAATTACACAAGACTTCTTTTAATTAAGGAACTCATATTCAAACTGGAAAACTATTTAATGGAAGAAATCAAATAAACATCTTGTGCAAAGCATGCAATTAGGAGTAAATACATAAAAAGTTACTTAAGGGAGGAATTTTGAAATACACCATTACATAAATAAGGTAAGAAAAATCAATTACTAGCCAGTAAATCAAGGATCAAAGATTTTGTAATCAATGGTCCATGAATGAACCGAGTCAGAAAAGTTAAGAAAAGTCAAGTAACTTAAATCGAGTCATAGGGAAATCAGCAAATAAGGAAAAAATCAATCAAACCTATACAGAGGGAAGTCTAAAACTAATCAAGACTTGAAATCCATTTTAGAGGGGAAGTACAACACATATAAAGAGCATGCAAACATGTTAAGTTGAAAGAAAATGTCGTGTCATTGTAAAATCAGTAGATAATAGACTATAGGAGCATGGCTGTCACAAAGGTTAGCAATGTAGAAGAGAAGTAGCATCTAGTATCATACAAAAATCCAGTGTAAAAGACCTTAGAAGAGTTTAGCAAAAGTCAGAATCATATAAAAAACAAGGACTTCAAAACTCAGTTCAGAGACTCGAAATAGGTCTGAAAGAGTTAGGGTTTCTTTTGTGATAAAACTAGTTCAAGAAAATCACATAGCCAATGGTTTCCAAACTTGGAACCCCCCCCCCCCCAAAATTCTAGGGTTTCTACCATCGGTCGAGTGCGGAGATGAGAGGGCAGGTAATTAAGTCAAAATAGGTTCAGAGGTCTCAAAAAATAACTGAAACCTTTAACATGTTCCTTCAGCAACAGAAACTCATGAGAAACATGGTAGAAGAGTAACATGAGAAACATAGTAGAATCGCTCAAAGAAAATATAGTAGAAGAAACTAATACACAGCATAGTACAAGAAAACTAATCAGAACACAGTAGAGGAAACTTAATAAGAAACACACAAGAACATAGTAAAGAAAAAAAATACAGTAGAAGAAACATATGAAAGAAAGAGAAAATCAGAGAAACATCTAAATAACTCAGAAAAACCCTAGATCGAAAAAAAGAAATGGTTTTGAAAGCATAGTTTTTATTTCGAAAGAAAATCGTTTAAAAAATTTAGGGAAAGCGTAGATCTGGAATAGATTTAAAGAGATTAGAAAAACCTCAAAAGCTAGGGCTTTCAGAGGAACCCAAACGATGAGAAAGGCTTGGATCTAAGCAAGAGGAGTTGAGGCCAGGCTCGAAACAGGCATGGCTCGCCGGAGCAGGCCGAAGATGGCCGTGGAGCTTGAATCAACCGAGGTCTGGACCCAACCCTTTGTGGTCGAGTCATTAAGCTCTGGTAACCGAACACAAGGAGCAATAGGTGGCTTGGTGGGTGGTGAAACCACTATGTATTCAGGTCAGAAGGTGGCCGGAAAGGATGAAGGGAACTCATCAGAGAGCAGGTGAAAGTGGGAAGGTTCTAGAGAGAACTAGAGGTAGAAAGATAGAGACGAGTGAGGAAAATGAGGGGTATTAGGGGGGTCGTTTGGAATTAAAAATGGTAAGAACGAGTGAGGGTCGTTGATCTTTAGATCAACTGCCAGAATTTAATAAGGTTTTGGGTCTGGTAGGGGTAATTGGGGCCAGGGACGGGTTTTAATTGAAATTGGGCCGGAAATTGGGATCCAATTTGAGATCAGATTTTAGGCTAAAATTGAAACGAATTGGGTTATTATTTAAATAGCCACACTATCGCGCACCTTTTTTCTCGAGCAAAATCGGGTTTATGACATTTGGGAGGACAACTCATTCCCTTCTGGGAATTGGGTTTGAATTTGGAGAGTCGCCACCTAATGATTAGGGTGCATTAGGATACCAAGAGAGTTTGATTTGAGTAACCATAGATAGGGTAAGGGCTTGAAATTATCCCAAGGGAAAGGTGTTAGGCACCCCTCAGGATCCACTAGTGTGGTTCCCGGCCAGACTATTGTTGTGAACTTAGGTGCAAATAACATTTAATCAAACAAAGCTTTAAATAAGATGGGGATTTTCACATAAGGGTTTACAAACAAATAAAGTTGGAAAGAACTAAAAGAAAGCTGATTTTACTTAAAAAAAGAGTTTGAAATTCTTTAAAAGGGATAGAAATAAAGGAAAGGGGGTTCTAGGTTTATTACTAATATGGATCACCCCACACAATGACCGGTAATCACTCCTCGATGTGGAGTTACGCGTGCCATTATCACGTGGTCATCATATCCATATCTACCCTTCCCGTCCTGTTAAGGTATTAAAGCACGGAATGGTCTCATTTACTCATTACATGCTATTACCCACCCCAATCTTGTCAGTCCCGGAGGCATTTAGGACTACTAATCCTAAAGGGGAGGGATATCGGCTTATTTGTAGTTTCAAAGGCAAAATTCTAAGGCGACATGCAAAAACACATAACAAATTGGGGGAAAGCACATAACAGGCAAAAGGGCTCAGATATACCTCCTTTAATCAAAGAAGCACGTAATTTAGCATGTCTTGCACGTATAGTTTAGGGTCTGATTAAATACTGAATGTGAAAGAACTTAGAGGTTGAGGCAGACTGAATTATTACATATTTCAAATAAGAAGCCCGAATCAGGCATGCCTGCTGGTTGTAGTTAATAGAACATATTCAGTTTACAGTTATCACCCTAAGGCTTGCCTAAGTGCTAGGACAAAGGTCCTATAGGCATGGTTTAAAAGACAGTAAAACTTGAAATGAATTATTTGAAACCCTATATGCGTACTCGTTAAACTGGCTAAGTGAGAGACTCAGATTATTAAAAGAAAGGCAGAATTCAAACAAATTGATTATTGGCTTTGCAACTGACAGGATCTATTGTTACTGATTTTTATATCTAACATTAAGTGAGGCGAATCAGATTAAAAAAGAAGTTCCTATAGGCATGATTCTAGGCATTACTGATTTTAAAACCTTGTAGACATAGTATAAAAATGTAGAAAACTCGTCTTAAACCTATGAACATGATATCTAGATGCTGAATTCTGTTTAAGACATGATACCTAAGTTCAATTGAATGTTTAAGTCCTATGAGCATGGTATCTAGGTGCAGAAATTTGTTTAAGACTTATGAATACGATTTCTATATGAGAAAAATGGATATACAGGATTCAGAAAGACCTATAGACATATTTTCTATATGCATATGCAGAATTCAGATTGACTTATAGGCATGATTTCTAGACGAGAGTAGCAGACCTATGATAATGATTTCTATATGAAAAAGGACATTCAGAATTCCCTATAGACATGCTTCTATATGCATTTGAATATGCAGAATTCGAAAACCTATGGACGTGGTATCTATGCAGAATTCAGAATTCCTATAGACATGGTATCTATGTGAGAATGCAGAATTCAAAATTCCTATGGACATGGTATCTACCCTTTTTTGCATACATAATTACCCGCCCTTTTCACTAATCAGCCCCAAATGTTTATTACAAAATTATTTTAGCCCAGAATAGAGCAATAGTATACATTAGAAAATAAAAGTACAACCAAGGAGAGTCTGATTCAGACTTTGTATCTGAAACAACTCCAAGAGATTCACGATCCAAAGCCTTTCTCCTATTTGAGCGTGTCAGAGTTCCCTAAGAGTCACAAATGAACTCCGGGAAGTGCTCACACCAAAACATATTACCAGATTAAGACAAGTGTAGTGTGGAAAGGCCAACCCTCAAGTGTCCAAGTTCAGAGGGAAGTCAAGGTCCCAAAGCAAGGCTCGCAAGAGAGGGGTAGAACTTAAAGACTTCGAGAGAGTGCAAGTGCAGGAAATGAATTCTGAGAGGGGGGAAAGGGGAAGGGAAACAGTTACAAATAAGTAAACATAGGGGTTCAGGGGAATGGGGAGAGTGTAAAAAGGCAAGGGCAGGTTGTGGGCATACCCAGCAAAGGAGAATGCTAGCACACCCATAAGCCTGTTAGAACACATTATTTAGGGGGGCTAGGATCCCAATGGATCAAATTTAATTCATGGACAATAATTTGCATATTGCCATGCCTTAAACCGTAGCTCAAACACATAGGGGGCAGGGGTTTGGGATTCATAATAGAAATAGGCAGAAAGAAATTAGCATACTAATTTAAGTGTTTGAGCTATACAAAAACAGTAAGTAGACATGGATACAAAAACGTAAGTAAACACATTGTTGTTGTGCTAAAGCTTAAATCAGGACATACCAGTTTCGAAGAAACAAATAGAGAAAAGCAGTAGGTCTTGTAAACAGGCCACAGTGCAGGCAAGAAGAGAGAATACTATTGTGTATAAGTATGAGTTCAGAAAGACTATGAATGAGTGATTTCTTGTGTCAATGAAAGAGTCATGTATTTATAGTGTGAAAAACAGGCAGAAATAAGGTAAGAAAACAGTTAAGGAATTGAATATCAATTAAGAATCAATCACACAAGACTTTCTTTAATTAAGGAACTCAAATTCAAACGGGAAAACTATTGAAGGGAAGAAATCAAATAAACATCTTGTGCAAAGCATGCAATTAGGGGTAAATATATAAAAAGTTACTTAAGTGCAGAATTTTGAAATACACGGTTACATAAATAAGGTAAGAAAAATTAATTAGTAGCTAGTAAATCAAGGATCAAAGATTTTGTATTCAATGGTCCATGAATGAACCGAGTCAGAAAAGTTAAGGAAAGTCAAGTAACTTAAATCGAGTCATATGAAAATCAGCAAATAAGGAAAGAAAACAATCAAACATATACAGAAGGAAGTTTGAAACTAATCAAGACTTGAAAGCCATTTTAGAGGGGAAGTCCAACACATATAAAGAGCTTGCAAACATGTTAAGCTGAAAGAAGATATCGTGTCATTGAAAAATCAATAGATAATAGACTATAAGAGCATGGCTGTCACATAGGTTAGCAATGTAGAAGAGAAGTAGCATCTAGTAGCATACAAAAATCTAGTGTAAAAGACCTTAGAAGAGTTTAGCAAAAGTCAGAATCATATAAAAAAACAAGGACTTCAAAACTCAGTTCAGAGACTCGAAATAGGTCTGAAAGAGTTAGGGTTTCTTTTTAGATAAAACCAGTTCAAGCAAATCACATAGCCAATGGTTTCCAAACTTGGAAACCCCCCCAAATTCTAGGGTTTCTACCATCAGTTGAGTGCGGAGATGAGAGGCCAAGTAATTAAGTCGAAATAGGTTCAAAGGTCTTAGAAAAGAACTGAAACCTTTAACATGTCCCTTCAGCAACACAAACTCATGAGAAACATGGTGGAAGAGTAACATGAGAAACACAGTAGAAGCACTCAAAGAAAATATAGTAGAAGAAACTAATACACAACATAGTAGAAGAAAACTAATCAGAACACAGTAGAGGAAACTTAATAAGAAACACACAAAAACACAGTAAAGAAAAAAAATACAGTAGAAGAAACATACGAAAGAAAGAGAAAATCGGAGAAACATCTAAATAACTCAGAAAAACCCTAGATCGAAAAAAAGAAATGGTTTTGAAAGCATAGTTTTTTTTCCCAAAGAAATCGTTTAAAAACTTTAGGGAAAGCATAGATCTGGAATAGATCTATAGAGATTAGAAAAACCTCAAAAGCTAGGGCTTTCAGAGGAACCCAAACGATGAGAAAGGCTTGGATCTAAGCAAGAGGAGTCAAGGCTAGGCTCAAAATAGGCATGGCTTGTCGGAGTAGGCCGGAGATGGCTGTGGAGCTTGAATCAACAGAGGTCTGAACCCAACCCTTCGTGGTCGAGTCATGAAGCTCTGGTAACCAAACACAAGGAGCAATAGGTGGCTTGGTGGGTGGTGAAACCACCATGTATTCAGGTCAGAAGGTGGCCGGAAAGGATGAAGGGAACTCATCAGAGAGCAGGTGAAAAGGGGAAGGTTCTAGAGAGAACCAGAGGTAGAAAGATAGAGACGAGTGAGGAAAATGAGGGGTATTAGGGGGGTCGTTTGGAATTAAAAATGGTAAGAACGAGTGAGGGTCGTTGATCTTTAGAACAACTGCCAGAATTTAATAAGGTTTTGGGTCTGGTAGGGGTAATTGGGGCCAGGGACGGGTTTTAGTTGAAATTGGGTCGGAAATTGGGATCCAATTTGGGATCAAATTTTAGGCTAAAATTGAAACGAATTGGGTTATTATTTAAATAGCCGATTTTCCCTTTTAAAATTATAAAAAATAGTAAATTATTTTTTGGAGTAAATTAAAGGTACTAAAAAGATTAATAACATATAATGATGAAAATAAAAATAATTTTATAATGATAAACACAATTAAATCTTGAAAAAGGCTAATATTGAAATTATATGCAATTATAGCTTAAAAAATACTAAATAAATTTTGTAAAAATATGAAAAAATTATGTTAGATATATTTTAGTATAAATATGAGAATTTGAAAAGTGAATTGCCAAAATGACACTTTTGGGAATAATTATTGAACTTTTCTTGCTAAAATAAGGAGATAAATTGATTTAAATAATAAGAGAAAATTATTGAAACCTTGGGACATACTTATATATGCATATACATGCTATTTTGAGAGTATTTTCCATATTGAAAATATATAGAAAAAAATTAGGTATCAACACTAATCGCCGTCTCTCTATCGATACGTGCCGAGATCCATGCCGTGATATCTGGTCGGTCATGGATATCACGGCCTTCTATTAGCTGTTCTCAGTTGCCCAACAACGTTTTTCGAAGTCTTTTGCGATTTGGACCGATCCTGAATCATGGCCCCGATATTCTCGACGGTGGGCGTCATGCCCCTGGACTCTGGCTCGATGAGATCCTTACCTTGATTCTGGTTCCTCATCCTCAAGTCTATAGCTCGATTTATCTTACCGGAAACTGGGGCATCCCACAAGCCTGGTTTCACCCATACACAGATAGTCCCCTTATATCTCGGACAATATGTTTTGCGGAAACAACGAGGAATGACATGAGCTCTTCGATTCCTTCCTCAACATGTCATGACACAAAATGATAGAGAAACGAAATGTCCCGTCAGTTGTGTCACAATGACCCCAAACGCGTGTCACCCATCGGCACCCTGGATGCGAAACGGTGCAAAACCTTTATAAATACTCCTTCCTTTGTTCATTTTTTACTTTTGAGTATAGATATTGCCAGTGCATCATTGTGTGGTTGCACGATGCCTTCAGTATCCTCAACGTTGAAGGATATGATTCCTTCTTGCACGTAATCCCGAGTCCATTTTTCCCTTGTGATGGACACTTTGGTGCACTTTAACATCAGTCCCTGGGGGACACCGACTCCACCAATGATCATGTTAGTGACGTGCTGAGGTTCTTCCTGCTCAATATGCTTATTGGAGTCCTTATTCCAAAAATGATTTTTGGCTCGATCACTTAGGAACTCTCGGAGGTGTCTGTTGTTGAATAACCATGCTACATCCTCTCTCAATTGTCGACAGTCTTCAGTTCTATGATCGTGAGTGCCATGATACTTACACATTAGGTTGGGGTCCCTTTAGGGAGGATCAGACTATAAAGGTTGAGGCCACTTGGTGTCTTTGATGCATCTGATGGCATATACGATGGCATCATCAGCGACATTGAAGTTGTACTCTAATAAACTCGGTGCTTTCTTAGGCCCGACGGGTCTGTCGAAACCGCTTTTGCTCATAAGTCCCTGGTTATTTTAACCTCGATCACTCCTTCTCTCACTCCTCAAAGGGTTGCATCCAGACCCATTACCTCTTTGGTCTCTATTGTATGGTTGATACCAGTCTTTAATCGATCTTGATTCTTAATCAATGTCTCTTTTGGATCGGTCACAAGATCTGATGGGGTAAACGGGCTCGAAAGTGGCCCCAAGCTAATCATCTTCGACCCTGATTATTGATTGGTATCGGTTATGGATATCGGCCCAAGTTACTGCTAGATACCCTATCAGATTTTGCTTCAACTGATGTGAATCCAACGAGCTTCGAGTGAGTCCTTGGGCGAACGCCTGAACCGCCCAATCATCTCCCACCGGTGGCAGATCCATCTATTCCATTTGAAACCTTGACACGAACTCTCTGAGCATTTCGTTATCCCTTTGCTTTACATTGAAAAGGTCTGACTTCTTGGTCTCGACATTGATGGCTCCAGCGTGCGCTTTTACAAAGGCATCTGCAAGCATAGTAAACAATTCAATAGAATTGGGGGGTAAGTTATGATACCGTATCATAGCTCCCTTTGACAAAGTCTCTCCGAACTTTTTAGCAGTCCCTTGATGGCGCATGTGTAGGTGGTCACATGCTCATTTTGGTCAGTTGTTCCATTGTACATAGGAATTTCAGGCATGCGGAATTTCTTTGGGATAGGCTTTGGAGCTGCGCTTAGAGGGAAAGGTTTCTGAACAAACTTCTTGGAATCCATACCTTTTAGTATCGGCGGTGCTGCTAGGATTTGGTCAAACCTAGAGTTGTAGGCCTCTAACTTTTTGTTGTTAGCTTCAATTTTCTTTTCTCATGATTCTACCTGATGTTCTAAACGTCAATACAACACAATAGGGGGGTGATTTGTGTGGTACCCAATTTTTCGATCTAGAAGAACCTGATTCTTTTAGGTGTTCTAACTGCTACAGTTGCGGAATTAAAAGTACAGAAAATAAAGAACACAAAGATATTTACGTGGAAAATACCTTGCTCAAAAGGTGAAAAAACCACGACCTACTACTCAGTAGGATTTTCCCAAACATCCAGTAAAATCACTGAGCCAAAACATCATTTACAAAACTCTTTGTAAACCTAAGGATTAACTCTAATCCCTGTGTAGCACACAACCTCAACTATTGTGACACCTTCAAGTTAGCCTATAACTTGAACACTCAAAGTACCTATTACAAATGCTTCTATGAAAGCTGAAAAGGTACAACTTTAAACCACCTACTACAATTGAACTAGAATAAGAATAAACACAACGGAACTGGTTCTTCTATCTCGTTCAAGTAGCTTCAGGTTTGCACACTTGAATTACATACGAACTGCTTGCAAAAAGCGTTGCTATTTTGCTCCATATTCACGTTTAACTTCTGCGTATGTGCAACACCTATAAAAGAGAACAATCACTGTTATTTAATGAGTTAGTAATAAGATTTTGATTGAGACTCAATGGTTGATCTTCATCGAAGTTTAGTCCTTGTTCAATACAAACTCCAACCCTATCATTAATCCGGATTGTGTGATTGTGTCCTCTTCCCATAAGGAGACTTTCTCTCCTCATCCAATATGCAACCTTTTCGATCAGTTCAGGAGATATTACTACTTGATTACTGAGTCTTTTTGATCACATGTCTAGGTTGATAAATACTATGCCTCACATGATGAACCTGGTCCATCTCTGAGTTCATTTGTCATTCTTCAAAACTTCACCTGAACTTGGGCCAACAAATTCCCCCTTTTTGATGATGACAACTCTATGCTTTTACTAATCAAAGAACCTGTAGGAACTCAGCTTGACCATCAACACATTAACTTAGAATTTTAACTTATCATCAAGGACCAAATTAATTAGGTTATAAATATCACATTATTCAGAATAAAGAGTAAAGCACAATATCTCTTCCCCCTTTGGGCATCATCAAAAAGTTCCATGCATTGTGAATCCCAGATTTTAGGAATTACTCATGGCCACTTGGGCAACTGCAAGTGAAAACATGGATGAAATTATCAATAATCAACAAACATATTCAAACTATTAAGAGCAAAATCTTCATAGAACAAGAGAAATAATAGCTGTCATTGATAAAATATGTTTCCACCAACAAACCACAAAAAGAAAGAAAAACTTCCAAAATATGAGCAAAAAAATGAAAAAGTCCCTAATCTGGGTCACTGGGGGTACTAGTTTGGTTCAGAAGACAACAACTGGACATCCTAAGGCTTGGAGGAACTAGATGGCTGGGTTTGGAGAAGGTTGAGCATATTCTGAAGAATCCCATCACTCTTCTCCTTTTCTTTTGCTAGCTCAATTCTAAGACTATCTCTTTTAGTTTCCAGTTCAGCTACATGAGCCTGTAGCCGAGCAATTTCAGCATCCTTAGATCCACACTCTTGAACTAAAGCCCTAACCTTGCTGTTCACAGGTGTCTTCAGGGATGAACCAGGTTCAACTGGGGTGGCATTGACTAGATAGTCACAATCCAGAAGAGTCTTGACGTCGAAGTGTTCCTTGCTTGATGCCATCTCCCATTTCTTCAAAGGACATTTTGCCTATCCAGAACAGTAGTCAATATGAACCCATATGGTGTGGCATGAGCCTTGGAGCCATTTATGACCCTGTCCAGTAATTTGACATTAAAGATAGGCCAATTGATCTGCATTCCTCTCACAAGGCACTCCATAAGAACCAGGTCCATGTAGTTGGCAGTGTGCCTCATCTCCTGTCTAGGCAACAGGCACTTGTTAACAAATTTAAACAAGACCTTGTGCTCAGGCCTCATCTCACTTTTCTACACAAACCTGGCTTCAGGCACATCTTCAGTAGTTGCGGCATCACAAAAATTTCTAGTGATTTGAAGAGCAGTAGGAAGAAAATCTAGACATGGCCACATTTGCCTTGTATAATCATCATACCCCTCACTAGGTATGTCTAGAATCTTACCCAATTTGAGTGCATCAAACTGCACCCTTACTCCTTTCACTATACTGGTGACTACCCCATTTTTCACTGTGGCATTGGCCATAAACTCAATCAATTATTTCCTAGCCATCCTCCCATTCATTTCAAGGACCATGTCCTTCCAACCTTGTGCAACTAGGGCATCCACCAGTCTTCTCATTCCTGGCTCATCCAGGTCTCTTAACAGTCTTCCTTTCAAAAAATTTCTTTTGCCAAAGATGGCAAACCTATCTTGTTCCTTTTCAGATTCCTCTTCTTCTTCTTCCTCAGTAATATTTTCCTGCTTACCTTTCACTGCGGATCTGGTTCTTTTGGCTAAACAGGGTTCATCAGATACAGGTTCAGAGGAAGACTTCTTGGAAGAAGCCTTGGCCCTTTTTGGTTTGGGTGTAGGAACCTCCACTGTTGTTCCCCTTTCTTGATGGACCAGTTCCATCTCCTCTTCTTCTTCTTCTGCAACCTCAGAACTCTCCAAAGCCTTTACTTTTCCTATCTCCTTCTTTTTCTTCTTGCTTTCTTCTAGAGCTTTCTGTAACTAATCTTCACTTTGTCTAACCCTGCTTCTAGTGGCTCTTCCCTTAGGTACTAAAGGTACAATAGGTTTTGGGGATGACATTTTATTTTTCTTTGTTGGCTTGGAAGCAGTTGGAGCCTTTTATATGGAAACTTTACACTTCTTTGGATCATAACTGGCCCCAACCCTCTTCAGACGATCAGCCAGTATTTCCTCAATAGATGAACCAGGTTCATCTTGTTGCTTGCTTAGATGCACAAGCCCTTCAGTCGCCTCCACAAAACCAGTTCCCCCTGACTTGTTGCCATCTTCTTCAACACCTCCACAAATAGCCAAAACTTTTTCTTTCCCATTTCCCTCTCATCACCACTTGCTCCGTCTCTCTCTTTTTCTTTCTTTTTACCTCAACTTCTACTAGATTTAGCCCCCTTTACATCTTTGACAGGACCAACCAAGACAAACCTATTTTCTACATTTTCAACCACAGTAGAGAGTACCATACAAGAACTTACCTTACCAGGGATTTCTTGAATTTTGGCAGTGTCAGAAGACCCATGTTCTTCTCCTTCGCTGGCAGAAATAAAAGCTTCAGACTCAAAGCTTGAGTCAAATTCTTGAGTAGGACTTTCCTTCCTCTGGATAGCCTTCAATTTCTCATTAAGAACTTTTTCTAGAGCTCCAGAAGCTACAGTTTTTCTGGCCAACATTTTCTACCTACGAAACTTAGGTTTTGGGGTTTCACTAGGGGGTGTAGATGAGGATGTATTTGAAGGGGATACTGGTGGGGGAGTGCCAGGATTAGCTTGGGGGTTAGTCATGGTAGATTGTTTCTTAAGAAAAATTTGGGAATTTTGGAGAGAAGAAGGGCGATCAGAACTTGAAAAGAGTTTTGACGATTATGGACTAAAAAAGAGGAGGTGTGGCATGTATTTAAAGATGATTAGACTTAAATTCAGTAATGACAGCTTTTTCAGAGGTCAATTAGAAGTCTAATCAAGATGTAATTCCGGTCTCTTAGTGATTATTAGGCATTGCTAGATTTTAGGCAAATATTACGGTTTTTAGAGTTCTAGGGGAACAAAACTGGTTCAATGCTCAACGGATAGAACTTCTAGGGATTTGATGAATGTAGAACTTCTGCTCATGATTGGAAAAATAATCTTTCAAATTGTGCAGAGTATAGAAAACATACCTGAGCTTTTCATATGAACACATACTGATGAACCAGGTTCTTTATATAGAACTCTCTTGAACATGCCTCAAATGCCAAAATAGAAGAAACTTTGTAAGAGATCAGTGAATCATACACATGTCACAGGAGTATACTAACTAAAGTATGAAACTGAGTAAGAATTGATCTAGATATTTACACAAAGTTAGAACTCCTAACCAAAAAATATATTTTTTTCATTGTGCATTCTGAACTGGACCTATTACGTTATCTTAATCATCCCTAACTCCAACATGTTCCTCTCAAAGTTTTCTCTACTCAGTGCTTTAGTGAAGATGTCAGTTATTTGTTTATCAGTAGCACAGAATTATATTGAAATCAATCCTTTCTCATAGTTATCTCTTATATATATATATATATATATATATATATATATATATATCCAACATGTTCCTCTCAAAGTTTTCTCTACTCAGTGCTTTAGTGAAGATGTCAGCTATTTGTTTATCAGTAGCACAGAATTCTATTGAAATCAATCTTTTCTCATAGTTATCTCTTAAGAAGTGGTGTCTAACATCTATGTGCTTAGTCCTCTTATGATGAACAGGGTTCTTTGTCATACTTATAACACTAGTGTTATCACAGAATATAGGAATGCAACCAACTTCAATACCAAAATCTACCAACTGTTGTTTCATCCATAGCAATTGAGCACAATAGGAAGCAACAACAACATACTCAGCTTCAGCAGTAGATAGGGCCATGGAAATTTATTTTTTAGTAGCCCATGACACAAGACATGAACCAAGGAAATGTGCCATACCTGAGGTGCTTTTCTTGTCCACTAAGAAACCTGCATAATCAACATCAGCATATCCAACTAGATTAAAATTACTACCTTTAGGATACCAGAGACACATATCAGTGGTGCCTTTCAGCAGTATCCTCTTTACCGCAGTCAAGTGGGACTCTTTTAGATTTGCCTGAAAATGAGCAGAAAGTCCAACATTGAAAACGATGTCAGGTCTGCTTGCAGTAAGATACAAGAGTGAACCAATCATACCCTTATACAACTTTTGATCGACCGATGAACCAGGTTCGTCAATATCTAATTTGGTGGCAGTTGCAATGAGTGTGTTTATTTCTTTAGATTCCTCCATTTTAAATTTTTTAATTAGCTCTTTTGTATACTTCTGCTGATGGATCATGGTTCCATTTGGACTTTGTTTGATCTGCAAGCCTAAAAAGAAGTTAAGCTCACCCATCATGCTCATTTCAAACTCACTGCCCATTAGTTTTGCAAAGTCCTTACTCAGCCTATCAGTGGTAGCCCCAAATAGGATGTCATCTACATATATTTGCACAACAAGGAGATCTTTACCTTTTTCCCTTAAAAATAAGTATTGTCTATTTTACCTCTTTTGTAACCATTCTCCAGTAGGAATTTGGATAGTCATTCATACCAAGCTCTTGGGGCCTGCTTGAGCCCATAGAGAGCCTTGTCTAACTTGTACATATGCTCAGAACATTCCTTGCTCTCAAATCCTGGAGGTTGTTTCACAAACACTTTTTCCTTTAGGTAGCCATTCAGGAAGGCACTTTTGACATCCATCTGATGAAGAGTGAATTCCATGTGTGCTGTAAAGGCTATGAAGAGTCTGACTTCCTCTAGTCTTGCAACTGGAGAAAATGCCTCATCATAGTCTGTGCCCTCTTCTTGGCTGTATCCTTGTACCACCAGTCTTGCTTTGTTTCTTGTAACTGTTCCATCTTCATCAAGTTTGTTTCTGAAGACCCATTTTGTACCAATGACTGATTTGTCCTTGGGTCTCGGAACTAGATGCCAAACTTGACTTCTTTCAAATTGGTTGAGTCCATCTTGCATTGCATTCACCCAATCTGCATCTTGCAAAGCCTCAATAACATTTTTAGGTTCAATAAGAGATAGAAAAGCATCAAAAGCACACAGATTCTTTAGCTGTGATCTAGTTTTGACTCTAGATGTTGGATCAGTAATAATGTTCTCAATGGGATGAGAACTTTGATACTTGTGAGGTTTCACAACCAACTAGTGTCTTCTAGATGTCTCTCCCATGTTCTGTTGCTGAGGAACAGGTTCATGAACAAGTTCCTCTAGGGGGTTTGATTCAATTTCTCCTTGATTAGTTCCCCCGTCAGGTTGCCCTGATTTGAAGGACCTGTTCCATCACATGTTCCTTCTTTTGATGCCACTTTGACTTGTGCTGGGGATTCAGTCAATTCCTTTACCAATCCAATGGCTTCATCTTCATGTTCCTATCTCTTGGAAAAAATGTTAGTTTCATCAAATACTACATGTACACTTTCTTCTACACACAGAGTTCTTTTATTAAACACTTTATATGCTTTGCTATGTGAAGAATATCCCAAGAATACTCCCTTATCACTTCTGGGATCAAACTTACCTAGGGAGTCTTTTCCATTATTGTGCACATAGCACTTGCAACCAAATGCCCTAAGATGGGATATGTTTGGTTTTCTCCCTTTAAGTAACACATAAGGAGTCTTCTCTACCAGAGGTCTGGTCATGCATCTATTGATTATGTAACATGCAGTGTTTACGGTCTCTGCCCAGAAGTTGTGGGGCAATTTACTAGAAAGCAGCATGGTTCTAGCCATGTCCTCCAGAGTTTTATTCTTCCTTTTAACTACTCCATTTTGTTGAGGGGTCCTAGGGGCAGAGAAATTATGATCTATACCATTTTCATCACAAAATTCAGCAAACTTGGAGTTTTCAAATTCAGTTCCATGATCAGACCTAATGGATGCAAGTTGATTTCCTAATTGTTTCTGAGTTTTTCTAACAAATGCAATAAACATGTCGAATGCTTCATCATTGGAGGTTAGAAATAGAACCCAGGTAAATATAGAATAATCATCGACAAGCACCATTACGTATTTCTTTCCACCTCTGCTCATGGTTCTCATTGGACCACATAGATACATATGGATCAGTTCCAACGACTTGGTTGTACTTACCATTTTCTTGCTTTTGAAGGATGATCTTACCTGCTTCCCCCTTGCACATGCCTCACAAACATTGTCTTCCTTGAACATGATATTAGGTAACCCTATCACCAAGTCTTTAGAGACTAATTTGTTTAGCTGATTTAGACTTACATGACCAAGTCTTTTGTGCCACATGAAGGGATCATTAACCAACACACTTAAGCAAGTGAGTTCATTTTCTGAGAGAGTAGACAAATCTACAATGTAAATATTTTTAACTCTTTTTCCCTGCAAAACAATCTTGTCAGTGGTAAGGTTAATCACAAAGCATTTGGTAGAGGTAAAAGCTACAAGATTACCTCTGCCACACAATTGTGACACACTTATTAGGCTATATTTCAAGTCATCTATCAGGTAGACATTCTCTATGGAATGAGAATCTATTTTGCCTACTTTTCTAACCCCAATGATCTCACCTTTCTTTCCATTACCAAAGGAGACATTACCTCATTTTAAGTCCTCAAGTGAGAGGAACTGGTCCTTGTTCCCAGTCATATATTTTGAGCAACCACTATCCATATACCATATTTGGATCCTCCTTTTCACTTGGACTTGCAAAAAGAAATCAGGGGTTAGTCTTAGGAACCCAAACTAGTTTGGGTCCCTTTCTATAGGCAAAAGGATGAATCAGATTCCTTCTTGCCCACCCAGACAACTTGTTTTTCTCTTGAACAAAGACTTTATTCTTTTGACTGGCCTTTTCTTTTGCATTACATTCATTTTTGTAATGGACAGCCTTGCCACAATGTGTGCAGATTTTATTTTCAGGAAGAATGAGGTACTTGCTTCTAGAGTCCCATTTTGGAGCTTGATTCCCATAGCCAAGTCCTCTTTTGTTGCTACTATAATGCTCTTGCAGCCAAGAGAGTGCATCAGAAGCCTTGTTCCACTTGCAAGTTTTGTCTAATTCATGTTTCCCCTTTCTTAGATCTTCCTTCAGGATTTTGATGAGTTCATCTTTCTTATACAATTCAACTTTCATTATTTCCAAGTTTTCTTCTAGAGTGAGATATGTGTGATCAACTTTCTTCTTTCCTGTTCCTAGTTTCAGTTTTAAGTTTTCAGACCTATGTTCTAGGTCACTGTTATCAAGTGTAAGAACCTGGTTCTTCAACTCAGTATTGGTGTTATCACTCTCATTAGCCCTAGACTCTAGACTTTTGCATTTTGCTTTTAGGATCACACATTCCCTTGACAGAACTTCTTTCTCATTGTTAATTATCTCAGACTCATCAATGAAGTCTAGTAGTAGCTCAACCAACTTTTCTTTAGACAAAAATTTAATCTTATTTTTGAGATGAAGGATACTTACCTCTTGTTCATCATCTGATTATCCGATGGCCATCAGTGCTTTCTCTTCTTCAGCTTCATCTTCCGAATCTTCATCTGAAGTTTCTCCCCAAACAGCAACCACAGCCTTGGTTGAACATTTGTTCCTTTTTGGTTGAACCTGTTCCTTCTTCCTGTTCCTTCGTTCAGCCCTTTCTTTCTTGCACTCAATTTCCCATTGAGGGCATTTCTTGATCATGTGATCAGTCTTACCACACTTGTAGCAACCCTCATTGGTCTGTTTCTCAGGAGATCCTAACTTGTTGAAGGTTGTACTTCTTGAAGAACCCTTTCCTCTCATCAGGTACTTTTTGAATTCTCTAGTGATCATAGCCATCTCATCATCTTCCAGATATGAACCTTCAGCAATTCTGAGAGCTAGGCTTCCCTCCTTCTTGGGTGTATCCATCTTCAAGGTTTGCCTTCTCAGTTCTTAAGCAGTAAGATGTCCAATCAGTTCATCCAGTCTGAGAGTAGCAATATTCTTGGATTCCTGAATGGCCGTGATTTTGCTTTCCCATGAGACTGGCAGAACCCATGTCAGGATTTTCTCAACCTTGTCTTCTTCAAGAATAATCCTTCCAAGTGACTTAAGTTCATTTGTTAGTGTAGTGAACCTAGTATACATCTCTTGGATAGTTTCTCATCCTTCATAGTAAAATTCTCATATTGAGAATACAACAGTATTCCTCTGGATCTTTTCACTTGAGGTGTTCCTTCATGAGCTACTTGCAAAGTGTCCCATATCTCCTTGGCATTAGTACAGCTTTGGATCCTACTGTACTCATCTGGACCTAGTCCACACACAAGCCATTTCTTGGCCTTAGCATTTTTCTCCCACTTTTTTAGGTCTTCAGCAGTGCAGTCAGCCCTTGTCTTTGGCACAACCACTCCTTCCTCATTTTTCATTGTAGTTGCCAAAGGACCATCAGTGACTATGTCCCAAAGTTCATAGTCTTCTCCTATGATGTGATCCTTCATCCAGTTCTTCTACCAAGAGTAGTACTGTCCATTGAACAATGGAGGCCTGGCAGTGGATTGCCCTTCCTAGTTCCCAGGAGGTGCACTCATCTTGAACTTTTTCTAAGGTGTTAGCCTCTTCAAGGATAATCTTCTCCGATACCAATTGATGTTCTAAACGTCAATACCATACAAGAGGGGGGTGATTTGTGTGATACCTAATTTTTCGATCTAGAAGAACCTGGTTCTTCTAGGTGTTCTAACTGCTACTGTTGCGGAATTAAAAGTGCAGAAAATAAAGAACACAGAAATTTTTACGTGGAAAACACCTGGCTCAAAAGGTGAAAACACCACGACCTACTACTCAGTAGGATTTTCCCAAACATCCACTAAAATTACTAAGCCAAAAAACCATTTACAAAACTCTTTGTAAACCTAAGGATTAACTCTAATCCCTGTGTAGCACACAACCTCAACTGTTGCGACACCTTCAAGTTAGCCTATAACTTGAACACTCAAAGTAACTATTACAAATGCATCTATGAAAGATGAAAAGGTACAACTTTAAACCACCTACTACAATTGAACTAGAATAAGAATAAACACAACGGAACTGGTTCTTCTATCTCGTTCAAGTAGCTTCAGGTTTGCACACTTGAATTACACATGAACTGCTTGCAAAAAGCATTGCTATTTTGCTCCCTATTCACGTTTAACTTCTGCGTATGTGCAACACCTGTAAAAGAGAACAATCACTATTATTTAATGAGTTAGTAATTAGAGTTTGATTGAGACTCAATTGCTGATCTTCCATCGAAGTTGAGTCCTTGTTCAATACAAACTCCAACCCTATCATTTATCCGGATTGTGTGATTGTGTCCTCTTCCCATAAGGAGACTTTCTCTCCTCATCCAATATGCAACCTTTTCGATCAGTTCAGGAGATATTGCTGCTTGATTACTGAGACTTATTTCCTTCACATGTATCTCACATGTCTAGGTTGATAAATACTATGCCTCACATGATGAACCGGTCCATGACTAAGTTCATTTGTCATTCTTCAAAACTTCACCTGAACTTGGGCCAACACTACTTGTTTTGTCAATTCTTCGAGCAACTTTACTATCTCAGGGTTAGTCCAGGATTTAGTTTCATTTGGCCTTTCTGTGACTTGTTCATTTCTGGGGGTTTTTTCGCGGAAGGGTTCTGGCTCGACTCTACTGGGAGCGTGGTTTTGGTTCTGCAATTAGGCTATCGCTGCCTATTGAGCCTGTAGCATTTCGAAGATCACCCGCAAGTTGATCCCATCGCCTTCACCGCTATGCGTATCCCTGGCTACCGACCTGGATCCTCTGTGAATACTTTTTTATGGGTCGGTGGACAAGTTAGTGTCGGTGGACACATGGGAGTTGGAATCGATTGGATCTATGACCGGGACCCCGTTGGGGTCAGTAGGGTGAACCTCGTTGCTGGGCACTATATTGTTGTCCTCTTTAGTTTTCCTGAAATTAAGATTTCAAAAAGCAAGAGTAAAGTAGACTGTGTTGTGAAAATTTGTATCAAATAGCACTATTATCCTTATCCCCACGGTGAGCGTCAAACTGCTTACCTTCAAAAACGGATAACAAATAAATTTGTAAATGGTTTTAAGGATACACGGATTAATTTGATATAAATGATAATTTGCGTTAGCTTAAACAAATAAAGATATGGTCAATTCAAACCACATGAGGAGGATGATTCCGGCCTCAATAAAATATTCACCCTCGATCCAGACTCACAATGGCCAGCACTGATGAACAAGAATAAGAACTTTCAATAACAGAGAAAATAACAGTATATTGCCTTTGTATGTGTGCATTACAATATCTCAATGAATAATCAGACTCCCCTTTATATAGTAGGGGAGTTTTATCCTAAATACAATTCTATATAAGGTAAAAAATCTTCTATTTAACTAATTACCGGCTCTCTATCGATACGTGTCGAGATCCACGCCGTAATATCCGACCGGTCGCGGATATCACAGCCTTCTATTGATCGTGCTCGGTTGCCCGACAACACTCTTCGAAATCTTTTGGGATTTGGACCGATCCCGGATCATGGCCCCGATATTCTCGAGGGTGAGCGCCATGCCCCCGATTACCTCAATTCCGGTTCCTCGTCCTCACGTCTCTAGCTCGATTTATCTTACCAGAAACCGGGGCATCCCACAAGCCCGGTTTCACCCCAGTCAGTTGATAATAAACAGAGTCTAATATTCTGAGGAGATTCACAAGTGGTCGCTCAAACAATCACTCAGAAGTGGTCGCTAAAAAACATACCTATCACTTACACAAATTGAAAAGACGATGTCCACAAAGCCATGTTTAATTTCTATATGCAATCAACATTTCGTTAGCGAATTCTGATGTAAAGCGTCCAGCTAAACGTTTTACTGATAATTAATTATGAGGCAAATTAAATTAGATATAGCCCTCGCTCGATTAAAAGCTAAGAGATAGTAAGTAATCTTTGCTAAAGCAGAAACAAAAATCCAGATAGTAATAGACATATTGCTTTATTATTAGATAAATTGAAATCAAAACACAACATATACGAAATATATAGTCACAGCGTATATATCTCTCCCTTTCAAGTACAAACAGAAGCTAATAAGACAGACATGTTATTTATACTAAGATATCATAGGATCTTGTATTAAGTACGTTGGAAACTCTTTAACAAGCTTTGAAGGTTCTCCATTTGTGGAGCTCAAAGTTGATGTGCTTCTGCTTTATATAGCCATCAGCCTCCATGTCAATATTCTTCGTTTCAATCTTCTCTTCATTCTTGGTAAGTTCAGCTTTAGGTTCCACGAAATGTACCTTCTTCTGGGACTGTGGTGTTAGTGTAGTGCATTTCTTTTCCTGTCCGTTGCTCACTATTCCATTTTTGAAGAGGGAGTGGACATTTGGGTAGAGAGGAAGATCAGGGTGCATGGTTGGCGATCTCTCCATTCGTTTAATATGATCAAGATATTCATTCGACGGCGTGTTTTGCCAACCATATTCTACAGATCTACGCATCTTTTCTTATTTGCTTTCTTCTCGATCTCTGCACAACAGTTTGCAGCTTGAGCTGCAGATATATAGAGAGAGACCCTTTCACATGACTAGCTAAAATATTCCAATAAGATAAGTGCTGAGGTTTGCATTTGAATCTGATTCCCTCTGTTTAGTCGGCATTAAACAGTAGAAATAGTTAACAGTACCTAGGCTCAAAATTTTAATTAGGTAAAGTCTTGTCAACAACTTAAAGACAGTCTTGCATGTTATAAGTATAACACATGGAAAGGTAGGAACTTCTTATCTACTATCTGAGCCATTGCTTTTGCAATCGAGTATAAATGGCTGTTATTTCATTCAGAAAGTTTCCACTAAAAATTCAATATCTTTCTAATTGATATGATTCTTTAAGTGACCTACATGTCAGGATCAGTAAATTACAACGGGACGCGTTTCTACAAACTCTGACAAAATTATCTCCATTTTGCAAAAGAAAAGGGTCATATCTCATTCATTTTGGAGACAGAAGCTTGTGAAAAAGTTCAAAACGAATTTTGGGTACACACCACTAAGAATTTAATTTTGGGTACATGCCACTAGGAATTTTGGAGTTTACGGCCTAAAAGTAAATCTTGAACCACCTTTGCTAAAAGTAATTCTTGAACCACCTTTGCGACTACAATAAAGCGTCTCTTGTGTTAAGGGGATTATATAATATATATATATATACACGCACGACACAAATATGTTTCTGCCCTACTTTGTGCAGTGTAGCTTGGACGTTCTTCCATGCTGAACCGGTTTTAGAGAAAAATCAATTCTAATAGCTCTGTCTTAACTCTAGCATAAAAAATATAGTAGTACTTCTAATTAACAATACAAGACTGAGGTTGAAGTAAATTATTTATCCGTAAAACGGAACAGTTAAATTTGTAACGTGATTTATACGCAAGCGAATCGATTTGATCACAAAATAATAAATAAATTAAATAAAATGCAAGATTTAGCATTGAAATCGAGATAAGACAGCAAATAGCTTGGTTCTGGGAGCAGAGCTTCCAAAGGCAGTAATAAAAATATCAATAGACAAGAAATAAAGTGCTATTGAGCTTTAGAATAATATGTAGCATACATTTGTCAGAAAAATCGTCTTCTTTACAATGGCTGTTGAAGTCACTATTTATAGCTGCACCTAGGGAACAAGGACCTAGGATCAAGCCCCTCTAAAATGACAATTATGAGGGTCATTGATGAATTGTGTAACGACTTGCTATGAATGCCAAAATTCTTTATATTGTGTATTTAATACTGAAGAATATTCTTCATTAAATGTCAACGGGTGAAAAATATTTGTTTGTTTTTATTAGCAATATTCCCTTTGGGGTCTTCCCAGTGCCAACCGAAGTTGTTGTCTCTGGTCTTGGTTTTCACTTGCCTCGCTTTTCGTATGTCTCCAGTTTCACGTGTTGCTATATTATTTGAGTACTTAATACGAACCAATTTTACCCTATACAAATAGTCCCCCTGCTTTCTGATGGCACATCTTTGTGTCAACGGAAAGTTGGTAAAGATACCTTTTCTTGGCGGAAAACTTTTTGATCCCCTCTGAAAAGTTTCTGATGCTTCATTAGACGCACGTATCTCCGCATTTAATGCCCCGAAAACGCATCACTCCATGATTTAGCAGTATTTTTGTCAGTTCTCGCGGTAATTATGGCCACAATTTTAGCCACCTATTCCTTTACTTATACCCCTCATTCTTCTGTTACACTTCACAGTTTTTCAAAACACTCTCAGCTTCTTTGCATTAAGCTCTTTCTTGCTTTTAATCTTCTTTTTCTTCAAAGAACTCTTATTACCTTCTGCTAACCATGACTTCCTCCTCCAAGAACTCCAGTTCTCTAAAAAACAAAGAAATCACCGATGATGCTGCCCCTCCCATGGTGAGCACCATCATTCTTAGAAGGCTCGGTACAATCAAGGATTTTGAAGAGAAATTTCCTTTTACAAATTCTTGCACATGGGTTGTTGGCGTGCACCCTTATTCAATTCGTCCTTCTAGTATTTCTGATGTGAAGGAGGATTGTTGTTGCCATGATTTGAACATCATCGCTCCCAGTCTAGTGGATAAAGTACTTTTCCTAAAGAAGGGCTTTACTTACGTTTACACGTATCACTTTGGGCCCGTTCTCATTGAGCGGGGGACTTGACCCCATAATCTTGGAGTTCCGCCACGGGTATCAAGTCTGCTTGGCATAAGTGAGCCCCTCTGTCTGGCGGACGGTAGCTTGTCTATAGCATCTATGCCAAGAGATGAGGGAAGAGCTCTCCTTGGCTCACATGATGAACCTCTACTCACTCAATATTTTCTATGGGGGAGTAATAAACTTTAGCAAACGTGCCCACCATGCTTTGCTCACCAACATGGATGATGACAGTGACCATGGATGGATGGAGTGGTTCATTGTAGTTGCCACCAGGGATATCATCCTGGCCACAACTCCATCTTTCCCTGAGTCATGGACTCGTACAAGTAAGTTCAATGTCTGTCTTTTCTCTGATTAAAGGTCATTTCATCCTGTTACTAATCCTTCTTTTTTCATTATTTCAGTAACTCGGTAGACACCACCAAGGGTTGAAGGCTTGGACTAGTGGGTTCAGAAGATTCTGGATATTACCATGCCTAAAAACTATCGGTGGGAGGAACTGGCCCTCAAATACGGTTGGAAGGCCAAAAATCAAACTAATCTTGTCTATACCTCATTTTCGTGTATAAGAACGTTGGTTAACTTCTTTTCCATTGAGTTCAGGTCTTCCGTAGGGCTCTGTTACTGTCCCTTGGGAGGACATTTTGGCTAATCTCACAGAGGTTGCGAGGGTGCTGAAGGAGCTTCACCCGAATAAGGGCCATCAGATCAGCTTCCGATGCAAGTGCTTCCTCTTGTAGTCCTTGGTCGTAGAGCAAGTAACCAAAAAGACGATGCTACTCCTTGACTGAGGGCATAAGTAAAAAGGTGAAGAGCGTCGTGCCCGAGCCAGCCACAATTATTGGGGTGATTGATGATGATGGGAAAGCTAGTGATGAAGGGCTTCCCCATAGAAGAGACAACGACCTCCATCAACTCAACAGAATGCTCAATCTGAAGAGCTTATAATAGCAACCAAGGACGATGTCCAAGCGCTCTAGGAGAGTGTGATAGTACAGAATGCCCATTATCGCTTCCAAGCTTGAGTTGCTGCTTCCGACACTATGGGGCTGAGTATCAGGCCTATTCCGTTTCGGTTCATGAGCAACCTACAACCAGCACTGCCTTTGCCACATCTGCTTCTCAACCCACAACACTATAAACTTCATGTCCTTCCACACTGGTCATACCTTCGTCACCAATAACTACGACATTATCCCCACCGGCCACCGACACCTAAGAGGATGATATCCCCCTTTCGCAGTCCCAAGACCATGGGAATTTGGGGCATAATAATTTGCCCCCCATTGCAGATCCCTAGAGGAGGAGGAACATCTCCCTCTTGGTCTCTACCGAGTGCCATCTACTATCCCGGCCGGTGAAACTCACCAATTACCTAAATCCACTGGATTCAGAGAAAGACAAGAAGAAAATATTCTCTTTCTGGGGAGTGTATGATAAATAATTCCTTACACAACACAACAGCGGTATAGTACTCGTTCTATTTGCTGTTTCTTTTCTTTTGATTTGTTGTGGAAGAATTCCAACTTGGAATTTTTGCTTCGCATGCCAACTTCCTTGCCTCCGAGGGCCTACAAATGTTGATCCTTGATAAAGAAAGATTCATGTCCGAGTGAGATCAACTATTGGCCGAGCAGGGCCAAATTGTTACTCGTCTCCCAGCACTGGAAGCACAAGCTGTCGAAGCCGGTGAGCTGGAGGCTCGATTGTAGTAAAGCAAAAACGAAGTGATGGCCCATAGCCAAGAAGCCTCCAAGTTGAATACACAACTTCAAGAAGCCAAGGCTAAGTGGTCTGAGGTCCAAAATGTTGTGCTTGCTGCTGCCGAGCGCGAGGTTACCTCTACTAAGAGATTAAACAATTTGGAAGCAGCTTTGAACTCCAAAGCTTAAGAAGCTACTGCTACTGAGGAGAAGCATGCCTAGATGGAGGATAAGTATAAGAAGTTCATGGAACACAATAAGGCACATATCTCCACTATACGTGACGTTGATCTCAGCCTTAAGGCCACAAAATCCGAGCGGAATAGCCTTTCAACCGAGGTTGATTAGACTAAGTCAAAACTCCAGCACCGAGGTGATTCCCTCAGTGTTGAGAAAACTTCATCAATGTATAACATGAAGAGAAAAACCTTGGAAGAGGCCAAAACGAGCGTCATTGACTTTGATGCCAAGATCGCCAAGGCCCGAGAGCTGGAGTCAGCTGCCTGGACGTGCCTACCGATTCGACCCAATGCAGCTGACTCTTTTAGATCCGGTTCCGAGTTATCGAGAACTGGGGAGGAACTTGAATGGGATGATGTGAAGGCCAAGATCTCGTGTCCGCAGCAGATCCGCCTACTTCTCCTGGGGGCGCAGATGCTTCTCTTCCCGCAAGTTCTGGGGACACAGTAGTTTAGTTTTTTGTTTTCTTTTCCATCTGTTATTTTATTTTCATACTTTTGTACTTGTGCTGCTTGGCACGTTTTGTTATATAAAACTGCTTTTTAAGCGTTGTGCAAAGTTTTTTTTTGTGATCGAATTATGTAAGGCTTCAGGTGAATTTTTCCCTAATAGCATTTGAGTTCCGGGCAAGAATTATTCCGGAACCACCCCTTTATTGGGTAGATTTTATAAAAGAGGGCCCTTTTATGTTTACGGTGTTCTTGAAGAGGACGTCTCTTGTTCATTCCGGCACTAGCATTTGATGTACTTGATTAAATTTCAAATGATAAAATTAATTCATCATTTGGACAAGAAACAAGATAAAAATAAAAGGAAATTACTTTATTCCTCCCATTTTTGAAAGTACATAAGCATTCATTGTGTTTAAAAGAAATTGCATTACTTGTGCCTAATTTGCACTAGTTGTTTCTACAGGACTGGCCGCGCATTCCCTACTCCCGATGATATATCATTGTTCCAAGATTTTGTAGTCCTGGCTTATGTTACAGTCAGGTTGCCGTATTCTCATATCATTCCCCCCCAGTGTTCAAATGCGAAGAATGCAGATAGGTTTTAAATGTTCTTGCCTTATGTTTTGATGATCTAACAAACTTACTATTAAGAACCAGATAGGGAACATGACCTACTTGGACTATACTGCAAGCTTAACGAATCCTAAGCTAAAGATTAACTGCTACAACTTAAGGATCTAGGAACCCAAAAAAGGATCTGATACCCTTGTGGTTCCATCATCACAGTACAAGTAAATTGGTCATAAGTGACTGATTGCACTATTTTTGCCGCACTGCACTGTATCCACTGCCCACTCATTCTCTAACCAAATAAAGTGCTCACATCATTTCAAGTTATGTGATCAAGGTGTACCTACAATGAGTTTATACAAAACATTACTTGAAGGTTTCAGTTTCTCATTCAAGCTTCTTGCCAAAACAGAGAAATCAATCCTCACAAACTTGAAGAACAAAGTTGAACGCAACTACAGACCAGTTCCTAAAAGATAGCTTGTTGTTGTCCTAGTTGAGTTGTAACTTTGTGATTGTACTTATTATATCTCCTAAACTGCTTAGCTAGAAGCGTTTGATTAGGAATCCTCTTGTAAATCTGTAAACTCCTTGAGTTTATGTTGTGACTAGATTTAATCATAAGCAAAAGTCTTTGTAATTGTAGAGTTACAAAGTGACTTGTGGTGAGAGTATCACAAGTTAGTAAAAGCCTTCGTAAATAGAAAGTCACAAAGTGGCTTGTGGTAAGAGTACCACAAGTTAGTTGAGTAAATCCTTTTTAATGGAGTCATTGCAAAGTGGCTTGTAATAGGTTCTTTACAAGTTAGTGAAGTTAAAAGCCTACTGGTATAGGTCGCGGTTTTTTGATCCCCTTGTGTGGGATTTTTCCACGTAAAAATCCTCTGCATTATTTACGTACTATTTTATTAGCATTCTCAGCAGAATCTTGCAGAGGACCAGGTACTCTACTGTATGGTGGACTCATACAAATTAACAATTAGTATTAGAGCAGGTTCCTCCTATCAGGCTAACACCTAGGAAGGATCCTCATAGCTGCTCCACCAAATTTGGAATAAGGTCAATCTACATACGGACCACCCAAGTTCAATGGATAACACTATGGGTGGTGGAAAACAAGAATGCACGATTTTATCATGGCTGAGGAATGTGAGTTATGGGATATCATATGCGATGGTCCTTATGTTCCAACCAAGGTACTAGAGGAACTTCCATTTTTAATGGCAAAAACCAGCAAAGAGTACACTGAAGTAGACAAGAAAGCCATGGAGAAGAATTTTTGTGCCAAGAAAATTCTAGTATTTGGAATAGGACCTGAAGAGTACAATAGAATCTCCACATGTGACACTGCCAAGGAGATATGAGAAGCTTTGCAAACAGCTCATAAGGGAACTACACAAGTAAAATAGTCTAAGATTGATATGCTCACTACCGAGTATGAACTCTTCAAAGTGAGGGACGATGAATCCATTCAAGATATGCACACAAGATTCACTTCCATCATAAATGAGTTACACTCCGTTGATGAAACTATTCCTAGAAACAAGCTAGCAAGGAAAATCCTCAGCTTTCTGCCTAGATCTTGGGAAAGCAAAGTGAATTCTATTACTGAATCAAAGGACTTCGAGGAGCTGACCATAAAAGAGCTGATCGGAACTTGAAGACCTAGGAGTTAAAGAGAAAGATACAGTGAAAGAAGAGAACCAAATAAGGAAAAGAAACCGGTACTTAAAGATGATAACAATCATTCAAGTGAGGAAGATAGTGACATGGATTACCTAATCAAAAAATTTCAGAAGATGGTCAGAAGAAATGAAAAAATGCTAAAAAGGGACAGTTCTAACAGACTAAGAAACTGTGATCTTTGTTACAAGTGTGGAAAGCCGGGACACTTCATGAAAGACTGTCCTCTCTTGAAGCAAGAATTCTCCAAGAACCATCATGAGAAAATAGCTAAGACGAACCCGGTTTCTTTCAAGGACATAAAGAGAAAAAGATCTGCTGACAATATGATGAGACAGGCTCTTGCAGCATGGGGAGATTCATCTAGTGAGTCTGAAGATGAACCTGATACTAGTGATAGTTCCATGATGGCAGTTGAAGGCGAAAAGACTGGATATGACTCAACTTTTCTTTGATGGCTCAATTAGATGATGAAGAAGACAATGGCATCAAAGAGGTAAATTTTAGGGATGTTTAGAGAATATGAAATCCTATTCTCTAAAAAAACTCATCTATTTAGTTGATGTATTAATCACTGCTTTTCATAGTCTTGTGGAGGATAGGGATTCTTTGAACTTAGAATTAGGAGAATCTAAAAAACCTAGAGATGACTTAGTGGTTATAGTTACTGACCATAAGAAAACCATTGAAACCTTCAGAAAAGAAAATAGTGATCTGTTGGCAGAAATTGCAGACCTAAGGGAAACAATAGTGAAACCATAGACTAAGTCAAAACCTGAAAGTCTGGAAAGGGAAAGGAGATAGCTAGTGAGGAACACATTAGGCTTGAAAATGAGGTGAAAGCTATGAGATCTAGGATGTGTACTGAAATTGAGAAAAATGAGCTTCTCCAAACTAATCTGGAAAGAGTAAAGAATGATCTTTAAAAGTCCCTAAAGTGGACCTGATCCTCAGAAGCTACCACTGTCTTACATACTAATGATTATGAAAATAGGCAGGGAGCAGGGTTCTAAAGGGAGAAAACTTCTCACAACCCTTACAGTAAGTACATCACTGTCTCTGATAACTGGCCTTGTACACGATGTGGGAACACTGGGCGCTTCAAGGAAGATGTCCAAGCCAAGAATCAATCAGTTCAGAAAAACAAAGTGTTTGCTAAAATGGTGACTACAAAAGAGGGACCAGGTTCCACTCTCAAAAAATGCACATTACCTACATGGACTAAGAGAACTCTTATTCATCATCTTGCTTACTACAAGGGAACCAAACTTGTTTGGGTTACTAAAACTAACTCCTAATCTATTGTGTAAGGAACAATGAAAGGAAGCGGTCAATAATGGTTCATGGATAGTAGGTGTTCAAAACACATGACTGGGAATACCACGGACTTTCTTTCACTAAAAGTCTTGCCAAGAGGGAGTGTATCCTTTGGCAATGGTAAAAAGGGGTACATTCTTGGAGTTGGAAAAGTCGGGAAGTCACTCACTCATTCTATTAAAAATGTATACTATGTAAATGGCCTTAAGTACAATCTCTTGAGTGTCTCTCAAATCTGTGATAAAGGAAAGAAGGTGAAATTCTTGTCCAAAATATGTACAGTCACTGATCTTGTGACTGTTGAAATAGTACTTATGGCCAAAAGATACAAGAACATCCATGTCGTCGATTTCGAGTCCTTACAGAGTGGTGGTCTGAGTTGTCTGAAAGCTGTTGGTGATGAAGCTAAACTATGGCACAGAAGACTAGGCCATGCAAGTTTTTCTCTTCTGAACAAACTAATTCAGAAGGACCTGGTCCATGGTCTGCCTATGTGACAATTCAAGATGCAAAAATTCTGTGATGCCTGTGCTAGAGGAAAACATGTGAAGTCCTCTTTTAAGTCTAAAAGAGATTTGAACACCTCAAAGCCACTAGAACTTCTGTATATGGATCTGTGTGGACCTATGAGAGTGCAAAGTAGAGGAGGAAAAAGATACATTTTTGCGATAGTAGATGACTACTCCAGATTCACATCGACTCTGTTTCTCAGAACTAAAAATGAAACTGTTGAGGTTTTGTGGCCTTTGTGAAGAAAATCCAGGTGAAGAGGGAGTTTAGAGTCACATGCATTAGATCAAATCATGGGACAAAATTTGATAATGTCAAATTTGATGAATTCTGCAATGAAAATGGCATTACACAACTTCTCAACTCCCAGAACTCCCCAGCAAAATGGAGTAGCAGAAAGGAAGAATAGAACTCTAGAAGAAATGGCAAGAACAATGATGATCGACAGTGGAATTGCAAAGAACTTCTGGGTTGAAGTTGTCAATACTGCCTGCTACTTGGTGAACAGGTGCATGATCAGATCATTTCTGAACAAAACCCCGTATGAATTGTTGAATGGAAGGAAACACAAGCTGACTCACCTAAGAACATTTAGGTGCAAATGCTATGTTCTCAACAATGGAAAGGATCAGCTTGGTAAATTCGATGCCAAGAGTGATGAAGGAATACTTTTGGGCTACTCTTCTCAAAGCAAGTCTTACAATATATATAATAAGCTGAATCAATATGTTGAGGAAAGTGTCCATGTTATTTTTGATGAATCTTATCCATCATGTGAGAAGAGTGCTGAGGAAGATCAAGATGGAGAACCCTTACTAGTCCCTGGTGAAGTCATTAACATGACAAACGGAAAAGCAGATATGATAAGTCAAGTAAAGGAGCTAAATGAAATAACGTTTCCTCATCTTCAATAGAACCAAACACCTCAATTACAACCACTGAAGCTGAAGAAAGAGTGGTTGATGCAGTTCAGGGAACTCTACTAGCACCTGAGAGAAGGACAGATGAAAATCAGCCAAACATACCTTCTTCCTCTCAGAATGAACCTCAGGCGTCTAACTGGAGACACCAAAGCTCTCATACATTAGACAACATTATTACTCCTCTAGATTCCGGAGTACAAACCAGGTCAAGAGCCAGAAATTCACTTGCCTTCTCAGCCTGTCTCTCCCAGATATAACCCAGAAATATCAAGGAAGCCTTAAAATATACAGATTGGATTATAGCCATGCAAGACGAGCTACAACAATTGGAGAGAAACAATGTGTGGCACCTGGTGCCTAGACCCCCAGATCGAACGATTATAGGAACTAGGTGGGTATTCAAAAACAAGCTCGATGAACATGGAATTACCACAAGGAACAAGGCCAGGCTAGTGTTCCAAGGCTACAATCAGGAGGAAGGGATTGACTATAATGAAATGTTTGCTCCAGTGGCTCGCATGAAAGCTATTAGAATTCTAATCGCTTTTGCATCTCATATGGAATTCACCTTGTTCCAAATGGATATCAAGAGTGCATTTTTGAATGGACTCCTTAAGGAAGAAATCTATGTGAGGCAACCCCCAGGGTTTGAATGTCACGAGCACCCTGAATATATGTTTAAACTGGACAAAGCTCTGTACGGGCTAAAACAGGCTCCTCTAATTAGGTATGAAAGGTTGTCAAAGTTCCTCTTGGAAAATGGCTTTAAAAGAGGGAAAATTGACAACACTCTTTTCTTAAAGAAACGAGGAAGGAACCTACTCATTGTTCAGGTCTATGTTGATGATATCATTTTTGGAGCAACAATTGATTCTCTATGTGAAGAATTTGCAAAATTCATGGGAAGTAAATTTGAAATGAGCGTGATGGGGGAACTGAACTTCTTCTTTGGTCTTCAAGTAAAATAGTTCCCAAAGGGTATATCCATTTGTTAGCAAAAATACATCAGGGAGCTCTTGAAGAGGTTTGACATGGAAGCATCAAAGGTGATAGACACTCCCATTGCTACTGTCACTCGACTGGACATGGATGAAACTGGATCGCCTGTGAATCAAACCATGTATAGAGGCATTATTGGGTCTCTCCTCTATCTCACTGCCAGCAGACCTGATATTTTTTTAGTGTGGTGCTATGTGCAAGGATTCAATCAAATCCCAAGGAATCTCACTTGAAAACTTCCAAAAGAATACTAAGATATCTCAAAGGAACACATGACCTGGTGCTGTATTATCCATCAGGTGACAGTTTTTAATCTGATTGGGTATGCTAATGCAGATTATGCAGGTTATCTTATGGAAAGGAAAAGCACTTCTGGAATGGCTCACTTCTTAGGTTCATGTCTTATCTCTTGAGGTACAAGGAAGCAAAATTCAATGGCTCTTTCAACAGCTGAAGCTGAATATGTAGCCACAACATCCTGTTGTGCTCAGCCTTTATGGATCAAGTAGCAACTAGAGGACTTTGGGGTACTAACTGAGAGTGTGCCCCTTCTATGTGATAATACCAGCACACTCAACATGGCGAAGAATCCAGTTCAACATCAAAGGACAAAACATATCGATGTGAGGCATCATTTTCTGAGGGACAATGTGAAGAAAGGGTTGATATGTATGAAGTTCTGCAACACAGAAGATCAAATTGAAGATATTTTTACCAAGGCACTAAGTAGCGAACAATTTGAAAGAAACAGAGTGAAGCTGGGGATTTTAAAGTCCAATTGAGAACCTAATTCCTCTTTAGCTGGCTTTTACCTTCAAGAAATAATTGGCTCAAAATGTTTTCTGGCCATGTCTAACTCACTTCAATACTGTTGCAGGTAAACATGCATGATGAGTATAGAAGCTGTAGATGCATTGCATGAATTATAAAAGAGGATTGATTCTTTCAAATAAAAAGGTCAAGAACCTGGTTCTTGTACCAAAGGTTAGTAGTTATGTGCATCCTTTAATACACATCATAAAAAGGGTACAAAACATAACTGCCATGTCATCAACTTTTCAGATCCTGCTGTCACGTCTCTTCATTTCAAATTGTTCCATCTCCCTCTAAAACAACGCAATTCTCTACGCCCAACCGCCGTATCAGAATCGGTGCCTATTCCTCTCTCTTCATAATTATCCTCTCCTTTTAAAAGCCATCTTTTCTGCTCTTACCAACCATAAGTCTTATACTATAATCTTCCAAAAGGATTGTTACACCACTTCTTTCAATAGCTTAGACAACTTCCGATCTCTCTTCTTTAGTCGCAACCACTACTGATCAATCTATGGAGCCTTCTTCTCTCATTGAGCCTTCCTCACTCACTATTACTCCTGTCGTTATAGTTACACCTCACCTAGTTTCCCAGTCTCTTCCTAATTTAGAAACCCTAAAAACTACTGCTCCGTTCTCCCCATCATCTGAGGGGTCAAAAACTAAGTAAAGAACGAGGTCAAAACCATGAGGTCACAAAGTGTTCTATCATCATTGCTACTGATTCCATGGTGGTGGTAGCACCATTTGAGGAAGAGAAAAATGTTGTAACCATGTTCATGGTGTCTGTTAATGGTATACTGCATGAGATTACATCTCAGAAAAATGAGGCACAAACTGTGGATGCAATAACAGATACTACTGGGGCATCACATGAGGAACCTGATCCCTCTCTGGAGGACCCAAGTCAGGGCTCTCATTCCCAGGACAGTGTTGTTCCTGCATTCGATGTTGTGCCCCTAGAAATTCAAGCACCTGAAATGAGATCCAGTGATGACGAAGACTTGGATAATGTGGCTCTGGATGCATTCATAAGTAAGCGAAGGGTTGTGTCCACGTCTGAGTCTGAAACCAAATGACCTACTACCAGGATTCAAGTTAAAGTGGCTTACAATTTTGCCCTTCAAAATAGCAAGATGAGGTGATCCCTGTAGTCGATGTGGAAGAGGAAATCCCAGATGAACCTGGTTCACTTGTTCGACGGTCTTCGAAAAAGATAAAGCCTTCTTCAATAGAGAAGGGGTCAATATCTAGGTCTAAGATGAAGGAGGTGGTCAGTGAGTTTTCAATGTCTGATGAGGATGTCTTAGTCAAATCTAAGGGAAAAGGAAAATTTAGTGGAGAGAAGTCCGGCAAACGCAAGTTCCAATCTTTTGAAGAATCTGGTTTTGTGAAGAGAATGAGAATTGAAGTCAGCCTTGGCTCTGAGCGGCTGAGGCATCAAAAAGTTCTTTTGGGTCGTACATTTGACACAACAATCTATGAGATGGTTGGAATGCACCAAATTTTGGAAATGGTTGAGTTTCAACGTTGGGCGCGTCTATTTCAAATTGATGCACCTAAGGTATATGAGGATGAGGTGCAAAATTTCTTTGCTAGCCTCTTTATAGTTGAGACTAACCACATTTGTGCTTTGGTCAATGGGGTGGACATCGTCTTTGATGTAAAGTTGCTTGGAGAGATTTTAAAAGTTCCTATAGCTAGTGTGTCCAGTGTAAAAGATGTGTGTCAGTATAACTTCAGAAATACCGTGATAAAAGACAATGCAAACCAGAAAGGGGACCAGATCCATAAGAAAGCGCTACTCTCTATCTATCAACTGCTGTTTGAGTTGGTTAACAAAGTTTTAATGCCTCGAGCTAAGAGGAGGTCAGTGACTTCTAAGTCTGACCTATTCTTGATGGAGCAACTGGATAGTTTTACTCCTGTGAGTCTTCCTGCTATTATGATTGAACACATGCAAAAGGTTTCCACTTCAAAGATGGTAATCATGGCCTTCCCTATGGGTTCCTGCTTACTCTAGTGTTCAAATTCTTTAAAGTCCCACTGGGGACGGGAAAGTGGGGACTAGGAAGCAGACTTTCTCACATACGACTTTGGAAGAGTGCGAGTGCGTGGAAATGAATGGAGGGGTAGGAAGTACATCAACCATCTCACAGCTTGTAAATGCTTAGAACAGTGCAACTGAAGAAATTCGTCGGTTGAAGGCCAGGAATGCTATCCTCGAAGGTCAGCAAGCCCAAGGGGTTCTGATGTCAAATGATGAAGTGGCTCGTTTGACAAAGGAGAATGTTGATCTCAGGGAACAAGTAGAGAACCTAAAAGCAGAATTGCTCAATGAGCAAAAGTCGGCAAATACCCGAATAGACCTCTTTCTCCAAACACTTGCTGCAGCTACCAAGCCTTTTACTCCTAGTGCCCCTTAAGTACCCCTTCAGTGACCAGTTTTGGAAATGTTTGTTAAGTTTTTTTTTGATGTTTTGGAGGATGTTTTTGTTTTCTTTTTTTATGTGGTTGGGATGAAACACTACTGCTCCCGTTAACAAGTCCAATGTTGCCTTTCGCTTTTTCAAAGCAAAGGTATATTAAATCTTTATTAATATCAATCCTTGTTTTATTATGTTAATACTCTCCTTCTATGTTTCTATTCTCTATCATGATTGTGTGCACATATGTAGCATGAGTTAGGTTAGCTGGAATTCTTTGTGCTATTATTCTGTCTGTTTTTTTAATGATTCCAGAAGGGGGAAAAAGGCCATCAACTCAGGGGAACACATTGTTATGCAAAGGCATAGTCTCAAGGGGAACCTATGTTCCCATTTTACATAAATTGTTCTTACTGCTCTAAATCCATTCTATAAATGTTAAGTTTTTCATCATCAAAAAGGGATAAATTGATAGGTTTTAAATGTTCTTGCCTTATATTTTGATGATCTAACAAACTTACTGTTAAGAACCAGATAGGGAACTTGACCTAGTTGGACTATACTGCAAGCTTAACGAATCCCAAGCTAAAGGTTAACTGCTACAGCTTCAGAATCTAGGAACCCAAACAAGGATCTGATACCCTTGTGGTTCCCTCATCACAGTACAAGTAAATTGGTCACAACTGGAAATGAAGTGACTGACTGCACTGTTTTTGCCACATTGCACTGTCTCCAGTGCCCACTCATTCTCTAACCAAATAAAGTGCTCACATCATTTCAAGTGATGTGATCAAGGTGTACCTACAATGAGTTTATACAAAACATCACTTGAAGGTTTTAGTTTCTCATTCAAGCTTCTTGCCAAAACCGAGAAATCAATCCTTACAAACTTGAAGAACAAAGTTGAACGCAACTACGGACCAGTTCCTAAAAGATAGCTTGTTGTTGTCCCAGTTGAGTTGTAACTTTGTGATTGTACTTATTGTATCTCCTAAACTGCTTAGCTAGAAGCGTTTGATTAGGAATCCTCTTGTAAATCTGTAAACTCCTTGAGTTTATATTGTGACTAGATTTAATAATAAGCAAAAGTCTTTGTAATTGTAGAGTTATAAAGTGGCTTGTGGTGAGAACATCATAAGTAAGTAAAAGCCTTTGTAACTAGAAAGTCACAAAGTGGCTTGTGGTAAGAGTACCACAAGTTAGTTGAGTAAATCCTTTGTAATGGAGTCATTGAAAAGTGGCTTGTAATAGGTTCTTTACAAGTTAGTGAAGTTAAAAGCCTACAGGTGTAGGTCGTGGTTTTTTGATTCCTTTGTGTGGGATTTTTCCACGTAAAAATCCTCTGCCTTATTTACATACTGTTTTATTAGCATTCTCAGCAGAATCTTGTAGAGGACCAGGTACTCTATTGTTTGGTGGACTCATACAAATTAACAAATGCGAATTGGAACACTGGAAGTAGATTCCATTAGTGAATGGTTGGATAATTTTTGGTTCGGCAGCAAGCTTCATTTCCTTTAGGAACTTTGCTACCCAGCCAAAGATTTTCTAACCACCCCCAATGGCTTGTAGTAAATGGGCACTCGTGAACGTCGAATAGCTTTTGGCCCGATAGCATGCTTTGTTTCCCGTTAGGAACTTTGCTATCGATCCAAAGACTATCAAACCATCCCGTAGTGGCTTGTCATTTTCATGCCTTATTGTTTAAAGGTCTTGTTTCTGATGATAGCGTTTCCTTCGTAGTATGTTTTCTGTTATTTCCTTGTTAAAAACCATGCTAGAAAAACCCAATTGGGACAAAAACTAGACGAAGGGAAAACAAGTGTAGCTCATACATTCAGTATAGGCGATTCTCATCAGCAATAATACCTTTTGAGGTGTGCCAAATCCTAGTTGCTCGGCAATTTTACTCCGTCTTGTTTTCCAGTTCACAAGACCCTTTTCCCGTTGAAAGCTGAAACTCGGTAAGGACCTTCCCACATCGGACCCAGCTTCCCTACACAGAGCTCTCGAGTGTTTTGAGTAACTTTCCATAAAACCAAGTCTCTCACTTTAAAATAACGGAGATTGGCTCTTTGATTATATTATCTTTCCATTATTTGTTTATGGGCCATCATTCTTATATGCTCTAAGTCCCTGCATTCGCCAAGCATCTCCAATTTAACCAGTAATGCTTCGTTGTTTGCTTCTTCGTCCTCCCGGGAGCATCTCATGGTAGGTTCTCCCACTTCCATCACAATTAGGGCTTCTACTCCATATACGAGAGACAAATGTATTTCTCTCATGCTTGACTTGGTCGTCGTTCGGTATGCCCATAGCAATCCTGATAACTCTTCGGGCCATTTGCATTTGGCTGCTTCCAATCTCTTTTTGAGATTTTGAAAAATCACCTTGTTTATCGATTCTGCTTGGATGTTTGCACTCGGGTGGTATGTAGAAGATGTGATTATTTTGATTTTCAAGTATTCAAGGAACT
Source organism: Nicotiana tabacum (assembly GCF_000715075.1). NCBI lineage: Eukaryota > Viridiplantae > Streptophyta > Magnoliopsida > Solanales > Solanaceae > Nicotiana > Nicotiana tabacum. Next base: position 71,246,102 of record NC_134099.1, on the reverse strand, counting down.
TTGTGACCTTTACACCTATAAATTATGGCCTGTTGTTGTAGGCTATTTCCTTTAGTATCCTGAACCTGCAAATTATGTTCTCCCACAGAAAATTGACCACTTCGTGCTCACCAATTTTCTGGTAAGGACCTGCTTCAACCCACTTAAAGAAGTAATCAGTTAACATCAATGGAAATCTTACCTTACCGGGAGCCGGCGGAAATGGACCGACTATGTCTATTTCCTATTTCATGAATGGCCAATGAGACAATACCGAATGCAATAGTTCTGCCGATTGATGCACCAACGATGCATGGCATTGCACTTTACGCATTTCTAAACAAATGCCTTAGCGTCTTGTTCAATTCGAGGCTAGTAGTATCCTGCCCTAATTAACTTCAATACTAACGAGTCCGCACCCACATGATTTCCATAGATTCTTTCATGAACTTCTCTCGTGACATAATTAGCCTCAGAGGCTCCTAAACATTGGGCCATAGAAAGACTTTCTATACAACTGGCCTCCCCGGTAGCTGTAACAAGCTGCTTTAGTGCGGAGTGCCCGGGATGTCTTGGGATCTTCGGGTAGTTTTCCATGCTCAAGATTGTCGATGATCTTTATCTAGTCCCATAACAAATTGGTCGCATTTACTTCAAAATAACCATCCACATCCAACACCGAATGCATGAGTTGTACGACTGTATCGGAATCTGATCCCTTCATTTTCCTGGACGAGCCCAAATTAGCCAGTGCGTCTGCTTCTGCATTTTCTTCTCTCATGATGTGGTGGTTGATCATTCCCTAAACCGTGTGAGCAGAGTCTGGACTTTCACTACATATTGTTGCTTGCATTCCTCTTTGGTGTCGAATATCCTGTATACCTGATTTACTACCAGTTTGGAAACTCATTTGATTTCAATGACCTCGGAGTCTAGTCCCCGGGCCAATTCATGTCATGCAATCAAATCATCAAACTCGACTTCATTGTTAATCAAGGGAACAATTCTTATGGCTTGCCTCAGGGTTTCCCCCGAGGCGTAATTAATACTACCCCAAACCCGGACCCTTTCATGTTGGAAGCTTTGTCCGTGAAAAAGGTCCAGATTCCCGATGTCATTTCTAACACCATCACTAATTCTTTGGTGGCCAAGGGCAGCAGTCCGGGATTGAAATCGGTCATGAAGTCAACCAAAACATATGATTTGATCATAGTCTTGAGTTTGTACTCTATGTCAAATTCACTTATTTCGACTGCCCACTTGGCCAGTCGACCTGACAATTCAGGTTTGTGAAGGATATTTCGCAGGGAAAGGTGTTGATACCCAATTTTTTCCTGTATATTTTCATATGCAAAATACTTTTCAAATAGCATATGTATGCATATATAAGTATTCCCAAGAGTTTTCTTATTTTTTCATTAATTTTTTAAGATTTTTAAATCAATTTATTGCCCTATTTTATCAAGAAAACCCCAAAATTATTCCTAAAATTGTTATTTAAGCAATTCACTTATTAGATTCTCATATTTATACTAAAATATAGCTAACATAATTTTTGCATATTTTTACAAATTTATTTAGTATTTTTAAGCTAAATTGCATATAATTGCAATATTAGCCTATTTTAAGATTTAATTGTGTTTATAATTATAAAATTGACACCAGTATTTTTATTTTCATAATTATATTTTATTAATTATTTTAGTACCTTTAATTTAATCCCAGCAATTATTTTACTATTTTTTATAAATCAAACAAAGGAAAAAGTGGCTATTTAAATGTTAGCCCATTTTATTTCAATTCTAGCCGGATTTGGCACCCCAATTTAACCCAATTTCAGATTTCATTACCCGGCCCAATTCCTAAAATTACCCTACCCACCCGGCCACCCTTTTGATCCTAGCCGTTGATCTGTTAGATCAACGGCTCACACTTTTCCTTTTCTTTTTAATTCCCCAATACCTCCCAAACCCTATTCATTTCTCACTGGTAACCGCCTCCCTCTATTTCCATCCTAAAACCACCGGAATCTATGGCTTCCAAGGCAACTGAAGTCTTATACCGACCTCCTATAACTCCTACATGCTGGGTTATTGAAGATTCAAGGCCTGACTGTGAAGAAGCTTGGTACAGGCTTTGTTTGATTCGAGTTCTAAGGTCGTCTCCCGCCTTTCTCCAGCAAGCCATGGCTATTCGAACCTGATCTCAACTTCTTCTGCTCAGATCAATGACTTTCCAATCCTTTCTCACCATTTGGGTTCCTCTGAAACCCTAGCTTTTGAGGTTCTTCTGACTTCTTTAGATCCATTCTAAATCCATGTTTTCCCTAAGCTTTTAAATGGTTTCTTGAGATTTCTTTCAAAAACTATGCTTTCAAACCTTTATCTTTCCGATTAAGGGTTTGTTGAGATGCTTCTCTGATTTTCGTTAAGTATCTTGTGTGTTTCTTCTACTATTAGTTTCTTCTACTGTGTTTCTCTCCTACTGTGTTCTTACGAGTTCTTCTATTGTGTTTCCTATGTGTTTCTTCTACAATGCTCTTATGAGTTCTTCTAGTATGTTTCGCATGCTGTTCTTTTACTATGTTTCTCATGAGTTTCTTTTACTGGAAGATGCATGTTAAAGGGCTCAGTTCCTTTCTGAGATTTCTGAACTTATTTCATTAGTATTTCTGCCTCATTTACTTGTTTTCATCTCTACACTCGATTAATGGTAAAACCCCTAGAATTTGGGTGTTAATCCAATTTTTGAGACCATTGGCTATGTGATTTGCTTGTTCTTCATCTCTGAACTTGTTTGATTTCAAAAACCCTAACATTCTGTGGACCAATTTCGAGTTTCTGAAGATTGTTTCATCTGTTGCTCAACTGAGTACTGAAATTTTTGTTTAAACCTTGGTTTCTTTATATGATTCTGATTCCTTGTTAAACTTTTCTAAGGTCCTTCTACTGGACCCTTTGTATGCTATTTGATACTCTCTCTTCTCCATTGCTGAGTTACACTGTGATTACCATGTTCCTATAGTCTACTACTTACTGATTGTGCAATTGCATGACACTTTTTCTTCATCCTAAATTCAGCCTCACATGCCTAATACTTGTGTACTCTTTATATGTGTTGAACTTCCCCTCTAAATGGATCTCAATTTTTTGAATAATTTTAGTCTTCCTTTTGTGTAAGTCTGATTGATTTCTTTCCTTATTTGTTGATTGCCCTGTTACTTGGTTTGAGTCGAAAGCTTTCCTTAGCCTTTCTGACTTGGTTTATTCATGGACCAGTAGTTACAAATCTCTGATTCCTTGATTTACTGTGTACAAATTGATTCTTACCTTATTTGTTTTAACCGTGTATTTCAAAACTCTGCACTTAATTAAACTCCTATGCATTTACCCCTAATTGCCAACTTTGCACAAGATGCTTATTTGATTTCTTTCTTTATATAACTTTTGCTCATTACCGTTTAAGTCTGAATTCCTTTATTAAAGGAAATCTTATACAAATTGTTTTAATTGATACCCAATTCCACAATTATTTTTCTTACCTTATTTCTGTTTGTTTTTCACACTATAAATACATGACTCTTTCATTAACACAACAAAAAAAAACTCGTAATTTTCTGAACACATACTCACACTTAAAAGTATTCTCTCTTGTTTCTTGTGGCCTATTTGCAAATCATGCTACCTGCTTCTCTCTCTATTTGCTTTCTTTGAACTGGTATGTTTTAATTAAGATTCAACACCACAACAATGTGTTTGTTTAACATTTTTTCCTCCTATCTGCCTACTGCTTGTGTTTAGTTCAATACTTATTTAGCATCCTCCTTCTGCCTGTTCTGCCTCTATTGTGTATTCTAAGTGTGTTTGACAATGATGGTTGTTTGACGCATGACAACATTAAAACATTGATGTCTACGACTCAAACAAAATCCCCTGGGATCGTAACTTCATGTTACCATTGTATGTTGTATATTCTATCGGCATAATAGCATCCCATATTGCTGCATATGCCCATAATCAATTAATGCTAGGCACAAGGGCCCTCTGCAATCAGTTTCCAACCCCTGAATCTCTTTTGTGTGAAGCTATTATTTCTGTAGCACCCCTTTCCCTTTTCCTTTACTCCCCTAGTTCTTCAAGTTCTATTTCTGCACTTGCACTCTCTCTTAGCCTTTAAGTTCTGCCCCCCTCTTGTGAGCCTTTCCTTGGGACCCATTGAGCTCCCTCTGAACTTGGACACTTGAGGGTTGGCCCTTCCACACTGCACTGACCCCCATTTTGATAATGCAATTTGGGTGTGAGCATTGCCCGGAGTCCTATTGAGGCTCTTAGGGAACTTTGATACACTCAAATAAGAGAAAGGCTTTGGATCATGGTCTCTTTGAGTTGGTCTATCTCATAACTTAGAGAGGAAGTCAAGAATCAGGCTTCCTCTGGTTGTATTTTTCCTTATAGTTTCTGATGTAATTTTATCTACTTCAAGCTGTAATAATTTGTAATAAACACTTGGGGATGGTTAGAGGAAAAGGGTGAGTAACTATGTATGCAAAGGGTAGATACCATGTCTGCAGGTATCTTGAATTCTGCATACACAAATGCATATAGAAATCATGCCTATAGGTCATTTTGAATTCTGCATATCCCAATCTCTCATAGATACCATGTCTATTGGTATTTTGAATTCTACATATTCTAATGCATATAGAAATCATGCTTATAGGTCATTTTGAATTCTAAAAATCCCAATCTCACATAGACACCATGTTTATAGGTATTTTGAATTCTGCATATTCAAATGCATATAGAAATCATGCATATAGGTCATTTTGAATTCTTCATATCCAAATCTCACATAGATACTATGTCTATAGGTATTTTGAATTCTGCATACTCAAACGCATACAGACATTATGCCTATAAGTCTTTCTGAATTCTGCATATCCAATTCTCATATAGAAATCATGTCTTTAGGTATTTTGAACTCTACATATTTATATATGCGTAGAAAGCATGCCTATAAGAACTCCTAATCGAATCTGAGCCGCTTCATGTATAGAGACAAAATTGGCAATAACGGGTACTGTCAATTGCAGAACTTGTAACCAATTCATTAAGACTTGCCTCTCTTTTAACAATCTGATTACCCTTATATAGCGAGTTTAACCAGTATGTTTCAGACCTTACTATTTCATTGCTTTTCTGAATCCAATAGATATTATGTCAATAGGATCCTTGTCCAACACTTAGGCAAGCCTTAGGGTAATAATCATAAACTGAATCCGCTTCTGTTAATAATTACAGCCAGCAGACAGGCCTGATTCAGACTTCTTATCTGAGTTATGTAATAAACTAAAATCGCCTCAATAACCGTCCGTCTTCATCTATAATAATCAAACCTAAACAGTATGTGTAAGTCATGCTGATTACGTGCTTCTTTATTCAAGGAGGTATATCTGAGCCTCCGCTTGTTATGTGCTTTCCTCAACTTGCAATACGTGTTTTGTATGTCGCCTTAGAGTTTTTATCTTTGAAACTACAAATAAGCCCAATATCTCTCCGTTTTAGGATTAGTAGTTCTAAATTCCTCCGGGACTGATAAGATTGGGACGGGTAATAGCATGCAATAAGTAAACGAGACCAACCCTAGCTTTAAATACCTTAACAGGGTGGGAAGGGTAGGTATGGATATGATGACCACGCAATAACGTCACGTGTAGCCCCTCATTGAGGAGTGATTACCGGATGTTGTGTGGTGTGATCCATATTTTTAGCAAACCTAGGATCCCCCTTACTTTATTCTTATTTCTTTAACATTTTCATTCAAGAATCCGCTTCCTCAAATTGTTCTTTTAAACTTTGTCTATTTTCAAACCTTTATATGTGAAATCCCCTCCTATTTGAGCTTTATTTGTCTATATGTTAATTGTACCCTAAATTCACAATAATTGTCTGGCCGGGAACCACACTAGTGGAATCTGAGGGGTGTTTAACACCTTCCCCTTGGAATAATTTCAAGCCCTTACCCAATCTCTGGTTACTCAAATCAATCCCTCTTGGTGTCCTAATGCACCCTAATCATTAGGTGGCGACTCTTCAAATCAAACCCGATTTCCAAAAGGAATGAGTTGTCCCTCCAAATGTCATAAGCCCGATTCCGTGAGAAAAAAGGGGGCGCGATAGCGTGGCGACTCTGCTAGGGATTTATTTTAGTCTTTTACCATTTCAAACTATTATTATGAATTTATGCTTCTTTATGCGCAATTATCTATTTATTTCTTTCAAGCATTCAATTTTCTTTTCGATTGCAAAATTGACTTGTCTTTTGTTTCTTCCCTTTATTACTTTCCTTTACTACCGCTTTAAATTATGAATAATTGTTGTATTTACTGCTTTCCTAACATGCAAATACATGAAAACCTTCTTTAATTGTTGCATAATCATGCTCAACATCATATTCCACTCATGCCAAACAAAATAACATAGCAACACTTATAATGAGTGGTTGCTCTCTTCTGATATTATCACCCCCTAAATCCAGAAAAGGAGTATTTGCGGTAAAACCAGTCGATCAACGGTGTAGTCGACGGTTCCATGCCTTTCCCCCTTGAGTTGTCCGCTCAAGGGTACCAGTCTGAAACCCCATAGAAACCTTACTCTATTTAACTGTGCATGCATCATGGTCAAACCTAGACAAGTCAGTTATATTGTCCGCATAATGACTCTTTAAGATATCCTTGTTCAAAGTCCACTGGGTTTCCCCAAAACTCAAACGAACTCTACCACTTTCTGTGCATTAATTTGGAGAACTAAATGTTTTTATGCCAATTGTTGATGTTAAATAGTCGAGTTCGGTTGGGGTAAGGGTCTAACCCTTTTGTTTTGCAGAAAATGAGGCATCAAGTCCCCAGATTCGGCATGGTCACCAACATCCACCCAAAATTGCTAAGCTGGTGGGGGGATCTTCACTTTAGTGATCAAACTCTTGTCCGGAAATATCTGGGCAATCTACCTTCTCTTCTGGAGATTCAACCCAACAACAAGATCATAGAAGCTGCTACTTTGTTCTGGGACTGTGAGAGGGCTGTATTCCGCTTCGGGGACATTGAAATGACACCCTTGCTAGAAGAAATAGGAAGATTGACCGGTATACCATGGGAAACACCGGGATTGTTAATGCATAAGAACCGCAAGGGTAGGGGTTTTCTCAAAATGCTGGGTCTGAAGAAGAATCCAGAACTGACATGTCTGAAGGAATCTTATGTCCCCTTCGACTACTTGTTTGAGAGGTACGTCACAGCAAGTCCTACAGTACCTATCCTAACAAATTTGCCATCACATCATTAGGGCATATTCACCGAAGGGTCTTTGTATTTATTTTTTGTTTCCTGGGGTTGATAGTGTTTCCAATGAAGAAAGCAAGGATCCATGCCAGGCTGGCTATAGTAACTAAAACTCTGATGGAAGGAATTGGTGGGCAACCTCTCAGCATTGTGCCCATGATTATTGCGGAGATATATCAATCCTTGGAGAAGTGTCAACGAGGAGCAGTACACTTCGAGGGCTACAATTTACTACTCCAACTCATGCTCATAGAACATCTCCAAAAGGGTGAATACCGGCAAGAGATTCAGCGAAGGGACCGGGATGATCATATAGCTTTCCATCATCCAAGGTAGGTGAATTACATGCCCAACATGTTCGCCCATCCAGAACACGCCAAGGGATGGTTAGAGCTTTTTTAAAACCTAACTGAGGATCAAATACAATGGATGTTCGAATGGTTCCCTACCGAGGAGTTTATCGCCCGATCCAGGGATGCGCCATTTCTGATATTAATCGGTCTGAGAGAACCTACCCTTATGTCCCTCTTCGAGTTATGAGACAGGCTGGTAGGAAGTAGGTTATACCAAGGGTCGACAAGAAAAGTCACTTCCGGGCTGACTTCCAAGCTTATGACAGTCCTTATAAGTGCCAAGCTTAGCATATGTGGCATTGAAAGATCATCATAGGAAGAGATACTATCGAAAAAGACAGATACCATACTGTTTGCGCTCCCTATTATTCAGGCTGGTTAGAATCTAATCACGACGGTCTGGGTCATCTAGGACTTGCTAGGGGGCACCGGATCATAGACGAGAAGGTCGAGGCAACTACGAAAGAGGATTCGGGAATGCAAAAGCGAGCACGTGAGATATAGGAAGCCAACCAAAAGCTGATTGAAGAATGGAAAGACATGGTTGTCAGTGCCAACAAGCGACTAGGGTACTTGGAGCGGGGCATAGTGGAACTGGAAAGGAAATTTCTCAAAAGAATCGAGGATTGCCAGAATGCTGAGGGAAACGAGGGCGGACATCTAGCCAGAGCCTACCTACTGTTGGGACTTCGTGAGTTGGGAAAGCTGTTTGACGGAGCCAAAGATGCCGAGTCTAGGGAAGGTCCTTCTGGGACCAAGTAGATAGGAGTTTTTCCTTTTTCGCTTAACAAAATATAATAAGGCCAATGGCCACTAGTGAATTTCATTTCCTGTTATTTAGTGTCGATTTGGGATTCGTCTATTTTTTATCAATAAAATGAGACATTTAGCATTCTAAGTTCTCCAAATCAACTTGTCGCTAGGCCTACCTCAGACACAAAGAGGTTTCCAAGTAGGCCGCGATTTACATTCTTGCATTATGTGTTTAAATATTGCAACATTTTCTTATAATCCTAACTAACTTGTTACCTTTTTTTGTTTTTACTTTTTGTTTTATTTTTCCCCTCCCCAAAGGTTAGTTCGTGCACTCTAGCAACATTATCTTATTCAACGAGATCCAGGGGCCCTCCACCCACTCCTCCTCTTAGTCCTGCCAGAAACAAGAACAAAGTGAAGATGGAAGATCTGAAAAACACCAGAAAGGAGAACTCAACTGAACGGGTAGAGGTCACTCATGCCCATGATACTCAGGTTTCCAAAAAAATGCATCCCAACTGGAACAAAAGCTGCTGAAGTTCCAAGAGGAATTTGATCAGGTTCGGAATCTAGAAAATCTATCATTTTCCCTCACTACTCCAGATGTTAATTTCCCAAACGCTCAGCACCCCACACCTCCACAAAATATCCCAAAACTCCAAAACCATCCCGCTCCTCACCACCACTGCAGCACCTGCCATACTTCCAACAAAACTCCATTGCTCATCCAGGAACTTCAAAACTCCACAAATGACCATCTTCACACCCATCATAACACCCCATCCCCGTGGAGACCATGCCACACTCCACCCTACCCATTTTAAGCGCACCCGAGTTTGATGATAAAGACTTGCTCATCAGGAATCTGGTTGAAGAACTCAAGAAATTGACTAGCCGGATTCAAGGCATCGAAGGAAGAAAAGAATTGAAGGGCTGAACTATGAAAATCTTTTCATACAGCCCGACGTCGAACTGCCCGAGGCGTACAAACCTCCTAAGTTCGAGATGTTTGATGGTACAGGGGATTTGAGAGTACATTTGAGAATATACTGTGACAAGCTGGTCGGAGTAGGGAAAGACGAGAGGATTCACATGAAGCTGTTCATGAGGAGTCTGAAAGGAGACGCTCTATCTTGGTACATTAGCTAAGATCCGAAGAAGTGGTCAAGTTGGGTAGGCATGGCGTCCGATTTTATAGACAGGTTTAGGTTCAACATGGAGAATGCACCGGATGCGTTCTACATTCAGAATCTAAAGAAGAAACCTACAGAAAAGTCTCGCGAGTATGCTACTCGCTGGAGGTCAAAAGCTGCTAAGGTCAGACCTGCTTTAGAGGAAGAACAAATGAACAAGTTTTTCGTCCGGGCTCAGGACCCGTAATATTATGAAAGGCTGATGTTGATTGAGAACCATAAATTTTCTGACATCATTAATCTAGGATAAAGGATCGAAGAAGGCATCATAAACGGTATGGTTACGAACTTCGAGGCTTTGCAAGCTACCAATAAGGCCTTACAGTCTAGTGGTGCATCCAAGAAAAGGGACGTAGGGGCCGTAATGGTTCCACAGAGAACCAAATATCCTATCAAACACCAAACCTTACCAATGTCTCCACTCACATATCAGCCCACTACAAACTACCAAGCACCCTCACCCTCTTACCAAACCCCATCACCCACTTATCAATCACCTCCACCTCCCACATATCAGCCTACTTCACAACCTGCACATGTTTACCAAGCATACAATGCTCAACCATCTCACTATCAATCACCTCATACATGCCAAAACTTCCCAAGACCTCGACCAAATTTTGACTGCCGACCTCCTAAATAGTATACAACCATCACTGAACCCAATGACCAGTTGTACAAAAGACTCAAAGCTGCTGGTTATGTCACCCCTATCCCTGCCATAACCCCTGAGAACCCTTCTCAATGGGTCAATCCAAACAAATCCCGTGCATACCATTCCGGCATGAAGGGACACACCATCGACGAATGTCGTTCTCTAAAAGACAAGATCCATGCTTTGATTGACAACAATATTATTGTGGAAAAGGGGCCCGCTTCGAATGTCCGCAATAACACTCTGCCATACCATAAGGGTGGAGACATTCACATGATTGAAATAGAGGATGATTGGGATCCCGAGGGATCAATCGGGTTGATTGCAGAAGGTGATGACCCAAAGAAGCCAATAGTTACTCTTAATCCAATCATAGTCCAGATTCAGCCATCTGGGGACGCTGAGGTAACTATGTTCGTGCCACTTGAGTTTGAAAAAACGTCATCTACAAAGACACCAACGCCAATTAAGGTCAAATTCGTGTCTCCAACAAATGCACCTACACCATTCGAAGTTGTAGTTTTACCACCCAAGGGACATGCTCCGTTCGGGGTAAGATAGCTTCGCTGATCCCAGTAGTGATGTCGACCGTGACACCATTCCATACAAAAGCTATACCATGGGTCTATACAGCCGAGGCAAGGAGGAAAGGCATGGTTAGGTTCGAGGAAACTGTTGCCGCACACGGTATGACGAGAACGTGTAGGGTCTATACCCCAAAACATTTAGCCAAGTCAAGCAAGCAAGCCTCCAATCAGTCACCCATTATTGAGACATGTCCATACGACCTTTGGAGAAATATACAGGCCAAGGAATACTCGGTCATCGACCAGTTGAACAAAGCACCAGCGCAGATCTCCATACTTGCTTTGCTACAAAATTCTGAGGCACACAAAAATGCTTTATTGAAGGTGCTAAGTGAGGCATACGTGCCAAGCAACATTATTGGCGGGGAAATGGCCAACATGGTCGTATAGGTATTGGAAAGTCACAAAATTACTTTTCATGAAGATGAGCTACCACCGGAAGGTTTAGGTTACAACAAAGTGCTGCACATCACTGTGCAATGCGAAGACTACTTTATCACCAGGATCCTGATTGATGGGGGTTCCAGCCTCAACATTTGTCCACTAGTAACACTTAAGAAATTGGGCAAAGGATTGCACATGATAAAGGATGGAGCTATCAATGTGAAAGCCTTCGACGACTCCCAAAGATCCACCATTGGGGAGATTAGTCTGTGTTTCCAAATGGGGCCAACTTGGTTCGATGTTGATTTCCAAGTAATAGACGTGCCGACATCTTACAATCTGCTGCTGGGACGACCATGGATTCATGCTGCTAGGGATGTGGCATCGACACTGCATCAGGCAGTGAAATTCGAATTGAACCATCAAGAGGTAGTCATTCACGGCGACAGAAGCAATCCTATATACAGTCGCCAGACCATTCTGTCAATCGAAGGAAGAAGGAAGCTAGGAGGAGAAACTGACCATCACATCAAAAGGGTGAATGGTGTTGACAAAGACAAATGATGGGATAACAAGATCGAGAGTATACTTAATTGGTTTGGGTACGAACATAGCAAAGGGCTCGGTAAAAACCTCCAAGGAATCACTAAGCCCATAAAACTCAAGAAACATGGCACCACCTTTGGTCCGGGATATGAGTACACCTGGGAGGAATTCAACCACTGGTCTCCACCATGGCGCGGTCATTATTATCTGCTGGAGCAACCGATGCCGCATTTGGATCAGACTTTCCAACCGACCAATGTTATCTACGCATCAGAAGAAGAGGAAACACTAGCAGCTGTAAGGAACTTGTTCTTAAAGGACAATGACATGGATTGTTGTGTTGTTCTCGAGGAGGAGGGGGAGTAAGGCCCTTCCATACAGGCCGTAAGTAGAGGGGCACGCCTCAATAACTGGACCATCAGGACAACCAGAGCCCGACAAGCCTCGGGGTAGCAAGGCTAAAACAAGCATCATGCACTATTTTTATTTACTAAATGATTTTCCTTTTGCATTGTAATTCCCGCAATAAGATCTCCAATGTTTAAAATAATTATGCAATTTATCAAAACATTTTTGACTTTCCTTATGAATCGACACCTATTACTATTATTTTCTCTCATTACTTTACTTATAGATCATTACTATTACCTATCTTGATGAACCAATGACTGTGACGTGCAACGAGGCAACGTAGCAAACAGACACAGATTCAAAGGAAGATGAAATACCAAAAGAGGTTGTTAAAGAAGTTGAGAATTTAGAGAATAGACCTAAGTCCAACCTGGACGAGATCGAGATTGTTAACCTGGGAGATACAGAGAATGTCAAAGAAACAAGAATCAGTGTCCACTTATCACCATTAGAAAAGAAGGAATACACAGAATTTCTAAGGGAATACGAGGACATATTCGCCTGGTCATATGACGATATGACTGGTCTAAGTACATCTATTGTGGCTCACAAACTGCCAACTGATCCAACATGTCCACCAATAAAGCAAAAGCTCAAAAAGATCAATCCTGATATGAGTCTGAAAATCAAAGAAGAAGTCACTAAGCAGGTCAAAGCTAAAGTTCTCAGGGTAGTAAAATATCCAACATGGTTAGCCAACATCGTGCCAGTACCAAAGAAGGACGGGAAGGTCAAAGTCTGTGTCGACTACCAGGATCTCAACCGGGCCAGTACAAAAGATGACTTCCCTTTGCCGAATATACACATCCTGATCGACAATTGTGCTAAGCATGAGCTGCAGTCATTTGTAGATTGTTTTGCCGGGTATCATCAGATCTGGATGCATGAAGAAGATGCTGAGAAAACAACTTTCATTACACCATGAGGGATGAACTATTACAAGATGATGTCGTTTGGATTAAAGAATGCTAGGGCCACCTACATGAGGGCCATGACTACCATTTTCCACGATATGATACACAAGGATATAGAGGTGTACGTAGATGATGTTATTATCAAGTCCAAGAAATCCACTAACCATATGGAAGATTTGAGGAAGTTCTTCAACAGATTACGGAGGTACAACCTAAAACCGAATCCCGCAAAGTGTGCATTTGGGGTTCCTGCCGGAAAACTACTTGGGTTTATTGTGAGTCGCCGAGGAATAGAACTGGATCCATCAAAGGTCAAAGCTATTCAAGAATTGCCGCTGCCAAATAATAAGAAGGACGTGATGAGTTTCTTGGGGAGACTTAACTACATCAACTGGTTCACAGCACAATCTAAAGTTATCTGTGATCCGATCATTAAGATGCTAAAGAAGGACGCCGCTACCAAATGGACTGATGATTGTCAAAGAGCTTTCGACATAATCAAGGAATACCTATCAACACCGCCAGTCATAGTTCCACCTGAGCCAGGTAGACCTTTATTACTCTACCTTGCAGTATTGGATGGAGCATTCAGTTGTGTTCTAGGGATAACATGATAAAATGGGGAGGAAGGAACAGGCCATTTATTACCTCAGTAAGAAGTTCCCCCCATACGAGGTCCGGTATTCTCTGTTAGAGCGCACCTTTTGTGCTTTGACTTGGGTAGCTCAGAAGCTAAGGCACTACTTCTGTGCCTATACTACATACCTCATATCGAGGATGAATCCCTTGAAGTATATCTTTCAGAAGCCCATGCCCAATGGCAAGCTAGCCAAGTGGCAGATCCTATTAAGTGAGTTCGACATTGTTTACGTCAGTCAGAATGAAATCAAGGGACAGGCACTAGAAGATCACATTGCTGAAAACCCCATGGACGGAGAATACGAAACCCTAAAAATGTATTTTCCTGATAAAGAGGTATCGTTCATAGGAGAAGACATTGCGGAATTCTATGATGGTTGGAGAATATTTTTCGATGGAGCAGCAAATTTTAAAGGAGTTGGCATAGGAGCAGTCCTAGTATCAGAAATCGGTCAGCATTATCCGGTGTCCACCAAGCTCAGGTTTCCCTGCACCAATAACATGGTCGAGTATGAATCCTGCATCCTAGGGCTCAAAATGGCCATTGACATGAACATTCAAGAGTTGCTAGTGATCGGAGATTCAGACGAAATTCCAACATGTTCCCAGAGTCAGAATTAGTTCGCTAATGCATTGACAACCATGTCCTCTATGATACAACATCCAGATAAAACTTCATTGATCCTATTCCGGTCAAGGTCCATGATCAGCCAGCCAATTATGCTCAGGTTGAAGAAGAAGCAGATGGAAAGCCTTGGTTTCATGATATCAAGGAATACATGGCGAAAGGATAATACTTGAAACTTGCAAATCCTACCCAGAAGTGTACACTTCGGAGGTTATCCAATAATTTCTTTCACAGTGCAGGAATTCTGTATAGGAGGACTCCTGATTTGGAATTACTAAGGTGTGTCGACGCGAAAGAAGCATCCAAGCTATTAGAGGAGATTCATGTGGGGACCTGCAGTCCACATATGAACTGTTTCGTCTTAGCAAAAAAGATACTCCGTGCTGGTTACTTTTGGATTACTATGGAAATGGACTGCATCCAGTATGTACTGAAATGCCACCGCTGTCAGATGCACGCAGACATGATAAAGGTACCTCCAAATGAGCTAAATAAAAAAAGCTCACCATAACCGTTCGCCGCCTGGGGAAGGGATATTATTAGACCAATCTAACCTGCCGCATCAAACGGGCACAGGTTTATCTTTGTAGCAATTGACTATTTTACCAAATGGGTTGAAGAAGCATCTTATAAAGCAGTAACCAAGAAGGTCGTGGCAGACTTTGTCCGCGACCGCATTGTTTGTCTATTCGGGATTCCAGAGTCAATCATTACCGATAACGGCTCCAACCTCAACAGTGACTTGATGAAAGCCATGTATGAAACCTTCAAGATCTGACACAAGAATTCCACAGCCTACATACCTCAGGTGAACGAAGCAGTAGAGTCGCCAATAAGAATATCAAGAAGATATTGAGGAAAATGATAGAGAAGCATAAATAGTGGCATGAGAATTTATCGTTTGCTTTACTGGGATATCGCACCACAGTCCGCACATCAACCGGGGCAACCCCTTATATGCTAGTTTACAGTACAAAGGCCGTCATTCCTGCTGAGCTAGAAATTCCCTCCCTAAGGATCATACAGAAAGCTGAGCTCAAAGATGCAGAGTGGGTAAAGAGTCGTTACGAACAACTGGATCTTAACGATGGAAAAAGAATGAATGCAGTTTGTCATGATCAACTTTATCAGAACAGAATGTGTAGTGCCTTCAACAAAAGAGTCAAGCCAAGACAGTTCACATCAGGGCAGCTGGTGTTAAAGAAAATTTTTCCACATCAAGATGAAGCCAAAGGGAAATTCTCTCCCAACTGGCAAGGTCTGTATATGGTTCACCGGGTTCTAACAGGAGGAGTCCTCATACTTGCAGAAATGGACGGAGAAGTCTGGCCAA
Source organism: Nicotiana tabacum (assembly GCF_000715075.1). Classification (NCBI taxonomy): domain Eukaryota; kingdom Viridiplantae; phylum Streptophyta; class Magnoliopsida; order Solanales; family Solanaceae; genus Nicotiana; species Nicotiana tabacum. The sequence continues at coordinate 71,230,385 of NC_134099.1, read as the reverse complement.
AGCCGATCAATTCAGATGCAGTCAAGTGTTACTATGTGTAATTTTTATGCTTTCCTATATGATGTAAATTAAACTACGCCTGACCTTATTCCCGTTTAAGAGGGGATACGTAGGCAGCCCTATGGGTTTGGTCACAATTTAATAAAACTTTTATTTCCCCCGTAATTGGAAACTGGGGCAGAATTTTGAGGAGGACCCTCAAAATTCTGAAGTCATTTCCTAAATGATGTAAGTAGTCGAAAACATCAATCCATTAAACTAGGGCAAAATTTTGAGGAGGACCCTCAAAATTCCGTAACAAGAAGGGTTGCAATGCCTTGAACCACGTCGCAGTTGTTGGTTCATCAAAAAAACTATTCTTAATTATGTTTTATGTATGCCTTTACTAAAACATGCATGTTTATTACCAAAATTGCCTTGCTTGGCAATGCTACCCCAATGATACATGCAGTATCACCAGATTAAAGCCGAGCCGGTCAAGCAGAGCCAGCGGGGATACGAACTAATCTCCCCTGTTTACAAAACTCACGATTTTTTCTTTGGATGCAGGCACTTGAGTTGCAAAATCATCAAATATACTATACACTCACGAGACTCACATTGCATAGAAATACAACTCTCAAAACCATTACACTTACTCACAGCTGCTATCCGCACACAGTGTCCCCAACAGACATAGTATCCCCATCTATCGCAATATCGCAATCCGCTATCAGCTAAGAAAATTGTATTATCATTTTCCCTTTTTCCTTCTTGCATAAGGCTACTATTCTGCCTTCCAAGGTTAAGCTCTACCTCCATCTGCATTTCTGCATTGCATAAGACTATCATTCTGCCTTCTGAGGTTAAGCTCTACCTCCATCTGCATTTCTTCATTGCATAAGGCTACCATTCTGCCTTCTGAGGTTAAGCTCTACCTCTATCTGCATTTCTACATTGCATAAGGCTATCATTCTGCCTTCCGAGGTTACACTCTACCTCCATCTGCATTTCTGCATTGCATAAGGCTATCATTCTGCCTTCCGAGATTAAGCTCTACCTCCATCTACATTTCTGCATTGCATAAGGCTACCATTCTGCCTTCCGAGGTTAAGCTCTACCTCCATCTGCATTTCTGCATTGCATAAGGCTATCAATCTGTCTTCCGAGGTTATACTCTACCTCCATCTGCATTGCATAAGGCTACCATTCTATCTTCCGAGACTAAACTCTGTCTCCATCTACATTTCTGCATTGCATAAGGCTACCATTCTGCCTTCCAAGGTTAAGCTCTACCTCCATCTGCATGGCTGAAAGATCGCCACCTTTACATTTGCATGGCTGAAAGATCGCCACCTCATTTGCATGGATGAAAGATTGCCACCTTTACATTTGCATGGCTGAAGGATCGTCACCTTATTTACATTTGCATGGCTGAAAGATCGCCACATACTGCTTTCGCATGGCTGAAAGATCGCCACTTTATTTTTGCATCGGTTGAAAGATCGCCACCTCTACATTTGCATGGTTGAAAGAGCGCCATCTTTTGCATTGCATAGGCTGAAAGATCACCAAATACTGCATCTCATGGGCTGAAAGATTGCCAATCATCTGAAGGCCTCATCGTTCGGAGGCACCATTTTCATAGTTCGAGAACACCATAACATGGCCTGAGGACCCCTTTTAATCTTTTGCATATGATTTTTCAAAGGCATCATAGTTTGGAGGCATAATTCTTATAGCCTGAGAGCATCATTTCATGGCTTGTGAATCCTCTATCATACGCTTCATGGCCCAGGACGTCATGGTCTGAGGACGTCATCCTAACCGTCCAAAGACAACATTCATGGTCCGACAGGAACTTGCATCATGTTTAAATTTTCGCACAATATACGCTTGTATTGCTTATTTGCAGGTAAACCGGCGAGAAATGGCCATCTCAGCAGGAGCGATCCTGCTCCAGTTCCCCCAGCCCTATTAGACCTTAATCATTCATCCCAACATGAATATTGCGTCCTTTCTTGAAAGGTCTCCATCGGCGTACTCCGTCGACGGATCCTGATCTACATATGACCTTATTCCTGTAAGACTAGGGATATGTAGGCAGCTCAGGAACCAGAGCACAACCAAACCTCTTCAAACCATTTCATTCGGTCAAAATTGGCCATCATATCTTTACCCGACAAATCTTTATCCTTCCCAGGTAAAGAGGGGCAGCTATTGATACCCAATTTTTCACTTTATATTTTTCATATGCAAAATACCTTTCAAATAGAATATGTATGAATATATAAGTATGCCCAAGAGTTTTCTTATTTTTTCATTAATTTTTAAGATTTTTAAATCAAATTATCGCCCTATTTTTTCAAGAAAAGCCCAATAATTATTCCCAAAATTTTCAATTTGGCAATTCACTTATTAGATTTACATATTTATACTAAAATATAGCTAAAATAATTTTTGCATATGTTTACAAATTTATTTAGTATTTTTAAGCTAAATTGCAATATTAGCCTATTTTAAGATTTAATTGTGTTTATAATTATAAAATTGACTCCAGTATTTTTATTTTTATAGTTATATATTATTAATCATTTTAGTACCTTTAATTTACTCCCAGAAATTATTTTACTATTTTTTATAAATTAAATAAGGGAAAAGTGGCTATTTAAATGTTAGCCCGTTTCATTTCAATTCTGGCAGGATTTGGCACCCCAATTAAACCCAATTTCAGATCTCATTACCCAGCCCAATTTCTAAAATTACCCGACCCATGACCCTTTAAAATAACCCACCCGGCCATCCTTTTGATCCCAGCTGTTGATCTAACAGATCAACGGCTCACACTCTTCCTTTCCTTTTTAATTCCCCAATACCCCCCAAACCCTAATCATTTCTCACTAGTAGCCGCCCATGGATTCCCTCTCTCCCAAATTCCCTCTCAGAACCCTAGCCGTCTCCCTCTATTTCCACCCTAAAACCACCGGAATCTATGGCTTCCAAGGCAACTAAAGTCTTATACCAACCTCTTAAAACTCCTACACACCGGGTTATTGAAGATTCAAGGCCTGGCTATGAAGAAGCTTGGTACAGGCTTCATTTGATTCGAGTTCTATGGCCATCTCCGGTCTTGCTCCGGCAAGCCATGGCTGTTCGAACCTGATCTCGACTTCACCTGCTCAGATCAACTACTTTCCAAGCCTTTGTCACCATTTGGGTTCCTCTGAAACCCTAGCTTTTGAGGTTCTTCTAACTTCTTTAGATCTGTTATAGATCCGTGTTTTCCCTGAACTTTTACACGGTTTCTCGAGATTCGTTTCAAAAACTATGCTTTCAAACCTTTATCTTTCCAATTTAGGGTTTTGTTGAGATGCTTCTTTGATTTTCGTTAATTTTCTTGTGTGTTTCTTCTACTATTAGTTTCTTCTACTGTGTTTCTCTCCTACTGTGTTCATACGAGTTCTTCTACTATGTTTCCTATGTGTTTCTTCTACCATGCTCTTTTGAGTTCTTCTACTGTGTTTCACATGTTGTTCTTTTACTATGTTTCTCATGAGTTTCTTTTACTGGAAGATGCATGTTAAAGGGCTCAGTTCCTTTATGAGATTTCTGAACTTATTTCATTAGTATTTCTGCCTGGTTTACTTGTTTTCGTCTCTACACTCGATTAATGGTAAAACCCCTAGAATTTGGGGGTTCATCCGAGTTTTGAGACCATTGGCTATGTGATTTGCTTGTTTTTCATCTCTGAACTTGTTTGATTTCAAAAACCCTAACTTTCTTTGGACCTATTTCGAGTTTCTGAAGATTGTTTCATCTGTTGCTCAATTAAGCTTGAAATTTTTGTTTAAACCTTGGTTTTTTTATATGATTCTGATTCCCTGCTAAACTTTTCTAAGGTCATTCTACTGGACCCTTTGTATGTTATTTGATACTCTCTCTTCACCATTGCTATGTTACACTGTGATTACCATGTTCCTATAGTCTACTACTTACTGATTGTGCAATTGTATGACACTTTTTTTCGTCCTAAATTCAGTCTTGCATGCCTAATACTTGTGTACTCTTTATATGTGCTGAATTTCCCCTCTAAATGGCCCTCAATTTTTTGAATAATTTCAGACTTCCTTTTGTGTAAGTATGATTGATTCTTTCCTTGTTTGTTGATTGCCCTGTTACTTGGTTTGAGTCGAAAGCTTTCCTTAACCTTTTTGACTTGGTTTATTCATGGACCAGTAGTTACAAATCTCTGATTCCTCGATTTGCTGTGTACAAATTGATTCTTACCTTATTTGTTTTAACCGTGTATTTCAAAACTCTGCCCTTAATTAAACTCCTATGTATTTAACCCTAATTGCCTGCTTTGCACAAGATGCTTATTTGATTTCTTTCCTTAAATAACCTTTGCTCATTATCGTTTAAGTCTGAATTCCTTAATTAAAGGAAATCTTATACTGAATGTTTTAATTGATACCCAGTTCCATAATTATTTTTCTTACCTTATTTCTGCATGTTTTTCACACTATAAATACATGACTCTTTCATTAACACAAAAAAAAACACTTGTAATTTTCTGAACTCATACTCACACTTAAAAGTATTCTCTCTTGTTACTTGTGGACTGTTTGCAAATCTTGCTACCTGCTTCTCTCTCCATTTGCTTTCTTTGAACTGGTATGTTCTAATTAAGATTCGGCACCACAACAATGTGTTTGTCTAACATTTTTTCCTCCTGTTTGCCTACTGCTTGTGTTTAGTTCAATACTTATGTAGCATCCTCCTTTTGCTTGTTCTGCCTCTATTGTGTATTCTAAGTGTGTTTGACAATGATGGTTGTTTGACGCATGATAGCATTAAAACATTGATGTCTACGACTCAAACTTGTTCCCCTGGGATCGTAATTTCATGTTACCATTGTATGTTGTATATTCTATCGGCATAATAGCATCCCCTATTGTTGCATATGCCCAGAATCAATTAATGCCAGGCACAAGGGCCCTCTGCAATCAGTTTCCAACCCCTGAATCTCTTTTGTGTGAAGTTATTATTTCTGTAGCACCCCTTTCCCTTTTCCTTTACTCCCCTAGTTCTTCAAGTTCTATTTCTGCACTTGCACTCTCTCTTAGCCTTTAAGTTCTTCCCCCTCTTGTGAGCCTTTCCTTGGGACCCATTGAGCTCCCTCTGAACTTGGACACTTGAGGGCTGGCCCTTCCACACTGCACTGACCCCCATTTTGATAATGCAATTTGGGTGTGAGCATTGCCCGGAGTCCCATTGAGGCTCTTAGGGAACTTTGATACACTCAAATGGAAGAAAGGCTTTGGATCATGGTCTCTTTGAGTTGGTCTATCTCATAACTTAGAGAGGAAGTCAAGAATCAGGCTTCCTCTGATTGTATTTTTCCTTATAGTTTATGATGTAATTTTATCTATTCCGGGCTGTAATAATTTGTAATAAACACTTGAGGATGGTTAGAGGAAAAGGGTGGGTAACTATGTATGCAAAGTGTAGATACCATGTCTGTAGGTATATTGAATTCTGCATACTCAAATGCATATAGAAATCATGTCTATAGGTCATTTTGAATTCTGCATATCCCAATCTCACATAGATACCATGTCTATAGGTATTTTGAATTCATCAAATTCAAATGCATATAGAAATCATGCCTATAGGTCATTTTGAATTCTACACATCCCAATCTCACATAAACACCATGTCTATAGGTATTTTGAATTCTGCATATTCAAACGCATATAGAAATCATGCCTATAGGTCATTTTGAATTCTGCATATCCAAATCTCACATAGATACCATGTCTATAGGTATTTCGAATTCTGTATGCTCAAACGCATACATACATCATGCCTATAAGTCGTTATGAATTCTGCATATCCAATTCTAATATAGAAATCATGTCTATAGGTATTTTGAATTTTGCATATTCAAATACGCGTAGAAAGCATGCCAATAGGAACTCATAATCGAATCTAAGCCGCTTCACGTATAGAGCCAAAATTGGTAATAACGGGTACTCTCAATTGTAGAACTTGTACCCAATTCATTAAGACTTGCCTCTCTTTTAACAATCTGATTACCCTTATTTAGCGAGTTTAACCAGTATATTTTAGACCCTATTATTTCATTACTTTTCTGAATCTAATAGATATTATGCCTATAGGATCATTATCCAACACTTAGGCAAGCCTTAGGGTAATAATCATAAACTGAATCCGCTTCTGTTAATAATTACACCTAGCAGACATGTCTGATTCGGACTTCTTACCTGAGTTATGTAATAAACTAAAATTGCCTCGGTAACCATCCTTCTTCATCTATAATCAGACCTAAACAGTATGTGTAAGTCATGCTGATTACGTGCTTCTTTGTTCAAGGAGGTATATCTGAGCCTCTGCATGTTATGTGCTTTCCCCAATTTGCAAAACATGTTTTGTATGTCGCCTTAAAGTTTTTACCTTTGTAACTACAAATAAGCCCAATATCCCTCCCTTTTAGGATTAGTAGTCCTAAATGCCTCCGGGTCTAAAAGGATTGGGACGGGTAATAGCATGCAATAAGTAAACGAGACCAACACGCGCTTTAAATACCTTAACAGGGTGGGAAGGGTAGATATGGATATGACGACCACGCGATAATGTCACGTGTAGCCCCTCATTAAGGAGTGATTTAAGGTGTGGGGTGATCCATATTTTTAGCAAACCTAGGAACCCCCCTTCCTTTATTCTTATTTCTTTAACATTTTCATTCAAGAATCCGCTTCCTCAAATTGCTCTTTTAAACTTTGTCTATTTTCAAACCTTTATATGTGAAATCCCCTCCTATTTGAGCTTTATTTGTCTATATGTTAATTGTACCCTAAATTCACAATAATTGTCTGGTCGGGAACCACACTAGTGGATTCTGAGGGGTGCCTAACACCTTCCCCGTGGAATACTTTCAAGCCCTTACCCAATATTTGGTTACTCAAATCAAACCCTCTTGGCGTCCTAATGTACCCTAATCATTAGGTGGCGACTCTTCAAATCAAACCTAATTCTCAAAAGGAATGAGTTGTCCCTCCAAATGTCATAAGCCCAATTCCGCGAGGAAAAAAAGGTGGCACGATAAAAGGTTGTGATGTGCCATAGAATTTCAGCACAATTGATACCAATTACTTAGATTTTAACTTGTCTTTTAATGCATTTTTAGTTAATTCTGATCAAGTTTGGTTATTTTGTAGTGCATGAACTTGAACACCCGAAAACATGGAAAAGAAGTCAAAAAGTCACGAAAAGACGGATATGCTGCAAGTATGCGATCGCATAACTCACATGCGGACCGCATAACTGGCTTGCTGATTGCAAACAGAGAAAGTCTTTTGGGCCAACTGAAGAAGCAAATATGCGGTTGCATAACACATATGCAAGCCACATAATGGTCACATAATCCTAGTAGAAGGCAACCCTCAACATGATATTCGATGGGATATGCGGTCGCATAACACACATGCGGACCGCATAACCATTATGCGACTGAAGCCAGATCTGGGATTCAGCAAGTCTGTTATGGAGTGCTTAATATGCGGTCCGCATAACTGGTCTGCTACCAGTATGCGATCGCATAAGCTATCTGAAGGGGTATTTTTATCCGATTTTAACTACGACTTTTGGTCCACTATAAAGAGAATAACTAGGGTTATTGTGGGTCATTCAAGTCTGAAACAAGGTCCTACTTAGAGAGCATTGAATACTTCATTTATTTGGAGATTTGTGAAGAAGTAAGCTTGCACTTTTGTAAGCTTTATGGCTTTAATAAATACTTTGTTCTTGTATTTTAGTATGAGTAGCTAGTTTTAAATACTAAGGTTGTGGATCCTAGATGGGTATATAACATTGAATATATATATATATATATATATATATATATATATATATATATATATATAATGGTTAGTTGATATTTATCCAATTCTTGTTCTTTATTCATGGTTTGTGGTTGCAAACATTAATCTATTCCATTTTACTCTTTCTTTACTTCGAAAAGTGATTTAGGGTTTGGTAGAATTGAATATCAAGAACTCAAGATGTAAACTCTTGTTTAATAGAATCGCTTAGGAATAAGTGGGTTCTACTTGGCATAAATTGGTTGTTCTAAATTTGCAACTCTTTCATATTTGGAAAAATCATAAAGGGAAAATACTACTCAACTATTGGAAAGCATTGGGTAGTCATTTAGAAATCATTTGCATATCAAAAGACCTTCCATTAGAAATATATCATATTAACAACGATAGCATTACATTCCATTAATGGGGACGCAACCTTGGTTTCCTTAATCAAATCATTTACATTCTCAAAGTTACAATTAGTTACCTCTTCAATTCACAATCATATCATTCTCTTGTTACATTAACGGAATAGAATTACGACCTAAGTCAAGTAGCACACTACTCGAGCAACCTTTTTACGCCTATTCCCTGTGGGATTCGACCCCAACCTTATTGGGTTACTATATGTGACACTGATTGCCTTACATTATTTAATTAAAGTGCAATTTGAGCACATCAATGTTTGGCTCCATTACCGGGGAATACGGTTTTGAAATTACTTAGTAGTGTGTGCTTTACTTTACGTCTTCTTCTGTTCCATCACACTTTGCTTGTTTTAGTTGGTGTTGATAGGAAAACATGGCTGAATATGAAGAAGAAATGGAAGAAAATCCTTTTGCGGACATAGATGAGTACATCGAGGATACAAATGCTATTGTACCTCCGATAGTTTGCACTGCAACTTTCAATGTGGAACATGGTTTAATCGTAATGCTAAAAGCGGAGGGGTTTTTCAGGAATTCTACTGATGATGATCCAACACAACATCTTAGAAAATTCTTGGGTGTGTGCGTGATGCATAAGCAGAACAACGTCTTAGATGATGCCCTAAGGTTGAGGGTGTTCAAGTACTCACTAGTTGGGGACACAAGGAAATGGCTTCAAAATATGCTACTAAATTCCTTTCATTCTTGGCCTGAACTTGTCCGAGCATTCTTAGCTAAATGGTTCCCACAAAGTAAGAAATCTGAGCTCCGGGATAAAATTTTCTTTTTCAAGCAACTACCGGGAGAACATCTACATGAAGCATGGGATCGATTCAAGTTATATTTGGTGAGGTCTCCCAATCAGGGTTTTCCGGATTCTATCTTGTTGGAGAAATTCCACATGGGTTTATATGCTATGAACCAATCTATAGCCAAGAATGCAGCTGATGGATCTTTTATGGATAAGACGTTCGCAAGGATCACACAAATCCTTGACAAAATGGCAAAACATAATCAAGCTTGGCACTCAGAGGACACCAAAGGTGGAATTGCATATGGTTCTCCCTCCTTGACCAACATGATTAAGGAGAATCAAGAAAGAGATCAAGTAATTATAGGGATTTCCACCAATGTCAATGTGTTGACAAAAATGTTCACTGAAAGCCAAACGAAGAAGGTAAATGTGGTGGAAGATGTCCAACCAACATCAAGTGAAGGTTATGAGCAAGCCAACTATGTCAACATCCAAGGAGGCTATCAAAGGAAAAAATATGAAGGTCAAGGACAACAAAATCAATGGAGGCCTAACCTGCAAGGGCAAGGCAACCAACAGTGGCAAAATGATCAAGGTAGCTCAAATCAAGGAAATTGGAATAACCTTCTCAAATCGGAGTTCAAACCCTTATGTTCCACCAAAGGGTCAATATTCAAATCAAGGTTCTTCAAGTGATTCCAAGTTGGAATGCATGCTTGAACGGGTATTGAAAAATCAAGAGAGGTCCGACTTTTGTATGAGGAATATGACCAAGCTTGTTGGTTCTCATACCACATCCATTCAAAAATTGGAGATGCAAATGAGAGATCTTTCTAGGGAACAAAATCCAAAGAAAAAAGGGACACTTCCAAGTGACATAATCACGAACCCAAAGGGTAGTGGGAGTGGTCCAACTTCTCATTGCATGGAAATTACTACTCGAAGTGGGAAGGTACTTCAAGGAGAGAATGAATAAGTTATTGAAGTGGAAGAGTCCGAACAAGAGGTTGAGGCACAAGTTGAAGAGCCAATTGTTGTTGAAGCTAACAAGGTTCCGGAAGAGTTAGAAGTGCAAGAAGTAAACCGGGAAGAGGTAAAGGAATAGGTAAAAGAGACACTGAAAAATCTACCACCTATTCCTAGACCTCCTCCTCCTTTCCCTTAAAGACTTGCTAGGAAGATTGATGATAGAAAACTCCAAAAGCTCTATGACATTCTCAAGCAGTTATCGATGAATATTCCATTTGTGGAAGTATTTTAAGAGATGCCAGGTTTTGCTAAGTATTTGAAAGACTTGATTACCAAGAAGAGAACCACCAAGAATGAAGTAGTGAATGTGACTCATCGGGTTAGTTCCATCATTGCAACAACCACCGTTCAAAAGAAAAAAGACCCGGTAGCTTTCACCATTCCTTGCACTATTGGGACATGTGATTTTGCAAGAGCTCTTTATGATAATGGGGCTGGCATCAACTTAATGCCTCTTGTTATTTACAAGAAGGCGGGGTTAGGTATGACGAGGCCTACAGGTATGAGGTTGCAAATGGTCGATCATTCCATAAAGAGACTGATGGGAATTGTCGATGATGTGCTTGTGAAAGTGGGAGAGTTCCATCTACCACTGATTTTGTAATCCTTAATTGTGCAGTTGACAAAGAGATCCCTATCATCTTAGGGAGGCCATTCGTTGCCACAGGAAGAGCATTAATGGATTCGAAATGGAATGAGATCAAATTCCGTGTGAATGATGAAGAGGTTACATTCCAAGAAAGCAAGAGTATGAAACTACCACATGTATATGAAAGCATCTAGGTGATTGATGTTGTTGATAAAGTGGAAGATGCGGTTGAAATGAAGATGTAAGAACAATGCCTCGGTGAGGCATTGACGACTATTTTGGTAAACTTCGACGGTGAAGATATGGAGGGGTATATGGAATCAGTTGATGCATTGGAAGGGCTCGGGTCCTACATTTATGCTCTGAATAAGATCTCTCTCGACTTAGAGAATAGAGCCACTCCTCCTGCAAAGCCTTCAATTATTGAGCCACCGTAACTAGAGCTCAAACCACTTCCACCGTACTTGAGGTATAAATTTCGTGGCTCAAATGATACTCTACCGGTAATCGTGCCTTTGTTGTTGAATGATGTGCTGGTAGAAAAAATGTTGAATGTCTTGAATGAGCATAGGCAAGCTATTGGGCGGACAATTGTGGACATCCGAGGGATTCCCACCGGAATTTGCAAACACAAGATCCAATTGGAGAATAAGAGTAACCCAAGTGTGGAGCATCAATGAAGGTTAAACCCTTCTATGTAGGAGGTGGTAAAGAAAGAAATCATCAAGTGGTTGGATCTCGGGGTAATCTACCCCATTGCCGATAGTTCTTGGGTGAGTCCGGTGTAATGTGCGCCGAAAAAGGGAGGAATGACCGTGGTTAAAAAAGATAAAAACGAGCTCATCCCAACAATAATGGTGACAGGATGGAAGGTGTGTATGGATTACTGGAAGCTAAATAGTGCTACGTGCAAGGACTATTTCCCTATGCCTTTTATTGATCAAATGCTTGATCGGCTAGCGGGAAGGTCATTTTACTGCTTCGTGGATGGATACTCCGGCTCCAACCAAATCAATATTGCATTGGAAGATCAGGAAAAGACAACATTCACTTGTCCATATGAGACGTTTGTATTTAGCCGGATGCCATTTGGGCTATGGAATGCTTCGGCTACTTTCCAAAGGTGTATGATGTCAATATTCTCCGATGTGGTGGAGGATTTATTAGAGGTATTCATGGACTATTTCTTGGACGTAGGTGATTCTTTTGAGCATTGTCTAGACAACATTAGACAAGTGCTTAAGAGATGTGAAGAAATGAACCTTGTGCTAAATTGGGAGAAATGCCACTTCATGGTGGATGAGGGCATTATTTTGGGCCACAAAATTTCCAAACAAGGGATAGAGCTTGACCGGAAAAAGATCGAGATCAATTCGAAGCTTCCTCCACCTACTTCAGTTAAAGGTGTCTGAAGTTTTTTGGGGCATGCCGGCTTCTATAGGCGGTTCATCAAGGACTTCTCCAAAATTGCAAATCCCATGTGAAAACTCCTTGAGAAAGATGCAAAATTTGTATTTGACGAGAAGTGCCTCAAAGCCTTTTGAGGAATTAAAAGAAAAGCTCACCACGACACCTATTATTGTCATACCCGATCGGTCTCTTCCATTCGAACTCATGTGTGACACCAATGGTGTGGCTATTGGGGTAGTGCTTGTTCAACATCATAACAAGATTCTTCACCCTGTCTATTATGCAAGCAAGACACTCAATGGTGCTCAAATGAATTATACTGTGACTGAGCAAGAACTCCTTACCATTGTCTATGCTTTTGAGAAATTCCGAGCTTATTTGTTGGGATCCAAGGTGATAGTGTACACCGACCATGATGCTCTTCGCTATCTTATGGCAAATAAGGATGCAAAACCTAGGTTGATTCGGTGGGTCCTGTTGTTGCAAGAGTTTGACTTCGAAGTCAAAGATCAAAAAGGGACAGAAAATTAAGTGGAGGATCACCTGTCTAAGCTTGAAGAGGTAGGGAGACCAAAGGAAGATCTTGAAATCAATGATGCTTTCCCATATGAACACATATTGGCATTGTCTAACACATTTTCTCCTTGGTATGTCGACATCGCTAACTTCTTGGTTAGTGACCTTGTCCCTAAAGGTTTGGAAGCTTATCAAAAGAAAAAGTTTTTGTGGGAGTGTGGGAATTACTATTGGGAAGAACACTTCTTATTCCGTAATTGCGCCGGCAATATCTTGCCGGCGGTGTGTTCCGAAAGATGAGGTAATGCCAATTCTAAAGGCATGCCATGACTCGCCGGTTGGGGGTCATCATGGAGGAAATTGGACTGCGACAAACGTGCTTGAATGTGGCTACTATTGTCCAATAATATACCAAGATGCAAACCAAATGGTCAAGGCATGTGACCAATGTCAAAGACAAGGATCAATATCTAAGAGACATGAGATGCCAATAAACTTTGTAATATAGGTTGAGATCTTTGATGTGTGGGGAATAAACTTTATGAGCCCCTTTGTGAGCTCGTATGGCATGACTTACATCTTAGTAGCTGTGGACTATGTCTCTAAATAGGTTGAGGCAATCGCCTTACCGAACAATGAAGCAAGGAGTGTGACTGCATTTTTGAAGAAGAATATATTCACACGGTTTGGTACTCCAAGGGCCATCCTGAGTGATGGTGGGTCTCATTTCTGTAACAATGCTTTCGTCGGGCTACTTGAAAAATATGGTGTAAAGCACAAGGTGGCCACACCCTATCATCCTCAGTTAAGTGGTCAGGTTGAAGTTTCGAACAGAGAAATCAAAAACATCCTAGCGAAAATAGTCAATGCAAACACGATCGACTGGTCAAGGAAGCTAGATGATGCGTTGTGGGCCACAGCATTCAAGACCCACATTGGCACTTCGCCGTACAGGTTGGTTTTTGGCAAGGCTTGTCACCTACCAGTGGAACTTGAACACAAAGCCATGTGAGCTTTAAAGAAGCTAAATCTTGATTGGCTAAGGCTGCTAACTTGAGGATGACACAACTCAATGAGATGGAAGAATTCCGTCTCCATACCTATAAGAGTGCAACCATGTACAAAGAGAAGATGAAGTTTGTCCATGACAAGAAGATCTTGAAGCGGGAGTTCAATTCAGGTGACTTGGTCTTATATTCATTTCAAGACTTAAGTTATTTCCGGGTAAACTCAAATCCAAATGGTCTGGCCCGTTCAAAGTTGTGAGTGTGTCTCCTTATGATGTTGTTGAACTGGAGTCGGAGGATGGGACTCGAACTTTCAAGGTGAATGGACAATGATTCAAGCATTACCTTAGTACTTGCAGGAGAAAGGCATTTAATAGAGCAATTTGCTCTAAGGTATAGTCCAACAACAACTCCCACCAAGGAATAATCCAAAAGAAATCAACTGCGTCGTGCCGCGACGTTAAATCAAGCGCTTCTTGGGAGGCAACCCATGTGTGGTAACACTCTTTTGTAGTTTTTTATTTATTTATGTAGATTAGATTAAGCAAGTTGATGTGTGTGCTAAAGTGCAGGTAAAATATCATGAACAAGGTCCTAGTGCTGAAGAAATTGAAGGAAAAAGAGGTCCAAATTGAGCGACAACTATGCGGTCGCATAATGACTATGCGAACCGCATAGTCATCGCAGACCCAGGTAGTGTGTTTGGCTAATTTCATTGTCAACTATGCGGTTATATTTCATTTATGCGGCCCACATGTGAACTTTGGGATCGCATTGTGCATCACATTTCATATCTAAGCTGCCCAGCCAAAGGTCCATCGCATAACACGTATGTGATTGCATACTATGTTATGCGATGAATTTATGTGTCGCATACGACCAGGTATAAACCTAACACTCTCTCCACACACTCACATTTGAATGAAAAAAATGGAAAAACAAAGAACTAAAATAAAGAAAAAGGAAAACAAAGCAAAGCATAACGCTGAATTCCGCTAAGGACAAGAGAAAGGATTCAAACCCACTCACAAGCTTTCTTATTTGCATTGTAGAATTGTCAAGCTTTAGGTATGACTTCTGGTTCTCCTCTCTTTTCTTCACTGTAATTTTTCTTTCTTGTTCTTCCTCTTGTGAGTCTACCCTGACTTGAATGCCATGAAAATTTTGTGCTTGTGATTGAGCACATTGGTTTATAGTGATAAATTGCTTATGGGTTCAATTGGTGACTAGCATAATAGTAGGGTATATGCTTTTTATTTTATTTGGCGAGGAGTAAAATTGAGGGATTGGTTGTGTGTCTTTGGCCACAAACCAAAGAGGGGGAAGTCTGAGTACCCCTCTCTCTCCAGCTTGTGAAACTAATCGCAGTGGATTTAGGTTTTTGAATGAATAGAAAAGAATTAGGGGAGGGTATAAATTTTCCCGAGGAAGATAACTTCTGCGGGCCACATAAACGCTTTGCAGTCTGCATAATCATCGTATATGACCCCTCAATCTTACCCTAGGTTAGACAGGTTATGCGATTGCTTCTGTGATCGTATACCTGTTATGCAGTTCGCATATGTGCCGCATACTGAGGCAGTCTTCAGGCTTTCTAGCCTTTCATTATGCGGTCACTTTGCGATCGCATAACCACTTATGCGGTGGTTTTGCGATTGTATAACTGCCACTGCCTTTTTGCTTCTGCACATATGTGATAGTTCTGCGGTCTGCATACTTGATATGCAACCGCATAACCCATCGCATAGTAAAAAAAAGATTTTTTTATTTTGTTTTGTTCTTTTTTCTTTTATATCTGATGTCTTTCCCTGAGTTATTTCACTCACTCCTACAATGTTTCATCAACAGGAATGGCACCAAAGAGGTCTCATCCAACACTAACACCGCCCGGTGGTCGACAGAAACGGGCTGCCAATCCTATCCAACAAGCACAACAAGCAAAAGGGCAGCGATCTCAGGCACTCCGCATTACTACTGAGCACTCCTCCCAATCTGAAGAGGAGGAGTCACAGAGTGACCTTGGACCTATTGTTGATGGACAGGCTGAGGCACGGAGGAAGCTGGGGGGGGACCTTAACCTCCGGTTTGGGGTCAAGGGCTCTATAGATTTGTACAAAGCAGCGCTTTCAAAGAGCAACATTCTAGAGGAAAAGCAATTGAGCTTGAATGGGCTATCGGAGCATTACCCTCACATCCTTGAAAACATCAAATAGAGGAAGTGGGATTTTTTTACTAAGGTCCCGGATGAATACAATGAGACAATTTTGAGGGAGTTTTATGCTTCATACGGTGCCTCAAGGAGTGCTTCACAGAAGCACAACAGGATATTTTCCAAGTATGTCTGAGTGCGAGGGTTGAAGTTGGTTTTGGTCCTGAGACGATCAATGAACAGTATTTCAAGGATTGGCGGCCAGGAACAGCTGAATATGATGCCAAGGTAGCCAATAAGCACAATGAGTGTGTCTGGGTTGCCTCAGTAATAGCAAAGGGGACACCGACCTAGATTGACCCGCAACACAAAATTTTCAAAGAGGATCTCACAAGGGAGGGTCGCTACTAGCTCAGCTTTGTTACATCTCGTCTGATGTGTCTAGAAATGAAACCGACATAAATATTGAGAAAACACTGCTTATTGCGTGCATCATGACAGGGATCAAGATTGATATAGGGGAGATAATATTCCAAGAGATAGGAATCAGAGCCAATCAGAAACAGACATTACTTCCTTTCCCCTACCTGATCACTGCTGTTTGCCGAGCTGCAAGTGTGCCTCTCATGCCTAGGCACAACAAAATGGAGAATTCTACCAAAGACATTGACATCATGAGAATCAGTGACGCATCGGCAAAAAAAACTGCAGCTCAGGCTGAGGCTCCCATTCCTCCTCCAGCAGATATAGCAGTATCAGAGGGTCCACCACTGCCAGCCACCTCTCAGGCCCCAGCTACCTCCACAACGACTCCATAGCCCTCTACTGCACAGTCCCAAGTTCCATTGCCAGCTCTGTCCAAGCTGGGTCCACTTGCTCAGCATGCCAATGCTAAGGTAGACCAGCTTATCAAGGAGATTCCCAACCTCATCCGACAGGCATTATCCTCTATCCAATCCTTCGTGACTGTTCTTTAGCAGCAATATCAGACTTATGAGGATCATCTCAAAAGTGTTTAAGCGCATCTTGAGAAGGTTAAGCGGGGTGAAGTTGGCAGTATGCCACAGCTCCGGAAAGATGTGAGTGACCTCAAGGCTGAGCTGCAGAAAATGCAGAGTTTAGAGTTTGATTTGACAGCCTTCCTCCCGAAGGATGGAGATTAGGGTGCTGACACTTCCATACCAGGCTTAGATATTGATTTCACTACATTGATGACAGCCCTAGAGGCACAACATGTTGAGACCTCCAGAGCTCAAACTCTTCATGCTCATATTGATGTCCCTTCCGATAAGGAATCTGGAGATACTGAGAAATCCTATGAGGGGGAGTCAGGAGATGAGGAGACAGATGAAGAGGCACTGGGTGAGGACACTGAGGGTGATTAGGACAAAGGTAAACGGGTTGCTGTCTCTACAAGGGTAGAAGATGAAGAGGAAGCAGCTGTGCAAACAATCGTTAAACATTCGCTAGCATACATGGTTGTCAAGGCACATCCCTCGACCACTTAGCCATCACAGGGCAAGGCTAGCAGCTCACATGCCCTAGCTCTAGCTTCACAGTACGTGGAGCTTCCTACTATACCTTCACAACAGTTGGATCCTCTTGCTCCTGTCATGGAGGATACTGCACAGTCCAAAGCCCCACCAGCTGCAGTTTCACTACCAACAGCTGCTCCCATATATGTCCCAGATCCTTCTGCTTCCCAGAGTGCCTAGTGCGCCCTAGGGAGTCCCTGAGCTTTATTTTTTCTTTATATATGCATTGGGGACAATGCATGATCTTTGGTTAGGGGTGGGGTAGTTATGATCATAATCTTGTACCCATGTTTTGTAGAAATGTTTTGTTGTACCCCATGTTTGTATATAAAACTCTTGTAGTTTGTTTTACCCCATGTTTGTATATAAAACTCTTGTAGTTTAGCAATGAATTCCCTTTGGTTTTTCTTCGCCGGGTTCTTTTCCAAAGGTCTAATAATAGAACCACGACAGTAGCATGAAATGTTTTGACTTATTTGGTGTTGACTATGTATCTCCAAGCATGTGCCAAGTGTTGTAAATATATAATACCCTTCCTTCTTTTGAATCTAAAAAAACAATGTGTTAGTTAGTCATTCTTGTGAATTTGAGGCTCGCTCTTTGACTCTGTGCTTATTTAGAATCTTACATATGTTGAGATGAAAGTGTTGAGTTGCTTTGTGTCACTTGAGGGCTGAAACTATGTTAGAGTTGAATAATTCATGCGTTGTGAGTAAGTGAGGATTTGTATGAATAATGCACATGTCTAACTTGTGATGTCTAGAACTTGCCCGATTGATTTCTTAGTGCGACTCTCAGGTTAATGATTGGATGTTGAAATGATCTTAGGCTTTCTTTGTGATTACTAGCTAGTTTTGCCTAAATTGACCTCTCTGGTACATTAATTACCTTAGTTACCCCTTTGAGCCTTTGACCTTTCATTGGCTGCCACATTACAAACCTTTACCATTTCTGTGAAGTAATTCCTTCTTTTGAACCCATCTCTCCTTGAATGTGTGAGATTGAGGCCTAAAGCCTAAGTTGGGGATGCCGTTATAAATTGGAAATTGGCAAGGTTTGCTACTGTGTGTATAAAAAAAAGAGCAATAACCTCAAATTTGTATATATAACGAAATGCAAGCTCCAAAAAGAAAAAAAAAGAAAAAAAAAAGAGAAAAAGAGTAGAGTTTTGTAGAACTTGAAGAAATACTTTGAGGTGGTTCTAGGTTGGTAACCCGAGGTAAATAAAGGCTATGTAGTAAAATGTTGATACCCAATTTTTTCCTGTATTTTTTATATGCAAAACACCTTTCAAAATAGCATGTATATGCATACACAAATATATCCCAAGGTTACATTATTTTTTCTTAATTTTTTCAAAGATTTTCAAATCAATTTACTCCTCTCTTTTATCAAGAAAAACCCAATAATTGTCCCCAAAATTATTTTTTGGTGACTTCTTTCTCATGTTTATATTAAAATATAGCTAAGATATTTTTTCACACATTCTTTTACAAATTTATTTGGTTTTTCTTTTTTAAGGATAAAATTGCATAATTGCAATATTATCCATTTTTATGTTTAAATCCATCTCATGTTTATAAAATGAGATTCAGTATTTTTAAATTGGTAATTATACGTTATAAGTCATTTTAGTGCTTTTAATTTATTTTCAGAAACTTGTTTATTATTTTTTTATTAATTAAATGGGAAAAAGGGGCTATTTAACTTATAGCCACATTTGGCCTTTTAATTTGGCCTAATTAAATCCAATACCCAACCCAAATTAAACCAACCCAAGACCCAAACCTCCTGGCCTGAATCCATGGTGGTTTCACCACCCACTAGCCTTCTATGGCTCCTCACGCTTGGTTACTGAAGTTTCATGACTTGACCACGAAGAGATGGGTTCAGGACCTTGTTGATTCAAGTTTTACGGCCATCTCCGGCCTTGCTCCGGCAAGCCATGTCTGTTTCGAGCTTGGCCTCGACTCCTCCTGCTTAGTTCCAAGCCTTTCTCACCATTTGGATTTCTTTGAAACCCTAGCTTTTGAGGTTTTTTCTGATCTCTATAAATCTGTTCCAGATCCATGTTTTCCCTAAGCTTTTAAACGATTTCTGATATTTCTTTCAAAAGTTATGCTTTCAAAGCATTTATTTTCCAATATAGGGTTTTTAGATGTTTCTCTGATTTTTCTTTTCTTTTGTGTGCTTCTTTTACTATGTTTCTTCTACTTTTTTCGTTGTGTTTCTTCTACTACATTTCTTCTACTGTGTTATCATTAAGTTTCTACTACCGTGTTCTTAATCAGTTTCTTCTACTATGTTTCTCATTAGCTTCTTCTACGATGTTTCTTTTACTGTGCCTCGCATGTTATTCTTTTAATATGCTTCTCATGAGTTTCTACTACTGAAAGAGCATGCTAAGGGTTTCAGTTCCTTTCTAAGACCTCTAAATCTATTTCGATTAGTATCTTTTCCTTGATTGCTTGTCCTTTCACCTCTGTACTTGATTGATGGTAAAAACCCTAGAATTTGGGGGTTCATCCGAGTTTTGAGACCATTGGCTATGTGATTTGCTTATGCTTCATCTCTGAACTTGCCTGATTTCAAAAACCCTAATCTTTTGGACCTATTTAAGTTCTTGGAGTTGTTTCATCTACTGATTCATTAAGTTTCAAAATTATTATTTCAATTTTGTTTCTTCATATGATTCTGACTTTTGCTAAACTCTATAAGACCTTCTACTTGACCCTTTTTCACATGCCTGATACTTATGTGCTCTTTATATGTGCTGAACTTCCCTCTAAAAGGTCTTTCAATTTTTGATTAATTTCAGACTTCCTTTTGTATAAGTTTGATTGATTTCTTCCCTTGTTTGTTGACTGCCCTGTTACTCGACTTAAGTTAAAAAAATTTATCATCTTTTCTGACTCATAGTCTTTATGAACTTACACTTACACACAATAGTATTCTCTCTTATTGTCTGCACTGTGTCCTGTTTGCAAGACCTACTTCTTTCTCTATTTGTTTCTTTGAAACTAGTATGTCCTGATTTAAGCTTTAGCACCACAACAAAGTGTTTATCTACTTCTTTCATATCTATGTCTACTCACTATTTCTGTATAGTTCAATACTTACTTTAGCATGCTGATTACTTTTTGCCTGTTCTATCTGAATCCCAAACCCCTGCCGCCTATGTGTTTGAGCTATGGTTTAAGGCATGGCAACATGCAAATTATTGTCCATGAATTAAATTTGATCCCTTGGTATCCTAGCCTTTAAATAGTATGTTCTAACAGGCTTATGGGTATGCTGGCATTCTCCATTGATGGGTATACCCACAGCCTGCCCTTGCCTCTTTCAATTACCCTATTCCCCCTGAACCCCTTATGTGTACTTATCTGTAGCTCTTTCCCTCTCCTTTCCCCCTTTTAGAATTATGTTTCTACACTTGCACACTCTCTTAGTCTTTACGTTCTGCCCCTGTCTTGTGAGTCTTGCCTTGAGACCCTTTGAGATCCCTCTGAACTTGGATAGTTAAGGGCTGGCCCTTCCACACTGCACTTGTCCTAATCTGATAATATATTTGGGTATGAGCATTGCCCGGAGTCCTTTTTGAGACTCTTAGGGAACTTTGACACACTCGAAGGGGAGAAAGGCTTTGGATCTTGATCTTATGGAGTTGGTTTACCTCATATTTCAGACATGAAGTCTGAATCATGCTCTCCTTTGGTTGTAATTTTATTTACATTTTTTTGATGTATTTTAGTTTATTCTAGGCTGTAATAATTTGTAATAAACTCTTGGGGATGGCTAGTGAAAAGGGCGGGTAACTATGTATGCAAAGGGTAGATACCATGCCTATAGGTCATTCTAAATTCTGCAACTCTCATATAGAAATCATGCCTATAAGTCATTCTGAAATCTGCATGCATATAGAAATCATGCTTATAGGACCTTCGGAATCTTGTATATCCATTTTCATCTAGAAATCATGTTCATAGGTCTTAAATAATCAACTGCATATAGATATCATGTTCATGTCTTAAAACAAATTCTGCCAGTTGGATGCCATGTTTAGAGGTTAAAACCCATCTTCATCACCTAGATATAATGCCTATAAGGTTTCTTCACTTTTACCATGTCTATAAGGATTCTGACCAACTACACGTAGAAAGCATGAATTATTAATCGAATTTGAATCGCTTCATTCACGTCTAGAGCTAAACCAGTGATAACAAGGATCATCATTTGTAGAACTCATGACCTTCATAAAAAAAACTTGCTTTCTTTAATAATCTGACAAACTTTTTGACCAGTACGTATTCAGTTTATTATTATTGCTTTCTGAATATAGAATCCTTGTCCAACACCTAGGCAAGCCTTAGGGCGAAGTTATAAACTGAATATGTATTATTAACTACTACCAGTAGGTAGGCCTGATTCGGGCTTTTTTTCTGAATTATATAATAAATCAGTCTGCCTCAACCTTTAAGTTCTTAATCAGACCATAAACAATATGTGAAAGTCATGCTAATTATGTGCTTTCTTTGTTCAAGGAGGTATATCTGAGCCTTTTACTTCTTATGTGCTTTCCCCCAACTTGTTATACATGTTTTTGTATGTCGCCTTAGAATTTTGCCTTTGAAACTACAAATAAGCCTAATATCCCTCCCCTTAGGATTAGTAGTCCTAAATGCCTCTGGGACTGATAGGATTGAGACGGGTAATAGCATGCAATAAGTAAACGAGACCATTCCATGCTTTAGTACCTTAACGGGGTGGGAAAGGGTAGATATGGATATGATGACCACGCGATAACGTCTTGTGTAGCACCTTACTGAGGAGTGATTACCGGATGTTGTGTGGGGTGATCCATATTATTAATAAACCTAGGACCCCCCCCTTTTCCCTTTGTTTCTTTATTTCTTCTAAAGATTTCAAACTATTTCTTTTAAGAAAATCAGCTTCCTTTTAATTCTTTCCAATTTTGTTTGTAACCATTATATGAAAATCCCCTCTTATTTGAAGTTTTATTTGCCTACATGTTATTTGCACCTAAATTCACAAAAATAATCTGGCTGGGAACCACACTAGTGGATCTTGAGGGGCGCTTAACACCTTCCCCTAGGGATAATTTCAAGCCCTTACCCAATCTCTGGTTACTCAAATCAAACCTTCTTGGTGTCTTAATGCACCTTAATCATTAGGTGGCGACTCTTCAATTCAAACCCAAATTCCCAAAAAGGGAATGAGTTGTCCTCCCAAATATCATAAACCCGATTTCGCGAGAAAAAGGGGGCGCGACAGCATGGCGACTCTGTTGGGGATCTTTTAGGCTTTTACCATTTCACACTATTATTTGACATTTTCTTTATATGCCTTTATTTGTTTAATACCATTAAGCATTCAATTCCCCTTTTCAACTACAAAACTGACTTGTCTTTTTGTTTCTTTTCTTTATTTCTTTTACTGCTTTCCTTTACTGCTTTAAATTATGATGAATTGTTGTATTTATTGCTTTCCCAACATGCAAATACGTGACAACCTGCTTTAGTTATTGCATAAACATGTTTTCAACATCATATTCCACTCGTGCCAAACAAAATACCATAGCAACTCTTATAATGAGTGGTTGCGCTCTTCCAATATTATCACCCCACTAAATCCGGCAAAGGCATATTTGCGGTAAAACCAGTCGATCAACGGTGTAGTAGACGGTTCCGCGCCTTTCCCTCTTGAGTTGTCCGCTCAAGGGTACTAGTCTAAAACCTTATGGAAACCTACTCTGTTTAATTGTGCATGCATCATGGTCAAACCTAGCCGAGTCAGTTATGTTGTCTGCATAATGACTCTTTAAGATAGCCTTGTCCAAAGTCCTCTGGGTTTCCCTAAGACCCAAAGGTACACTACCACGTTTTGTGCATTTATTTGGAGAACTAAATGTTTTTATGCCAATTATTGATATTTAATAGTCGAGTCTGGTGGGGGTAAGGGTCTAACCCTTTTTTCTTATAGAAATATGAGGCACGAAGTCCCCAGATTTGGCATGGTCACCAACATCCACCCAAAATTTCTAAGCTGGTGGGAGGATCTTCATTCCAGTGATCAGACTCTTGTCCGGAAATACCTAGGAAATCTACCTTCTCTCCTGAAAATCCAACCTAACAACAAGATCATAGAAGCTGCTACTCTGTTCTAGGATTGTGATAGGTTTTTGTTCCACTTCGGGGACATTGAGATGACACCCCTACTGGAGGAAATAGGAGGATTAGCCGGTATACCATGGGAAACTCCGGGTTTGTTAATGCCAGAAAACCGCAAGGGTAGAGGTTTTCTCAAAATGATGGGTCTAAAGAAGAATCCAGACATGACATGCTTGAAAGAGTTGTATATTCCCTTTGATTATTATACGAGAGGTACGGTCACATCAAATCTTACCGTACTTATCCTGACGAGTTCGCCCTCACATCATTGGGGCATATTCACCGAAGGGTCTTTGTCTTCATGTTTTGCTTCCTGGGGATGATAGTGTTTCCAATGAAGAAAGCAAGGATCCACACCAGGATAGCTATGATAACCAAAACTCTAATGGAGGGAATTGGTGGGCAACCATTCAGTATAGTGCCCATGATCATTGCAAAAATATACCGAGCCTCGGAGAAGTGTCAACAAGGAGCCAAACATTTCGAGGGCTGCAATTTGCTACTCCAGCTCTGGCTCATAGAGCATCTCCAAAGGGGTGAATATTGGCAAGAGATTCAGCGAAGGGATTGGGACGATCACATAGCCTTCCATCATCCAAGACGAATAAACTACATGCCCAACATGTTCGCCCAATCAGAAGACGCCATGGGGTGGTTAGAGCTGTTTGAAAATATAACTGAGGATCAAGTACATGGATGTTCGAGTGGTTCCCTACTGAGGAATTCATCGCCCGATCTAGGGATGCACCGTTTCGAATACTGATCGGTTTGAGAGGAACCTACCCTTACATCCCTCTCCGAGTTATGAGACAGGCTGGTACGAAGAAGGTTATACCAAGGGTCGACAAGATGAGTCACTTCCGGGCTGAATTTAGGATGATGATAGCCCTTACAAGTGCCAAGCTCAGGATATGTGGCACTGCAAAATCGTCATGGGAAGGGAGACTAACAAGCCAGATAGATACCATGCTGGTTGTACTCCATACTATTCAGGCTGGCTGGAGGATAATCATAATGGTCTGGGTCAACTCGGGTTAGTTTGAGGTCACAGAATCATAGATGAAAAGGCCGAGGCACAGGTCAAATACAATCAACTGCGCAAGAGGATTCGGGAATGTGAAAGCGAGCACCGTGAGATACAAAAAGCCCATCAAAAGCTGATTGAGGAGTGGAAAGTCATGGCTATCAGTCCCAACAAGTGACTAGGATACTTGGAGTGGGGTTTAGTAGAGATAGAAAGGAAATTTCTCAAAAGAATCGAGGATTGCCAGAATGCTAAAGGAAACGAGGGCGGACACATAGCCAGAGCCTACCTGTTGCTGGGACTTTACGAGTTGGTAAAGCTGTTCGATGGAGCCATAGATGCCGAGTCTAGGGAAGGTCCTTCTGGGACCAAATAGATAGGAGCTTGTTCTTTCTCTTTGAGAAATGTAATAAGGTTGATGGCCAGAAGTGACATTTTATTTCCTTTTATTTAGTGTCATTTTGGGATTCGTCTACTTTTTATCAATAAAATGAGGCATTTAGCACTCTAAGTTCTCCAAATCAATTTGTTGTTAGGCCTACCTCGGGCACAAAGAGGTTCCCCAAGTTAGGACACGATTTACATTCTTGCACTATGTGTTTAAATATCGCAACATTTTTCTTATAATCCTCACTAACTTGTTACCTTTTTATTTTTACTTTTGTTTTATCCCCCTCCCCAAAGGTTAGTTCGTGCACTCTGGCATCATCATCCTATTCCACGAGATCTAGGGTCCCTCCACCCACTCCTCTTCTTAGTCCTATATCAGAAACAAGAACAAAGGGAAGATGGAAGATTCGAACAACACCAAAAAGGAAAACTCAACTGAATGGGTAGAGGTCACTCATGGTACTAAAGTTTCCAAAGAAAGTGCATCCCAACTCAAGCAGAAACTGTTGAAGTTCCAGGAGGAACTTGATCAAGTTCGGAATCTGGCAAATTTGTCATTTTCCCTCACCACTCCAGGCGTTAATTTTCCAAACACTCAAAACCCCACACCTCCACAAAATATCCCAAAAACACAAAACCATCTCGTTCCTCACCACCACTGTAACACTTGCCACACCTCCAACAATACTCCGAATTCAAGGAATCGAAAGAAGTAAGGGGATTGAAGGGTTGAACTACGAAGATCTTTGCATACAACCCGATGTCGAACTGCCCGAGGGGTACAAACCTCCTAAGTTCGAGATGTTTGATGGTACAAGGGATCCAAGAGTTCATTTGAGAACATAATGCAACAAGCTGGTCGGAGTAGGAAAGGATGAAAGGATTCGCATGAAACTTTTCATGAGGAGTCTAAAAGGAGATGCTCTGGCTTGGTACATTAGCCAAGACCCGAAGAAATGGTCGAACTGGATGAGTATGGCATATGACTTTATGCACAGATTCAGGTTCAACATAGAAAATGCACCAGATGTGTTCTACATCCAGAACCTAAAGAAGAAGCCCACGGAAACATTCAGCGAGTATGCTACTCGCTAGAGATCAGAAGCTGCTAAGGTCAGGCCTGCTTTAGAGGAGGAACAAATGAACAAGTTTTTCAGGCGGGCTCAGGACCTGCAGTATTATGAAAGGCTAATGTTGATTAAGAACCATAAATTTTTTGACATCATCAAGTTGGGAGAAAGGATCGAAGAAGGCATCAAAAGTGGTATGGTTACAAACTTTGAAGCCTTACAAGCTACCAATAAGGCTTTACAGTCTGGTGGTATGTCCAAGAAAAGGGACGTAGGTGCCATAATGGTGGCACAGAGAACCAAATCCCCTATCAAATGTCAAACCTATCCAATGCCTCCACTCACATTCAGCCTACTCCGAACTACCAGGCACCCTCACCCTCTTACCAAACTCCACCACCCACTTATCAATCACCTCCACCTCCCACATATCAACCTACCTCACCAAGATATTCCCAACCTGCACATGTCTACCAAGCCTACAATGCTCAACCATCCCACTATCAATCGCCTCCCACACGTCAAAACTTTCCTAGACCTCGACCAAATTTTGACCGAAGACCTCCCAAATAGTATACCGCTATTGCTGAACCCATTGACCAACTGTACGAAATGCTCAAAGCTGTTGGTTATGTCACCTATATCCCTGCTATAACCCCTGAGAACCCTTTTCAATGGGTTAACCCAAACAAATCCTGTGCATACCATTCCGGCATGAAAGGATATGCCATCGACGAATGTCGCTCCCTACAAGACAAGATCCAGGCCCTAATTGATAACAAGATTATTATTGCAAAGGAGCCTGCTCCGAATGTCCGCAATAACCCTCTACCAGACCACAAGGGTGGAGGTGTTCACATAATTGAAATAGAGGATGATTGGGACCCCAAGGGATCGATCGGTTTGATCACAAAAGGCGACAATCCAAAGAAGCCAATAGTCCCCCTTAATCCGATTAAAGTCCAGATTCAGCCTTTTGGGGACGCCGAGGTAAATATGTCCATGCCACTTGAGTTTGAAGTACCATCCTCTACAAAGACGCCAACTTCGATTGAGGTCGAATTTATGTCACCAGCAAATGCACCTACACCTTTCGAAATTGTAGTTTTACTACCTAAGGAGCATGCTCCGTTCGGAGTAAAGATAGCCACGCCAATTCCAGTGGCAATGTTTGCCGTAACACCATTCCATACAAATGCCATACCTTGGGACTACACAGCCGAGGCAAAAAGAAAAGGGAAGGTCAAGTTCGAGGAAGCCGTTCCGGCATAGGGTATGACAAGAGTCGGTAGGGTTTATACCCCGGAACATTTGGCTGAGTCAAGCAAGCAGGCCTCTGGTCGGCCAACCATTACTGAAACTAGGCCCGATGATCTCTGGAGAAAGATACAAGCCAAAGAATACTCGATCATTGATCAGCTGAACAAAATGCCGGCACAAATTTCTATCCTAGCTTTGCTACAAAATTTCGATGCACACAAGAATGCATTGTTAAAGGTGCTGAGTGAGGAATATGTACCAAGAAACATCACCGGAGGAGAGATGGCAAACATGGTAGGGAAGGTATTGGAAAGTCACAAGATCACTTTTCACGAAGATGAGCTTCCACCAGAAGGGTTGAGTCACAACAAGGCGTTGCACATCACCGTGCAATGCGAAGATTATTTTATCACCAGAATCCTGATTGATGGAGGGTCCAGCCTCAACATTTGTCCGTTTGTAACACTCAGGACATTGGTAAAGGGCTACATGAGATCAAGGACGGGGCCATCAACGTCAAAGCTTTCGACGATTCCCAAAGGTCCACCATTGGGAAAACCAACCTGTGTTTGCAAATGGGGCCTACTCGGTTCGATGTTTATTTTCAAGTGATAGACGTGTCAGCATCTTACAATTTGTTGTTGGGACAATCGCGGATTCATGCCGTTGGGGTTGTAGCATCAACACTACATTAGGCGGTGAAATTTGAGTGGAACCACCAAGAGGTGATCATTCACGGCGATGGTAGCAATCCCCTATACAATCTCCAGACCATCCTAGCAATCAGAGGCAGAAGTAAGATAGGCATGTAGACCTATCACCATATCGAGCTAGTCAACACCGTCCACAAGGACAAATGGTGGGACAATAAAGTTGAAAGCATATTGAACTGGAGCGGATACAAACCTGGCAAGGGACTTGGCAAGAACCTCCAAGGAATCGCTAAGCCTATCAAACTAAAGAAACATGGCACCACCTTCGGTCTGGGATATGAGTACACTTAGAAAAAATTCAACAACTGGTCACCACCATGGCGCGGTCCTTACTATCCGCTGGAGCAGCCAATACGACATTTGGAGCAGACTTTCCAGCCAATCGATGTTATTTATGGGTCAGAAGAAGAGGAAACACTGGCAGTAGTGAGGAATTTGTTCCTAGAAGACGATGACATGGATTGTTGCGTTGTTTTGAGGAGGAGGGGGAGGAAGGCCCTTCCATACAGGTAGTAAGCAGAGGAGCATGCCTCATTAATTGGACCATCAAAACCACCAGAACCCGGAAAGCCTCGGGGTATCAAGGCTGAACAAGCATCATGCACTATCTTCAATGTTCAAAACAGTTATGGAATTTATCAAAGCATTTTGGCTTTCCCTATAAATTTTACTCTTATTATTTTCTCTCATTACTTTACTTATACAGCATTACTATTACTTATCTTGATGAACCAATGACTGCGACATGCAAAGAGACAATGCAACAAACGGACATAGATTCAGAGGAAGATGATATACCAGAAGAGATTTTTAAAGAAGTCGAGAATTTTAAGAATAGACCTAACTCCAACCTGGACGAGACTGAGATTGTTAACCTGGAAGATGCATAGAACGTCAAAGAAACACGAATCAACGTTCATTTGTCACCGTCAGAAAAGGAAGAGTACACAGAATTTCTAAGGGAATATGAGGACATATTCGCCTGGTTGTTTGATGACATGACTTGTTTGAGTACATCTATTGTGGCACATAAAACCAACTGATCCGACATGTCTGCCGGTAAAGCAAAAACTCAAAAAGTTCAAGCCTGATATGAGTTTGAAAATCAAAGAAGAAGTCACTAAGCAGGTCAAAGCCAAGGTTCTCAGGGTAGTAGAATATCTGACGTGGTTAGCCAACATTGTACTGGTACCAAAGAAGGACAGGAAGGTCAGAGTCTGTGTCGACTACCGGGATCTCAATCGGGCCAGTCCAAAAGTTGATTTACCCTTTCCGAATATACATATCCTGATCAACAATTGCGCCAAGCATGAGTTGCAGTCATTTGTAGATTGTTTTGCGGGGTATCATCAGATCTGGATAAATGAAGAAAATGATGAGAAAATAGCTTTCATTATGCTGTGGGGGATGTATGGTTACAAGATGATGTCATTTATATTAAAGAATGCTGGGCCACCTACATGAGGGCCATGACCACCATTTTCCACGATATGATGCACAAGGAGATCGAAGTATATGCAGACGATGTTATCATCAAGTCCAAGAAAGCCACTGATCACATGGAAGATTTGAGGAAGTTCTTCAATAGACTGAGAAGGTACAACCTAAAACTGAATCCCACGAAGTGCGTATTTGGGGTTCCTGCTGGAAAACTACTTAGGTTCATTGCAAGTCGCCGAGGAATAGAACTGGATCCATCAAAGGTCAAAGCTATTCAAGAGTTGCCACCGCCAAAGAACAAGAAGGGCGTGATGAGTTTCTAGGGGAGACTTAACTATATCAGTCAGTTCATAGCACAATCTACAGTTATCTATAAGCCAATCTTTAAGATGTTGAAGAAGGATGCCGCTACCAAATGGACTGATGACTGCCAAAAGGCCTTAAACATAATCAAGGAGTACCTGTCAACACAACCAATTTTGGTCCTGCCCGATCCAGGTAAACCTCTATTACTCTACCTCGCAGTATTGGATGGAGCGTTCAGTTGTGTTCTGGGGCAACATGATGAAACGGGGAGGAAGGAGCAGTCCATCTATTACCTTAGTAAGAAGTTCACCCCGTACGAGGCTCGGTATTCTCTGTTAGCGCGCACCTATTATGCTTTAACTTGGGTAGCTCAGAAGTTGAGGCACTATTTCTGTGCCTACACTACATATCTTATATCAAGGATGGACCCTTTGAAGTACATCTTTCAGAAGCCCATGCCTACCAGCAAGCTAGCCAAGTGGAAAATCATGTTGAGTGAATTTGATATTGTCTACGTAACTCAGAAATCGATCAAAGGACAGGCACTAGCATATCACCTTGCCGAGAATCCCATGGCCGGAGAATACGAACCCCTAAAAATGTATTTTCCTGACGAAGAGGTATCATTCATAGGAGAAGATATTGCAGAATCCTATGAAGGTTGGAGAATGTTTTTCAATGGAGCAACAAATTTCAAAGGAGTCGGCATTGGAATAGTCCTAGTATCAGAAACTGGCCAGCATTGTTCGGTGTTTGCCAAACTCAGGTTTCCTTGCACCAACAACATGGCCGAGTACGAAGCCTGCATCTCAAGGCTCAAGATGGCCATTGACATGAACATTCAATAGTTGCTACTAATTGGGGATTTAGTCTTGCTTATACATTAGATCCGAGAAGAATGGGAAACAGAGAACTCCAAGATACTCCCTTATCTGCATCATGCACAGGAGTTGAGAAAGAGGCTCACAAAGACAGAGTTCCAGCATGTTCCTAGAGTCCAGAATGAGTTTGCCGATGCATTGGCTACCCTATCATCCATGATACAACATCCATACAAGAACTTTATTGATCCCATTCCAGTTAAGATCTATGATCAGCCAGCTTACTGTGCTCATGTCGAAGAAGAAGCAGATGGAAAGCCTTGGTTTCATGATGTCAAGGATTATTTGGCAAAAGGAGAATACCTAGAACTTGCGAACACTACTCAGAAGCGCACACTTCGAAGGTTGTCTAACAATTTCTTTCACATCGGAGGAATCATGTATAGGAGGACTCTGGATTTGGCATTACTAAGGTGTGTCGTCGACACGAAGGAAGCATATAAACTACTAGAAGAAATCCATACTAGGACCTGCGGTCCACATATGAACGATTTTGTCTTAGCCAAGAAGATACTCCGGGCTGGTTACTTTTGGATGATTATGGAGACAGACTTCATCCAGTATGTCAGAAAATGCCACCGCTGCTAGATACATGCACACATGATCAAGGTACCCCAAATGAGCTTACTGCAACAAGCTCACCATGGTCGTTCGCTACCTAGTGAATAGATGTTATTGAACCAATCAAGCCTGCCGCCTCCAACGGGCACAGGTTTATCCTAGTAGCAATTGACTATTTCACCAAATGGGTCGAGGCGGCATCTTACATAGCAGTGACTAAGAAAGTCGTGGCGGACTTCATCTGCGACCGTATCGTTTGTCAGTTTGGGATTTCGGAGTCAATCATCACTGATAATGGTTCCAATCTCAATAGTGACCTGATGAAAGCCATGTGTGAAATTTTCAAGATCAAACACAAAAATTCTACAGCCTATAGACCTCAGATGAATGGAGCCGTATAAGTCGCCAATAAGAATATCAAGAAGATACTAAGGAAAATAATAGAGAAGCATAAGCAGTGGCACAAGAAGCTATCATTTGCTTTATTGGGATATCGCACTACAGTCCGCATATCAACCGGGGAAACCCCCTATATGCTAGTTTACAAAATTCCTTCCCTAAGGATCATACAGGAAGCTGGGCTCGACAATGCAGAGTTGGTGAAGAGTCTTTATGAGCATCTAGCTCTTATAGATGGAAAGAGAATGAATGCAATTTGCCATGGTAAACTGTATTAGAACAGAATGTCCAAAGCCTTCAACAAAAGAGTCAAACCGCGACAGTTCTCACCGAGGCAGCTAGTGTTAAAGAAAATTTTTCCACATCAAGATGAAGCCAAGGGAAAATTCTCTCCCAACTGGCAGGGTGCATACATGGTTCACCGGGTTCAGACAGGAGGAGCCCTCAAACTCGCAGAAATGGACGGAGAAGTCTGGCCGAAGCCGATCAATTTAGATGCAGTCAAGCGTTACCATGTGTAATCTTTATGCTTTCCTCATATGATGTAATTTGAACTATGCCTGACTTGATTCCCGTTTAAGAGGGGATACGTAGGCAGTCCTATGGGTTCGGTCACAATTCAATAAAATTTTCATTTCCCCCCGCATAATTGGAAACTGGGGCAGAATTTTGAGGAGGACCCTCAAAATTCTGAAGCAATTTTAGCTAGTCATCGCAAGAAGCCATCAGAAGCATCAACCCAGTGAACTGGGGCAGAATTTTGAGGAGGACCCTCAAAATTCTGTAACAAGAAAGGTCGCAATGTCTTGAACCACGCCGTAGTCGTCGGTTCATCTAAAGAAAACTATTTTCGATTATGTATTTATGTTATATTTGTTACTAAATCATGCTTGTTTGTTACCAAAATTTCTCTGCTTAGCAACGCTACCCTAATGATACATACAGTATCACAAGATCAGAGTCGAGAAGGTCAAGCAAAGCCAACAGGGATACGAACTAACCTCCCCTCTATAAAACTCTCGATTTTTCTTTGGATGCAGACATTTGGATTGCGAAAACATTCGACATGCTATACATTTACGAGATAAAAGGTGTTCAGGAATACAACTCTCAGAATTGTTCACGTTTACCAGCATTTGCTATCCACGCACGCCGACGATATTCCCTATATCGCAATGTCCCCAGCAGTCACAATGTCACAACCTGCTATCAGTTAAGAAACTCTATTACCATTTGCCCTTTTATTTTTTATTCGGCATTGCATAAGGCTACCATTCTGCCTTCCGAGACTAAGCACTGTCTCCATCTGCATTTCCTGCAATGCATAAGGCTACCATTCTGCCTTCCGAGACTAAGCACAATCTCCATCTGCATTTCCTACATTGTATAAGGCTACCATTCTGCCTTCCGAGACTAAGCACTGTCTCCATTTGCATTTTCTGCATTGCATAAGGCTACCATTTTGCCTTCCGAGACTAAGCACTGTCTCCATCTACATTTCTTGCATTGCATAAGGCTATCATTCTGCCTTCCGAGACTAAGCATTGTCTCCATCTGCATTTCCTGCATTGCATAGGTTACCATTTTACCTTCCGAGGTTAAGCTCTACCTCCATCTGCACTTGCATGGCTGAAAGATCGCCGCTTTATTTTACACTTGCATGGCTGAAAGATCGTCGCTTTATTTTACACTTGCATGGCTGAAAGATCGTTGCTTTCTGCATTACATGGGCTGAAAGATTGCCACTTTATTTTGCACTTGCATGGCTGAAAGATCGCCGCTTTATTTTACACTTGCATGGCTGAAAGATCGCCGCTTTATTTTACACTTGCATGGCTGAAAGATCGCCGCTTTATTTTACACTTGCATGGCTGAAAGATTGCCGCTTTATTTATACTTGCATGGCTGAAAGATCGCCATTTACTGCATCTCATAGGCTGAAAGACCGCCAAATTATCCAAAGGCGTCATTGTTCGGAGGCACCATTTTCATAGCCCGAGAACGGCATGCCATGGCCTGAGGATCTCCTTTAATCTTTGCATATCATTATTCAAAGGAGTCATAGTTCGGAGACATCATTCTCATAGCCCGAGAGCATCATTTCATGGTCTGCGAATCCTTTATTATGCGCTTCATTTCCCAGGACATCATGGTCTGAGGACGTCATCCTAACCATTCAAAGACAACATTTATGGTCCGACAGAAACTTGCATCATATTTAAATTTACGCACAATATATGCTTGTATTGCTTATTTGCAGGTAAACCGGCAAGCAATGGCTATCTCAGCAGGAGCAATCTCGCTCCAGTTCCCGCAGCCCTATTAGACCTTAACCATTCATCCCGACCTGAATATTGCGCCCGTTCTTGAAAAAGTCTCCATCGGTATACTCCGCCGACGGATCCTGAACTACATATGGCCTGATTCCAGTAAGACCAGAGATATGTAGGTAGCTCAGGAGCTAGAGCACGTCCAACCTCTTCAAACCATTTCGTTTGGTCAAAAATTGGTCATCATATCTTTACCCGACAACTCTTTCATCCTTTCCGGGTAAAGAGGGGCAGCTGTTGATACCCAATTTTTCCCTATATTTTTTATATGTAAAACACCTTTCAAAATAGAATGTATATGCATATATAAGTATATCCCAAGGTTACATTATTTTTTCTTTATTTTTTCAAAGATTATCAAATCAATTTACTACTCTCTTTTATCAAGAAATACCCAATAATTGTCCCTAAAATTATTTTTTGGTGATTTATTTCTCATGTTTATATTAAAATATAGCTAAGATATTTTTTCACACATTTTTTTACAAATTTATTTGGTTTTTCTTTTTTAAGGATAAAATTGCATAATTGCAATATTAGCCATTTTTATGTTTAAATCCGTCTCATGTTTATAAAATGGGATTCTGTATTTTTAAATTGATAATTATACGTTATAAGTCATTTTAATGCTTTTAATTTGTTTTCAGAAATTTGTTTATTATTTTTTTATAAATTAAATGGGGAAAATGGCTATTTAACTTATAGTCACATTTGGCCTTTTAATTTGGCCTAATTAAACCCAATACCCAATCCAAATCAAACTAACCCAAGACCCAAGCCCAATCCTAAATCTACCCGACCCAACCCGGACTAAATCCTGGTCGTTGATCATTTTTTATCAACGGTCCAGATCCGCCCTTACCAAATTAAACCAAACGAACCCCCAAGACCCCGCTAATTCCTCACTCAATCGACTCTCTCTCTCTATCTCTCTATCTATGGTTCTCTCTAGAACCTTCCCCATTCCCCTCCTCTCCGATGAGTTCCTTCCATCTTCTCTGGCCACCTCCTGGCCTGAATCCATGGTGGTTTCACCACCTACCAGCCTTCTATGGCTCCTCACGTTTTGTTACTAAAGTTTCATGACTTGACCATGAAGAGCTGGGTCTAGACCCTTGTTGATTAAAGTTTCACGGCCATCTCCAGCCTTGCTCTGGCAAGCCATGTCTGTTTGGAGGCTGGCCTCGACTCGTCCTGTTTATATCCAAGCCTTTCTCACCATTCGGGTTTCTCTGAAACCCTAGCTTTTGAGGTTTTTTCTGATCTCTGTAGATCTTGTCCAGATCCATGTTTTCCCTAAGCTTTTAAACATTTTTCTGATATTTCTTTCAAAAGTTATGGTTTCAAAGCCTTTATTTTCTGATCTAGGGTTTTTAGATGTTTCTCTGATTTCTCTTTTTCTTTTGTGTGCTTCTTCTACTATGTTTCTTCTACTGTGTTCTTTGTGTTTCTTCTACTACGTTTCTTCTACTGTGTTATCGTTAAGTTTCTACAACCGTGTTCTTAATCAGTTTCTTCTATTATGTTCCTCATTAGCAACTTCTACTATGTTTCTTTTACTATGTCTCGCATGTTGTTCTTTTACTATGCTTCTCATGAGTTTCTACTACTGAAAGAGCATGCTAAGGGTCTCAGTTCCTTTCTAAGACCACTGAACCTGTTTCGATTAGTATCTTTTCCTTGATTGCTTGTCCTCTCACCTCTGCATTCGATTGATGGTAAAAACCCTAGAATTTGGGGGTTCATCTGAGTTTTGAGACCATTGGCTATGTGATTTGCTTGTGCTTCATCTCTGAACTTTCCTGATTTCAAAAACCCTAATCTTTTGGACCTATTTGAGTTCTTGGAGTAGTTTCATCTACTACTTTATTAAGTTTCAAAATCATTGTTTCAATTTTGTTTCTTCATATGATTCTCACTTTTGCTAAACTCTATAAGACCTTCTACTTGACCCCTTTTCGCATGCCTGATACTTGTGTGCTCTTTATATGTGCTGAACTTTCCTCTAAAAGGGCTTTTAATTTTTGATTAATTTCAGACTTCCTTTTGTATAAGTTTGATTGATTTCTTTCCTTGTTTGTTGACTGCCTTGTTACTCAACTTAAGTTAAAAACTTTTCTCAGCTTTTCTGACTTGGTTCATTCATGGACTAGTGATTACAAAATCTCTGATCCTTGATTTACTAGCTACTAATTGATTTCTCTTACCTTATTTATGCAACCGTGTATTTCAAAGCTCTGCCCCTAAAATAAACTTGTATGTATTTACCCCTAATTGTCTACCTTGCACAAGATATTTATTTGATTTGTTCCTTAAATAGTTTTACCTTTTAAGTCTGAATTCCTTAATTAAAGGAAGTCTTGTGTTGATTGATTCTTAATTGATATCCAGTTCCTTAATTGTTTTCTTACCTTATTTCTGCCTGTTTTCACACTATAAATGCACGACTCTTTCATTAGCACACCCATCACTCATAGTCTTTCTGAACTTAAACTTACACCCATCACTCTGTTTACAAGACCTACTTCTTTCTTAATTTGTTTCTTTGAAACTGGTATGTCCTGATTTAAGCTTTAGCACCACAACAAAGTGTTTATCTACTGCTTTTGTATTTATGTCTACTCACTGTTTCTGTATAGTTCAACACTTACTTTATCATGTTGATTACTTTCTGCCTGTTCTATTCTGAATCCCAAACCCCTATCCCCTATGTGTTTGAGCTATAGTTTAAGGCATGGCAATTTGCAAATGATTGTCCATGAATTAAATTTGATCCCTTAGGATCCTAGCCTCTAAATAGTGTGTTCTAACAGGCTTATGGGTATGCTGGCATTCTCCATTGCTGGGCATACCCACAGCTTGCCCTTGGCTCTTTCAATTACCCTATTCCCCCTGAACCCCTTATGTGTACTTATTTGTAGCTCTTTCCCTCTCCTTTCCCCCTTTTAGAATTCTATTTCTGCACTTGCACACTCTCTTAGTCTTTAAGTTCTGCCCTTTTCTTGTGAGTCTTGCCTTGGGACCCTTTGAGCTCCCTCTGAACTTGGACACTTAAGGGCTAGCCCTTTCACATTGCACTTGTCCTAATCTGATGATACATTTGGGTGTAAGCATTTCCATGAGTCCTTTTTGAGGCTCTTAGGGAACTTTGACACATTCGAATGAAAGAAAGGCTTTGGATCTTGATATTATGGAGTTGGTTTACCTCATATTTCAGACATGATGTCTGAATTAGGCTCTTCTTTGGTTGTACTTTTATTTACATTTTTCTGATGCATTTTACTTTATTCTAGGTTGTAATAATTTGTAATAAACTCTTGTGGATGGATAGTGAAAAGGGCGGGTAACTATGTATCCAAAGGGTAGATACAATGCCTATAGGTCATTCTAAATTCTGCAACTCTCATATAGAAATCATGTATATAGGTATTTTTGAATTCTGCATTCTCTCATATAGAAATCATGTCCATAAGTATCTGGAAATCTGAATTCTGCATATGCATATAGAAAATATGCCTATAGGTCCTTCTGAATCTTGTATATCCATTTTCATCTAGAAATCATGTTCATAGGTCTTAAACAATCAACTGCATATATATATCATATTCATGTCTTAAAACAAATTCTGCCAGTTAGATACCATGTTTAGAGGTTAAAACCCGTCTTCAGCACCTAGATATCATGCCTATAAGGTTTCTGCACTTTTACCATGTCTATATGGCTTCTGACCAACTACGCGTAGAAAGCATGAATTATTAATCAAATCTGAATCGCTTCATTCACGTCTAGAGCTAAACTAGTGATAACAAGAATCATCATTTGCAGAACTCATGTCCTTCATAAAAAAAATTGCTTTCTTTAATAATCTGACAACCTTTTTAACTAGTACGTATTCAGTTTATTATTATTGACTTCTGAATTCAATAGATACCATGCCTATAGGATCCTTGTCCAACACTTAGGAAAGCCTTAGGGCGAAGTTATAAATTGTGCCTCAACCTTTAAGTTCTTAATTAGACCATAAATAGTATGTGAAAGTCATGCTAATTATGTGCTTTCTTTGTTCAAGGAGGTATATCTGAGCCTTTTACTTGTTATGTTCTTTCCCCCGACTTGCTATAAATGTTTTTGTATGTCGCCTTAGAATTTTGCCTTTGAAACTATAAATAAGCCTAATATCCCTCCCCTTAGGATTAGTAGTCCTAAATGCCTCCGGGACTGATAGGATTGGGATGGGTAATTGCATGCAATAAGTAAACGAGACTATTCCATGCTTTAATACCTTAACGGGGTGGGAAAGGGAAGATACAAATATGATGACCACGCGATAACGTCTCGTGTAGCCCCTCACTAAGGAGTGATTACCGGATATTGTGTGGGGTGATCCATATTATTAATAAACCTAGGACCCCCGCTTTTCCCTTTGTTTCTTTGTTTCTTCTAAAGATTTCAAACTACTTCTTTTAAAAAAATCAGCTTCCTTTTAATTCTTTCTAATTTTATTTGTAACCATTATCTGAAAATCCCCTCTTATTTGAAGTTTTATTTGCCTACATGTTATTTGCACCTAAATTCACAACAGTAGTCTGGCCGAGAACCATACTAGTGGATCCTAAGGGGTGCCTAACACCTTCCCCTTGAGATAATTTCAAGCCTTACCCAATCTTTGGTTACTCAAATCAAACCTTCTTGGTGTCTTAATGCACCTTAATCATTAGGTGGCGACTCTTCAATTCAAACCCAAATTCCCAAAAAGGGAATGAGTTGTCCTCCCAAATGTCATAAATCCGATTTCGCAAGAAAAAGGGGGTGTGACATAAAAGAGCATAATATATGTAGAGTTCAAAGAGTGTATAACCACTACAATCCTAAATAGTCATCCAACTCGTCCCAAAGCCTACATTATAACCCGTGAAAAGTCCTTAGTGATCTATGGTCAATCATTCCAGAGCTAGCGACAAAGTTAAAATAAGGGCAAGCATATGGACTGATACTTGTAGCATGTAGCTTTCGTTCCGAGTGTTAGAGTGTTTTAATTGTATCCCCTGTATATACATATGTGAGTGGGGATTTTCTTTGTTGTGAGTGCGCATGAATTGTATGACTTAGAAAAAGATAGGCTCTTGAAGTAGACACAAGTGCACTTCATTGTGAATAGCATTTGATAGGTTCTTGAACTAGAACACAAGTGCACTTCACTGTGAATAGCATTTTGTCATTTTGGTTGAGGCTCTAAGGTCACAAATTGATTAATCTAATGATTGAATGATAAGTTGTTTTTCAGGAAGGGTAAATAAATGGGTTCACATGCTTGTTAGTTGTCAGTCAAAACTATCTATAGTCACTACTATTTTGTGGAATGTCGGAAATAAAAGTAGTATAGAATAGGATAGTTTTATTTTAGTTGCTTGAGGCAAGCAAGAGTTTAAGTTGGGGGTGTTGATGTGTCGTAGAATTTCAGAACAATTGATACCAATTACTTAGATTTTAACTAGTCTTTCAATGCATTTTTAGTTAATTCTGATCAAGTTTGGTTGTTTTGTAGTGCATGAGCGTGAAGACCCGAAAACATGGAAAAGAAGTCAAAAAGTCACGAAAAGACGGATATGCTGCAAGTATGCGGTCGCATAACTCACATGCGGACCGCATAACTGACCTGTTGATCGCAAACAGAGAAAGTCTTTTGGGCCAACTGAAGAAGCAAATATGCGGTCCATTATGCAATCGCATAACACATATGCGAGCCGCATATTGGTCGCATAATCCTAGTAGAAGACAACCCTCAGCATGATATGCGATGGGATATGCGGTCGCATAACACACATGCAGACCGCATAGCCATTATGCGATTGAAGCCAAATCTGGGATTCAGCAAGTCTGCGATGTAATGCTTAATATGCGATCCACATAACTGGTCTACGACCAGTATGTGATCGCATAAGCTATCTGAAGGGGGTATTTTTGTCTGATTTTGACTACGACTTTTGGTCCACTATAAAGATAATAACTAGGGTTATTGTGGGTCATTAAAGTCTGAAACAAGGTCCTACTTAGAGAGCATTGAATACTTCATTTATTTGGAGGTTTGTGAAGAAGGAATCTTGAACTTTTGTAAGCTTTATGGCTTTATTAAATACTTTGTTCTTGTATTTTAGTATGAGTAGCTAGTTTTAAATACTAAGGTTGTGGACCCTAGATGGGTGTAATGTTAATGGGTGTTTAACATTGAATATATATATATATAATGGTTGGTTGATATTTATTCAATTCTTGTTCTTTATTCATGGTTGGTGGTTGCAAACATTAATCTATTCTATTTTACTCTTTATTTACTTGGAAAAGTGAGTTAGGGTTTGGTAGAATTGAATATCAAGAACCCAAGACGTTAACTCTTGTTTAATAGAATCGCTTAGGAATAAGTGGGTTCTACTTGGCATAAATTGGTTGTTCTAAATTTGCAACTCTTTTATATTTGGAAAAATCATAAAGGGAAAATACTACTCAACTATTGGAAAGTATTGGGTGGTCATTTAGAAATCATTTGCATATCAAAGGACCTTCCATTAGAAATATATCATATTAACACCGATAGCATTACATTCCATTAATGGGGACGCAACCTTGGTTTCCTTAATCAAATCATTTACATTCTCAAAGTTACAATTAGTTATCTCTTCAATTCACAATCATATTATTCTCTTGTTATGTTAACAGAATAGAATTACGACCTAAGTCAAGTAGCACACTACTCGAGTAATCTTTTCACGCCTATTCCCTGTGGGATTCGACCCCAACCTTGTTGGGTTACTATATTTGACACTGACTGCCTTACACTATTTAATTAAAGTGTAATTTGAGCGCATCAAATTTTCACCACTACTATCGGGTGGCATTGAAAATAAGGCCTAAACTTTCGAGTAGCGACTACGAGAGCTAAGGCCAAGTATTCGAGGTGTGGGTAGAGAGTTTTCACTCCCGTTAAATTTTACTAACATAATAAATAGGAGATTGGCATACCTTCATCTTTGCAGACTAAACTGGCACTTACCGCTACCTCTGAGACCGCTAAGTAAATTGGCAGTTGTTCGCCTTCCTCTGATTTCGATAGTAACGGAGGGCTCGATAAATACCTTTTCAAATCATTCAAGGCCTGCTAGCATTCTGGAGTCCATTTGAAGTTGTTCTTCTTTTTCAGAAGTAAGAAGAAGTGATGGCATTTTTCTTAAGACCGGGAAATGTGATGAGTTGTGATTTTACCACTCATTCTAGTCTCTTTTCTTAAGTTTTTATGTCCTTTAATTATAATATGAGGGCGTTTATGGTGTGTATTGTTAGATTTTAAGGTAACTTATGCCATGAAGAGAGTTAAATTAAATTGAAGTGGAATTGAGCAAAAACAGGTTGAAACAATGTAAAACTCTTCAGTGAATATGCATCTGCGGAAGATTGGACGCAGAAGCGACCTCGCATCTGTGAGGAAATGGTCTGCATCTACGGAATTGAGCTACCCTGCCGATGATCGGATCTGCGAGACAAGAACCATTTCTGCGGTTCCGCATCTGCGCTTGCAAGTCCGCATCTACGGAGACAGAGTTTCCCTTCATTGTTCGCATCTGCAATAGGCAGTCCACATCTGCGAAGCTGCACCTACGAGGATCATTCTGCAGGTGCAGTCAA
Source organism: Nicotiana tabacum (assembly GCF_000715075.1). Taxonomy (NCBI): domain Eukaryota; kingdom Viridiplantae; phylum Streptophyta; class Magnoliopsida; order Solanales; family Solanaceae; genus Nicotiana; species Nicotiana tabacum. The sequence continues at coordinate 71,188,864 of NC_134099.1, read as the reverse complement.
CGGGCTTCAAACCTGGGAAGGAATTACATTTCACATTTTCTCAACTCCAAACCCACAAATACACGACCTAGCAAATCTTTGGCAAATCTTTGGCTTAATTTTCAGTCCTTAGACTAGAGAGAACAAGTTTTGGAGCTAGGGTTCTTGGACACACACTTTGTTCTTGAAGATTTGAAGCTTTTGGTTGAGAATTTCTTACTCATTTATGTTCATTTCTTCATTTCTTTGCTCTGTATTGTATATCCAAGAGATGAAAACATCTATACATAGACCATCGCAACACTAAATCTTAGTACTCCCCTAAAGGGGGGATTATGGAGCGATGTTGCATTAAGTCAGAATTAAGTTGTTCTAGTAACTATGGAATGGTAAAGGAAGAGTGATATAAAAATGAGAAAGGAAGGAGATTTCACTTATCTAAGTCCTACAGATATGCTATGATTCCAGAATATTAGGCAAACATGACATCAAGGAGAGGAGGTAAGGGTTCCTATTCGAGATGTTATTGATAGATAAGGAGCCAGTGTAGGACATAAGTTAAGATAAAGGAAATGACCCAAGAAAGATTACGCAGAATATTGATATGAGAATGAGCTAACGAGTAGTTAGTAGTTGATTCATGAAGAGTCTAGTTATGGCTAGATAAGAGGATACAAACAAATCAATAGATCGTGTAAGATAAACAGAGTGGACCCCAACATGGGGAATTCAATCTCGCAAATATGACATTGTGACCCTTGATAAATATTCAGATAGGAGTTGGGGTAGTTAAAGATAGCGTATGAGTGTCATATAAATAAAAGAGAGTCCCACTGGAAGATAGTCAAAACTTCAGTTCAGAAGCAACCGTACGAGCATATGAGTGTGGAGTTACATAACTAAGGATAATTATAGGTGAGTACGAACATAAAAAATTTTGTTGGGTAAATGATATATCAAGCTTGTAACTTTACAAGATCCATAAGGTCTCCCTAAGTACTACAACGAAAGACTAGCTAAGGAAATAAGGAATAAGGCTTCAATCTAAGCATAGTGACCTAAAAAGGAAATGATCATGTAACAACAATCTCACAACAACATTGTATGCACTCCATAAGAAAGTGGTACCTATCGTGGCTAATGAACGAGAAGAAGAAAAAAAATCAAAAGGTGATATTCAAGATCATATGAGTTGTATGGAATTCCAATATGTGTGGGCACTAAGGTAAGCTAAGTATGCACGCAACAAGGAGTCAGGAAGACCAGGAAAAGTAATTGCTGACATTTAAAGAAAGTTGAGAAGGAACGAAAATAATTATTTGATTAATGATCCAGAGTTAGTTACATTATGAACACACTTAAGAGTTCAGAGTTTTATCCATGCAGCATATACATTGACAACCATACAACCGTAGAAAACTCTGGTATAAGTTAAAAGAAAGAATTGAGCCCAGGTCATAGACAAAGCATTGAATTGTTAAAAGATTGTATCATGGATATTCCATAGAGCCCATGAAAGTCTAGAAGTAATAACTAATACCATGAGTCGTAGATCGAGAGATAGCTTAAGCCTACATAAAGGCTGATCAGAAGAAGAAGGAAACTAAATAGTTACATCAATGAAGTAAATTAGGAATCTGATTATTAGATGCAGAAAAATATAGACCTCGTGATTGAGAACATTGCAGGATTGCTCTTAGATATCATAGATACAAGAGACATAGTACAGTAGCCATATTCTATAGTGTCTCTACGATAAAGCTAGTTAGAAGGAGTGTCAGCCTCATAAGAAGTTAGTATGAAGCTCCTACCAGATTGTGTTTGCACCAGAGGTGCAAGTATTTTAGTAAAGCTTCAAGTTGTGGACGTGAATTATACCTATGTGGAAGGGAGGTCATGAAAGAGATAGAAGATACGATGCAAGATTTTAAGGTAAGTAAGGTAAATGTGAACAACGTACGAGATGCTCAAATGCAAAAGGTTGTGAATAGTCCATACTTCGGATAAAAGGCTAGAAGCACGGTGATTCAGTATCCATGAATGATAGTGGCGTCGTCAGTGGCATACCTTCCAGCCTATGGTTTCAATGTATCGAGAGGTCTAGTTAAGAGAGTAAAGAAGAGTTTGAGACGATGTGATGTCTCGCTTGATGATCCAGAATACCACAAGGAAATCTATGGTGCAAGCAAGTTGAAGGAAGGTTGCGAGTAGTATAAATAGATATGTCTAGATTGCAAGCTAAAGTATGGTAAAGCAACAAGGTTTAGGAAGACAAGGGTAAGGATAAGAAAGGGCGAGTCAAAAGGTGACAAGAATGAATAAGTTCTGGGATTAAGCCCACGAAAACGAGAGAGCTGACAGTTTCTCTATGTTATACAAAGCTTAGTATAGCCTGAATGAACTCAAAGGAGTCTAAGACTAGTAGCATTTAGAAGAGATGGAATGCTGCCCTGATAGTAGAATAAAGGTGTAATTGTGATAGATAAAGGATGACTTTGGGCTGTGATTGAGTAATGATTTCATGAATTGTATAATATTAAAAAACTCACATAAGGTGAATCACATTGGGATGCATGAAATATGGTTATGGAAATTACTCCAGAAGTTCCTTGATGCAACGTCAGCCCTAGTGATTACATAAGAGGTTTCAAGTTATCAATAGTAAATTATAGATCAATATTGAGGTGAATCAACAATGGATGGATAAAAGTTACAAAGTATAAGATGAGAATAGGTCATCATTCTTAAGATGAACAGTAATAAAGAAGCATTAAGGACTTAGATTTATACATATAGGATAAGCAACAAGAGTAACCTGGAGTTTGGTAGCAGAACCCAGCAACGACAAATCAAAGTAAGAGTTATGGTGTAGTATGACCTATCTAGATGCAGTAAAGTCATACGGATAGATAATTGGATCTATGAAACATGGTATAGCAATATTCGTAAGTTCAACAAAGTACCGAGCGAAGAGTTTCAGCATACCTGTAGATGCCTAGAGGGATACCTTATCAAGCTCTGTATATGTTTACAAAGCAAGGCCTAGAGATTGGCTAAAAGCTGGAGGAAAATGGAGAGAAGAGTTGCATAGGCGCACTTACAACGTTAGAGTCGTACAGGCTACATGATAAAAGGTAGCAACAATTACAAGATTGAATTCCAACTATAAGTTGTGGTGTGAGAAAGAGGCCTAAAGGGGGGAATGCCCTAGCTATTGAAATTATTCATAGAACAATTTCCTAGATGGCAAGGAGAGTACTAAAGTTTTGGAGGACATAAGTTATGAAAATAATAAGCGCATCAGTCAACATTCGAGGACGTATGTTCCAAAAGGGGGAATGATGTTATGCCCTGTAGTATTGCATTGATGTTACACTCCACAGTATTATATTACGATGATGTTACACCCTGTAGTATTGTACGTTGAAATTGTCGTAAGATAATTGACATCAGTCCAAGGACAAGATTATTTGGAGATTATAAGTATTATGCTATTTCAAACAAGTGACAAGTAAATTCGTGAAGGTGAAAGGGTAATCGAATCGAAGAAAATGAGTTTCGTCGAAGTTTGAAAATTTGGGATAATTATAGTCCGAGCTATAATACCAGTATTTATGGACTAGTAGCATATAAGGTACCACATAACCATAATAGTAGGATATACAATGTGTGTTAAAAGTGAGTAGTATTTTAAGTAATCTGAGATAATTCCTGATTATGTTAATAATTGGAAAATTATTGGTTAATGGGAGATTAACAAATTAATTAAGGAATTAAGCGGGTACTTGTTGGATAAGAATTATAATTAGCGTGGCGGCATGTGTAATGTGACTAATATGTCATGAGAATAGGTGGCACCTTTAGAAGGCCTCTTGGCTAAGACATAAAAGGCTTCTTAAAATTCAACAAAAGACTTGTAACATTATGATCAAAATTCACAAATAGATATGCTCACCTCCTCCCATTTACAAGTAATTATCTCCAGCAATAAAATTTCATCAAGGAACCCATGTGATAGTAATGTAAGTCACTTCAACAAGAATTCTTACGAGACTTCTTAGCATAATAGCAACGGGATTTTGCGATTCTAAGGGAGTAGGGTATAATCTTTCTCAAGAATATCATACGGATTTTCCCTACTTTGATTCGTCGTTACATGTTTTCACAATTAACATGTGTTGGGAGTATTGTCAAGATAATCGGCTCAGGTATGTTAAGGCTATCCCTTCTTTCCTTTTGGCATGATCTCTACGACACAAACGAAATGAACAAATGCACAACTTCCATAAATGACTCTATTCATAGAAGTATTAGAGGTGCCTATGTTCTTGAATTCCCATGTGTATTATTATTACATCTTCTATTCATGTGTCTCAGAAAAATACATAAGTTAAAAAGGTTTACTTCATGATATTACTCAAAGGCATAATGGTCTTATGACATTCCGAGAGATTTTATTGACATACTTCTCATGCATTGCATTTATTTATACATGTACATTGACCCATGACCCAATGGTGTTATATACGCGTATATATGTATATTATATATATATGGGATATGGGAAAATGTTACAGCATTATATACGCACCACCACCTGATCAGCTGGTATACGTTGATGATTTTGCCCATAATGGCCGAGATAATATGATGGGATTCCCTTAGAGGCTTGATGATGTTATGAACACATGTACCTATGCACGACATGACATTCATACGCATATGCATGACACTATAAGTATTTCATGATTTACAGACTTACAGTTGAGTCATTCACTTCATGTTTCTTCTATGTCTTTTATATACTTATTTATGTGCCTTACATACCCAGTACATTATTTATACTGACGTCCTTTTGTTGGGGATGTTGAATTCATGCTTGTGGGTATAGACAATCAGTTTGACGAGCTCTCATAGTAGACGAGGTTAGAATTCAGCGAATGATCGGTAAGACTCCACCTCATTCGGAATGCAACCGAGTCTATGAGTTATCGTGTCAGAATTTTGCTACAGACTTATGGGTAGATCAGTACCCTGTCCCATTGATGTCAAATACTCTTAGAGGCTTTGTAGACAGAGGTTCATTTTGTACAGTGTCAGAGTCCTTGGGGGCCCATATGTAATTATTTTTAAGAATGATGGTTCATTGAAACAGTGTTTTCCCACTTATAGTTATACATTATGAGTTGTGGCTATGTTGGCCCAGTTACCAATGAAAGTACCATAAAAAGATACGTTAAGTTAGTACTCGGTTGAGTAAGGCACCGAGTGCCCGTCGCGGCCCTTCGATTTGGGTCATGACATGGTTGTACCCAGAATAGGCATCGAGGAAACTCATCAACTTGTGCCCGACAGCCGCATCAACTATTTGATCAATGTTTGGTATTGGGAACGAGTCTTTTGGGATCGCCTCATTCAAATCCTTATAATCTACGCACATGTAGTATTATTCTTTTTTGGAACTACCACTATGTTATAGCCAGTAGGGATACTTTACCTCCCGGATTGAAGTGATATCAAGCAATTGAGTTATCTCTTCTTTGATAAACCTATTTCTAACCTCAGCAATAGAGCATTTCTTCTGCCTTACTGGAGGGATGTTAGGGTCCAGGCTTAACTTATGCACGGCTACTTCTGGCGGAATACATATCATATCTGCATGCGAGCACGCAAAACAATAAACATTAAATTTAAGAAACTCTACAAATCCCGACCTGAGCTCAGGGTTTAATCCTGTCCCCAAGTGGAATTTCATCTCCAAGAACCTCTTGAACAATGCGACTTGTTCAAGTTCTTTCTCTGTGGATTTGGTTGCGGCCATTTCTTCTGGTACCTAAAATACCTCGGTACCTGATAGGGTTCCAACGGCTCCTCCCCTTTGTCGACTTCGTTTGGCTCGAGGGCAGGTGCCGGTTCCTGTAATTGCTATGGCGCATGTTACTTCCCTTTACTACTGGAAACTAAGATTGCTTTCATCTTCCTTGCCGTCATTTGATCTCCTCTTATTTGTTTATTTCCCTCTGGAGTTGGGAATTTTAAAAGTTGATGGTATGTTGATGGCACAACCTTCATCTCATGTAGCCTTGGTCTTCCGATAATAATGTTGTAGCCCATGTCGACGTCTACTACTTCAAACATGGTCGTCTTTGTGACCCTTTCGACATTTGTGGGCAGCAACATCTCCCCTCGGGTTGTAACACTTGCTAAGTTGATTCCAGCGAGGAGATTTGTGGCCGGAATGATGCTTCCGGTTAGCTTGTCTTATTCCAGCATTCTCCATTAAATGATATTAGCTGAACTCCCTAGGTCTACCAAAATACGTTTAATTTTAAAATCTAAAACATTAAGAAAAATTATCAAGGTATCGTTGTGCGATAGTAGGAGTCCATCTGCGTCCTCCTCTATGAAGGTGATCGTCCTCAGCGACTTCTCGGAGTCTTTTGCTATGAGTCACTGATAACTTTGTCTTCTTTGCTGCTAAAAAGGTTACACCATTAATCTCATTCCCTATGAAAATCATGTTGATCGTTACACGAGGAGGATCTTCTCCTCTCTTCGAGGGTTCTGTATTATCCTAGTTGCGGCCATGGTTATTTTTAGCCCGTTCGCTTAAGAACTCTCTGAGATGGCTGTTTTTTAGCATTGTTACCACCTCATTGTGCAGATGTCGGCAGTCCCCAGTCCGATGGCCATTTGTCCCATGATACTCACACCATAGATTCGGATCCTTCTGACTCGGATCGGATCTCATTGGCCTCAAAAATCGTGCTTCCTTAATGTTCCTCATTGATGATACTAGTTCCACTATACTGACATTGAAGTTATACTTGGACAATTTGGGGTAGGTGGAATCCAGAGAGCCTGATATCTCTTTGTCCTTCAACGATTTGTTATTCTTCCACAGTCAACTCTTCTATCGGTAGTGAACCTGTCCGCCGACCGAAAACCTCTGCCACGGCCTTCGGCCCTTTCTTAGGGAAAAAACTGGCCTTTAGAAGACCATCGATCTGCGTCGAAATCATCCTTCAAATTTTCCTTATTCTTCTACTGATCCCCACCTTTGGTTGATGTCGTCAAACCGAGATAGTCATCCTCTATTCTTATCTTCAATTCATAGAAGTTATGGACATCTGCCCATGTTGTTGCATGGAACTTGAGTAGACTATCTTTTAGTTTTCGGAAAGCGTCAGAGCTCCTCAGGTTCAACCCCTTAGTAAATGCCTCAGGTGCCCATTCGTTTGCCATGGTAGGTAGAAACATCCTTTCCTTCTGAAATTTGGTAACAAACTCTCGCAACAATTCAGACTCTCCTGGCACAATTTTGAAATATATCGGCCTTTCAGGCCTGCACCTTCCTGGCCCCGGCATGGGCCTTGATAAAAGAATCTGCGAGCATCTCAAAAGAATATATTGAGTGCTTGGGTAAAAGTGAATAACATGTCAAGGCCCTCTTCGTGAGGGTATCCCCGAACTTCTTCAGCAAGGCTGACTCAATTTCATGCAGAGCTAAGTCGCTTCCTTTCACCGCAGTTGTGTAGGTGGTGATGTGCTCCTGAGGATCCGAATTCCCATCATATTTTGGCACGTCTGGCATTTTGAACCGCTTCGGGATTAACTCCACTGTCGCACTCGATTTGAATGGCAATTGGGTCTATTTCTTTAAGTCTGGTCCTTTCAACACTGGCAGTGCGCCTGGGGTTTGGTCCATTCGGACATATATTTCCCTCATAAACTACATGAGTTCGGCGAGCAACAAAAGAAAACAAACAACAAAGAGAATGAGTACCATACCGCTGTTGGGTTGTGCATGGCATTATTTATCATACACTCCCCAGAAAGAGAGTATATTTTCTTCTTGTCTTTCTCTAAAGCCAACGACTTCAAGTAATTGGTGAGTTCCAGCAGCGGGGATAGTATATGGCAATAGGGAGAGACCGATAGAGAGATGTTGCTCCTCCTCTGGGGATCTGCAGAGGGAGGAGAATATTTGTGCCCCAAATTCCAATGGTCTGGGGAGGGGGGATATCCTGCTCTTGTGTGTCGACGGCCGGTGGGGGTAATGTAGCAGTTGCTGGTGATGAAAGTATGACCTGCGTGGAAGGAGATTAAGTTGATGGTGTTGTGGGCTGAGAAGCAGTTGCGGCAAATGTAGTGTTGTTTGTAGGTTGCTCATCAACCTAAGACGAAATAGGCCTGATACTCAACCCCGTAGTACCGGGAGCAGAATTGGGGCTCGGAAGAGAGAATTGGCATTCTCCACTATATCACACTCTCCCTATAGCACTTGGACGTTGTCCTCGGTTGGTGTTATAAGATCTTCAGATTGAGCATTCTATTGAGCTGATGAAGGTCATTGTCTCCCCTGTGGGAAGATCTTTCATCACTCGTTTCCCCATCATCATCAATCACCACAGTAGTTGTGGCTGGCTCAGGCGTGGTGCTCTTCACCTTTTTACTTTTGCCCTAAGCCGGGGAGGAGCGCCGCCTTTTTGGTTACTTTCTTTCCGGTCGGGGACTCAGAGAGGAAGCACTTGCACCGGAAGCTGATCTAATGGACCCGATTCGGGTGAAGGCCTCCTTGAGCAACCTCGCAGCCTCTACGAGATCAACCAAAATGTCCTTCTCGGGGGCGGTAATAGAGCCCTACAAAAGACCTAAATTCAACGGAAAAAAAGTTAACTAACTTTCTTATACACAAAATGAGGTAAAGACAAGATTAGTTTTGCGAATCAACTTACCATGATTTTAGCCTTCCATCCATATTTGAGGGTCAGTTCTTCCCATCGGCGGGTTTCAGGCATGGTAATATCCAGAATCTTCTAAACCCACTGGTCCAAGCCTTCAACCCTGATGGTGTCCACCGAATTGCTGAAATAATGAAAAGAGAAGGATCAGTAACAGCATTAGATGACCTTTTATCAAAGAAAAGACAGACGTTGAACTTACGTGTACGAGTCCATGACTCAGGGAAAGATGAAGTTGTGGTCGGGATGATATCCTTGGTGGCAACTACAACGAACTGCTTCATCCATCCACGGTCGTTTTCATCATCCATGCTGGTGAGAAAAACATGGTGGCCACATTTGCTAAAGTATATTACTCCCCCACGAAAAATCTTGGGGGAGTAGAGGTTCATCATATGAGCCAAGGAGAGCTCTTCCCCCGTCTCCTAGCATTCCCGCCGTAGACAGGCTACCGTCCGCCACACAGAGGGTCTCACTTGTGCCAAGAAGACTTGATACCGGTGGCAGAACTCCAAGATTACATGGTCAAGTTACCCACTCAATGAGAATGGACCCAAAGTGAAACGTGTAAACGTACGTAAAACCTTTCTTAGGGAAGGTTACTCGCTCCACCAAATCGAGAGCGATGATATTTAAATCATGGCAACCACAATCCTCCTTCACAATAGGAATACTTGAAGGACGGATGGAAGAAGGGCACACGCCAACAACCCATGTATGACAGTTTGTAGAAGGAAAGTTCTCTTCGTAATCCTTGACTGTACTGAGCCTTCTAGAAATGATAGTGCTCACCATAGGAGCGGCAGTATCATCGGTGCTTTCTTTATTTTTTAGAGAACTTGAGTTCTTAGAGGAGGAAGTCATGCTTAGCAGAAGGTAATAAGAGTTCTTTGAAGAAGAGCATTAAAAGCAAGAAAGAGTTGAATGCAAAGAAGTTGAGAGAGTTTTGAAAAATTGTGAAGTGTAAAAGAAAAAGAATGAGGCGTATACGTAAAGGAATAGGCGGCTAAAATTGTGGCATGATTACCTCGAGAACCGATGAAAGTATTGTTAAATCGTGGAGTGATGCGTGTTCGGGGCATTAAATGTGGAGAGACGTACGTCTAATGAAGCGTCAGAAATTTTTCCGAGGGGATCAAAAAATTTCCCGCCAAGAAAGGTATCTTCACCAACTTCCTGATGACGCAAAGATGTACTACCGGAAAGCAGGGGGACTATCTGTATATAGTAAAATCGGTTCGCATAAAGTAGTCGAATAATAGACCGACACGTGGAAACAGAGACAGACGGAAAGCGAGGCAAGTAGAAACCAAGATCGGGGACAACAACTTCGGTTGGTCGAAGGGAATATTGCTAATAAGGACAAATGAATGTTTGCCGCCCGATGGCATTCAGTAAAGAATATTCTTCAGTATTAAATGTATAATCCATTATAAAGAAATTTGGCATTCATAGTCTGCCATTACACATTCATCATTGGCCCCCATAATTGTCATTTAAGAGGGGCTTGACCCTAGGTCCTTGTTGCCTAGGTGCAACTATAAATAGTATCTTCAACAGCCATTGTAAAAGAGTCGAATTTTCTGACAAACTTATGCTACATATTATTCTAAAGCTCAATAACACTTTATTTCTGGTTTATTCATATTTCGATTACTGCCTTCGGAAGCTCTGCTTCTGGAACCTAGCTATTTGTTGTCTTATCTCAATTTCAACGTTAAGTCTTGTATTTTATTTAATTTATTTATCATTTTGGGATCAAATCGATTAAATTGTCTATAAACCACGTTACACTACATTACAAATTCAATTGTAACGTTTTATGGGTAAACAAAGTGAACCGTGAAATGTTGAAACACATAGCACCGAATTTTTGTTTCACCATTGATTTACATAAAAATTATTATATATAAAATTGCATGTAACTTGAAATTCGCTATAATTAATTATGAGATAAAAGAAGATGATATAATGAGAAGGAAGTGATTCACTACAATGACCCTGAACCTAGTATTTCATATATACAAGGAGAAATTAGTTGATATCACGAATAGGAAAAGAAAATTCTCAAGTAATCATTTGAATCTGAATTAGATCATTTCTACAACTAAGCCACTGAAATTCTACAGAGCAAAACAAAGAACAGCTTCCTATTATTATCCCAAAAATTGAACACAGTTTTTCTAGCATGTCAAAACTCAAAAGTTAGGGACATTTACTAGGAACCGCAGCAAAAAAGACCACCATTCTTCATTTATCCTCGCACATAAAACTGAAACAAAGTACCAAGTCGACGGGAGGGGAGGGATGCAACTGGCAGCTATGAGTCAATCATCGTAGGAAAAGCATGACATCTAAAAGGTTTTAACAATGAGAATGTGATCTCAAAAGACTCACAACTGCTGGTTGAGATAATGGTCTGGATCTAACTTTCTTACACCACCCAAATACTCCGCAACAGATCCAGAAACATTTGAAACAACACCACTCAACCAGGAGGTACTTCGTGTAAGTAAACTGGTCAACGTCTGTCCCTCCTCTTCCTCCATGTTTTGTCGCTCTTCTTCCATCAGTACATCAAGCCGTCGCTTAATTATAAAAGCTTTCACAGCTTCAGCCCCTCCATATACAACCTCCTTTGGAGGTATCACAAGAGGGTTTTGGTCCAAATTAAGCTTAGTCAGGTTGTCAAGCCGGCCAAATGTATCAGGCAATTCATGGATCTGGTTGTTGCTCAGATCAAGTTCTTTTAAATTTGTCAAGTCACCGATTGTGTCTGGAAGTTCAGTCAGATCATTGAAATTGCTGCTCAGGTTGAGGATCTCAAGATTTGTCAAGTTCCCAATTGAATGTGGAAGTCCATGAAGTTCATTGAAATGCAAATCTAGTAAGCGCAGGGACTTCATCTCACCAATAGAACTGGGTAGGGAACGGAGCTTGTTGAAAGAAACTGAAAGCCTTTTCAGATTTACTAGTTCATACCCAATGTTTGTTGGCAAGTAAGAAAGCTGGTTGAACCTTGCATCCAACTCCACCAATGACCTGAAACCACTCAAAGTTAGTAGTCAAAGAAAATTGAAAAGATCAATGTTATCTCCGTGATCTGGGGGAGGGGTAGTAAATAATCATTTCTGAATTAGAGTGACCTGCAATGGGAAATGCTATCTGGAATTGCAGCAAGCTTATTTCCAGAGACATCTAAGATCTTCAAACTAAATAACAAGCCAATGGAGTCAGGCAATGACTCCAAAATATTAGAAGCAAGATGAAGCTCCTCAAGATTTTCCAAACCAGCAATTGAATCAGGAATTACCTGTTCCCCTCAAAATGTTAGAGGCAAACAATTATCAGAAATTAAAAGGAGGGTCGATAGTATAAACAGTAGAAGGCAAGAGAACCAACAGTTTGTTTTTCTCCTCATTCATCCATCTAAAACAATTTTGCCCAGCTTTCTGTTTATACATGTTTCAATGGAAAATACTGTTTATTCTCAGCAGATAGAAGGAACATGAAGAGGATTGAAGGAGAGAATAAATCATCATATTGGCAGTGTCATCAAAGAAGCAACGTGACACACTGCATTTTGATAATGTGTATCAAAGTGTATCAATACCATAGCTGCGGGCTTCTTGGTCTTTCTCTCTCGTCTATTTTCTTTCCCTTTCCTTGATGTAAAAATGTATGATACATATAAGTGTAGAAAACTTGGATGAACAAGAGCTCCCTTTTAGTTTGTCTATATCAAAATTTACTACTAATATAAATGCCAAGAATAGTTGTGCTCTTTGTTTTCATAATTCTATCTCCAGGTTAGTTTAAATTCAATGATCGTTTTAAGAAAAATATCTAGGTGCTTAAAGCTCTATAAGTACTAGGAAAATATTTAAGTTAATTTTTGGAATTAAAAAACAAATTAAAATTACGAACACATCGCTCCTTAGTAAGAAAACAATATAAAATTAAACATTTGATATGGATGGACCAACAAATTAGAGGTCACGTCTCTGTTTACCGTGAGACAGTTCACTAGAGGTTTTATTATTGGCATAAAAGTATGTGAACTGGAATGAATACATGGTTTACATGTTTATTATAGGTAAGAAAGCATGTGAATTGGAATACTCGTGTAATATCTTCAGCTCATACTTTTGGCAGAAAGATTTGCACCAATAGATTTTTTTGCACATAATGAGCAAGTGACAGTGAAAATAAAGAGGGACGACAAGAGAAAAATGGGGAAGGAAGAACAGAGGACGATTCACACTTAACCTCGTCTGGGCTAATTTGGAAGATCAAAGTGCTAACAACAGTGGCTTGCTTCAACTGGATTGTATTAGATGAGGCCTGTGGCTTACTGAAGACAACCTCAAAAGAAGAAGGTTACCTTATTGTAAAAGATGCTCCATTTGCAGGTCAGATGCTGAAGATGCCTGCTAGTTCTTACATTTTCCAGTTGCAAGTGGCATATGGAACATATTAAAGATACTTCTTAGGATGCAACGGCGGAAGCCTTAACCAGAGAAGGTAGCCTATGCCATATTTGGTCATTGGGAAGTTGGAAAATCCACCAAAGAAGATATGCTAGAAATGCTGTCGACCTGTCTCTTTGGAGATTGTGGAGGGACATAATCAAAGATGTTTGAAGGAGCACAACTTCTTCTCTACCCTGAAGGCTGGATGTCTATTTCTTTTTTATAGATGAGAAATCCTGAGGACTAGTGGCCCACAGTTCAGAACTCGGTGGATAACAAGCTCACTCCTCTACCCTTATCCAATTAAAAACCAAGCTTTTGTCCGCGACAAGGTTTGACTCCGTGACGTGCGCCTAACCCACACATCACACCCTGTGTTCTTACCACTAGACCAAAGCCCCCTGGGCGAAGTCTAGATGTCTCTTGATTTATTTTATCAATGTAACTACAGAAATGTAAATGATGTAAATGAGTGTTTGGATCTATTAGCTCCTTAAATTTTGTCTATGAGCTCTTCGCCTTCTTGTACTTTTCTGCACCCCATGGATGCGCTCTTTCAATAGAATTTTCATCGCTTGATTGATTAATTTTATTGAACTTAATAAGCTACAAACTCCCTCAGGTTCTCAATGAATCTGGGTTTGGAAAGACAATACCCAATTAAATATTAAATATTGGATCCACCAATAACAGGGGTCACAAGTCTGTTTGAAGTAATATATTTTCAAATATTCTAAACAATAAAGCCAGGAGGGGTAAGGTTTGCATATACACTACCCTCCTCAGACCCCATGGTGCGGGATAATACTGGGTATGTTGTTGTTGTTGTTGTTGTCTAAAAGCTGTGAGACATCCATTGTTCATTATTATCATGTCAATGACTACGTTATCTAAACAGTAAAGCCAGGAGACATATGTTACTTTCTCACGCTCATGCTTCTTATTAGATTTATACTAAGACTCAAAGCAATTTTTGTTTATCCATTGTTGAAGTCAACGAAGAAACAAGAAAGTCTTGCAAATGTAACATTTAATACAGAAGTACCAGCATAAGAGTCACAGCTCATTCTGCAGACTGCTGTATCACAGTTTACAAGATCCCGGACGCTGTTACACATCGATTGTTCATTACTATGTCCAGACGATACATGCTTTTGCAGGTTTATGATTTTTTTTTTTTTTTTTTTGACAAGTAGACCTTTTCCAGGATTAAGATTTGGCAGGAAAGTACGTATATTTGAGAACAATCTAGCCAGTAGATATATATACACATAATTTCTTTGGCTCATGCTTTGATTGGTATATTTAAACTAAGATTGTAAACATTTTCTAACTAGCTTAAATTTAATTCAATGAAGCTCAAGTCTATTCACATGCATGCATGTACGCATGACACATGTACACGGACACCAAATGGTGGAGGCATACACAAAGAAAATGAAAGAAAACGGTTGGATGGTATTTATGGTTCTGACTTCTGACATAACTCTGCATGAGTCATGCACTTGGACTTACTCAAGAGCAATTAGACGACTATTTGAGAACTCGGAGAAAAGGAAATACTTATGGAGGTTTAAGCGTGAAGGGAAGTGATGTATAGTCTGCACCTCCTGAATTTTGTTTTTTTATGAATGAGATAGGAGCTTTTAATTTGGAGATAAGACCGTTTTGAATGTGTAATTCTATGTAATGGATATTTTAATCTTTTAAGCAGGTGAACCAACCATTTTCAATGAGTGTGACCACAAATCTTGGCCAGACTCCAGGGTTGGGATACAGGATAGTAATTTGGCGGATCAGAAACCTTTGTAGTCTCCTTTCTCCTTTACATCATTTCCGAGCAATGACTTAGAGTCTACATTTCTATACACCTTTCATAGACTTAAAACATATTAAATGGGTATTTTCAACCTCCAAACAAAATATTCCACATTCCGTCGTGGTAGAAACTACAAGAGTGGAGTTTTTAAATTTATTGTTTTTAAGAAAGATAGGGTCTGGATATTTCAAGCTGCACACCTGCCTATATTGTTACTACAGAAGCGAGGCACACATACTCGTCAAGGCTTATTAGGCAATCCTAAGGGACTAAAGAATTGGGGAGGTACTGATAAGAACCAGGCAAATGAATTCTGATATGTGTTGGTTGAGTTTTTCCATTGAATAAACAATGGAACAAGACTTAGAAAGCTGCAACATCAACCCATAGTAAATATTGTAACTACATTTTCACTTTTAGCCGGGCACAACTTCAAAATGTATATACCACCTTATTTGGCATTTTGGTTTCTGTTCCAGATAAGCAGTGCACAGTGACACCAAAACCAACAAAGAAATAACAGACGCATCCACAACTGCAAAAACTCTAAACTCACCAAACTATGTCACCCTTTGTCCACTCTTGATACATCTATCTTATAGTAATATTTGTAAGAGTTTGATGTGCTCTATATCAAGTAATCTTTCTGTTTCAATTTACATAACAATCATTCCACTTTGAAACACTTCAAAAAATTTGGTTTGTTACCGAAAGATTGACACCTTTATATATTTAAGAGGCGCAAGGGTGGATAATAGCAGGCCCTTCTACCCTTCTCTGCTTAAATACTAGGCTTTTGTTTGCAGCAGGGTTTGAACCCATGATGCGTGCCTAACACATCACAAGCTGCGCTCTTACCATTAGACCAGAGCCTTGGGGCAATATACTTGAAAATTCTTTATTTAAAATTTTTCTATTTTATGCTTAATAACATGTTTATACAACCACAAAAATGTCATGGTATGTTCAAGATCACAAGTTCTAAGGATATTTTGGTAGATGTTAAAGGTCTTTCTTTTCTAAACCCGGTCCAATCAAATATTGCTCGTTGTATAAAATGAAATGGAGTAAGTAATATAATACATAAGTTTAAAATAAATATACTAACAGCCTTCAAAAAAAAAAATACTAAGTTTATGCCATGTTAAACACAATAATATAAATTGGAAAGGAAGGAGTAATATGGCGTTTAATGCTGACCAATAAGTTCAACAACAATCAAATCGTAGCTAGAATGATAGACATGTTAAAATTCAAAAATTAGGCTTTTTGAATTCAACTTACAGCTTACCTGAAGTTGATTATTTGACAAATTCAGTATGATTAAAGAACGAATCTTCCCAAAAGCTTCTGGCAACAACCTCAACATCCGACCAGATAAATCAATCTTCTCTACACCTTTCCCCAACGCTTCCTGTAAAATCCCAACCACTTCCTCATTTACTTCCTCTTTGACTCCAAAACCCTTCTCATTTGTCACCTCCTCATCAGCTGCTGATGCTGCCACGTTATCACCAGCAACAGCAGCCTCATAAATCCTCTGCAACTTCACCTCAGCTTCCTTCAACATCTTCTCATACGCCTCGTGTAACTCATCCAATGATATTAACGCCTTGTACTCCTCTCTCTCCTTCTCCGCTGCCTTTACGGACTCATCCTCCTTCGCATCTGGTGATCGCGGAGATAAAACAACCTCGTTGTCGTGATGCTTGGACAAATTGGCTTCAATTTCTGCTAGTTTCATCTTTGCAGTATCGACAATCTCGTGATCGGGACGTTCGCCTAGGGTTTTGAGCACGGATCGGGTCTGAGCGACTTCAGCGACCGCGAGTCGCATTGCGGAAACGACTTTGAGATCAGTGAGATGCGGCATTCGCTCGGCAAGGTCGAAATGAGGTTCTTGCGACTGCGGAGGATGCAGCGGCGGCTGTTCGATGTCGAAGTCATCGGCAGTGGATCGTTTGGGGCCGATGCTGGGGAGCTTAGCCATGACATAGGAGAGAATTGGGAAATTGCTAGGGTCTGGATCCATGGTTACTGATTGACAATAACAATAAACTCTCAATTTTAAGCAAATTGAGGTGGATTGTTCATACCTGTATTGTTGTGTTCATTTAGATTCTTATCAAATGTTCAACAGAGTGTGAAGTGTATGTTAAGAAGAGAGCAGAGCAAGGGGAAGCAGACTATCCAACTAATGGCATGATAACCGTTTTTATACAAGTGACGTAGCGGCTATTTTTTTTAATATTTTTTTTTTGGGTTGGGGTTGTCGGGGGAGGGGGGATTCAGCTCATTTTAATAATTCCGGTTTGAGTCAATTTTTTTATTAAAATCAAATGCAAATCAATTTATATGAAAAAGAAAAGAAGAGAAATAGTGGTATGGAGTAAAGAGGGATTTAGGGGCGTTTGGTTGGAAGACAAGTTATGCTAGATTAGTTATAATGAGTTTAGTTATGATGAGATTAGTTATCCTTATATTATTTTTTGATTGTTTGGTATATTGTATTAATCCCGAAATTATCAATTGTACTGCATTATTCTACGATAACTTATCATGTGATTATTATTTCACCCACTGGCAGGTATAAGTTATCCCGGTACAATTTTTTTTTTCATCCTGAAATAACTTATCCAGGATTAATAATCAAACAAGGGATAAGGCGGTCCAAGGATTTTTTTTGTTTATCCAGCATACAAAACCCTTAAACAAGTTATTCCATGATTAACTGTCTGTTTACCGTGAAAATAGTAATAATAATTAAATTTGATTTAGTGATTCTAAACATACGTGATCTATTTTATGCTAGTTGTTAAACAGTTGATGCTATGTGAAAGACTTAGAAACGAGATAAGAGCTTTGAGAGCAAGGTGATAACCAAACCGAATGATTAATAGTCGGGGCCTCAGGCTTGCCTATTCGAGGGTCTCGAGGTCGAGTCTGGAGCTCGGCTGGGAACTATCGAGGGTAATCGATGGGTGACTAACAGTAGTAATAAATCAATGACGGCTTTTTATGGCCAATAATAAGCAATAAATGATGAACAATAAATAGAACATAATAAATATAAGCAATAAATGAAGCAGTGAGATCAAGAGAATATGTTAGAGAGCAAAGAGAATGTTCTTGTGTATTTAGTATTGAGCAACAAATGTTTACATAATGACAAGGATCCCCTTTAGTATATAAGAGGGGGAATCCCAACATAGTACAAATGCATTAATTACAAAGATATAGGGCTGATACAACCATTTAATGCCTTGATTCGCTTTTCTGACTAGTTAACTAGACTTGGCCTGCTATATGTACGCGCCCTGGGAACTTCAACTTGATCCGTCGAGAGCACTAAGTCACATAGCCTCGAAGTCGATCACCGAGAACCCTCGGAGTTGACCACTGAAAACCCTCGGGATGCCTTGATGATTGTAAAATCGAACCGCCGATTTCTACCGTATACAGTATCCCAGGATTAGTTATCACGGTATTATCATACCAACCTCCCATAAGGATAAAAATAATACTACAATCTCTGGATAATTAATTCTAGGATTAGTTATACTGCGATTTATCCCAACCAAACGTGGGATACACATCTCAAATTTAATCTCGAGATTATGTATCTCTTATTTCTCGTACCAAATGAGCATTTGGTACATTGGATAATGATAATAATCATGTGATAAAATTTGGGATTCACTTTATCCTATATTTGGTTTGAGTTAGCTAATCTCATGATAACTTTATACTAAAATGGTGGGAATAGCTAGCTATCTCATGTAAAAGGTGTGATAGTTAATTACATTGGATATCTCGCCCTATGAGATATTCTGGGATATCCAACATCGTACCAAACAACCTCTAGGGTTTTATTATTTGAGAAGGGTATTTCGAAAATTACGACATATTTCAGGGATAACATAGTAAAATGATTGGTCAAACAAAAAGTAATTATATACTGAAAAAGTCATGAATTTGGTGACCAACTAAAAACTTTTGTCCCATTGTGATTTATAAGCACTTGATTTACTATTAAACATTTTTGGTGTTTACTAAGGATATAGCGGAGATATATGTGTTTTTCATCATTGGTGTTAAAAATAAATTAAAAAAAATAAATAAATATGCAAAGATGTCAAGGAGTTCAATATCAAATACATATACATAAAATAATTGATTTTATACGCACAATGTCATTGTGGCATAGATACATCGATAAAGCTTGTCCTTTTTATTTAACATGGAAAGAGAAAGACGAAAGACAATGTCATTTTGGTAAGCTTAGTTATTATATTTTGAATCAAAGTATATGGACTAGCACGTTACATTTTCAAGCTATCATAGTATCATGGATAAAAACACCTGGCTTTAGATCAAAAACCTTCTGAAATTTATCCTAAGCATGCAGCTGATGTGCATATTGAACATTTATATACAACTGTATGTTTATTGTTGTTCTTTTATATGGTTAGTTTTCGCACGTCTTGATAATTCGACCTATCGATATCGGGTAACGGCTAAGTATTAAATTAGTTACATAAAAGAAACCAAAATTTACTTGATTCAAAATTAACCATAGCACTAGATAGTTGATTTGTAGCAGTGGCCCATAGTCAAGAAACTGAGTAAGATTGCTCTTAGCTTCATTACTAGTTACTAGAGGGGAGATTAATTAAAATAGTGAAAAAGATTATGATCACATCGTTATCTTCAGTTGGCTACTTCTGGAGTCTGGTAAATAAAAGCAAGCATGTAGATATATACAAACTATAAGAATCTGTTTAATTAGGTGAAGCTTTTTATTGTTCCTATCCAATGTCAATGTGTTTGCCAGACAGATTAGAATCAGCAGCTCCAGTACCTGTTACCACGGGAGGACTGAGATTTTTTTTTTTTTTTTTTTTTTTGAAGGAAAAGATATTCATTCTATTAAACCAAAACGTTAAGCATTACAGTAGTAGTTATGATCCTGGGGATCATTGATGGTTGGTAATCCATGCATGGCATGATGATTCACCAAGAGTAGCAAGGATTTTAACAACTCCCTCACCACCCTTGTCTGCCAGCATCCTAGCCAGAACACGGTGGTGGAAACATCCAAAATTCTAATTTATTTAATACTAAGTTGGTCGTCGCATGCTTTGCTTGGGCATGGGCTTCTTCATTCCCTTGCCTGAAGATGTGATGCATTTCCACCGTGCCCATTTGTGCCAGAAGCAACCTGCATGAATTAATTATAGATTCGTAAGCTCTGCAACCTTCGTTGATAAAAGAAATTACCTGCGTAGCATCAGTCTCAATTTCCAAAGGAAATAGCTTCCTGTTGTTTGCTATACAGAGCCCTTGGTAGAGCGCCATTAGCTCTGCATGGATTGGATTCTTTGTGAAGATTTTTGAAGCGAACCCTATTAACCAGTCACCATGTTGATTCCTTATTACCCCTCCTACACCTCCAGTACCATTTCCCTTTTTAAAAGCACTATCTATATTAAGCGTATACCAGCCTGAATGAAGTTTAATCCAGTTGATTGTTAGGTTGATTTTCCTATCCCAATTGGATTCTCTATCCGTTAGAAGAATATATTCGATAGATTGGTTAATGATCCTAGTAAGGGATAGAGGGATAGTAGTGTTGTTTATATTGTTATTATTCCTTGTAAGCCAGATATTCCAAATTACAAAGAGGAACAAAGTATTCCAAGTTAGATTATTGCTTGAAATTTGCAGATCTTCCAATGTAAGAGATTGGAGCCAGTTCTGTCACTTTGGTCGGAACTTACCAACATTAATGCCCAGTTTGTGCCATAGAGTATGAACTTGAGGGCAGGTGAAGAAGATGTGCATAAGAGATTCAGTTTCTTTACGACAAATTATGCACTTCTCATCTATGTTCAAGCCTATTTGCGATAGATATTGTCTGCATGGTAGTCTATTGAGGTTAAAAAGCCATAAGAAATACTTAATTTTGTTTGGGCAATGCAATTTCCATACCCATTTGCAGTTTATCTTAGGATGACTATTACCTTCAACTAGTTCATAGCAAAAGTTAGTCATGAAAATCCCATTAGCATTGCTGTCCCAGGATATGGAATCCTTATTGTTATCATGAGGGATGAATGTTGAAAGAATATTTGCAGCTATTTCCTTCCGGATTACAAAGGTAATTTTTTCCAAGTTCCATTTATTTTCGGATCTAACATCACATATCCCAAGGGAGTCTTCCTCTTTGGTTAGGGGACCAATGACATAGCTTCGAAGGGTGTTTAAGTTGGGTATCCATCTATTTTCCCACAGATTAAGAGAGGAGGAATTGTGGATGGATCAAGTCATTCCCTTTTGGCATATTTTTCATCCCTTAATGATATTTTTCCAAATGAAAGAGCCCTTTTCACTTGGCTTATGAGAGTACTTTCTAAGAAGGGTAATTGCCCATAAATTGGTGGTGTTGTTAGCTAATCTCCAGGCTAGGCTTGCTAATAAGGTTAGGTTTTTAGAATGAACTTTTCTTAACCCTAATCCTCCATCCTCTTTAGTTCTAGTAACCAGATCCCAATTAACTAGGTGAAGTTTCCTTTTATGATCAGTTGTGCCCCAAAGAAAATTTCCTTTGAATTTGATCAATTTCTTAAGAGTTTTAGGGGGAAGCAATTTGTATTGCATGTAGTATGCTGGTAGATTGGAGAGAGTTGATGTAATTTAAGTACTTCTACCAGCCAGGTTTAGTTCATCACATTTTCACCAGAAAGCATACCTCGCATAAAGTTGATGATGAATTGGTAATCTTTGTGATTGGGATTATTATTAATAATAGGAAAACCTAGGTATTTGCCAAAAGAATTATATTCCTTTATCCCAAGGGAATGTGAGATATTTGAGTTAGTTATTTTGCTACAATTCTTTGATAATTTAATTCTGGATTTAGTGAAGTTTATTGTTTTCCCGAAAAGTTCGCAAAAGTGCTTAAGGGCAAACTTAATGGATGATGTGGTTTTGTTGTTGGCTTTTCCAATTAAGACCAAGTCATCTGCGAATAAAAGATGGGATAGAGGAGGACTACCATTCTCATCATAACAGGATCCCACGCCCTAATAACCACTAGATGGTTTACGTAATTTGATAACATTTCTATGCATAGAATAAATTTATAGGGGAACATTGGGTCACCTTGCCTGATACCCCTACATGGGTGAAAAAACTTGGTTTTAGTTCCATTGACTAGAACAAATGTGGATGATGTAGATATACAAGACATAATTAGTTTGGGCAATTTTGGGGGAATTTTAAAGAATAAAAGGGTCATGTATATGAAAGACCATTCTAACTTATCGAAAGCCTTTTCAAGGTCAATTTTGACCAGCATTTTGCCAGTATTTCCTTTTGTTTTTTTAAATTAATGAATGAGCTCTTGGATAATAATGGCATTATCATTGGCCTTTCTATTTTTGATGAAACTAGATTGAGTAGCGCTTATGAGAGTAGTAAGCACTGGCTTTAGCTTGTTTGCAATTATTTTTGTGATAATCTTGTAGATAGTATTGCATAGACTAATTGGCCTAAATTTATTGAGGTTGTTTGCATTAAAAAATTTTGGAATTAGGCAGAGATAGGTAGTATTGATATCTGGAGGGATTGCATGTTCACTAAAAATTTTGTGACAGAAAGTCCTAACAGAGTTCCCCATAATTTTCCAGTATTTTTGATAAAAAAAGGGGTGTAATCCATCAGGGCCCGAAGATTTAAAAGGCTTAAAGGAAAAAATAGCTGTATTAATTTCACAATCAAGCAAGGGTTTATCTAATGCTGTAAGGTCAATATTGTGGAAACTAGTTGGACAATGTAACATGTGAGTCCAATTTGCATAGGTATGACTAGTAGTAAATAGAGAGGTAAAGTGTTCAAGGGTATGACTAAGGATATCTTGGTGATTATCTAGCCATGCACCTTCACTATTCCTAAAGAAGCTAATGTGGTTTTGTCTTTTCCTATTAGAGGCACTGATTTGAAAAAATCTAGTGTTAGCATCTCCCTCGTTAAGCCAATTTATTCTGGACCTTAATTTCCAATAATCTTCTTCAATCTTAAGGATGTTATTATAGTTTCTGAGAAGGTTCTCTTCCAACTCTTGAAGAAAGAAGCTATGGTTATAATTAGGGGATTTTTGGATACCATTTAATCTGGCGAGGAGTATTTGTTTTCCCTAAGAATATTGCTAAAGTGTTCCTTACTCCATATTTTAATATATTCAGTGAAGGATTTGGTAGCTTCCATTAAGTCTTTATTTCTCCATTGGTTCGCAACAATGTTAGAATTGGTTTATGATCTGAGTGGGTTTTTGGGAGATGAGTAATGGTAATAGTTGGAAATAAATTTAACCAATCATCATTAGCTAAAACACGATCTAGTCTTTCCATAATTAACCCTTTCTTTTTCTATGGTTAGACCATGTGAATTTGCTACCCTTGAAACCAAGGTCGATGAGGTTACAATAGTCAATATTTTCCCATAGTTTTCACTACAAAAAAAACTGGATTTAGCTACGAACGTCGTCGCTAATCTGTCGCTAAAATGCTCGTTGCTAGAAGAATCTTTTGATAATTCGTCGCTAAATGAGATTAGCGACGGATTTTTCTGTTTAGCTACAGATTTCGTCCGTCGCTAAACCCTGGTTTTTTTAGTAATGTTTGAAGCCCTAGATGTTTTCAGTGGTTTACCACCTTATATACGGCTAAAATCGGAGAGCCCGATTTTGGGATCATCATGATGTTCTATGGCTCGTTGCCAGAAGGCTCAAGGCACAGCTCGAAGTTTTGATGAACCCAAAGGCTCGAGGCACAGCTCGACCTCAAGGCAGTATGAATCGATGGATACGACAGACAAACGGGAAGTTCCCAAGGCACGTGATTAAAGCTGACCAAATCTATTAGGCTAGTTCAAGCCTGTATCATGGCATTAAATGGTTGTACCAGCCTCATATCTTTGTAATAAATGTGTTAGTACTATGTTGGGATTCCCTCTCATATATAAAGAGGACCCTTATCATTTTGTAGATACACAACATTGAATACAAGAACAAGAACAAGAACATTCTCAGCTCTCTAACTTAAACATATTCTCCCTTGTTTTTATTACTTACATTTATTGTGTTTTATTAATTATTCTTTATTTATTACTTATTATTGATCATAAAGAGCTCTCACCAAAGCACTTAGAATAGTTGGTCCTTCATCGGCCGTTCACAGCCTAACGCTTAGCTCGACCTCGAGGACCGGTATAGTCCAGCTCGAGGCCCTGATTCCCAACCACTCGGTTTGCTTAACACACTGCCTTCAAGCTATTATCTTATTTTCTAGTCTCACACTTAGCATCTATTACCTAACAACTAACATAAAAATAAATCACATATTTTTAAAACCATAAAATCAAATCTAATTGTAATTACCATTTTCAAGGTAAACACACATATTTTTTCATTACTGCTAATAATGTCATCCAAGTCACCCCTAACATCCAAGGTCGCTTATAATTTCATGAAAGAGTTCTAAGGTTATACCATATAATATCTCTAAGGTGTACCTTTGTACTAGCATATATAGCTGAAAAAAGCCATTTAAAGTTAAAAGGGAGAACCTCTAAAAGAGCATGAATTTCTTGACCATTTTTTGTGAAATGTTCCACTGTCACCCCATTGTGGTTCTAGATGATGTCCATACCTCTTGACTGGCCCTCCGCAAAAACCTCTATGATCTTGGAGAAATTGAATTCATTTAGAAGGGGGGGCATGCAACAACATCCTAGCCTCAAGAAGGGCTACCATACAGGTTTGTGAGTGTCGATAAATTCCCTAAAATTACGACGGAAGTCATCATTATTGTCACCTCTAACATTCCAAAATATTATAGTAGTGGCTCTATTCATTTGAGATGCTTGTGGTTAGTTGACAGTGGGCTCCCTCTCCACTGCGTTGTGGCTCCTCCTTCTTGATGGAACTAGGATTATTGTCTGCTTTCCTAATATGGGATCTTGTGGTGGTCGAACATGCATTGAGCACTTGTACATGGTGCTGGGAAAGCTGAATATGTATTTCTTGCTCCATAATTCTGGAAAGAGTAGTATTTTTACCTCGTTTAGGCTTGAAAATTTCACACTCGGTTGAGTACCTTGTGGAAGGTATTCTTCTTCTTCCTCTACTGGATGTTGTGGTGGATCTTGTCCAGGCACGTTGACTTGGATGTTGGGTTCCATATTTACTGGGGTCATGTTTGATGGATTGTTGGGTTTCTGGACTGCATGGTGACTCCATGGCATGAAGATCGGATTGATTTTCATGCTTTACTTCGATGGGAAGAATGGTAGGTTCATTAAAAGATTGATGAATTGGTTGGGGGTTTGTGGAAGATTCCACTGCTCCTGCATGGCCTGGATTAGTGTATGATTCATGTATGAGGCTAGAGGGTGTAGGATATTGTTGATCCATGCTTGATTGATGTAGTTGTTCATTGCTATGTGCATCCCTTTCGATATTAGTTGGGCTAGGTAGCGGGTATTCTTGATTATTATTACTATCTCTTGACCGTTAATTTGGATATTGAGGGTTATTGCATGGCTTAGAATGCATGCTTATAGCCAAGAGGTCAGTTGGTAATTTTGAGATTGAGGGGGGGATGTGAAGAATAGCGGTTGATTTTGTAGTTGTGGTGGCATGGGTGGAAGGTTGGCCAATGGAGGGATTGTGTGTTGGTTTGGTATGTGAACTAGCCGAAACCTTTTCCTAGATGTGAGTGGGAGTTTTGGCATTCTCTTCTTGTAGGTTATATATTTGGTTAGTATTGGTAATAAGATTGGTAACTTTCCTAGGGTTCTTAATTTCTATAGAATTCTTTGGCTGCATGGGAGGTAATTGGCTTGGCGTGTGAGAATATATAAAAGTTTTGGTGGATTTTGTTGTTGCCAGGTGCTCTAAGTAATCTGCCATTTGGTCATCCTCCTTTGCATGCATGTCCATGTGTAATGTTGATGAGGTAGGGGGAGTGGTAATATCCGATTTAGGATTGGTTATTTCCTTTAGTTTAGAGGTAGCCAAGTAATTACAAGTTTTGTTTTTAATGGAAGCTTCTTCTAATAATTGGGTTATTGGTTCCAAGATATTGTTGGTATTGGATACATGTAGGAGTTTGTCTTTTCTACTTTGCATGCATTGGGCATTTGGGATTATGGGCAGATTTTTTGCTAAACCATTTTCGAAGACCATGGACTCTTCATCCTTACTCTTAAGAAGAATCTCAAAAATATTATTAGAATTTTGGCCAACTTTGGAGGAGATGATATTAGTGATAGAGTTTTTGTCTGTATATTGTTTAACTTTTGAGTTAGTAGCCGGTGTATTAGAGAGATTATTTTCCATATATTTAAATTTAGGAAAATTAAACTTTTGGGAATTAGAAGACATACCTGTGTCAGTGTCATTGAGTTTTGGACGTGTACCTAGATTGGTTACCTTAGCAGTGGGGATTTGCTTAACTCTAGTAAGCTTCTTTTTCTTGTTAAAGGTGACAGTAACCCAATCACTTTGAGTGTCTTGTTTTGGTATATCTGCTGGACTTCCTTGTCGCTTACTGGTATTTGGAGGTGATAAAGGCACTGAACATTTGGATTGGTTGTGGCCTAATTTACCACAATTGGTGCATAAAACATTTTCACCCTCATAATGTATATGTTGTTTATAGCTTCTAATGTAAACAAAAGGCTTAACCGGCTTTTCCATGGATACTTCAACACATAGTCGAGGCATACCTACCTCTTAGAGTAGAGGAAGTGCAAGCATCAATCCTAAGTAATCTGCCAATGGTATTTCCCATTTTTTATAAAATGGTAGAATCATAGAGTCCAATAGGGAGTTGGGGAAGACGAACACAAACTACTGATTTTAATTATTTTGCCTCACTGGCTACAAATTGTGGCTCCCATTTTTGGACTAATAAGTGGTAACCATTAATAAACCATGGTCCATTACTGAGGGCTCTGGACATATTTTCCTCCTTGTTGAATTTTACTATGAAGTAATCAGCCCCTAGGTCCATAAGAGTGAAGTTTTCATTTGGTTTCCACAACTGATGTAGTTTTCTCTTTTAAGTATTGGTGTAGGATATGTTTCCCCATAAGTTTAATAATAAGAGAATACCTCCATGGTTGGTAAATCCTATGGAGGTCGTCTACTGTGAGTAGGGCTTGTAGGTTATCATTAGGATCTTGGATTGCTTGGGAGCAAATATTTTGGTTAGGCAAGTTTTGAAATTAACAGTCAAGTTGCATAGGGGTGTCTTGAGTAATAATTGGATCTAGAGGTGGTGGAGAAATTTGAATATTGATAGAGTCCAAAAGGAGAATCTCCTTATATGATGAGTTGTGGTGTTGGGGTATTTTTGCTAGTGTAGTCATTGAAGAATTATTTCCTTCATCAGCCTATTGATTTACCCTAGACAGTGTTGATATAGGTGGATTAATACCTTCATTTCCATGAAGGATATCCTGAGGTTTAGGAGGGATTTGAGAGGATTGATGATTGGACGGTGGGGGGTTGTCCATTGGTGCTATGAAAATGTTGAGGAAGAAAGTAGTGAGAAGGTAGACCTTCTCACTCTACTTCTAGTATATTGAAAGTAAAGTTGAGGACTGAAATATTGGTGAATAAAGAATCTGATTCCTAAACGTGGACTTATTGTACCAAAAAACGGTGGTATTGTTTGATTTGCACAATTAGAGGTGCTCTTTTGACAACTATTAGCATCATACTTCAATAAAGGTATAACTCGATCGTGATATTTGCCAGGTTTCGAGGGGAGCTGATGTAGCAGGAAGTTATGAGTTCCTCCGAACCCAATAATTTTTCGCTTATATCTTATATATAGTATTAAATAAGTCAGTTGAACCGGGCGAGGAAGTCCCTTAGCCCCTATCCCAAGGACTGCTTGACGGCAAATATGTCGTTTACTCTCACCTCGGCCTTCTTCGATCCGCATGTGTGGTTATGAATTTGTCGGTCATTTCTTTAAACTTTTCTATAGAGCAGGTTGTAGTTGCGAATACCACGTCAATTCTCCTCCCGTGAGGGTTTTGCAAAAAATATTCAGCAAAATAGAGGACAATTGTTCCTTGGCGAGGTCGTTGCCTTTCACTGTGGTGAGATAGTGAATCACGTGATCATCAGGATCGGCCGTTCCAATGTATATCCTGAGGTAGGGCGGCATTTTAAAGGTCTTTGGTATGGTATGCGGGCATCATCACTGTACGACTGCTCGACAAACAGACCAACATCCCTTAGGCAGCATCTTGAGAGCGCCTGGTATCTTATCAACCCATTATTGGTGTTCTTTCATTTTGTATCTACAACTAACAGAGGTCACTAAAGTAAAAAAACCCAAGATCTCCTTTCTTTGTATATGCAAAACCCTACATGGCAGGTAACCAAGAAGAAAGGACGAGAATAACAAGTAACTTCCTAACCAACCTCATGAATATCATCAATGAAAGCTGTGAAATGGCAGGAGAGGACACGACGCCCAATGCATACCCCAGGCGAGATGGATCACCGCCCCCACACTACAACATAACAAAAGTCCATGGTAAAGGAGCTTTCAGATGTGTAGAAGAAGGGATGCCCTAAGCTGTGAAAAAATTCCTTGAGACATGGCTAGCTAACACGCTAACAAGCAGCCTTAACAAATCCACTCCAGGCATGATTGTAAAAACTACAAGGACTTGCAAGGTACAACAAATAGACGTGCAGCACAACCAACCCCTCCCTCCAACGACTGGTATAACTCACAATGTCATCGATAGTGCAGGTGACAATGCCCTCACAGTCATTCTAAAAATGATGGAAGAAATAGAGAATGAAAACAAGTCTCGTTATTACTTTACAAATTTTAGATACCGATGTTAACCACATCATGGTAGATGACGGGAGCGATGCGTGCATTATCCATCCCCGAGTACTTACCCAAATAAAACTCAAAGATAAGATAGTGTCGTACTGCATCACGCTAACTGGTTTTAATAATGTAGTTGAATGGACATCCGGGGAAATTACACTCCTCATTTTGGTTGGCGGCATAACTCTGGAGACAACGTTCCATATCAAGGACCAGGCTACTGCATATAATGCCATAGTGGGTTGACCGTGGATACATCACATAGAAGTCGTCCCCTCTAGCTTATACCAAGTAATTAAATTCCCGACTCCATGGGGGATATTCAGTATACGCAGAGAACAACGTACAACCCGGGAATTCTACCGCATTGCCTTAGATAGCACGACTACTCAACAGAGAAAGACAAAGAAAAAGAGGCATAACAATCAGCAGGGTCGAGGTCGGAGCATAATGAGACCGGGGACGACATCAAAGACCCCGACACGGCTGAAGCTGCAGGATCGACCGTAGAAGACCTCGACCCCGCTCAATTGGACCTAAATGACCATAGCAAGAAGGACTATATCGGCTGCAATCTTCGAGAACCAGGTAAATTCAGTTAATTTTTAACAGCTAATACAGATTTGTTTGTTTTCAGCCATGCTGATATGGCGGGCATCCCAAAGGAAATCGCCACACACAAATTAAACGTCGACCCATTCCACCCCAAGTGTGACAGGTAACATATAAATTCAACTCCACGATCAATGACACAGTGCACGAGAAGTTGACAAACTATTAGAGAACGACTCCATCAAGGAGTCTAAGTACCCCAAGTGGATCACACACGTAGTAATGGTCAAAAAGAAATATGGAAAATGACAGATGTGCATGGACTTCAAAGATCTAAACAAAGCATGTCCGAAGGATTTGTTCTTGCTACCTCATATCGATCAACTCATTGATGCAAGGCCGATTATGAATTATTAGGTTTCTTGGATGCTTACTCGGGTTATAACCAGATCCTAATGGGAGAATAAGATCAGGAAAGACCACATTCATCACCCACCAAGGACCGTATTGCTATAGGATCATGCCGTTTGGGCTAAAGAACACGGGGGCTACTTATCAAAGATTGGTAACATGGGTGTTCAAAGACCAGCTTGGCAAGACCATGGAGGTATACATAGACGACATGTTGGACAAATCCAAAAGGGTAGAGGATCATATCGAAAATTTTAAAGAAACTTTCGACATACTTAGAAGATACAAAATGAAGCTGAACTCGGAGAAATACGCGTTTGACGTAGCCTCGGGTAAATTCTTGGGTTTCCTGGTATCACAGCGAGGCATCGAGGTCAACCTTCACCGAATCAAAGCTATCAAGGGGATACCAGAACTTTTAACCACCAAAAAACAAGTCCAGAGGTTGATTGGTCCCATATATTTTTTGGCGGTCATTGGATAGGTGCCATAATTTTTTTGGCAAAGTCAAGAAAGACAACGACCTTGAATGGACTTCCGAGTGCGTCCATGCTCTACGAGAACTAAAGGCATACCTGTTATCACCGCCCTTGCTTTCGAAACCCAGACCTAGGGAGCAGCTCCTTGTCTATCTAGTTGTATCCGAAATAGCAGTAAATGTAGACTTGATCCGTGAAAACAAAGGTACGAAATCTCCAATATATTATATTATCAAAACACTCATCGATGCCAAGATGAGGTACCCGCACCTTGAAAAATTGCCTTTGGCCTTTGTCGTAGCTTCAAGGAAGCTTAGACCCTATTTCCAGTGACACCCCATCTCGGTCGTCATGACTTTTCCCCTGAGAGGCATTTTGCATAAACTCAAGCTATCGGGGAGGCTGGCCAAATGGTCCATCAAGCTAAGTGAGCACGATATCACGTACCAGCCATGAACAACGATAAAGTCGCAAGTGCTCACCGACTTTGTCACCACTTTCAATACAAAAATAACGCCTGAAGTTAAAAGGGAAGCCATCCAAGCTTCCCTCCAAACAAAAGACCTCTTAGTCCTATATATCAATAACGCATCCAACACAATAGGGTCCGGACTGGGGCTTATACTCGAGGTCCCGACTGGCGAAGTAATTCGCTAGCCCATAAGATGTCCGGATATGGCTAATAAGGAGGCCGAGTATGAGGCTGTATTTGTAGGGTTAAGGCTAGTACTCAAATACGGGGCAAAACGGTTAAAACTCCGTTGTGACTCCCAGCTTATAGTCAACCAAGTCACGGGGACTTTCCAAAGCAAGGAACAAAGACTGCAAAAATACCAGACCGAAATCTACAAGCTATTGCCTCAGTTCAATGAATTCCAGCTCGTTCAAATCCCACGAGCACATAATGCCGAAGCAGGCAACTCGCCAAACTAGCCGCAATGACCATAAGCATCACGACTGGAGATAAAAGCATAGTCCACCTCCTCAACTCATCATTAGACCAAATCGAGGTAAGAACCATAACCTTAACTTGGGACTGGCGCAATTGTATTATCACATATTTTCATGATGGCACACTCCCAGGCGACAAAAAAGAGGCAAAAAACTAAGAATGCAAGCGGTCGGATAAAACCTCCTCCATAACGACATGTATAAGAGGACATATGACAGCCCTCTAGTGAAGTGCTTGGTTCGAACCAAACTCAGTGCGTCCTGGAAAAAAGTCCATGAAGGCCATTGCGGAGCTCACTCTGGCAATCGAGCACTGGTCAGATGCCTCATATGGGCGGGATACTACTGGCCCACCATGAAAAAAGGATGCCGCAGATTTTTTGAGGAAATGCAAACAATACCAAAAGTATGCCCCAATGATTCACCAAGCGAGCGAGCACCTCCACTTGGTAACCTCCCCTTGGTCATTCATTAAATCGGGAATGGACATCGTGGGCCCCCAACCAGCATGGTGAGGAAATGTACTATTCCTTTTAATTTTAATTGACTATTTCTCTAAGTGGGTGGAAGCAGGAGCATTCGCCCAAATACGGGAATAGGAGGTAATCACCTTTATATGAAGAAACATCATCTGCCGATTCGGCCTTCCTAAAGAATTCAGTGTGACAATGGACCCTAGTCCACAGGAAAGAAAATCACTGAATTCTTCGAGAAATTGCATATCAAGAGGATACTCTTGACCCCACATCACTCGGCTGGAAACAGACAAGTAGAGTCCTCGAACAAGTCAATACTAAATATCATGAAGAAGAAGCTCGAAGACGCCAGGGACTGTGGTCGGAAATACTACCAGGTATTACGGGCCTACCGAACAACTCCAAAAATGAGCACTTGAGAGACGCCCTACTCTTTAGTCTACAGGACCGAGGTAGTAATACCAGTCGAGGTTGGAAAACCCAGCGTAAGGTACTCCCATGAGAGTGACAAGAGTAACGATAAGATCAGAAGGAAGGAACTCGACGAATAAAGAGATATGGTCTACATTAGAATGGTCGCCCAAAAAGAAAAGCAGAACAATATTACAACAAGAAAGCAAAGGTCAGGTTGCTCAAACTTGGGGACTACATACTGAAAGCTAAAACTCAAGCGAGCAAAGATCCCAGGGAAGGCAAGATGGGAACAAATTGGGATGGTCCATATAAAATCACAACCGAAACAATCAAGGGTTCGTTCCAATTAGAGACAATAGAAGGAAAGTTACTACCAAATAATTGGAATAACAACCACCTCAAAACTACAATTCTGAGAAACATCTCCCAAGATGTACTCTTTTTTCCCTCGCTTGAGTTTTGTCCCATTTGGGTTTTCTCAAGGAGGTTTTTAACGAGGCTGCGAAGGGAAAGCTTCGAGTCGAAGGTAGGGCCGTGGTTACTATTTCATTGCTCGACCTGTCAATACTCTCTAGATCGACCAATGAAGGGACTAGAGAGACTAGGACTGGGACTGGAACGCCAACCAATACCAAAAAATCTATAAATTTCTCCAAGTATGTAACCAAAGAAACAATGGCAAAGCAGTAAACTTTCCACTTATTAGCACATCTTTCTTGTATTTAGGTTATATTCGACCTCGTTCGAACAAACACTTACCAGCCC
This sequence comes from Nicotiana tabacum, assembly GCF_000715075.1. Taxonomy (NCBI): domain Eukaryota; kingdom Viridiplantae; phylum Streptophyta; class Magnoliopsida; order Solanales; family Solanaceae; genus Nicotiana; species Nicotiana tabacum. Next base: position 71,155,874 of record NC_134099.1, on the reverse strand, counting down.
TCAGCCGAAATTTAATGAAAGGTTATGTTCGACCTCGCTCGAACAAACACCTACTTGCCCTTGACCGCAATTCGATGGAAGGTCACGATCGATTACGATCAAAGAAACATCTATCAGTCCTCGGCTGCATCTCAACACAAAAAATGGAAAAAGGAAAGAGAACACATAATCAGCTCCAACGCCACAGCCAGTGAAAATACAACACCAATGAAGGAAAGAGCAAAATAGGCAAACAATAGAAGCAAAAAACATAAAAGTACAGAAAGTAAACCACAAGAAGGGAAGAAGATTCAAGGAACAACTCTGATATTTCATATACTTAAAAACTATTTATAATAGGCTCGTGAAGACGCCAGAAAAAATATATACAAAGAATCAAAAGATAAAACTACTGGCCACCACCATCACGGCCTTTAATATCCCCGCCGATTTTGTCCTCAACATCATCACCTTCTTGACAATCAGCACCTTCGCCATCGCCACCTTTGCCCCCAGGATATGCAACGTCATTCCACGCATTCTCCTCGAGTCGGTCTACATCCTCATTCCCCACGTCATCACCGGCCTCAGGATTTGCGGGATTATACCCACAAGAGACTCGAGATTCACGAGCCTTAACACTAACATCTTCGAAGGTGACCTCAGAAATGGATCTTGCCTTACGCAAATCTCAAAACACATATAACTGACCCTCGACATGAATCCATTCCTCATTTAGTTCTTGAGGAACCTTGGGAAAATTTGAAGTACGAGAAGAAGATGGTTGTGCAAGGAGATGGGCCTTCTCAGCTTCCAAAGCGGCCACCCAATCATGAAAGATGGAGTTATCCTTCTCCAACTCTCCGATTGTCTCCTCTAGTTGATCTTCTTTAGCTTTTGTCATGGACTAGTCATTCTCCCACTTAGACCGGAGGCCCCTATTTGCCAACTCAAGCATCTCTGATTTCCTCCGAGCATCCAAACGGGAAGATTCCGCCTTCTCTAGCTCACTCTGCTTCTCGGCGACTTCACCATTAAGGGCCTCCAGCTGAAGTTGACATTCCTCCAATTGCCCGCACAACTCGACCATTTGTGCTTGAAGGTCACTGCATTGAGCCTTCACTCTCCTACTGACCTCAAGCTCTCCTTCCCTAATCCTCATCATCCCCTGAGGGGCACTACACTTATCGATGGCTTTCACCAGCTCATCGTCCTTCTCCTTCAACTTATCGCGAAGGGCCTGCATATCATTGCCATCACGAAATTGCCTGCGAAATTCTCGGTACTTGCTGTGATGCTCAAAGTACTTGTTTTTCAACCTCACAAATATTTCTCTATGCCTCTACTCCCCCCGGGGCGCTCTCAATCTCCAAAATCATTGTCCGCAATCACAAAAAGAAAAGAAGTAAGCTAAAAATGAAAACACCTTGAAAAACAAAGACAAAAAAGATGAGAAGGACAAAACACCAAACACTCACTCCAAGAGCAAGACCGACAATGCTCCTCGACAAAGTGACATCATCCAACTCTTTGAGTGTCTTAACCTCTATCTCAGAACAAAGACGTATGAAGCCAGGGACTACGTTCTTTGTATTCTTCAGCAAGTCGCGATCCATGGGGATCGCCTTGGTCCTCGTAGACCCCTCCAACCTTATCTCGAGTTGGGTAAACCCTTCCGCCATCATCTTCAAGTCATCCGCATCAATGCCCCAACCCGACTCTTCGCCCTCCTTAGCGACACCTTTCCTCTCTCATTGGACACAAATATTCACAAGTTTGGACCAAAGCACTTATGGTTATTTCTCAAACAACCTAAATTATGCCAAATTGTTCCCCGGCAATGGCTCCAATTTTGGTGACGTCCAAATCCACTACTAAAAAGTAAATGGGCATGGTCGCATGCAATATAATATACCCAACTATGAGTTGGGGTCGAATCCCACAGAGAACAATATGTAGGCAATTAGGAATGTAAGAGAATTATCACTTGTTATGCAAAGCCAAACACTAAGAATTGATTTGAGAAAATATTTATACCTAAATGCGGAAATGTAAACTAACCTAGAAAGCAAGTAAAATGATCAATGGCTACAAGTATGGATGCATCGGTAATTACACTCAAGTAACGATCCAATGTATTTCACGATTTTACAAATATGAGCGAGTTTATGTTAATTAGCCACGGGTAATAATTCTATATTAGCTTCTTCCAAAGACTAACAAGACTTCCCAATTGAATTATCCCTAAAACAATTAAGATATTAAGCACACCCGGATATGGCTACAAGTAGTTCAATCCTATCCCTAGGTAGAATCTATAAAATAAGGGTTAACGTCTCAAGTTCTTGTTAACTAATCTTTCCCAACCCAAATAATCTTTCCAAAATTAATTCGGAGTTAGTGGGCGAGTCCTAGGGTTAGCTAATCCGTTTGGAAACATTAAAGAACAAGAATAATTAAAGAAACAATAACTCACTTCATAAAGAGATAAAAATCATTCAATACATAAGCACAACAAGGTATTTAATCCACACTTTAAACATGAATATTTTCATAAACAAGACTCAAGTGTTGGATACAATACTACACACTTAGATAATCAATATAAAGCAAGTAAATGAAGAAATGAATACAAATGGGTAAGAAATTCTTAACCACAATCTTCAAATCTTCAAAATCCAAGTGTAAGTGCATATAGCTTAGCTTCCAACCTTGTTCTCTCTAGTGTTTGGAACTGAAAATAAGCCAAAGATTATCAAAATATCTGCTAGGATGAGTATTTGTGGGTTTGGAATTGAGAACATATGAAATGCCTAAACTGCCCAGGTCTGATGCCTGTTGACCACACATGCGGAAGAATACTCAGGTGCGTCTCCGCAGATGCGGAAAGCCCATCGCAGAAGCGGAAAGTGAAGCTGAGTGATGCATATGAATATGAGGTCTTCCCAGGCAGATGCGTAACTACTTCTGCGGTTCTTGACTCGCAGGTGCGATCCCAGGCAAAAATGTTTAGTTCTGCAGATGCGGACTTCTCCCTGCAGGTGCGAGATCGCTTCTGCAATCTGTGTTCCGCAGATGCAAAATTCCTGGAGAGTTTTGTACTCTTTTAACCAATTTTTGCTCATTTCAACTTCAATTCAACACAAATCGCTTCATGACATCATTTTCCTGAAAGTCAAACAATACACACTATAAACAACCTTATGTTATCATTAAAGGATGCAAAATCTAACGAAAAAAGGCTAAAATGAGTGGTAAAATCACCACTCATTAGCATAACCACGTCGTCTTCTGCCAACCTTTGAATCTCGGACCCCGACTCGATATCATCTCAGATGAGAATGGTCATCGTCTCGCACAGCAAAAATCACCATCCGTTAAGTGAACGGCCCAGATGACCCACTCACCAGCATCTACAGACCTCCTCTTATGAGCCACCAAATCCCCATCACCATGCAAAGGCCCCTCGTCCTCATCGATAAGATGGAACAACTGAGGAGCCGAGGTTTTCGCGGCCAAAGAAGGGACAGATTCAGAAGCAGCCGCCATCGAATAAGGGATCAGGGCACGAATAAAAGCAGTCGTAGTCGAAGAAGGGCGGGAGCCGAGGACGTAGTGGCTTTCCTCTTTAGGAACACGGGTGTGGCCTTCGACCTCCTCGAATATCCCTTGTCCGAGCTAGGAAAAACATAGGGAAATAGGAATGGAAGCAAAAGTAAACCAATAGGAAAAAGAACTAAGACACGGGTAATAAAGGGAACTTACCAGTCGAGGGGAGAGCAGGCCCAAACCTCTTAAAGAAACTCGACCACTTATGAACCCCTATGATGTGAAGGAGGAGCCAACCAACCTAGTAAGAAATGTCCTCGACCAAATGAGGAGGCGAGTCTTGGCTGCATGAGAAAAGTACAAGAAGTCAAAGACCACGACCAAACACGAGGAAAAAATCAAATACCTACATATGAGAAAATTAGGTACTTATGAGTATAATTCCAAGCCTCAAGAAAACCGTTAACGTTGACCACCATGTCCTCGGTTATGACAAAGAAGAAGTTGAACAAGAACTGGCGGTTAACTTTATCATCCATCTTCACCACCAGGCACTTTCCTCGTTAGTGGAGAAGGTTCAACAGTGCCCCCTATAAAAGCTATGAGGAAATAGATATATTAAATTCCAAAGAGTCAGTTCGACCTCGGCTAGCTCGACAAATTTGGTAAGCATCCTTATTAGCTTATAAATGTACGGTGCAAGCTGAGCTGGGAAAATACCGTAATAATGACAGAATTCCTCCGCCAATAGAAGAAGAGGGAGAGTGTAGCCGACTTGGAAAGTATCGGGTAGAAGGCGCAGTACCTAGGAGGGTAGACCTACACCGTATCCTATCCGGCAGGATCGATTCGACATGATTGGGAAGGCCGAACTTAGCCTTAAGCTCTCCCAATTCCTTCTCCGTCATCATTGACCGAAACACTCCAGTGTTAGTATCGAGTTATCTGGAGAAATAAGACCTAGTATCAGTGTTCCGAAGAACTATCTCCTCTACCAACAGGAAACATCCATCATCGATGGTGACATGAAAATTCTCCTCGTGAGGGGGAAACACTATCGCCAAAGGATCGGATCACTCCTCTAACTAGACTCAAAAGGCATGTTATACATGTTTTGATGAAAGAAAGAGAAGTATCGAACAATGAAGAACTAAGAATGAATGCAAGTCACTAGAACAGAAAGAACAAGTTAGAGCAAGAGAAAAATGTAGGGTTTTGAAATTAAAAACTTGAAACTTCAAAATCATACCATAACATCCCTATTTATATAAGGATCTTAGCTTCGGAACCAAAATCGGTTCAACATTACCCGGTGTCGAAATCGAAGCGATAGGATCAATCAAGGGTCACATGCGAAACGAAGCAACACATCAGGAATATGCATCATAATGATGCATGACATCATCCTAATTTGAGGACAACATAACTCTAAAAAATTGACTAGAACAATCGAAGCGTTTGAAGTAAGTGGCCCAAGTAGGGCAACGTTGCCAGTTCACCGTAACCACCACGACCTGCAAGGTTTGCTCAATTATTTTGACCACAACGAACAAAATTTTCTCATCGAACCTCGCCTGAAGCCGGGCTCAATAAGTGGAGGGACTAACTGTATGGGTCAAAACTTGTCTGTAGAATATTTAAGCCAAGATAATACTAAGGGAAGATTTCCCCAGTCGTCGTTTATCGAGATGGCCCAAGAAGCAGCAAAGTCTGTGATCGAAGAGTCAACGAGAGCCGTAGTAGAGGTGTCAATAAGGGTCGAGGCTGAGGTCGAGTACCGTTGGCAGATCTGTAACGACTAGTTTTAAAGATAGGATATTAAAGAGAATATTCTAGTGGATATTCTCGGTACTTCTACTATTAGGGTTTCTTAGGAACATGTCCCATATAAATAGAAAAGAAGATAATGATAGGAGCATGTGAGATTCAATTTTCTAAAGAGCACACTGTGAATTAAAGATTCGGTTCTCACTTGATAAGATATAAACATCACTTTTTCACTGAGATTCTTGTCTATAGTTTTCCATCAAATCCGAGAATAACTCGAATATTCAAGGATTTGTCTATCATTCACTGTCAGGAGGAAGATTCACTTATTCCATCCTTTATTGGGTAAATTATTACTCCTATTTACTTAAATGTCATTTATTGTTGTTCATTATTATTGAATGTTACATTATTGCTCTGGATTTCCTGAACATTTATTATATGATATTGCCACTGTCCGACCAAATCCATACAATATTTATTGCTTCTTTAAAAACTCTATCTAAGGATATTATTGTTAGCTAAGATTAACCATTATCTATATAAATTTAATTATTTGAACCAAGATCTATATTTTTTGGTCAAATAGAACTGATTATGAATATGTTTTTTTAACTATGTGAGAAACTTGAAAATAACATTCATCGGGCATGGGCGATATATTTGTTTATATTACATGAATCCTTCAGCTGTCGAATTGGAGTAATATAGGTGTAATTGCTTTGTATTGGCCCTTCAAACTACATTAAAAATTAGCAATGAACTAGACACACTAATATTAAATATGAATTATTAACATTGTAAAATATTCATTTATATTATTAGTGAATTTTAGCCTATAACATGTTAATTGTACTAGTTTTAGAGTTATAATTATATATCAAATATTTACCTATAATTACCAAATAAATAACATTATTGTACAAATATTTATTATACTGTTAGTGTGTATGGGTCAAAATCTAAACAGACAAGAATCGGCGTGAGAAGGGACGGATAAAAGTTACTTGGGATTGTTGTATCCATACCATGCTGTAACGATATACACCTCGGCTACGGTCGAGGTCATGTATTCAGAATGCTTGAGAGGCAAATTGGATATTACGACATTTTAAGTGTTCAGCCTATAATATAGTCAAACGACTTAAGTACTATGGTTAATGACCGGTGGGTAAAGGAGAAGACCTAGTATATAAACTAAGTGAGAAAAAGAAGCAATGGGTGGCTGAAACAAAGAGAGACAGAGACATGTTCTCCGAGAGGAGGGGGATCTTGACCTCTCTCTCTCCCCCACGAAGGAGAAACAAGAAAGGAAGCTCAAATCTTCAATATATATCGTTAGTCTCATCACATCAAATGTATGAGCTTCTACCTTGTTAAAGATCAATGACCCTTTTTCATCCATGTATTCTTCATTGTTGTTTAATATTATGAAAATCACCATCCTCTTCTTACACAATGAGATTAATCAATATTACAGTTAAAACTCATGTTTGCTTTGTCTGCTTACTCATATCTTCTATCTTAGACCTAGAGTAGATTACCTTTGGCCAGGATTTACCCAAAACATTCTTATCTAATTAGTTCAACCAAAATTCTAAATCTTTTTGGTTGAACAATTTGGCACTGTCTGTGGGGATTTCTTAGCAAAAATTTTAGTTTCCTCTAGTTCTAAAGCCAGCCAAAGTATCACTTCCCAATGCTCATAACCCTACCGTCTCAGTATAAACACCAACTTGAAAAAATGGTAGACAAGCTTTTGAAATAACCAAACAAATTAGGGTCAGATTTTTGCATGAAATAGAAATTATGTCTGATATTTACACAAAATCCGCATCTTGCTATAGCGATGGATTTGGTATGTCGTATGAGTAATCAAAGTGGGATTACAACCACTACACACTTAGAACGTTCACAATCCTATTTGCTATATTAGCGTTATATGTCGATCTATACTTCCATCTCTTAGGGAAGGACGATAGACTACTGTGTGATTCTTTGAAATAACATTTATCCTGCCTTATTATTGTACCCATATGCACAGTGAGTAATTTATGTACGGAGTACAATGTTTTTCCCTCATTTTTGCGCACATCGGATGGGATCATACCGGGATGCGAGCTCGAGATACCAATGGGCAAAGTACTTTCAGCCCATAAGAAGCCTAGACACGACTATCGGCGATGCCAAACACAAGGTTATCAAATTTGAAACCGCAATTCGAGTACAGGATAAAACGGGTCATCCTACAACTCCCTTCTCCCTCCGCCAACCTATCATGTCAAGGTAACATGCAATTTCGTCTGGGCTTAACTAATAATTTTTTTTTTTGGATCGGGATAAGAACACGAGCGTTCACACAGGTGCATGAACAAGGAACAAATGTCACCGAACACACCAGGACAACGTTCCGCACCATACCATTCCCCAAGCAACGGTCGAGCAAGACCCTCCACACCGTACCATATTAAAATAATGGACAAACGACTCAGAACAAGTCAGTATTATTAAGAAAATCTACATGAACTGGTACTGTGCGGTGAGTCCATGGAATAGTCTCTCTAACACAGGCAGAACGTAAGCACAAAAAGCTTGCACGGTTGTTCACCATGGAAATCCTATGCCGGTTCAGCCAGCTAGATATTACGAATCACGCCCAAACTTTGTTCGAAATTGATCAAGTCCCAGGGTGTCTAGAAGCACAAGCGACAAAATTCATTGTCCATTCCGTCAAAAAAGGGACTAGATAGACTGTGACTCACCCCAACACATAGTACTCTCTAATGAAAGTAAAATTAAACAAATCGGGACTCACCCCGATGCACAGTACTCTCTAATAGCAAAATTAAACAAATCGAGACTCACCCCGACGCATGCATAAACAATGCAGCAACGAGTAATGTTCTCCAATAAATGTAATGCAACAGGCAAATCTCACCATCCCACCAAACCCGCACATCACCAAGTGAAAGGAAAGTTCTTCACTCGAACTCACAACGGGTTACAATTCCTAACTCGCTCGAATTGACACCCTTATGACCATCAGCCATCGCCAAGTGAAAGGAAAGTCTGACTTCGCTTGAACTCACAACGAGTTACAATTCCGACATTGCTCAAATTGACACCCTTATAGACATCGGCCATTGCCATGTGAAATGAAAGTTCGACTTTGCTCGAACTAACAGCGGGTTATAATTTCGACCTCACTCGAATTGACACCCTTACGGCCCCCAGCCATCGCCAAATAAAATTCTAAATTCAATCTTGCTCGAATTGAAAAATCAAAGTTCGACCTCATTGAACTCATAGCGAGACATAATTCGACCTCGCATGAATTTACACCCCTACGACCCCCGACCATTGCCAGGCAGAAGAAAAGTGTGACCTCGCTCGAATATACAAGTCAAAACTTTGCCCAAGTTGGCAAGTCTGAATTTGACCTCGCTCGAATTGACACCCTTACTGCCATCGGCCATCGCCAAGTGAAAGGAAAGTTCGACTTCACTCGAACTCACAATGGGTTATAATTTTGACCTCGCTCGAATTGACACCCTTATGGCCATCGGCCATCGCTAAGTAAAAGGAAAGTTCGACTTCGCTCAAACTCACAGTGGGTTAAAATTCCAACCTCACTCGAATTGACATCCCTACGGCCCCCGGCCATCACCAAACCCAAGTTTAAATTCGATCTCGCTCGAATTGACAAATCAAAGTTTGACCTCGTTGAACTCATGAGGGGACATAATTCGACCTCACATGAATTTACACCCCTACAGCCCCCGGCCATCTGTCGACACCCCTTTTTCCTCTAACCGTAGGGTTAGAAATCGGGTATACGACATTGGGAGGACAACTCTAATCCCTTTCGAGAATTGGGTTTGGAAGTTGAAGAGTCTCCACCTAATGATTATAGTGCATTAGGACACTTTAAGAAGGGTTTGAGATGAAGAGACCAGAGATTAGGGTAAGGGCTAGAATTTATCCCGAGGGGAAGGTGTTAAGCACCCCTCAAGATCCACTAGTGTGGTTCCCGGCCATGTTGCAATTGTGACTTTACAAGTAAACAATCAAGGCTCAAATAAGGATTCACACATAAGATTGCGACCAAGTTGAAAATTTTCAAAGATAAGTAGAGAGGGCAGAAATTCATGAAAAAGAGATTTGAAAGCTTTACAAGAAGAGATGAAAACAAGTAAAAGGAGAGGAGTTCTAAGTTTATAATTAATATGGATCACTTCAATGAAATACCCAGCGATCACTCCTCAGAAGAGGGGTCGCACGTGATATTAGCGTATCGGTCATCATATCCATATCTACCCTTCCCACCCCGTTAAGGTATTTAAACGCGATCAGTCTCGTTTACTTATTGAATGTTAGTACCCGTCCCAACCTATCAGGACTTCTAATTCTAAAGGGGAAGGAAATGGATATAGGAATATATGGGGTTCAAAGGTTAAAATTCTAATTGCGACATATAAAACAAGTAACAAATATAAGGATGAACAAAACAAATAGGTAAGGCTCAAGTAAACCCCTTAATCAAACAAACACTTAGTTTAGCATGTCTTAGCGTATACTGATTTGGTCTTAAGTTAAAAATTAAGCGGCGAGCGGACTAGTTCAACACATACATTTAGACAAAAAGTCTACATTAGGCAACTCGGATCTGATTGTCAGAGATTAAAGTATTTTGAGCGAGTGATTTAAAAGGTACTGGTTTCAGGAAAAAGTAGTCTAATGCAGAGGAGTTTTGAAAAGAAAGTATGAACTACAGTAAAAATAAAACATAGAAATGGTTGTGAAAGAGTTTCAGAGATAGAAATATTTAAGGAAAGGGTAAGTTGCAACTGTTTTAAAAGACAATTTCAGGGTCTGAGTGAAACGTTTAGACAGAATGTTTAGAAAGAAACTGTTTCAGAAAAAGATGACGATTTGAGGGATTTAAAAGCATACTGAGTCAAGAGAGTTTTTGTCAAAGAATTAAGACTTCTGAAATCGTTGCTGTATTAAGACGTTAAGGACTAGTTAATAGATTATTATTACTTTAAGCGAATTAGACGAGTTTGATGCTGAACCTATAGGCATGATATCTATTTTGATTTTTTAAAACCTGTTATTGAACTTGTAAAAGATGATTGGGTTAATTAACCCTACAGTTTGCCTAATGCATATGCATTCCTTATAAGCATGATCTCTATATGCATTGATTACATGAACGTTAAGTCCTATAGGCATGATTTCTATGTGATTTGTAACACAATGAAGCGTTAACCCTATAGGCATGGTCTCTAGGTGATGTGGAACCAGAAATATTGAACAACCCAATAGGCAGGATTTCTAAAAAATTACAATCCTAAAGTATGGTTTCTACCCCTACTGATGCAAGAATGTAAAACCCCTCCCACACCCTTTTACTATATTCCCCAAATCCTTTATACAAATTATTACAGACCAAAAGAAAGAAAATAAATACATTAAAAACTAACAGCTAGATCCGAGCAGCCTAATTCAATCTTAATGTCCAACAACATGTGATTAACCAATTCCGAATTTCCAAAGCCTTCTCTTTATCAAAAGTGTTTCAAAGTTCCAAAGAATCTCAAGGATTCCTGGCATTGCTTACACTCAGGTTACCATTTAGAATTAGAATAGTGTAATGCGGAACAGCCAGCCCTCAGACATCCAAGTTCAGTGGGAGCTCAAGGGTCCCAAAGCATTGATTACCAGAGAGGGGCAGAACTTAGAACTAGGAATGAGTGCAAAGTGAAAGAGGGATTGGGGAACCATAGCAAAGGGTGGTCATACCCAGCCATGGGTATAGACTGACACACCCCTGACCAATTGCTTGGTCCAAACAAATTAAGATCAGACTTTAGAAGTCAGACTTGAGTTTGGATGGTGATTAGAACACCACCAGACTTGAGTCAAGGCTCAGCACAAAAAGGGGGAAGAAGGGAGTGGGAATTGATTTGAGTAAGGGTTCAAGAACCTAGTTCAAAGTCATGGGCAGAAATAATAGGGTGCTGCCATGACTCAGAATTGTACTCTCACACAAAAGGGGGTCAGAGGGAAGGGACTCACATAGAAAAGCATTTACAGAAACACAAGGAAAGAAAGAAAGGACAATAGGCTAAGGGTGCGGAAACATAAGGAAGGAGAGCATAACAGACTAGGATGTAGATGCATAGTGCAAGAAAGCACAACAGGCTAGGAGTAAAATAAACACATAGTAGAGAGGGTATTATTTAACTAGAGTGACATACCAGTTGCAAGTTTTAGAACAGCAGAACAACAAAAGTAAATAAAACAGCCAGAAGTCAGCAGGATCAAAATCCAAATTCCTCCGCAAGTACTTGAGAGTTCAAAAGGAACTCAAGAATGTTTTAGACAGTAAAAGAGAAGAGGAGCAGAGTGCTCAGTATTAGAGGTAGAGTAGTAGTAGAGAGAGTTTTTGAAATTGGATAGTGTTCAATTGTGAAAAAAGAGTGCTCGAAGTGTGTTTGAATTCTGAAGTGTTTTGTGTGTTTGAATTCTAAAGTGTTTTGTGTGTTTGTGTTAAGAGAGGAGCATGTATTTATACTTTGAAATCAGGGTAAGCAAGGCAAGAAAATAATCATGTATCAATTAAAATCAATCAATAGCAGAGATTCCTTTATTTAAGGAGTCCAAATTTGAACGGTAAAAGGCAGAAATTATTTAAGGAAAGGGGATCAAGTAACACATTGTGCATAGCATAAAAATAAGGGGTAAATACATAGGGGAGGATTTGAAACACACGGTTAAATAAATAAGGCAAGGAGTAAATCAATTAGTACATAGTAAATCAGGGAATCAGAGATTCAAAATCATTAATGAACCGAGTCAGAAAATAGGGGAATCGAAAGGTTAGAGAGGGTCTTCAAATTAAGCAAGGAAAGAATGAATCAGGCTTACACAAGGAAGTCTGAAATCAGTCCCAAAATCAGAGGTTATTCTGAGTGGGAAATTATACCTATAAAGAGTGCATAAGCTTTAAACATGCGAGGCTGGATTTAAAACAAAGAAAAGTGTCATGCAATCAAAAATCAGTGAGTAGTGGACTATAGGCAAGGGGGAATATCAGATAACATGCAGAAGGTTAGGCAAAGATGAAACAACTTCAGGAACTTAGAAATTAGGGCTTTGTAACCAAACAAGTTCAGAGATGGGAAGCAAACAAGTCACGGAACAAGTGGCCTCAAGAACTCGAATGAAACCCCCAAATTCTAGGTTTTTTACCATTAATCTAGTGTAGAGACTAAAGCAAGTAAATCAGGCAGGAATAACAACAAAATAAGTTCAGAAAACCCAAAGGAACTTAAGAACTTAAACATTTCATGAAAATATAATAAAAGAACAAGATACAGTAAAAGAAATCATAAGGAAACGGTAGAAGAAAGTATAGTAGAAGAAATACACACAAGAATCACAGTAGAACAAATACAGTAAAAACATATGAGAGTCACATTAGAGCAAGTAAGATGAACGGTTTTGAAAGCAAAGTTTGAAATAAACTTCGAGAAATCGTTTGAAAACCATAAAATAAACATAGATCTAGAATAGATCTAGAGAAATTAGGAGAACCTAGAAAGGCTAGGGTTTCAGAAGAACTCTAGAGGCGAGAAAGGCCTGGAAAAGGTCTGATATGAGTCGGATGAGTCAGAAATAGGCTCATAGGACCAGGACAGGCCGGAGCAAAGCCGGAGATGGCCGTGAAACTTGAATCAGCGGAGATCTGAGCGAAAACCTTCAAGTTCAGATCTCGATTCTTCAAGCAGCAAGTGTACAAGAGCACATGGAGGTCAATACAGGTCACCCAGGGCTAGGGATGCCATGGGTTCTGGTGAAACAGGGTTGAAACCAGTGGGGAAGATTAGGGTTTCGGAGAAGGCTAGAGAGAGTTTCTGATCAACGGTCTGGATTAAAAAGGGAGGCCGAATGGGTTAGGTTAGTTGGGTCAGGGGCGAGATAATTGAAATTTGTTCGTTTGATTTGGGGATTGAAACTGGGTCGAATTGGGGTGCAATTTGGGCTGTAATTGAAATGCAACTGGGGCTAAGTCTAAATATCCACTTTTACTCTTTCTATTTTATAAAAATAGTAATAACGATTTTAAAAGCAAATTATAAATACTAGGTAAGCAAATATTATAGAAATATTAATTTAAAAATATTGGAGCAAATTTTATTGTTATAAAATGCTATTAATTACAAAATAGGCTATAATTGCAATTATATGCAATTTAGCTTTAAAAATACCAAATAAATTGGTACAAATATGCAAAAATCACCTTAATTATATTTTTTGGTGTAAATATTAGAATGAAATAAGTTATTCATCAAAAATGATAATTTTGGATTTTTGTGGTATTAAAATAGGTAGTAAATTGGTTTAAAAATCACAAAAATACCAAAACTCTTAGGTGTGCTTATATATGTACATATATGCTATTTTGAAAATATTTTGGGTATAAAATACATAGGAAAAAATTGAGTATCAACAACTGCCCCTCTTTACCCGAGGAGGATGAAAGAGTTGTAGGGTAATGACCAATTTTGACCGGAAACGGCCATTGAAAAAGAACTTTGACCGCGCTTTGGTTTTAGAGCTGCCTACATATCCCTGGTTTTACAGGAATCAGGCCACATGTAGTTTAGGAACCATTGACGGAATGTGTCGATGGAGATTTGAAAAGACGGACGCAATGGTCAGATTTTAAAAGTGTTTGGAGTCGAATAGATTGTGGAGAACCGGAGCGGGATCGCTCCTGCTGAGGCAGTCGTGGGCCAGCCGATGTACCTGCAAATGAGCAATGCGGCATATATTGTGCATAATTAAAACATGATGCAAATTCCCATTGGACCATGAATGTTGTCTTCGAATGGTTAGGATGACATCCTCAGACTATGACGTCCTGGGCTATGAAGAGCATAAAAAATAAAGATTCGTAGGCCATGAAATGGTGTTCTCGGGCTATGAAAGTGGTGCCTCCGAACTATGATGCCTTTGAATAAGTTGGCGATCTTTCAGCCCATGAAAAGGTGGCAATCTTTCAGCCAAATTAATGCAAAGGGTGGCGATCTTTCAGCCAAAGCGAGAATTTAAATGCAGGTGGCGATATTTTAGCCAAAGCGCGAATTTAAATGCAGGTGGCGATATTTCAGCCGAAGTGAGATATTGAATGCAGGTGGCGATATTTCAGCCGTTCGAAAAAATAAAGTGGCGATATTTCAGCCAAAGCGCGAATTTAAATGCAGGTGGTGATATTTCAGCCGAAGTGAGAGGTTGAATGCAGGTGGCAATATTTCAGCCGTTCAAAAAAATAAAGTGGCAATATCTCAGCCATGCGGGATAGAGACAATGCTTAGTCTCGAAAGGCAGATAAGAAGCCTTATGCAGGATGGAGGTAGAGCTTAACCTCGGAAGGCAGAAGATAGCCTTATGCAGGATGGAGGTAGAGCTTAACCTCGGAAGGCAGAAAAGTAGCCTTATGCAAAATGCAGATGGAGACAGAGCTTAGTCTCGAAAGGTAGAAGATAGCCTTATGCAGGATGGAGGTAGAGCTTATCCTCGGAAGGCAGAAGATAGCCTTATGAAAAATGCAGATGGAGACAGAGCTTAGTCTCGAAAGGCAGAAGATAGTCTTATGCAGGATGGAGGTAGAGCTTAACCTCAGAATGAAGAAGATAGCCTTATGCAAAATGCAGATGGAGACAGAGCTTAGTCTCGAAAGGTAGAAGATAGCCTTATGCAATGCAGGGAAATGCGGATGGAGACAATGCTTAGTCTCGAAAGGCAGATAAGGTAGCCTTATGCAGGTGATGATGGAGGTAGAGCTTAACCTCAGAAGGCAGAAAAGTAGCCTTATGCAAAATGCAGATGGAGGTAGAGCTTAACCTCAGAAGGCATAAAGGTAGCCTTATGCAATGCATGGAAATGCGGATGGAGGTAGAGCTTAACCTCGGAAGGCAGAAAGGTAGCCTTATGCAAGAATATAGATGGAGACAGAGCTTAGTCTCGAAAGGCAGATAAGTAGCCTTATGCAGGATGGAGGTAGAGCTTAATCTCGGAATGAAGAAGATAGCCTTATGCAAAATACAGATGGAGACAGAGCTTAGTCTCGAAAGGTAGAAGATAGCCTTATGCAATGAAGGGAAATGCGGATGGAGACAATGCTTAGTCTCGAAAGGCAGATAAGGTAGCCTTATGCAGGCGATGATGGAGGTAGAGCTTAACCTCAGAAGGCAGAAAAGTAGCCTTATGCAAAATACAGATGGAGGTAGAGCTTAACCTCGGAAGGCATAAAGGTAGCCTTATGCAATGCATGGAAATGCGGATGGAGGTAGAGCTTAACCTCGGAAGGCAGAAAGGTAGCCTTATGCAAGAATACAGATGGAGACAGAGCTTAGTCTCAAAAGGCAAATAAGTAGCCTTATGCAGGATGGAGGTAGAGCTTAACCTCAAAAGGCAGATAAGTAGACTTATGCAGTGCAATAATGTAAAAGGATGATTAGTAGTAAGATCTCTTAGCTGATAGCCGATTACGACAATATGACTGCTGGGGAGATTGGGTACGGATAGCAATTGCGGGCAAGTGATGATTCTGAGAAGTTGCATCCTTGGGAAAGTGTGCGTACATAAATATACCTGACGATATTGCAAGTCGAGTGCCTGCATCCAAAGAAAATCATGAGTTTTGTGAGGGGAAAGGTTAGTTCGTCTTTCCCGGGTTGTTGACGTTGTGTGTCATTGGGGTAGCATCGCTAAACAACAACAATTCGGATAATAGTTATGCATGATTTAGTAAATATAATGTATATAATCGAAAATAGTTTCTTTAGATGAACCAACAACTGCGACGTGGTTCAGGACATTGCAACCTCTTTTCTCCGGAATTTTGAGGGTCCTCCTCAAAATTCTACCCCAGTTTGCTGATAGGGCGCTTCTGACGGCTGTTCTAAATGACTAAAAACATCTTTGGAATTTTGAGGGTTCTCCTCAAAATTCTGCCCCAGTTTGCTGGGCTGGCGCTTCTGGCGATGCGTGAACTAAAATTAACTTCGGAATTTTGAGGGCTCTCCTCAAAATTCTACCTCGGCTCCAATAGCGGAGGAAAAATGGATTTTTTATTAAATTATGACCGAACCCATAGGGCTGCCTACGTACCCCCTCTTAAATGGGAATCAGGTAAGGCATAGTTCAAATTACATCATTAAGGGAATCATAAGTGTTTACACATAATATCGTTTCACTGCATCTGAATTGATTGCCTTCGGCCATAGTTCTCCATCCATCTCCGCAAGAATAAGGGCTCCTCTAGTTAGAACCCGGTGAACCATGTACAGACCCTGCCAATTAGGAGAGAACTTCCCCTTGGCCTCATCTTGATGTGGGAAGATTTTCTTCAACACCAGTTGCCCCGGTGTAAAGTTCCTTGGCTTAACCCTTTTGTTGAAGGCTTTGGACATTCTGTTCTGATACAACTGACCGTGGCAAACCACATTCATCCTTTTCCCATCTATAAGGGCTAACTGCTCGTAGCGATATTTTACCCATTCTGTGTCATCCAATTCTACTTCTTGTATGATCCTTAAGGAGGGGATTTCTACCTTGGCGGGGATGACCACCTCTGTACCATAAACCAACATATAGGGAGTTGCCCCGGTTGATGTGCGTACTGTGGTACGATATCCCAACAAGGCGAATGATAACTTCTCGTGCCATTGTTTGTGCCTTTCGATCATCTTTCTTAGTATCTTCTTGATGTTCTTGTTGGCCATTTCTACAACTCCATTCATCTGAGGTCTATAAGTTGTAGAGTTCTTGTGTTTAATCTTGAATGTTTCACACATTGCTTTCATCAAATCGCTGTTGAGATTGGAACCATTATCGGTGATGATTGATTTAGGGATTCCGAATCGACAAACAATACGATCGCGGACAAAGTCTGCCACAACTCTCTTGGTAACTCCTTTGTATGATGCTGCTTCAACCCATTTGGTAAAGTAGTCAATTGCCACTAAGATGAACCTGTGCCCGTTTGATGCGGCAGGCTCGTTAGGTCCAATAACATCCATTCCCCAAGCGGCGAATGGCCATGGTGAGCTTGTCGTAGTAAGCTCGTTTGGAGGCGCATTTATCATATCTGCATGTATCTGAAAGTGATGGCATTTGCGAACATACTGGATACAGTCTGTTTCCATAGTCATCCAAAAATACCTTGCTCGGAGTATCTTCTTTGCCAAAACAAAACCATTCATGTGCGATCCGCAGGTCCCTGCGTGCACCTCATCCAATAGTTTGGTTGCTTCTTTTGCATCGACACACCTTAACAAACCCAAATCGGGAGTCCTCCTGTACAGGATTCCTCCACTGTGAAAGAAGTTGTTGGATAACCTCCGAAACGTGCGCTTCTGAGTAGCATTGGCAAGTCCCGGATATTCCCCTGTTGTCAAGTACTCCTTGATGTCATGGAACCATGGTTTCCTATCTGCTTCTTCCTCAATGTGGGCACAATAAGCTGGCTGATCATGATTCTTTACTGGGATGTGGTCAATGAAATTTGTATCTGGATGCTGGATCATGGACGATAAAGTAGCTAATGCATCAGCAAACTCGTTCTGGATTCTGGGGACGTGCTGAAATTCTGTCTTTGTAAACCTTTTCCTTCACTCTTGTATGTGATGCAAGTAGGGGAGTATTTTAGAGTTCTTGGTTGCCCACTCTCCTCGAACCTGATGTATGAGCATGTCCGAATCCCCGATCACTAGCAACTCCTGAACATTCATGTCAATGGCCATTTTGAGCCCCAAGACACAGGCTTCGTACTCGGCCATATTGTTGGTGCAAGGGAACCTGAGCTTGGCGGATACCGGGTAATGCTGACCGGTTTCTGACACTAGGACTGCTCCTATGCCAACTCCTTTGAAATTTGCTGCTCCATCGAAAAATAACCTCCAACCATCATAGGATTCTGCAATATCTTCTCCTATGAAAGATACCTCTTCATCGGGAAAATACATTTTTAGGGGCTCGTCTTCTCCGTCTACGGGATTCTCGGCGAGATGGTCCGCCAAGGCTTGCCCTTTGATTGCTTTCTGGGTCACATAAACAATGTCGAATTCACTTAGCAGGATCTGCCATTTGGCGAGCTTGCCAGTGGGAATGGGTTTCTGAAAGATATACTTCAGAGGGTCTATTCTGGATATGAGATAAGTAGTGTAAGCACAGAGGTAATGCCTCAACTTCTGCGCGACCCAAGTCAGAGAACAACAAATGCGTTCTAAAAGAGAATATCGGGCCTCGTACGGTGTGAACATCTTACTGAGATAGTAAATGGCTTGATCCTTTCTCCCTGTTTCATCATGTTGTCCTAAAACACAATCGAATGCTCTATCTGATACCGCAAGGTAAATCAATAGGGGTCTTCCTGGATCAGGTGGAACCAAGACCGGTGGCGTTGATAGGTATTCCTTGATTCTGTCAAAAGCTTTCTGACAATCATCAGTCCATTTGGTAGCATCGTCCTTCTTCAACATTTTGAAGATTGGTTACAAATGACCGTGGATTGAGCTATGAACCAGCTGATATAGTTGAGTCTTCCCAGGAAACTCATCATGTCCTTCTTGTTCTTTGCGGTGGAAATTCTTGGATAGATTTGACCTTCGATGGATCCAATTATATTCCTCGACGGCTCACGATGAAACCCAATAATTTTCCAGCAGGAACCCTGAATGCACACTTGGCAGGATTCAGTTTCAGATTGTACCTCCTCAGTCTGTTGAAGAACTTTCTTATATCTACCATGTGATCCCTGGCTATCTTGGATTTGATGATGACGTCATCTACATATACCTCGATCTCCTTGTGTATCATGTCATGAAAGATGGTAGTCATGGCTCTCATGTAGGTGGCCCCAACATTCTTCAATCCAAACGGCATCATTTTGTAGCAATACATCCCCCACGACGTGATGAACGTCGTTTTCTCTGCATTTTCTTCATCCATCCATATCTGATGGTATCCAGCAAAACAATCGACGAATGACTGCAGCTCATGCTTGGCACAGTTGTCGACCAAGATGTGTATATTCGGCAAGGGGAAGTCATCCTTGGGACTGGCCCAATTGAGATCCCGGTAGTCGACGCAGATTCTAAACTTCCCATCTTTCTTTGGTAATGGCACGATGTTGGCTAACCATGTCGGATACTCTATCACTCTGAGAACCTTGGCTTTGACTTAATTGGTAACCTCTTCTTTGATTTTCAAACTCATGTCGGGTTTGAATTTGCTGAGCTTCTGCTTTACCGGTGGGCATGTCGGGTCTGTTGGCAATTTGTGAGCTACAATGGATGTGCTGAGACCGGTCATATCATCATATGACCAGGCAAATATGTCTTCATATTCCTTTAGGAACTCCTTGTACTCTTTCTTTTCTGATGGTGGCAGGTGAACGCTGATGCGCATTTCTTTGACATTCTCTGCATCTCCCAGATTAACGACCTCAGTTTCATCCAAGTTAGACTTAGGCATATTTTCAAAATTCTCAACTCCTCTAACGACCTCTTCCGGTATATCATCCTCTTCTGAGTCCGTATCCGTTTGTTGCGTTGTCTCGTTGCAAGTCACAATCATTGGTTCATCGTCAAGGCAAGTAATAGTAATGCTGTGTAAAATAAAGTGAATGATAGGAAAATAATAAGAGCGAGACATATAATAAACTGAAATGCTTCGATTAGATTCATAATTGTTTTGAATGTCAGAGCTCTTTTCAAAATTAAAGACAATGCGGAAATAAAATCAGCTAGTAAAAAGTAAGAATGTGATGCATGGTGCTTTTGTTTAGCCTTGCTACCCTGAAGCTTTCTGGGCCCTGGTCGTCCTGACCGACCAATTGGTGAGGCGTTCCCCTCGGTTCACAGCTTGTATAGAAGGGTCTTCCTCTCCTTCCTCCTCGAAAATAATACTGCAATCCATATCATTATCCTCTAGGAACAGATTCTTCACAGCTGCCAATGCTTCATCTTCCTACGACCCATATATAGTATCTGCCGGCTGGAAAGTTTTCTCCAGGTGAGGTTTCGGGTGCTCTAGTGGGTAGTAGGGACCGCGCCATGGTGGCGACCAGTGATTGAACTCCTCCCAAGTGTACTCATACCCCAAACCAAATGTAGTACCATGTTACTTCAGTTTGATGGGTTTGGGTATTCCTTGGAGGTTTTTGCCGAGTCCCTTTCCAGGTTCGTACCCACACCAATTCAGGATACTTTCGATCTTGTTATCCCACCATTTATCCTTGTCTACAGCTTTGACTCGCTCTATGTAGTGGTATGTTTCTCCGCCTATTCTTCTCCTGCCTCCGATCATCGGGATGGTTTGGCGACTGTATATAGGGTTGCTACCGTCGCCATGAATGATCACTTCCTGATGATTTCATTCAAATTTTACAGCTTGGTGGAAGGTTGATGCCACAGCCCCAGCGGCGTGGATCCAGGGTCGTCCTAGCAATAAATTGTAGGATGTTGGGACATCTATAACTTGAAAGTCCACATCGAACCAGGTAGGTCCCATCTGCAAGCATAGGCTAATTTCCCTAATGGTGGATCTTTGGGACCCATCAAAAGCTTTAACATTGATTGCTCTGTCTTTGATCTCGTGCAAACCTTTCCCCAATGTCCTGAGAGTTATTAGTGGACAAATGTTAAGGCTGGATACTCCGTCAACCAAGATTATGCTGATGAAATAATCTTCGTATTGCATGGTGATATGAAACGCCTTGTTGTGACTCAGTCCTTCTGGTGGTAACTCATCTTCGTGGAAGGTGATCTTGTGGCTTTCCAGTACTTGTCCTACCATATTCACCATCTCGCCTCCCGTTATGTTGCTGGGAACATAAGCTTCACTCAATATTTTCATCAAGGCATTTTTGTATGCCTCAGAGCTTTGCAAAAGAGTCAGGATGGAAATCTGCGCTGGTGTTTTATTCAGTTGTTCAACGACTGAGTATTCTTTGGCCTGTATCTTTCTCCAAAGGTCATCGGGTCCAGTTTCGACAGACCGTCCAGAGGCTTGCTTGCTGGACTCAGCTAAATGTTCCGGAGTGTATATCCTGCTGGTTCTGGTCATGCCCTGTACGGCGATCGCTTCTCCAGTATGCGTTTTCCCTTTTTTCCTAGCTTCCGCTATGTAATCCCAAGGTATGGTGTTTGAATTGAATGGCGTCACTTATGTCATGGAAACTGGAATAGGCATCCTCGGGGGTAACACAACAACTTCAAACGGTGCAGGTGCTTTTGGGGTCCCAACTCAACCTCAATTGGCCTCGACGCCTTTGGAGGAGGCGCCTCGAACTCGAGAGGTACAGACACATTTATCTCATCGCCTTCAGAAGGCTGGATCTGAACAACAATGGGATTGAGGGTGACCGTCAGATTCTTAGGCTCATCTCCTTCAGCAATCAACCCGATTGACCCTTTGGGGTCACAATCATCCTCAATCTCGATCATATGAATGTCTCCACCCTTGTGGTCATGCATAGGGTTTTTGCGAACATTTGGAATGGGCTCCTTTGCTATAATGACCTTATTGTCAATCAAGGTCTGAATCTTGTCTTTCAACGAGCGACACTCGTTGATGGTATGGCCTTTCATCCCGGAATGGTATGCGCAGGTTTTGTTCGGGTTGACCCATTGGGAGGGATTTTCTGGAGTTATGGCTGGGATATGGGCAACATAACTGGCTGCTTTAAGTCTTTCATATAGTTGTTCAATTGGTTCAGCAATGGCGGTATATTGTCTGGGAGGTCTACGGTAAAAATTTGGTTTGGGTCGAGGAAAGCTTTGGCGAGTAGGTGGTGATGGGTAATGAGAAGGTTGGGAGTTATATGCTTGGTACACAGGTGCGGGATGGGAATATCTTGGTGAAGTGGGTTGATATGTGAGTGGTGGAGGTAATTGGTAGGCGGGTGGTGGAATTTGGTATGTGGGCGAGGGTGCTTGGTAACCTGGGGAGGGTTGATATGTGAGTGGAGTTGAGGGATATGTTTGGTATTTGGTTCTTTGCGTAGCCATTATGGAATTCACGTCCCTTTTCTTTGCCATGCCACCAGATTGTAAGGCTTTATTGGTGGCCTGTAATGCTTCGAGATTAGTGACCATACCATTCTTGATACGTTCTTCGATCATCTCCCCCAACTTAATGATGTCGGAGAATTTCTGACCCTCTATCAGCATCAGCCTTTCATAGTATTGCGGATCCTAAGCCCGTACAAAAAACCTGTTCATCTGCTCTTCCTCTAAGGCTGGTCTGACCTTAGCATCTTCTGACCTCCAATGAGTAGCATACTCGCGAAAGGTTTATGTGGGTTTCTTTTTTAGATTCTGAATGTAGAACACATCTGGTGCGTTCTCTGTGTTGAACCTGAATCAGTCCATAAAATCGGATGCCATGCTCACCCAACTTGTCCACTTCTTTGAATCCTGGCTGATGTACCAAGATAGGGCATCGCCCTTCAGGCTCCTCATGAACAGCTTCAAGCGGATCTTCTCGTCCCTTCCAACTCCTACTAGCTTATCACAATACATTCTTAGATGGACCCTGGGATCACCTGTACCGTCGAACATCTCGAACTTGGGAGGTTTGTACCCCTCTAGGAGTTCAACATCTGGCTGAACACAAAGATCCTCGTAGTTCAACACCTCAATGCCTTTTCTACCTTCGACACCCTGGACCCGGCTAGCTAGCTTCTTGATTTCAGCGGCCAAATTCCTGATAAGGGAGTCTTTATCGTCTGAGTCAGATGCACCTGAGATTGGCTGGGTGTAGTGGGGTATAGTGTCTACAAAGACAGGAGTATTGTGGAGGTGGTTGTTTGTGGTGTTTTGCGGTTCAGGAATGAATATTGGAGTGTTATTTCATATGTTGTAGGCTTGTGTGTGAGCGGGTTGTACTGGTGGTTGTGGGGTGTTCTGTGGAGGTGCGGGGTTCTGGGCGTTAACATCAGGAGCGATAAGAGTTATTTATAGGCTTGCCAAGTTCCGGACTTGGTCCAATTCCTCCCAGAATTTCAGCAATGTCTGCTCAAGATGAGCAGCTGTTCCCTTGGTAATTGGAGTATTCTGAGAAGTCTCCTCAATTTCCTTTCTAGTATTTGCATCTCCCATTTTGCTTTTGTTCCTGTTTCTGATAGTACTTGGAGGAGGAGGAGGAGGTGGAGGGCCCTTAGATCTCGTACTGTATGATGATGGTGCCAGAATGCACGAACTAACCTTTGGGGAGGGGAATAAAAATAAAGAAAAACAAAAAGGTAACAAGTTAGTGCAGGTTGTGAGAAGAAAATGTTGCAATATTTAAACACATTGTGCAAGAATATAAATCGTGTCCTAATTTGGGTGCCTCGTTGTGCCCGAGGTAGGCATAGCGACAAATTAAATTTGGAGAACTTATAATGCTAAATGCCTCATTTTATTGATAAAAACAAGACGAGTCTTAAAACAACTAAATAATAAAAATATCACCAATGGCTAGTGGCATTATTACATTATGAAAGCAGAAAATAAAAGTCCTACTACTTGGTCCTAGAAGGACCTTCCCCAGATTCGGTATTCTTGCCTCCCTCGTACAGCTGCACCAGCTCGCACAATCCTAACAATAAGTAGGCTCGGGCCAAATGCCCGCCCGTATTTCCCTCGACATTCTGGCAGTCTTCGATCCTCTTCAAGAACTTTCCTTCTAATTCTACTAGACCCCGCTCCAGATACCCTAACCACTTGTTGGCGTTGACAACCACATCCTTCAATTCGTCGATCAGCTTCTGGTGGGCTTCTTGTATTTCCTGGTGCTCATTTTCACACTCTCGAATTCTCTTGCGCAGTTGATTGTACTTAACCCGTGCGTCAGCTTTCTCGTCGATGATTCTGTGTCCGTGAATGAACCTGGGCTGACCCATACCGTTGTGATTATCTTCCAACCATCCCGAATAATGCGGTACACACACGGCATGATACCTGTCTGGCTCAATAGATTCTCTCCCTAAGACGATCTTGCAATGCCACAGGTGCTGAGCTTGGCATTTGTGAGGGCTATCATCATCCTGGAAATCATCCTTAAAGTGACTCATCTTGTCGACCCTTGGTATGATTTGTTTTTTCCCAGCCTGCCTCATGGCCCAGAGGGGAACGTAGGGATAAGTTCCCTTTAGACCAATGAGTATGAGAAATGGCGCATCTCGGGATCGAACAATGAACTCTTCCGTAAGGAAGCACTCAACCATCCACTGTACCTAGTCCTCCTTCAGATTATCAAATAGCTCTACCCATCCTCCGGCGTCTTCTGGCTGAGTGAACATGTTAGGCATATAGTTCATACGCCTTGGCTGGTGGAAGGCGATGTGATCATCCCACTCTTTGCGCAGGATGTCCTGCCGGTATTATCCCTTCTGGAGGTGCTCCATGAGCCAGAGTTGAAGTAGTAAATTGCATCCCTCAAAATGACTGGCCCTTAGCTGACAGCTGTCTAGGGCTCGGTATATCTCTGCGATAATCATGGGCACTATGCTGAAAGGCTGCCTGCCAATCCCTTCCATCAGAGTCTTAGTTACCATGGCTAGTCTGGTGTGAATCCTAGCCTTCTTCATAGGAAAGATCATCATACCTAGGAAATAGAACATGAACACAAAGACCCTTCTATGTATATGCCCTAAAGAGGTGAGGGCAAATTCGTCCGAATAAGTGCGGTATGACTTGCTATGGCCATACCTTTCATAGAGAAAATAAAACGGTATGTAGGAATCTTTCAGACAAGTCAGATCCAGATTCTTCTTGAGTCCCATCATTTTGAGGAAACCCCTACCCTTGCGATTCTATGGCATAAGTAGACCTGGAGTCTCCCAAGGAATACCAGCTAGACCCCCTATTTCTTCCAGTAAAGGGGTCATTTCAAGGTCCCCGAAACGAAAAACCGACCTATCACCGTCTCAAAATAGAGTATCAGTCTCGATAATTTTGTTGTCAGGCTGGACTTCCAGGAGTGAAGGAAGATTTCCTAAGTACTTGCAGACAAGGGTCTGATCGCTGTCATGAAGGTTCTCCCACCAGTTTAGCAACCTTGGGTGAATGTTGGTTACCATACCGAATTTGGGGACTTCGTGCCTCATTTTCTGCAAAACAAAGCGTTAGGCCCTTAACCCCACCAGACTCGACTATTTAAATCAATAATTAGCAAGAACAAGAATTTAGTTCTCCAAATAAATGCACATAACATGGAGGTGTCCATTTGGGTTTCGAGGAAACCCGATGGACTTTGGACATAGGCTCTCTTAATGAGTCATTATGCGGACGACATAACTGACTCGGCTAGGTTTGATCATGATGCATGAACAGTTTAACGGAATAAGGTTTCTACTTTTGAAGTGCTAGACAAGGTACCCTTGAGCAGACAACTCAAGAGGGAAAGGCGCGGAACCATCGACTACACCATTGATCGACTGTTTTTACCGCAAATATGGCTTTGCCGAATTTAAAGGGTGATAATATTGGAAGAGCGCAACCACTCATTATAAGCATTGCTATGGTGTTTGTTTGGCACGAGTGGAATATGATGTTGAAGATGCAGTATACAAGAATGAAACAAATTGACATGTATTTTCACGTTCATAAGATAAATGATTACAATAATTGTAGTAATTACAACAACATTGAAATAAAGTAGTAAAGAAAAGCAGCTAAAGGAAAGAAAAGACATGAAGAGCCAAGAGAGTTTCGTAGTGAAAGAATAAGAGACAGTAAATAAAGCAATTAATGAGATAATAAAGTCACAAGCAACATGCAATGGTAAAAGCCTAAAGAAAATCCCCAGCAGAGTCGCCATGCTGTCGACGTCCCCTTTTCCTCTAACCGTGGGGTTGGAAATTGGGTATACGACATTGGGAGGAAACTCTATTCCCTTTCCAGAATTGGGTTTGGAAGTTGAAAAGTCGCCACCTAATGATTATAGTGCATTAGGACACTTTAAGAAGGGGTTGAGATGAAGAGACCAGAGATTAGGGTAAGGGCTAGAAATTATCCCGAGGGGAAGGTGTTAGGCACCCCTCAAGATCCACTAGTGTGGTTCCCGGCCATGTTGCAATTGTGACTTTACAAGTAAACAATCAAGGCTCAAATAAGGATTCACACATAAGATTGCGACCAAGATGAAAATTTTCAAAGATAAGTAGAGAGGGCAGAAATTCATGAAAAAGAGATTTGAACAGCTTTACAAGAAGCGATGAAAGCAAGTAAAGGGAGAGGAGTCCTAAGTTTATAATTAATATGGATCACTTCAATGCAATACCCAGCGATCACTCATCAGAAGAGGGGTCACACATGATATTAGAACATCGGTCATCATATCCATATCTACCCTTCCCACCCTATTAAGGTATTTAAATGCGATCAGTCTCGTTTACTTATTGCATGCTAGTACCCGTCCCAACCTATCAGTCCCGGGGTATCAGGACTTCTAATCCTAAAGGGGAAGGAAAGGGATATAGGCATATATGGGGTTCAAAGGTTAAAATTCTAATTGCGACATACAAAACAAGTAACAAATATAAGGATGAACAAAACAAATAGGCAAGGCTCAAGTAAACCCCTTAATCAAACAAACACTTAGTTTAACATGTCTTAGCATATACTGATTTGGTCTTAAGTTAAAAATTAAGCGGCGAGCGGACTAATTCAACACATACATTTAGACAGAAAGTCTACATTAGGAAACTCAGATCTGATTGTCAGAGATTAAGGTATTTCAAGCTTAAAAGGTACTGGTTTAAGGAAAACCAAGGCTAATGCAGAGGAGTTTTGAAAAAAAAGTATGGACTGCAGTAAAAATAAAACACAGAAATGGTTGTGAAAGAGTTTCAGAGATAGAAATATCTAAGGAAAGGGTAAGTTGCAACTGTTTTAAAAGACAATTTCAGGGTCTGAGTAAAACGTTTAGACAGAATGTTTAGAAAGAAAACGTTTCAGAAAAAGATGCCGATTTGAGGGATTTAAAAGCATACTGAGTCAAGAGAGTTTTTGTCAAAGAATTAAGACTTCTGAAATGGTTGCTGTATTAAGCGTTAAGGACCAGTTAATAGATTATTATTACTTTAAGCGAATCAGACGAGTTTGATGCTGATCCTATAGGCATGATATCTATTTTGATTTTGTAAAACCTGTTATTAAACTTGTAAAAAATGATTGGGTTAATTAACCCTACAGTTTGCCTAATGCATATGCATTCCTTATAAGCATGATCTCTATATGCATTGATTACATGAACGTTAAGTCCTATAGGCATGATTTCTATGTGATTTGTAACACAATGAAGCGTTAACCCTATAGGCATGGTCTCTAGGTGATGTGGAACCAGAAATATTGAACAGCCCTATAGGCAGGATTTCTAAAAAATTACAATCCTAAAGCATGGTTTCTACCCCTACTGATGCAAGAATGTAAAACCCCTCCCACACCCTTTTACTATATTCCCCAAATCCTTTATACAAATTATTACAGACCAAAAGAAAGAAAATAAATACATTAAAAACTAACAGCTAGATCCGAGCAGCCTAATTCAATCTTAATGTCCAACAACATGTGATTAACCAATTCCGAATTTCCAAAGCCTTCTCTTTATCCAAAGTGTTTCAAAGTTCCAAAGAATCTCAAGGATTCCCGGCATTGCTTACAATCAGGATACCATTTATAATTAGAATAGTGCAGTGTAGAATAGCCAGCCCTCAGGCATCCAAGTTCAGTGGGAGCTCAAGGTCCCAAAGCATGGCTTACCAGAGAGGGGCAGAACTTAGAACTAGGAATGAGTGCAAAGTGAAAGAGGGATTGGGGAACCATAGCAAAGGGTGGTCATGCCCAGCCATGGGTATAGACTGGCACACCCCTGACCAATTGCTTGGTCTAAACAAATTAAGATCAGACTTGAGTAGTCAGACTTGAGTTTGGATGGTGATTAGAACACCACCAGACTTGAGTCAAGGCTCAGCACATAAAGGGGGAAGAAGGGAGTGGGAATTGATTTGAGTAAGGGTTCAAGAACCTAGTTCAAAGTCATGGGCAACAATAACAGGGTGCTGCCATGACTCAGAATTGTACTCTCACACAAAGGGGGTCAGAGGGAAGGGACTCACATATAAAAGCATTTACAGAAACACAAGGAAGGAAAGAAAGCATAATAGACTAAGGGTGCGGAAACATAAGGAAGGAGAGCATAACAGACTAGGATGTAGATGCATAGTGCAAGAAAGCATAACAGGCTAGGAGTAAAATAAACACATAGTAGAGAGGGTATTATTTAACTAGAGTGACATACCAGTTGCAAGTTTTAGAACAGTAGAATAACAAAAGTAAATAAAACAGCCAGAAGTCAGCAAGATCAAAATCAAAATTCCTCCGCAAGTACTTGAGAGTTCAAAAGAAACTCAAAAATGTTTCAGACAGTAAAAGAGAAGAGGAGCAGAGTGCTCAGTACTAGAGGTAGAGTAGTAGTAGAGAGAGTTTTTGAAATTGGATAGTGTTCAATTGTGAAAAAAAAGTGCTCGAAGTGTTATTGAATTCTGAAGTGTTTTGTGTGTTTGAATTCTGAAGTGTTTTGTGTGTCTGAATTCTGAAGTGTTTTGTGTATTTATGTTAAGATAGGAGCAGGTATTTATACTTTGAAATCAGGGTAAGCAATGCAAGAAAATAATCATGTATCAATTAAAATCAATCAATAGCAGAGATTCCTTTATTTAAGGAGTCCAAATTTGAATGGTAAAAGGCAGAAATTATTTAAGGAAAGGGGATCAAGTAACACATTGTGCATATCATACAAATAAGGGGTAAATACATAGGGGAGAATTTGAAATACACGGTTAAATAAATAAGGCAAGGAGTAAATCAATTAGTACATAGTAAATCAGGGAATTAGAGATTCAAAATCACTAATGAACCGAGTCAGAAAATAGGGGAATCGAAAGGTTAGAGAGGGTCTTCAAATTAAACAAGTAAAGAATCAATCAGGCTTACACAAGGAAGTCTGAAATCAGTCCCAAAATCAGAGGTTATTCTGAGTGGGAAATTCTACCTATAAAGAGTGCATAAGCTTTAAACATGCGAGGCTAGATTTAAAACAAAGAAAAGTGTCATGCAATCAAAAATCAGTGAGTAGTGGACTATAGGGAAGAGGGAATATCAGATAACATGCAGAAGGTCAGGCAAATATGAAACAACTTCAGGAACTCAGAAATTATGGCTTTGAAACCAAACAAGTTCAGAGATGGGAAGCAAACAAGTCACGTAACAAGTGGCCTCAAGAACTCGAATGAAACCCCCAAATTCTAGGGTTTTTACCATTAATCGAGTGTAGAGACGAAAGCAAGTAAATCAGGCAGGAATAACAACAAAATAAGTTAAGAAAACCCAAAGGAACTTAAGACCTTAAACATTTCATGAAAACATAATAAAAAAACAAGATACAGTAAAAGAAATCATAAGGAAACAGTAGAAGAAAGTAGAGTAGAAGAAAAATACACAAGAATCACAGTAGAACAAATACAGTAAAAACACATGAGAGTCACATTAGAGCAAGTAAAGCTAAAGAAACCCTAAGTCGAAGAAGATGAACTGTTTTGAAAGCAAAGTTTTGAAAGAAACTTCGAGAAATCGTTTGAAAACCTTAAAATAAACATAGATCTAGAGAAATTAGGAGAACATCGAAAGGCTAGGATTTCAGAAGAACCCTAGAGGAGAGAAAGGCCTGGAAAAGGTCTGATCTGAGTCGGATGAGTCAGAGATAGGCTCATAGGACCAGGACAGGCCGGAGCAAAGCTGGAGATGGCCGTGAAACTTGAATCGGCGGAGATCTGAGCGAAAACCTTCAAGGTAAGACCTCGATTCTTCAAGCAACAAGTGTACAAGAGCACATGGAGGTGAGTACAGGTCACCCAGGGCTTGGGATGCCATGGGTTCCGATGAAACAGTGTAGAAACCGGTGGGGAAGATTAGGGTTTCGGAGAAGGCTAGAGAGAGTTTGAGAGGACGAGGGATTAGAGGCGGCGTATCTGATAGAAGTGATTTAGGGTTAGGGTGTGAGTGGGAATTTAAAAGGAAAGAACTGATCGTGGCTGTTGATCAGAATGATCAACGGCCTGGATTAAAAGGGGAGGCCGGGCGAGTTAGGTTAGTTGGGTCAGGGCGGGCTAAATTGAAATTGGGTCGTTTGATTTGGGGATTGAAATTGGGTCGAATTGGGGTGCAATTTGGGCTGTAATTGAAATGCAACTGGGGCTAGGTTTTAAATAGCCACTTTTCTCCTTTCTATTATATAAAAATAGTAATAACGATTTTAAAAGCAAATTAAAAATACTAGTTAAGCAAATATTATATAAATATTAATTTAAAAATATTGGAGCAAATTTTATATGCAATTATATAGGCTATATATAGGCAATTATATGCAATTTAGCTTTAAAAATGCCAAATAAATTGGTAAAAATATGCAAAAATCACCTTAATTATATTTTGGTGTAAATATGAGAATGAAATAAGTTATTCATCAAAAATGATAATATTGAGAATAATTTTGGATTTTTGTGGTATTAAATAGGCAGTAAATTGGTTTAAAAATCACAAAAATACCAAAACTCTTGGGTGTGCTTATATATGAACATATATGCTATTTTGAAAATATTTTGGGTGTAAAATACATAGGGAAAAATTGGGTATCAACACCATCGCCAGGTGGATGCAAAGTTTGACCTCGCTCGTATATGCAAGTCAAAACTAACTTCGCCTAATTTGGCAAGTCTGAATTCGACCTCAAATATACAAGTCAAAACTAACTTCGCCCAAGTTGGCAAGTCTGAATTCGACCTTGCTCGAATATACAAGTCAAAAGTAACTTTTCCCAAGTTGGCAAGTCTGAATTCGACCTCGCTCGAATATACAAGTCAAAACTAACTTCGCCCAATTTGGCAAGTCTAAATTCGACCTCATTCGAATTCCCAATTAAAAATCAGGGACTCATTACGAGGAAATCCAAAGATCTTTTTCCAAAAAAAGGAGAAAGTCAAAAGATACGTAACCAAAGGCAAAGCGACTATTTTATTTAGAAGATGTACATGCGCAACAGCTACGCCTTACAAAAGGCCAAAAGCAGTCCCCCAAGAAAAAGATGAAAGCAAACAACAAAAGAACAAAAAAACTAAGTACACACATTGCAAAAAATTTTCAATCCGTATCATCTCCACCGTCGTTCTCCCCAGCATTGTCGTCATCATAGGGAATCTCATCTCCAATCTCAGCATCGTCGTCATCAGAGGGAAGCCCATCTTCAATCTCAGCACCCTCACACACCTCCGGCCGTAGGCAAGACGAGCCTTGCGTGCCTTCGCTTGAACATCTTTAAAAGCGGCCTCAGGAATGCTTCTCGCCTTCCACAAACCCTTGTATATATCTCGTTGGGCCTCAGCATGGACCCACAACTCATACAAATGGTAAGGGACAGTAGCAGAGGCAAATTCTTGAAGGGAATCCTAAGACAATAGCTGCACCTTCTCGGCCTCAAGAGCTGCAACTCAGTCTCCCAGGCTCGAAGCATCCCGATCAAGTTCACCAATCCTCTCTTCGAGCCGCGCCTCCCTTAGTGTGGTTGTCGCCCTCTCAGATTACTGCTTAGACCTGAGGACACGGATAGTGTCTTTTAGCACCACCACCCTCGCCAAAGACACTCGAGCCCCCTCGGCTTTCTCCAACTCGGTCACCTTCTTCTCCAACTCGGTCACCTTCTTCTCTAGCTCGGTCACCTTCTCCGTCCATTCTGCACTTAAATTGGTGACTCTAGCATTATTTTGCTTAAGCTCAGCTCGTAAAGACAGCACCTTCGCCTGAAGATCCTTGCACTCCGCTGCAACCCTTTTGCCCACCTCGAGCTCCTCATCTTTGGCATTAAATAGCTCCTCGAGCTCGCTGCACCTGCGGATAGACTGCATCAGTTCCTCATCTCTTTTCTCCAACTCCTTCCTGACGGATTGATTATTACCACCTGCCTTGAGTTTCGCATATATCTCACGACACTTGTTGTGGTACCGATGATACTTCGCAGCCATTTTCAGAAAGACTTCTACCATAGTCTCAACCCTACGAGCACTCTCGATCTCTAGCATGTAAGTCTAAAAAAAGAAGAGAGAGAGAGAAGGTAGCAGTTAGCGAAAGTAAAATAGCACAAAAACAAAGAAAATGGCAAAAGGAAACTCCCCCTTAAGGCCATCCCGGCCACACCATGTGACAAAGCGGAATCATTGATCCCCCGAAGAGACTCACTATCTGCAATGTAACACAGAAGGTCAAATTGAGGCACCAACTCCACCATGTCATCCAACAAGTTAAAATCCGAAGGAATCTCGAGCACACAAGAAGGACCTTCCACCCTTACATCGACCCTGGTAAATCTTTCCTCGAACATCCTCATGTCCTTAGGATCCATGTCGGAATTTGATTCGTAATCATCTACCACAACGCCCTTTAACCTCTCATTAGTTGAAGAGGTAGCACGGCCCTACCGAGATGACGATGGACCGCTCAGAACAATCGTGGCAGCCCTCGAACTCAATCCCCCTGCCACGATAGTCTTTTTCACTACCGAAATAGGTGTTTCCTCCATACCCAGGTTGGTGTCACCACTAGCTTCAGATACCGTCAAAGTAGGGTTGCCTATCGAGGACGTCTCAACTAAATACGCTCCCTATGACAACCTCCACCTCTTTGACGGTGCCTCTTCGCCACTGTTGCGAGAAGATTCGTCCATTTAACAGACTGTGAGAACCGTAGTGTCTGATCGAAGAGCAACCTCTAAGCGAATAGGCCCAGTCATGGACTGGTCTTCCGAGCAACCAAACTTTGGGTGCTCTCACCCATAGTTACCCTTGGAACGGGCCGGGAAGAGGAAGACGGCTGGTGAAATGCAAGCGCAGGAGCCCTCATCCTTCTCACTCCTCTCCGACCTGTCAATGGGGAAATTCGATCAAACAAAGATAAGGTAAAAGAAACTACGGAGCAAAGAAAAAAGCAACAGACCACGACGAGCTGACTCACCAATAAGAGGCTTGCGCCCAAAATTCTAATAGAAAGGTGCCCATTCACGAATCCCTATCATGTGGGGGAGAATCGTGCTCACCCACTTGCGAATA
This sequence comes from Nicotiana tabacum, assembly GCF_000715075.1. NCBI lineage: Eukaryota > Viridiplantae > Streptophyta > Magnoliopsida > Solanales > Solanaceae > Nicotiana > Nicotiana tabacum. Next base: position 71,122,360 of record NC_134099.1, on the reverse strand, counting down.
TCAACAACTAGCGGAGGAGGTACTATCTCGGCTACAAAAACAAAAACAAACCCTCAACAAGGTCATTAAATGGAGACGACTGACGACCATCTTAAGAAAAAATGCATAAAGTAAAACAGAAAGGAAGACCTACAGGCGAAATTCCACATCTCATAATACCCCACCAGGTTCGACACAGCGGGCTCTGTTCGGACGTAGAAGAATCTCTCCCAAAAGTGGTGATTTGCCTTGTCATCCATCTTCGCTACCAAACTCTTAGCTCCTCGGTGACGCATGTGAATCATCATACCCCTAAGAAAATGGGGGGCGAAGAGGTAAAGCATGTGCTGTGAAGAAATCCCTCGGCTAGCCAGCTCCACGTACATGATGAGCATAAGGAAAAGGTTGTACACGTATGGAGAGAGTTGAGCCGGACACACCTCATAGAAGCGGTAGAAGTCCACCACCAAGGAAGGAAAAGGAAGCGTGTATCCGATGACAAAGGAATACGCATAAAATGCGCAATAGTATGGACGGTGTATATGCACTATGTCCTAATCCGTCGAAACCAATTCAATGTGATCAGGGATCCTCCATTTGGCTTTGAACACCGTGAGCACCGCAACATTCGTCGTGGAAAAAATGGGTTCCGGCTCATCCACAGAAGGGCTATTAAAGTCTGTTCTCGCCTTCCCTGGGCGGGGAACCACCTTATCTAACATCAGAAAATCCTCGTCTTCCGCCATTTCTACTCCCTCTTTAAGCAGGGGTACATCACTTTCCGGCACCGGAGCACTAACAACTATATCAGAGTTTGAAAAAGCACTAGACAACTTTTCTTTGATTAAAAGAAATGAGAATGATAAAGGAAAAAGGTAGGGGTCACAGCAAATCCTAATAGAAGCAGAAATATGAGAAACAGAAGGAGAAGAAGAAGAGTTGCAAAAATCTCTCTTGAGCGATTAAGAAGCGTAACATTCAAATGAGAGATTCTCCCCTATTTATAGGGATATAAATGCACTGAGCGAGAAAACCAAATGCCGCCAGTTAGAAAACGAAAAGGGAACGGGAAATGAGGCAACGCATAGAAAACATGCGCTATAATGACACATGATAAATATTAATGACATTCTGAACTGACGTGATGGTCTGACGCACTAACTTGCCATAAGGTACTCGTCCCTCGCATAAAGCGTTCATATTTCTCCCAATTTTTGTGTCACACCCTAAACTTGAAGAGGCATGGCCGACACCTGGTGTCGTGCTCGGTCCGAGTATGCCACTCTGTAACTGTGGACTCTGCAGGGGTAACCCTCAACTTAGGCCGATGAGGCCATATTCTGAATTGTCATAAAATACCCTCTCTCTTATCTGTGGGATAAACGTACCCAAAAACTTATATATATATATATATATATATATATAACTGTGACGGCTCACGAGGCCACCATGAACATTTACTGATATCCAAACTATATAGGACTTGTCTACAAGCCTCTAGAGATAACTAAACTATACCATGGTCTGGACAGGGCCTCGACCTAGCCATCAAACCTGTATATACAAAATAGACTCAAATGTCTAGACCTGGTAACCCCGAGGAAGTGGAGCTTACCAACCAAGATGATGTTTGAATCTGTCTACTAGGAAGGTCTATCCAACTATCTATCAGGACCTGCAGGCATGAAATGCAGCGTCCCCAGCAAAAGGGACGCCAGTATGAATAATGTACTGAGTATGTAAGGCAACAGAATAACTGAATGCTGAAAATGAACTAATAATATAATAAATGAATGTAACCGGGAGTCAAAGATAATCTAAAGATATGCTTACCTGCTGATACTGACTCAATTCTCTCCATATAGTATGTAAAATAGCTATCCGGCCCTATAAGGCTCGACATATGTAACTGCTCTGCCGTAGTAGGCTCGCTCATAGGTGCTCGGCCATACTAGGCTCTATATCTCGTCCATTCTGGGCTCACTCAAAGGCGCTCGGCCACAGTAGGCTCGATATATAACTTACCATCTGATCAGAGTTTTCCCAATAGGGGCCTACCCACCGATTATAGCTCGATGGTGGTGAAAATAATGTAGTACTGCCCAATAGGGGTCTGCCCACCGATTATAGCTCGATGGTGATAAAATACTGTAATACTGTATATGTATAGATTCTGCTCTCTTGGCTAAAATCAGACAAAACTAAACTGAATATGAAGTCCCATAAGGGAGAATATTGTAACTTCTGAGACGAGGATAGTGTATATAAATTCGAGAGTTTGAACTTCTCTTTATGCCTCGTTGTCAAACACATGTAGTTATTGGATCATGCCAAATGAAAGAAAGGTTTAGCCTTAACATACCTTATCACAATCGTTCCAGTCACCAAGTTGAACTCGCCTCTTCGCACCTTAATTTACAACGCGATAATAATACTATCATTATCTCACGAAAGGTACAACTATTGCACAATGAACGACAAGCTTATTTTGTATTAAAACGGGCAGCATCTCCCCTATAATCCTTATTTCATCCAAATTCAAGATAACACCAACAACATAAGGACACAACAATAACAACATATATACATTATTTTTCAGCCTTATATACACCATCAAATACTACAAAATAGCCCAGCACACCCCAATCTTTTCATAAACGAAACGACTACCGTAATAGTGTCAAACGACCCAGAAATGTTACGATGAACGATCAGCCCACCACCCTACAGTTATATGGTGTTTCTCCACACCCTTCCTCCTCCAAAACTCCAAAAAGATAGTAGTGAAACACGTAGACCAACAACAACACAAAATAGTCCACAAAATAGTCCGCTACTAGTGAATAACTCGAACTCACAGCTTCCGATCACCTTCCCATGAGTTCTTACAAGTATAGAACGACTTACCATGAATTTACTGTAGGAAAAATGGATGAAAGAGAGCAGTAAACTCAGCTTATTTGTTGGATAACTCAGCTCCTATCTTAGTTCTTCAAACTTTATGTTTTACCTCCAATTAGAACTTGAAAGAGAAAGGAAATCAATTAGGGTTTGTGGGAAATTTTTAGAAGGATTTTTGCAGAGCTTATGTCTGGTTTATATGACCTATTTTCAGTCTAATATTTGAAGAAAATAGTCCTTTAAAAGGCCTCTTTGGACCACCCAAAATGGCCCATTTTTGGGCTCTCATTTAATCAAGTAGGTGACACACCTACTTGTCACCTAGCAGCCTGCACTGTCTCGCAAAAACACCCATATATCTCTACTCCAATATCGTATTGACAAACAACTTAATGCGTTAGAAAGTAGACGTATAGAGATTCAATTTGATAGGTGAAGCACCCGCATAACTCTAACTATATTGGGAGAAAATAGCAGTTACATTTGACCCAAAGTTTCAGTAAAACTTATGAACTTAACTTGTGATGACTTTCAATGACTTTTGTTCCACAACTCGCTTGACTTCAAAACATAACACACGACTATCATACGACTAGCATAATTCATTACATAACCTCCTCATCATGTTAAGCACCCTTGTCTTACCCCAAAAGTACATGTTATAATATTCCCAACTTGTCAACTATCGACGAAACATTATTTTCTTCAATTCCTTAGCTTCTGGACCCTCTGTGTACTTGTTGTTCATGATCCTTAATATTTGTAACCTCAGAGATAACATGATTAAATTACTTTATATTCGATGATCTTATTTTTGAGCTTACATCAATTGACTTTCTACGTACCCTCACGTACGGAACTATAGGGTGTAACATCATTTCCCCCTTTGGAACATTCTTCCTCCAATGTTGATTGATGCACTTATCAGTATCATAACCTATAGCTCTTACAAATAATCTAGTATTGTCCGTGACATATAGGCAACTGTTTTGTGAATAAATCCAAAGGCCAGGGCATTCCCCCCTTTAGGCCTCTTTCTCACACCATGACTTGTTGTCAGAATTCATCCAATCTCGTAACTATTGCGACCTTCTGTTATGCAGCCTGTACGAATTTGTCCTTGTATGTGCACCTAGGCAACTCTTCTTTCCTTTTTCCTCCAACTTTTAGCCAATATCTAGGCCTCACTTTGGGAATATATACAAAACTATGGCAAGATGTCCCTGTAGGCATCTATATGTGTACTAAAGTCCTTCGCTTGGTACTTTGTTGAACTTATGACTATTGCTATATCTTGCTTCACAGCTTCGGATATCTATCCTTATGGCTTTACTGCATCTAGGTAGGTCATAATATACCATAACACTTACTTAGATTTATTATTACCGAGGTCTGCTACCAAACTCCAAGTTACTCTCTCGCTGCTTATCCTATATGTATAAATCTAAGTCTTTTAATGCTTTCTCATTACAGTTCATCTTACGAATGACAAACAAATCTCATCTCGTACTTTAGAACTTTTATCCAACTATTGTTGATTCACCTTAATGTTGATCTTAATCTACCACTTATAACTTGAAACCTCTTACGTAAAATATTGTCACTAGGGCTCATATCTCGTCGGGGAACATCTGAAGTTATTTGCTTGACCCACTTAGGGTCAATACTATACTTCAATAACTGTTTTTCATAGCATTCCAACGTGATTCAACTTATAGGGGTATTCTAATCTCATGGAATTAATGAAATCCATTCTATTTGAATAATTACTCGATCAAAAGCCTAAATGTCATTCTCTTAACATTTATCAAATTACACCCTTATTCTCCTACCAGGGTCACATTTCCTCTTTTCTAAATGCTCCTAGTGTTAAACTCCTCCGAGTTCATTCAAGGTATACTGAGCTTTTTATAACTTACAAAAACCATTAGCTCTCTTGTTTTGATAGGTTTAATCCCGAGGTCTTACTTATTCTCGTCACATTCTAACTCACCTTTTCTTATCCTTACTCATGTCTACCTAAAACCTTGTTGCTCTACCATACTTTAGCTTGCGACCTACACATATCTATTTATGGTACTCATAGCTTTCCTTTAACTTTCTAGCACCATACATTTCCTTATGTTATTCTGGAACCTCAAGCGAAACATCACATCATCTTTAGCTCTTCTGTACTCTCTTAACTAGACCTCTCAGTACTCGGAAACCATAGGGTGGAAGATATTCTAGTAACGACACCACTATCATTTATGGATACTGAATCACGATGCTTATAGCCTCTATCTAAAGTCTGGACTATTACCAAGCTTCTGCACTTGAGTATCTCGTACCTTCATTACATTTACGTTACATACCTTTAAATCTCGCATCAAATATTCTGTCTCTTTCATAACCTCCATTCCACATAGGTGGAATTCACATCCACCACTTGAAGCTCTACTATAATATTTGCACCTCTGGTGCATACACAATCCGGTGGGAGCTCCATACTGGCTTTTTGTGAGGCTGGTACACTTCTACCTGGCTTTATCATAAAGCCATCATAGAATATGGCTATTGTACTATCTCTCTTGTACCTCTGATATTAAGAGTGATTCCGCAGTGTTCTGAATCCCCATTTCTATTCTCATCATGGTCTAATAATCAGATTCCTGCTTCACTTAGCTAATGTAACTCTTTAGTTTTCTCTTTTATCTCAGCCTTTGAGTAGGATTAAGCAATCTTCCGATCTGTGGCTCAGGGTATTAGTTATTACTTTATTCCCTCGTGGACGCTATGGAACATCCATGATATAACCTTATAAAAAATCAAGCTTTTATATGTGACGTGGATTCAATTCTTTATTTTAACTTATACTAGAGTCTCCTATAGCTATATCATTGTCAACATATATTCTGCATGGATAACACTCCGAAATCCTAGGTCTGTTCATAACGTAACTAACTATGGGTAATTGATCAAATAATTCCTTTCGTGCCTTGTCAGCTTTCTTTAAAAGTAAGCAATTACTTTTCTTGGTCCTTCTGCCACTTGTTGCATGAATACTTGGCTTATCTTAGTTCCCACATATATTGAAATTTCATGCAACTCATATGATCACGAATGTTACTTTGGATTTTACTCCTTGTTCCATAGTCACGATAGGTGCCACTTTCTTATGGAGTGCATACAATATTATACTGAGACTACTATTACAAGACCATTTCTTCTTTAGGTCACTATGTTTATGTTGAACCCTTCTTCCTTATTTCCTCAAGTAGTCTTTCATTTCAGTGCTTAGGGAAGACCCTCTGACTATTGTAAAGCAGCGAGCTTATTACATTGTATACCCCACATAATTTCTGATGTACTTACTCGCTTATCATTATCCTTAGTTACTTACCTCCGCGCCCTTGTGCTCACAGGGTTGCTTCTAAATTGAAATTTTAGTTGTCTCCCTAGTGGCACTCTCTTTTATTTCCATAACACTTATACTGTACCTTCTACTATCCCAACTCCTATCTGAATATTTCTCAAGGATTACGATGTCGTATCTGAGAGACTGAATTTCCTATGTTGGGTTTCACTACGTTTATCTTGCATGATCTACTGATTTATCTGAGACCTCTTGTCTAGCCATAACCAAGCTCTTTATGAATCAACTACTAACTACTCGTCAGTCCATGCTCATATTTATATTCTGCGTAACCTCTCTTGGGTTATGACTTTTGTCATAACTTACCTTTTGCACTGGCTCCTAATGTATCAAATGTTCATTCGCACTTATTTATCAATAACATATGGTGTGGGAATCTTTACTGCCTCTCTCAACATCGTGCTTAAACAATGTTCTAGAGTCGTAACATATCTATAAAATCTGAATAAATGCAATCTCATTCCTTTTGCCTTTTTACCGCATTCTTTCTTTACTCTTCCATAGTTACTTGAACTACATAACTCTGACTTACAATCATATCACACCGTCTTCCCCCCTCCCCTTTAGGTGAGTAGTAGAATTTAATGCTATGAAGATTTACCTATATATGGTTTACCTTTTCATCTTTGGCATTTTTTCACGTCTTCACTGACTCTTACTCACCTTGTGGTAACCCTTCTATACCAGGGATAACTGAATTCCTTACGCACGAGGGTGATACCTAGTGTAATTAGAACACTTAGTCCCTTAAGCTTAACTTTGCTCAAATTTTTCGCTTTGGCGGAGTGTCTTCCTGAATGACCTTTAAAGGTTATTCTTATGTTGTCTATTTTAATATTGCTGAAATGCAGTCTTTGAAATTCTCTTGATATCGACTATTATCACATCATTCAATCCCTAATTGATGTTCAGTTTATCTTATTCACTAGCCTATGTTGATTTTTCTTACTCTGGGGCTCTAAATTGTTATTATGGTAATCACATTGGACTCACCAACTGATCATTTCTCGAAATGAGGATATGACTTTTGCTCTACACTCTTCTATTATCTCAAGGCATGTCACCTCTTTTCTTTTCCTTCACTTGACTATAGACTCTTTCATCATATCATATTATGATTTACCGTTACCACCCTTTTATCACATCTTACTCGTAATGCTTCATCTAAACTCTTCTTATTCTCCTGCTAATATCTCTATTTATTACCTTATTCTAAAAACTTCAACAGAACATTCTTTCACTTTTAGCTCCCCTTGCTCTATCCACTGGCTCTTTGGATCGCCTAACATTCTCTCTTTACTAGTAACTTGAGCCATACAAAGGTAAATATTTATCCCTTTTAGGATTCCACTGGTTGTCTTCTGAAATTTTTGTGGACATTCTAGTACTCATATCTGACTGTTCTATTCTAGAGTGCACCACCTAGGTGTCTCACAAGGAGATCTATTACCACGTTTGCACTATCCTTCGAAAATTTTAGCTAATGATCACAATCCATCCACCATTTTGGGTTACTCTAATTCCAGTTGGATCCTGATGTCTCATCTTTCTCTTAAACAATAAATGTTAGCTCCCATAGGACATAACTAAGATGGGTGTTGCCAATTGTACATACTTCTGTTACTATTGACAGTAACTCAAATACTTATATTTCTCTGCCTGAATTTTAAAAACTGATAATCTTCACTAACTGGGTACCTCGTACCCTTCTCCGCCTTGTTTTTATTATCTGTTGAAACTTGATACTTTTACTTTCTTATACTCCCATGGCCTGCTATTCGTGGGGTATATTAGATATTCCCGTTTTAGGGTCTTAAGTAGGATATCCACACATCTAGTATGCACGATATAATAGGGCCTCAAACTGGGCCACATTGTCAAGAATTCTTTCTATACTAGTGCCCTTACATGCTGTTGTATTAGCCCTCTAGCTAGCTGTAATATTTCTAATTCAAAGCATCTCTATATCAATAGCAAACATAAGCTTTGGCTCGAACTCTTATAACTCAGCTCTATAGCATGATTTGGATTTGAAAGAAGGGAAACAGACTCCTAAATGCCTTGTAGCTTCCTGTTTATATAATTTGGTGCACAACACATCTATAAACAAGGCTATACTAGACACGACTTGTAGACTCTCTATGATATAACTGCTCTGATACCAAGTTTGTCATGCCCCAAACTTGAAGAGGCGTGGCCGGCACCCGGTTCCGTGCTCGGCCCGAGTGTGCCACTCTGTAATTGTGGACTCTGGAGGGGTAACCCTCAACTTTGGCCGATGAGGCCATATTCTGAATCGTCTGAAAATACCCTCTCTCTTATAGGGCAAACATACCCAAAATCTCATATGTTGGAGGCTCACAAGGCTGCCATGAACATCTACTGATATACAAACTATACACGACTTGTCTATAAGCCTCTAGAGATAACTGAACTGTACTATGGTCGGGACAGGGCCTTGACCTACCCATAAAACCTGTATATATAAAATGAACTCCAAGGTCTAGACCTGCTAACCCCGAGGAAGTGGAGCTTACGAACAAAGATGATGTTTGACTCTGTCTACTAGGAAGGTCTATGCAGCTCTCTATCAGGACCTGCAGGCATGAAATGCAGCGTCCCCAGCAAAAGGGATGTCAGTACGAAATAATGTACCGAGTATGTAAGGAAATAGAATAACTGAAAGTTGAAACTGAACTGATAATATAATAACTGAATGTAACTGGTAGTCAAAGCTAATCTAAAGATATGCTTACATATTGATACTGACTTAACTCTCTCCATATAGTATGTAAATAGCTATCCGGCCCTATAAGGCTCGGTTTGTGTAACTGCTCTGCTGTTGTAGGCTCGTTTGTTGACGCTCGGCCATACTAGGATTTGTAGCCATTCTGGGCTCGCTCATAGGCGCTCGGCGATAGTAGGCTCGGTATATAACTTACCATCTGATTAGAGGTTGCCTAATAGGGGCCTGCCCACCGATTATTGCTCGGTAGTGGTGAAAATAAACAAAACGACTACCGTAATAGTAGCAAACAACCCAGAAATGTTACGACGAACAATAAGCCCACCACCCTATAGTTATATGGTGTTTCTCCACACCCTTCCTCCTCCAAAACTCCAAAAAAATAGTAGTGAAACACGCAGACCAACAGCAAAACAAAATAGTCCGCTACAAGTGAATAACTCGAACTCACGGCTTCCGATCACCGTCCCGTGAGTTCTTACAAGTATAGAACGACTTACTATGAATTTATAGAAAAACAAATGGATGAAAAAGAGAAGTAAATAGAGCAGTAAACTCACCTTAGTTGTTGGATAACTCAGCTCCTATCTTGGTTCTTCAAACTTTAGGTTTTGCCTCCAATTAGAACTTGAAAGGGAGAGAAAATCAATTAGGGTTTGTGGGAAATTTTTGGGAGGATTTTTGCAGAGCTTATGTCTGTTTTATATGACCTATTTTTCAGTCTAATATATGAAGAAAATAGGCCTTTAAAAGGCCTCTTTGGACGACCCGAAATGGCCCATTTTTGGGCTCTCATTTGACCAAGTAGGTGACACACCTACTTGTCACCTAGTAGCCTACGCAGTCTTGCAAAAAATGCCCATATCTCTCTACTCTAATGTTGTATTGACAAACAATTTAATGCATTAGAAATTGGACTCATAAAGATTCAATTTGATAGGTGGAACACCACATAACTCTTAGTATATTGGGATAAAAATGCAGTTACATTTGACCCAAAGTTTCAGTAAAACTTATGAACGTAACTTGTGATGACTTTCATCGACTTTTGTTCCACAAATCGCTTTACTTCAAAACATAAAACACAACTATCATACGACTAGTATAATTCATAACATAACATCCTTATCATGTTAAGCTCCCTTGTCTCACCCCAAAAGTACATGTTATAACATTCCTAACTTGTCGACTTTCGATGAAACATTGTTTTCTTCAATTCCTTAGCTTCTAAACCCTCTGTGTATTTGTTGTTCATGATCCTCAATATTTGTAACCTCAGAGGTAACATGATCAAATTACTTTATATTATTTCAAAGATGATCTCATTTTTGAGCTTAGATCAATTGACTTACGACGTACCCTCACGTACGGAACAATAGGGTGTAACATTTTGGATCGGTAGAGTCCGCCCATCGAGCTCGCCAAGAGACGACTCCAACGGGCGGAGGGACTAATTGTAGGGGTCAAAATCTGACCAAACAAGAATCAACGTGACAAGGGACAAAAAAAAGTTATTTGGGACTATCGTATCCATGCCATACTGTAACGATATGCACCTCGGCCACGACTGAGGTCATGTATTCAGAACGCTTGAGAGGCAAATTGGATTTTTAAGCATTTCAAGGGGTCAACCCGTAATATGGTCAAACGACTTAAGTACTATGGTTAATGAATAGTGGGTAAAGGAGAAGACCTAGTATATAAACTAAGTGAGAAAAAAAGCAAAGAGGGGCTGAAACAAAGAGAGACAGAGACATGTTCTCTGAGAGGATGGGGGATCTTGTTCTCTCTCTCTCCCCATGAAGGAGAAACAAGTAAGGAAGCTAAAATCTTCAATATACATCGTTAGTCTCATCGAAGAAAAGATGGGGATCCTAAAAGTTACTATTTTTATTCCAAATATTATCTCTAACGGTCCCATATTTTCCTTTTTTATGAAAGATGTACTTTTTCTTTGATATGGTAAATATTTTTTTTGTAACAACCCCAGTCGTTTTAGGAATTAACGCCCCGATCCCCTATTAGCTACATTCCCCGTATTTTTTTCTACTATTTTGATTTGTCGGGATGTTTGATTTTGAGTTTCGGAGTATTTTGGGATACTTAGTCCCTAATGGAGAGCTTAAGCTTTAGAATTTGGACAGCAGTCAGAGCAGTGTGAAGATGGCCTCGAAATGGATTTATGTTGGTTCCGTTAGCTCCATTGGGTGATTTCGGGCTTAGGGGCATGTTCGGATTGTGTTTTGGAGGTCCGTATCTAAGTGAGGCTTGAAATGCCGAAAGTTGAATTTTGGAAGTTTCCGGTTCGATAGTGTGATTTTGATCTAAGGGTCAGAATGAAATTCCGGAAGTTGGAATAGCTCCGTAGTGTTGAATGTGACGTGTGTGCAAAATTTCAGGTCATTCGGACGAGGTTTGATAGATATTTTTATCGAAAGCGTATTTTGAGAGTTTTTGAAGTTCTTAGGCTTGGATCCAATGCTAATTGGTTGATTTGATGTTGTTTGAGGTGTTTGGAGGATTTGTAAAAGTTTGGATAGTGGTATATGACTTGTTTGTGCTTTTGGTTGAGGTCTCGGGGGGCCTCAGGATGATTTCGGATGGTTAACGGGAAGTTGGAAACTTGGAGTTTGCAGCTGAAGTTCTTTGGGCTACTGTCATAACCGCATTTGCAGTTGAGAGGCCACTGATGCGACTCCCGCAGATGCGGAACTTAGCTGCAAAAGGGGCCAGCTGAGGAAAAGTAAGGAGCCGCAAGTGCGTAAGGGTTCACGCACCTGCGTGACCGCATATGCGATGTGTAGGTTGCAAGTGCAGATTTTGGGACTTTAATGAGTTTCGCAAGTGCGGTAGTTTTTTTCCGCACGTGCGGTCTTTTGACTGCAGAAGCAGAAGGGTTAGGCAGAAAATTAGAAATTCGAGGGCTTAGTTTCAAAAGTTAGAAATTGATTTGGGAGCTCGGGATTGGCGATTTTGAGAGGGATTTTCACCTAATGTTTTGGGTAAGTAATTTTTACTCGGTTTTGATTGTTTCCCACCAATCTATGCTTAAATTTGTCCTTTAAATTCGAATTTGGGGTGGAAAAATTGAAGAAAAGTTGGAAAAGTTCTTAGACCTAACATTTGAATTTGGATCACGATTTTGATGTCGTATTCGGATAATTTGGATATAAATGAACTCGTTAGAGTATGAGGATTCTAAAAATGTAAATTTTTCCCGATTTCGAGACGTGGGCCCCGAGGGCGTTTTGGTCATTTTACCTAATTTCGCATATTACCTTAGAATTTATTTATAGAATCAGTTACTTGAAGTGTTATTTATATTATGCAATTGAATTGAATAGATTTGGGCAATTTGGAGTCGAGTACTCGTGGCAAGAGTGTGGATTCAGGTTGATTTTGAGCTGGTTTGAGGTAAGTGACTTGCCTAGCCTTGTGTGGGGGACATTCCCCTTAGGATTTGGTATTGTGGTAATTGAAATGCCTTGTACGTGAGGTGATGAGAGCGTACTTGTGCTAATTGTTGAAAATTCTATTTTCACTAGAGTAGCTTTAATTATATTTTCCTTTCCTGCTTATTCTACTTGAAATTTAACCATGCTGTTAGCTTAATGAAGCATGTTTAATTGACTTAATTGCTTATTTTCTTAAACTACCTTATTTGTATTATGTGAAGCATATTAGGTTAGAATTACCTGTTTTACTTTGGTATGAAATTGAGTTTAATTGAGTATTCTTTATGTTATTGCTGTGTGTTTTACTTTGGGACTACGGGACGGCATCCTGGGAGATCCCCTGTACGTATTTATTATCTGAGCTGAGGTGCGGGATATCAAGAGATCCCTAGCATATATTGAGGATACCAAGAGATCCTCAGGATATCAAGAGATCCCTAGCATATATTGAGAATACCAAAAGATCCCTAGCATATATTGAGGATACCAAGAGATCCTCGGGATACCAAGAGATCTTTGGCATATATTAAGGGTACTAAGAGATCCTCGGGATACTGGGAGATCCCCAGTTATTATCTTTGTGAAGAGTGGTATTCCTTGTGATTGTTTTGCCTCTGTTTCTGTTGTTATTATCCTGTATTAATTCTTATTGTTATCTTTCAACTGTACCGCTTTATCTTAAACTTTCATACCTTTTACTTCATTTAATATCAGTAGGGCCTTCACCTTCCTCATCACTACCCGACCAAGGTTAGGCTTGGTACTTACTAAGTGCCGCTATGGTGTACTCATACCCTTTCTGCTCATATTTTTTATGTGCAGATACAGGTACCTACATTCAGACTTATCACTCATAAGACGAGGCGCCTGTAGAGACTCCGAGGTATATCTGTTGCGTCCACAGAATGAAGAGTCCCTTTCTACTCTTTCTTTTTGTATTAGCCCTTCTATACTTTCGTTTCGTTGTTAGTTATTCTGGAGTTAGATGCTTGTAGACATGCAAAGGCTTGTGATCATGAGATTCCAGGTTTTGAGAAAAGTTATTAGTTTCGAGAGTTGTTATTGTGTATGCCGAGCGACACTTTAAAAGACTGTTTTATTTCACTATGTTAGTTTTTTAATTATTTCTTTCGCAATTTGGTTTATATTCCGCATTGATAGGCTTACCTAGTCGTAGAGACTAGGTGTCATCACGATGGTTCACGGAGGGCGAACCGGGTTCGTGACAAGTTGGTATCATATATCTAGGTTCATAGGAGTCATGAATCACAAGCCGGTTTATTAGAGTCTTGTGGATCGGTACAGAGACGTTTGTATTTATCTGCTAAAGGCTATGTAACCATTAGGAAAATTCTACTTCATTGATTTCCCTATCGTGCGATATTTTTGACATCACAATCCTAAACCTCTGTCTTCTATTCTCTCACAGATGGTGAGGACACGTGAGACCAGAGGTGACCAGACACCCTCGCCCCCTACAAGAGCTGTCAGAGGTTGGGGCCGAGGTAGAGGCCGAGGACGCGCATGTGGTACAGCCAGAGCACCCGCGCGAGCTGCCACCAACGTGCCACCAGCATTTCCAGCCAGATTCCAGGCACCTGATATGCCTACTGCTACTACTACTCCAACAATTCAGGAGACCTTAACACAGTTCCTAAGCATGTTTGGTACATTGGTTCAGGCAGGATTGATTCAGGTTGTACCAACTACTTCACAAATCACGGGAGGAACCCAGACTCCCGTCGCCCCCACTCCAAAGTAGCAAGTTCACATTGGTCAAGTTCTATGTTTCATGGAGACACAACATGCGGACCCATTTCAGCAGTTGGTAAGGATCACTCGCCGAGTAGAGGACAGGTGGATCCAGGAGAGAAAGGACAGACGAGGTGAGGAGAGAGAATACAGGGAGGTGAGGAGACCTCGTAGACTGGAGAGATCCACTAGTCCTTATTTTGGAGGCATAGTACGGCATGGTAGAGGTTTTGTGGGTCAGCTAGTTTACTTTGTATTTTAGGCTTCGCACAGTGCTTCAGGTGTTTAGGGGTGTCGGAGTACCCGTACCGCACAGTTCCCACTTCCACATCCTCCCAGAGCTTGTTTTGGGTGTGGTGACACTTGCCATGTGGTGAGGGATTGCCCTAGACTTGGGAGGAGTGCACCTCCAAAGACTTCTCAACCATAGCGCGCTCCGTAGAGTTCTCAATCTATGATCACAGCACCAGTTACTACCCCACCTGCTCAGCTAGCTAGAGATGGAGGTTAAGGAGGTAGAGGTCACCTTAGAGGGGGAGGCCAGGCCAGATATTATGCCCTTCCTGCCCATACTGAGGTTGTTGCCTCTGATTCTGTCATCATAGGTATTGTACAGGTTTTTCACAGAGATGTACCGGTTCTATTCGATCTAGGCTCCACTTATTCTTAGCGTCTTCTTATTTTGCTCCGCATTTGGGTGTATCTTGGGATTCTTGAGTTCCCCTATTTATGTTTCTACTCCTGTAAGAGATTCTCTTATTGTGGACCACATTTATCGGTCATGTTTGGTTTCTCTTAGTGGTTTTGAGGCTAGAGCCGATTTATTGTTGCTCAACATGATTGATTTTGATATTATCTTGGGCATGGATTGGTTGTCGCCCCATTATGCTATTCTTGATTGTCACACCAAAACCATGACGTTGGCTATGTCAGGTGTACCGCATGTTGAGTGGAGGGGTGCTTTAGATCACAATCCAAGTAGAGTTATTTCTTTCCTTAAGGCTCAACGTATAGTTGAGAAGGGGTGTGATGCGTGTCTAGATTATGTGAGAGATGTCACTATTGATACCCCTTCAGTTGATTCAGTCCTAGTAGTACGGGATTTTCCTGATGTGTTTCCAGCTGATCTTCCGGGCATGCCGCCTGATAGAGGTATTGATTTTGGCATTGATCTGTTGGCAGGCACTCAACCCCATTCTATTCCTCCGTATCGTATGGCCCCTCCTAAGTTGAAAGAGTTGAAGGATCAGTTATAGGAATTGCTTAATAAGGGTTTTATTCGGCCTAGTGTATCACCTTGGGGTGCTCCTGTCTTGTTTGTGAAGAAAAAGGATAGTTCTATGCGTATGTGTTTTGATTATCACCAAAACAAAGTTACAGTGAAGAATCATTACCCTTTGCCTCGTATTGATGATTTGTTTGACCAGTTACAGGGTGCACAAGTGTTTTCTAAGATTGACTTGCATTCAGGGTACCATCAGTTGAAGATTCGGGAGCCAGATATCCCGAAGACTGCTTTCAGGACTCGAGATGGTCATTACAAGTTCTTGTTATGTCATTTGGGTTGACCAATGCCCCAGCAACCTTTATGCATTTGATGCACAGTATGTTCCGACCATATCTTAACTCGTTCGTCATTGTCTTTATTGATGATAATTTGGTGTATTCCCGAAGTCAAGAAGATCACGACCAACACCTCAGGACAGTGCTTCAGACCTTGAGAGAAAAGAAGCTATATGCTAGGTTCTCGAAATGTGAGTTTTGGTTGGATTCCGTGGCATTCTTAGGCCATGTGGTGTCGAGTGAAGGTATTCAAGTGGATCCGAAGAAAGTAGAGGTAGTGCAGAGTTGGCCCAAACCATCCTCAGCTATAGAGATCCGCAGTTTTCTTGGCTTGGCGGGTTATTACCAATGTTTTGTTGAGGGGTTTTCATCGATTGCAGCCCCTACCGTCATTTTATGTATGAGTTTTCATCGATTGTAGCCCCTATAACTAGACTAACCTAGAAGGGTGCTCCGTTCCAGTGAACAGAAGAGTGTGAGGCGAGTTTCAGAAGCTCAAGACAGCTTTGACTACAACCCCGGTTTTGATATTGCCTACAGGTTCAGGGTCTTATACTGTCTATTGTGATGCCTCGAGGATTGGCCTTGGAACGGTTTTGATGCAGGACGGCAGGGTGATTGCCTACGTGTCCAGACAGTTGAAGGTACATGAAAAGAATTATCCTGTCCATGATCTCGAGCTAGCTTCCATAGTTCACGCCCTGAAGATCTAGCATCAATATTTCGGTGTCCCTTGTGAGATTTATACTGATCATCGGAGCTTGCATCACCTGTTCAAGCAAAAGGATCTAAATTTGCGCCAGAGGAGATGGTTAGAGTTGCTGAATGACTATGATATCACAATCTTGTATCACCCGGGCAAGGCCAACATGGTGGCCGATGCTTTGAGTCATCGGGAAGAAAGTTTGGGGAGCCTTGCTTATTTACCAGCATCGGAGAGGCCTATGGCGATGGATGTTCAGGCCTTAGCTAGCCAGTTTGAGAGATTGGATCTTTTGGAGCCCAGTCGGGTTCTAGCTTGCGTGGTTTCTCGGTCTTCCTTATTTGATCATATTTTGGGAGCGTCAGTATGATGACCCTAATTTGCTTGTCCTCAAGGACAAGGTTCAGCACAGTGATGCTAGTGATGTACCTATTGGTGATGATGGGGTATTGAGGATGCAGGGTCGGATTTGTGTTCCTAATGTTGATGGGCTTTAGCAGTTGATTGTAGAGGAGGCCCATAGCTCGCGGTATTCCATTCATCCGGTTGACATGAAGATGCACCAGGATTTGAGGCAACACTATTGGTGGAGGCAGATGAAAAAAGATATAGCTGGGTTTGTAGCTTGGTGCCTCAATTGTAAGCAGGTGAAGTATGAGCACTGGAGACCGGGTGGATTACTTCAGCAGATAGAGATTCCGGAGTGGAAGTGGGAGCAGACCACCATGGACTTTGTAGTTGGGCTCCCACGGACTTTGAGGAAGTTCGATACCATTTGGGTGATTGTGGATCGGCTGACCAAGTACACGTATTTCATTCTTGTTCGTACTACCTATTCTTCGGAGTGTCTAGCGGAGATTTATATCTGGGAGATTGTTCGTATGCATGGTATTCCAGTTTCTATCATTTCAGATAAGGGGTACTCAGTTAACATAACGGTTCTAAAGGGTCGTTCAACATGAGTTGGGTACTCGGATGGAGTTGAGTACAGGATTTCACCCTCAGATGGACGGACAGTCCGAGCGCACTATTCAGATTCTTGAGAATATGCTCAGTACGTGTGTGATTGAGTTTGGAGGGTCTTGGGATCAGTTCTTGGCATTGGCGGAGTTTGCCTACAACAACAACTATCAGTCCAACATTTAGATGGCACCGTATGAGGCTTTATATGGTAAGCAGTGTAGATCCCCGGTGGAATAGTTTGAGCCGGGTGAGGCTAGATTATTGGGTACAGGCTTGGTTTAGGATGCTTTGGAGAAGGTTAAGGTGATTCAGGATAGACTCCGTACAGCCCAGTCTAGACAGAAGAGTTACGCGGACCAGAAGGTTCGTGATGTTTCCTAAATGGTTGGAGAGCGGGATCTGCTTCGGGTTTTTCCTATGAAGGGCTTTATGAGATTTGGGAAGAAAGAGAACTTGAGTTCTAGGTTTATTGGCCCTTTTGAGATATTGAGACGTGTTGGGGAGGTTGCTTATGAGCTTGCCTTACCTCCCAGCTTGGTAGGAGTTCATCCGGTATTTTATGTTTCGATGCTCCGGAGGTATCACTGTGATCCGTCGCACGTGTTGGATTTCAGTTCAGCCTAGTTGGACAAGGACCTATCATATGAAGGAGCTAGTGGCGGTTTAGTGGCGGGGTCAGCCGATCGAGGAGGCAACCTGGGAGACCAAGTAGGATATGCACAGCCTTTACCCTCATCTTTTCACTACTTCAGGTATGTCTCTATGCTCGTTCGAGGACGAACGAATGTTTAAGTGTAGGAGGATGTAACGACCCGGCCGGTCGTTTTAAGAATTAACGCACTGATCCCCTATTAACTGCATTCCCCATGTTTGTTTCTACTATTTTGATTTGCCAGGATGTTCGGTTTTGAGTTTCGGATTGTTTTGGGACATTTAGTACTTAAAGGAGAGCTTAAGCTTTAGAATTTGGATCATAGTCGAAGCAGTGTCAAGATGGCCTCGGAATGGATATTCGTTGGTTCTGTTAGCTCCGTTGGGTGATTTCGGGCTTAGGGGCGTGTTCGGATTGTGTTTTTGAGGTCCGTAGCTAAGTTAGGATTGAAATGCCAAAAATTTAATCTTTGAAGTTTCCGGTTCGATAGTGGGATTTTGATCTAAGGGTCGGAATGGATTTCCGGAAGTTGATGCGGTTTTGAAGTTCTTAGGCTTGAATCCGATGCTAATTGGTTGATTTGATGTTATTTAAGGTGTTTGGAGGATTTGTATAAGTTTGGATAGTGGTATATAACTTATTTGTGCTTTTGGTTGAGGTCTCGGGGGGCCCTCGGGATGATTTCAGATGGTTAATGGGAAGTTTGAAACTTGGAGTTTGCAGCTGAAGTTCTTTAGGCTGCTGTCATAATCGTATCTGTGGTTGAGAGTGATGTACCGGAGAATTTCGGCACATTTGATACAAACGGCTTAGATTTTAGCTTGGTTTAGATACAATTATCTTTCATATTTATGTAATTTTAATGTTTTTGCAGTGTATGAGGTTTAAGAACCGTAGAATGCGCAAGTGAATCGCAAACCACAACAGATTTCTAGGCAAAGTCCAGTGTAAGAAATGCGGTCCAATCTGCGATCGCATAACCTGTTTGCGAGCCGCATAATGGACCACAAACTCGACATGAAGATTGCTGAAGGTAGAAAATGCGACGCAAAATATTATCGCATACCTACAATGCAAACTGCATAACATCAATGTGATGAAGGCCTGGAAACTAGGGTTTGAAGACGCAATGGTTATGTCAAGAATACGGACCACGTGTCTGTCATGCGACAGCTATGCAGTCGTATATTCAACCGGAAAAGGGTATTTTGTCCAAATTTTTTCTCGAGTTTTGACCCACTATAAATAGATTTATTGGGGTTTTGTGGGGGCGTCTTGTATGCTTTTGGAGCTATAATACAAGGCTTTAATATTCCTCTCTTTTGGAAGCTTTTGGGTCAAGAATTTTTCACTTTGTAAGCTTTATGGCATTAAATATTTTCTTTCTTTTGTATTTTAGTATGTGTAGCTAACTTTAAATACTAAGGTTGTGGAACCTAAATGGGTGTTATATTAATGGGTGTTTAACATTGAATATATGTATAATGGTTGGTTGATATTTATTTACTTCTCATTCTTCATTTATTGTTGGTGGTTGCAAATATTAACAAGTGTCATTAAATTCTTATTTTGCTTGGGAAAGTGGGTTGGAATTTGATAAAAGTAAATATCAAACACTCAAGGTTTTAAACCTTGTTTAATAGAATCGCTTAGAAATAAGTGGGTTTTATTTGGCATATATTGATTATTATCAATTGCAACTCTTTTATATTTGAAAAATCGTAAAGAGAAAATACTACCCAACTATTGGAAAATATTGGGTAGTCATTTAGAAATCATTTGCATAAAAAAAACCTTCCATTAGAAATATATCATATTAACACTGATAGCATTACACTTCATTGAAGGGGACACAACCTTGGTTGCTTTAATCAAATTATTTACACTCTCAATATCACAATTAGCTATTTCTTCAAACCAAATAAATTCATACTGTTGTTACCATTAACTGAATAGAATTACGACTTTAGTAAAGTAACACACTATTTGACTAACCTTTTCACACATATTCCTTGTGGGCTTCGACCCCAACCTTGTTGGGTTATTATACTTGACACCGACCACCTTACACTATTTAATTAAACTGTAATTTGAGTGTATCAAATTTTGGTGTCGTTGTCGGGGATTACGGTTTTGAAATTACTAATTAGTGCGTGCTTTACTTTATGTCTTAATCTATTCCATCACACTTTTCTTGTTTTGCTTGGTGTTGATAGGAACACGTGGCCGAATATGAAGAAGAAATGGAGACGGAAATGGAACAAAATCCTTTTGCGGACATGGAGGAGTATATTGAGGATACAAATGCTATTGTACCTCCAGCCGTTGGCGCTACAACTTTCAAGGTAGAACATGGTTTAATCCTTATGCTAAAAGCGGAGGGGTTTTTCAGGAATTCCACTGATGATGATCCGATACAGCATCTTAGAAACTTCTTGGGTGTGTGTGCGATGCATTGGCAGAACAATATCTCGGATGATGCTCTAAGGTTGAGGTGCTTCAAATACTCACTAGCTGGGGACGCAAGGAAATGGCTTCAGAATATGACACCAAACTCCATTCATTCTTGGCCTGAACTTATCCAGGCATTCTTAGCTAAATGGTTCCCGCAAAGTAAGAAGTCTGAGCTCCGGATAAAATTTTCTTTAGCAAGTACCGGGATAACATCTACATGAGGCATGGGATCGGTTCAAATTATATTTGGTAAGGTCTCCCAACCATGGTTTTTCGGATTCTATCTGGTTGGAAAAATTCTACATGGGCTTGGATCCTATGAAGCAATCTATAGCCAAGAATGCAGCTGACGGATCTTTCATGGACAAATCATTCGCAAGGGTCACACAAATACTTGACAAAATGGCAAAACATAATCAAGCATGGCACTTAGAAGACACCACAGGTGGAATTGCATATGGGTCCCTTTCCTTGACCACCATGATCAAGGAAAACCAAGAGAGGGATCAAGTGATTGCAGGGCTTGCCACAAATTTCAATGTGTTGACAAAGTTGTTCACAGAAAGCCAAACGAAGAAAGTAAATGTGGTGGAAGATGTGCAACCCTTATCAAATTAAGATTTTGAGGAAGCAAACTATGTCAACAACTCTCAAGTTAGATATCAAAGGCAACAATACCAAGGTCAAGGACAACAAAATCAATGGAGGCCTCACCCGCAAGGGCAAGGCAACCAACAATAGAGAAATGACCAAGGCAGCTCAAATCAAGGTAATTGGAACAACAAGAACAACTTCCCAAATCGGAGTTCAAACCCTTATGTTCCTCCAAAGGGTCAATATTCAAATCAAGGTTCCTCATATGAGTCTAGGTTGGAAGGCATGCTTGAACGGGTATTGCAAAATCAAGAGAAGTCCGACACTTCTATGAGGAATATGACCGAGCTTGTTGGTTCTCATACCGCATCCATTCAAAAATTGGAGATACAAATGAGAGACCTCTTTAGGGAACAAAATTCAAAGCAAAAATGGACACTTCCAAATGACATAATTGCGAACCCCAAGGGTAGTGGTAGTGGTCCAACTTCTCATGTCATGGCGATTACTACTGGAGTGGGAAGGTACTACAAGGAGGGAGTGACCAAGTGTTTGAAGTTGAAGAGTTCGAACATGAAGTTGAGGTTGAATATCCAAGGGTTGTTGAACTTGAAAAGGTTCCAGAAGAGTTGAAAGTGCAACAAGAAAACCGGGGCGAGGTAAAGGAAAAGGTAAATGAGACACCAAAAACTCTACCACCTATTCCTAGACCTCCTCCTCCATTCCCTTAAAGACTTTCTAGGAAGGTTAATGATAGCAAACTCGAAAAGTTCTATGACATTCTTAAGAAATTATCAGTGAATATTCCATTTGTGGCAGCATTTCAAGAGATGCCGGGTTTTGCTAAATATTTGAAAGATTTGATCACCAAGAAGAGAACCACCAAAAATGAAGTGGTGAATGTGACTTACCGGGTTAGTTCCATCATTGTAACATCTACCGTCAAAAGAAAGAATACCCGAGAGCTTTTACCATTCCTTCTAATACTGGGGCACATGACTTTGCAAGAGCCCTTTGTGATAATGGGGCTAGCATCAACTTGATGCCTCTTGCCATTTACAAGCAAACGGAGTTAGGTATTCCAAGGCCCACAAGTATGAGATGGCAAATGGCCAATCATTCCATAAAGAGACCGGTGGGAATTGTTGATGATGTGCTTGTTAAAGTGGGAAAGTTTCATTACCAGCCGATTTCGTAATCCTTGATTGTGCGGTTGACAAAGAGATCTCTATCATTTTGGGGAGACCATTCCTAGCCACAGGAATAGTATTAATAGATTCGGAATGGGATGAAACAAAATTTCGTGTGAATGATGAAGAGGTCACGTTCCAAGAAAGTAAGGGTATGAAACAACCATAAGAATATGAGAGCATCTTGGTGATTGATGTTGTTGATGAAGTGGAAGATGCGGTTGAAATGAAGATGGAAGAACAATGCCTTAGTGAGGTGTTGGCAGCTATTTTGGTGAACTTTGATGGTGAAGATATGGAAGGATATATGGAATCAGTAAATGCATTGGAGGGGCTTGGGTCCTACACTTATGCTCCGACAAAGCTCTCACTCGACTTGGCGAATAGAGCCACTCCTCCCACAAAACTGTCTATTATTGAGCCACCACAACTAGAGCTCAAATTACTTCCACCACACTTGAGGTATAAATTTCTTGGCTCAAATGATGTTTTACCAGTAATGGTTTCTTCTTTGTTGAATAATGTGCAGGTAGAACAATTGTTGGAAGTCTTGAAGGAGCATAGGCAAGCTATTGGATAGACAATTGCAGATATCCATGGGATCCCCCCCAGAATTTGCGAACACAAGATCCAATTGGAGAGTGAGACGAAACCAAGTGTGGAACATCAATGACGGTTGAACCCGTCCATGAAAGAGGTGGTAAAGAAAGAAATCATCAAGTGGTTGGATGCTGGAGTAGTCTACCTTATTGCCGATAGTTCTTGGGTAAGCTCGGTGCAATGCGTGCCGAAAAAGGGAGGCATGATCGTGGTTGAAAATGATAAAAATGAGTTCATCCCCATAAGAACAGTGACCGGATGGAGGGAGTGCATGGATTATAGGAAGCTCAATAGTGCCACATGCAAAGACCATTTCCCTATGACTTTTATTGATCAAATGTCGACTAGCGGGAAGGTCATTCTATTGCTTTCTTGATGAATATTCTGGGTACAACCAAATCAACATCACATTGGAGGATCAAGAAAAGACAACTTTCACTTGCCCTTATGGGACTTTTGCTTTTAGTCGGATGCCATTTGGTTTGTGCAATGCTCCGGCTACTTTTCAAAGATGTATGATGTCTATTTTTTCCGACATGGTGGAGGATTTTCTAGAGGTTTTCATGGACGACTTCTCAGTGGTAGGTGACCCTTTTGAGCATTGTCTTAACAATCTTAGACAAGTTCTTAAGAGATATGAAGAGACCAACCTTGTGATCAATTGGGAGAAATGTCATTTCATGGTGGATGAAGGTATTGTATTGGGGCATAAAATTTCAAAACATGGCATAGAGGTTGACCGGGCTAAGATAGAGATTATTTCCAAGCTTCATCCACATACTTCCGTTAAAGGTGTTCGAAATTTCTTGGGGCATGCTGGGTTCTATAGGCATTTCATCAACGATTTTTCCAAGATTGCAAATCCTTTGTGCAAACTCCTTGAGAAAGATGCCAAATTTGGGTTTGACGAGAAATGCCTCAAAGCCTTTGAGGAATCGAAGCAAAGGCTCACCACGGCACCTATTATTGTCACACCTGATTGGTCTCTTCCTTTCGAGCTCATGTGTGATGCCAGTGGTGTAGCTATTGGAGAAATGCTTGTCCAATGTCACAACAAGGTTCTCCACCCAATCTATTATGCAAGCAAGACACTCAATGGAGCGCAGATGAATTACACGGTGACTGAGCAAGAACTTCTTGCCATTTTCTATGCCTTTGAGATGTTCTGGGCTTATCTGTTGGGATCCAAGGTGGTAGTATACACAGATCATGTTGCTCTTCGCTATCTCATGGCAAAGAAGGATAAAAAGCCTCGGTTGATTTGATGGGTCTTGTTGTTGTAAGAATTTGACTTCGACGTCAAGGATCGCAAGAGAACTCAAAATCAAGTAATGGATCATTTATCAAGGCTCGAAGATGTAGGGAGGCCAAAGGGAGATCTTGAGATTAACGATGCATTCACTGATGAACACATATTGACACTTTCTAGCACTTTTGCTCCTTGGTATGCCAATATTGCCAACTACTTGGTTAGTGACCTTATTCCGGATGGATTGGAATCCTATCAAAAGAAGAAGTTCCTGAGAGATTATCGGCAATACTATTGGGAAGAGCCATTCTTGTTTCGTGTTTGTGCTGACAACATCATCAGAAAGTGTGTTCCAGAAGAAAAGATTATGCCAATTTTAAAGGCATACCACGACTCACTGGTTGGGGGTCATCATGGGGGAAATAGAACTGCGGCTAAGGTGCTTGAATGTGGTTACTATTGGCCGTCAATCTATCATGATGCCAATCAATTGGTCAAGTCTTGTGACCAATGTCAAAGACAAGGATCAATCTCCAAGAGGCATGAAATGCCAATGCACTTTGTAATGGAGATAAAAATCTTCGACGTGTGGGGAATTAATTTTATGGGTCCCATTGTAAGCTCTTGTGGGATGAAATACATCTTGGTGGTTGTGGACTATGTGTCCAAATAGATTGACGCAATTGCCTTACCAAACAACAAGGCAAGGAGTGTGACCGCATTCTTAAAGAAAAACATATTCACTCGGTTTGGCACTCCGCGGGCCATTCTTAGTGATGGTGAGTCTCATTTCTGTAACAAGGCTTTCACGAGGCTACTAGAGAAGTATGGCGTCAAGCATAAGGTAGTCACACCTTATCATCCCCAATCAAGTGGTCAAGTTAAAGTTTCCAAACGGGAGATAAAGAGCATTCTAGCAAAGACTGTCAATCCAAACAAGACCGATTGGTCAAGGAAGCTAGATGACGCATTATGGGCATACCGCACGGCATACAAGACTCCTATTGGTACTTATCCTTATCGGTTAGTCTTCAGCAAAGCTTGTCATCTACCCTTAGAAATGGAACACAAAGCCATGTGGGCTCTGAAGAGGTTGAACTTGGATTGGGTTGAAGCTGCAAATTTGAGGTTAACACAACTCAATGAAATGGAGGAATTCTGTTTCCATGCATATGAAAGTGCAGCTGTGTATAAAGAAAGGATGAGGTTCATCCATGACAAAAAGATCTTGAAGAGGGAGTTCAAGTCGGGTGACATGGTTTTGCTCTTTAACTCAAGGCTAAAATTGTTTTCGGGCAAGCTCAAATTAAAAAGGTCCGGTCCGTTCAAGGTGGTAAATGTCTCTCCTTTTGGAGCTGTGGAACAAGAATCAAAGGATGGGCTCCAAACCTTCAAAGTGAATGGCCAGCGAGTCAAGCACTACTTGGGCACAGATGGAGAAAAACATTTAGTGGAGCAGCTGGCTCTCAAAGATGGTCCGTGTCCGACCAATGAGTGAATCCAAAGGAATGCCAACTCCGTCGTGCCGCGACATTAAATAAAGTGCTTCAT
Organism: Nicotiana tabacum; assembly: GCF_000715075.1. NCBI lineage: Eukaryota > Viridiplantae > Streptophyta > Magnoliopsida > Solanales > Solanaceae > Nicotiana > Nicotiana tabacum. The sequence goes on along the minus strand of NC_134099.1, from coordinate 71,096,593 downwards.
GGGAGGCAACCCATGTGTGGTAACACCCTTTTTGGCCTTTAAGTTTTTTTTGATAGATAGATTTAATTGAGCAATTTAAAGTGTGTGTTAGAGTGCAGGGGATTCAAAAGATCATAACACGGGGTAAGATTGCATGAAAAAGGGAAGAAAAATCACCTATGGTAGTTTGCTACACATATGCGGTCGCATTTTCACTATGCGGACCGCATTTTGGTCTCAAACCAACATAGTGTGTTTGGTTATAATTGGTGATAAAGATGCGACAAGTTGGTGAACTTGTCGGACCACATTTCCCCTATGCGATCGCATAGAGCACCGCACTTTTGGCTCTCCAAGCAACTCTCTTGATTCCACCGCATAACACTTATGTGATCGCATAGTGTGTTATGCGGTGACTTACCCACCACAAATCGTGTAGGTATCCCCCTCGCATCTCTTTATTAAAAACAAACAATTTTTTTTATTTTATCGAAAACAAAACAAAACAAAACAAAATAAAAGAGAAGAAGAAGAGAAAAGGAGCAGAGAAGGCAAAAACAACTAGTGCGTGAACTAATATTCCAAGTGTGATCATAAACAATGTCACTGGTATGTTTTCCTTGTCCCAATTCCATTATTGCAAGCTTTGGTTTTACATTTGTTCTTGTTTCTCTTGATTTTGATTCATGTTTTCTTTTTTTTTCTTCTATGTTTTTCTTTCGTATTTTGTACTTAGAGACCTATTCGTAATGTGCTCTTAGTTAAATAGTGTGTTTTGGGGGTGCTGGGTAGTGAAAATTATGTCCTCCATTATTGAGGGTTAGTTCAATCGTTGGGAACGATGAAGTTTGAGGCTCACAAAATCAAAATGCAATCCGCATTTCTGCCGCATAACTAAACCCTAGTTGGCTGAGGAATATGATCACTGCATACTGACACAGAATACCCAGTTTAAAAACCTGCTTTTTGTAGCCATTTTGCGATCGCATTTCCCACTCTGCTGTGGAATATGCGATTGCATTTTGTGATTTGTTTTTTTAAGCACTCAGGTCTGTGATGGTTATGCGAACCGCATAGTGGTTATATGATCGCATAACCCATCGCAGACTGAGATCAAGTAAAGAACTATCAAGTTTGCGACAAGTTTGCGGTCCGCATAGTGGTTATGCAACCGCATAACCTATCGCATCCTTAACTTTTTCTTGAGTTTTTTTGTTTTCTTTTCATTGTTGCCTACAATGTCGCTCACACTTCACTTTTGTGCAGATATGGCTCCCAAGAAACATACAGCCTCCGCCCAGAAAAGGGCATCCTCCAGTCATCACGCGTCACAAGCAAAACACTCATGAACGAACCATAATGTTCCACGTCCCTCCCAGTCTGATGAGGAGGAGATCTTGCCCTCAGTTGACCTACAAGCTAAGAAAAGAAGGAAAAGCGGAGATGACTTCCAACTCTGATTTGGGGTTGATGGGTCCAGGGTACTATATAGAGAAGGGCTTACCAAACGGAAAATCCTGGCCAAAAAGCAATTGAGCTTGAACGGGCTACAAGAGCAGTACCCCCACATATGGGAGAACATAAAAGCAAGAAAATGGGAGTGCTTCACTGAACCGCCTATTAAATATAATGAGACTGTTATCTGTGAGTTCTATGCATCGCGTGGAGCCTCCAGGACTGCGCACCACAAACACAACAGGATTTTTTGTGACACTATATTGGTTCGGAGGAAGAGTGTTTTCTATAGCAGTGAGACAATTAATGAGTTGTACTTCCCTAGATGGAGATCGGGCGCAACTGAGTATGTTGCCAAATGGGCAAATAGGGAAAATGAGTGTAGTTGGATTGCTTCGGTGATAGCAAAGGTGACCCCTACTTGGATCAACCCTGTGCATAAAATATACAAGGAGGATCTCACACGAGAGGGTCGATTTTGGCTCAGCTTTGTCCCCTCTAGACTGATACCGTCCAGAAACGAGGCTGACATAGGCATTGAGAAAGCTCTTCTCATTGCATGTATTATGGCGGGTATTAAGATTGATGTGGGAGCTCTTATCTTCCAAGAGATAGGGATCCGGGCAAAGCAGCACACCACTTCGCTTCCATTTCCCTGTTTGATCACAACCCTCTGTAAAGCTGTAAATGTCCTTACCATGCCACACACTGATAGGACATGGAAGAAGCTGAAGGACATTGATATCACGCGCATTAGTGATGTTGTTGCTCCCCCAGAGGTTCACACTCAGGGTCCAGTTGATATAGAGCCTTCAGACTCCCAGACTCCTGTGACCCCTCAGGTTCCAGTTGTGTCCCCTTCTACTTCACAGCCCACCTCTCAGTCCACCACTGCTCAGCCTTCTGCTGCATTGCCAACCGTCTCGAGGCTTGGTCTCATAGAGCATGCCAATGCTAAGGTATACCAGCTTCTGAAGAACTTTACCATCCTCATCAAACAGGCTTTGACTCATATTCTATCCGTAGTAACAGTACTCCAACAACAACAAATAACTTTTGGGGATTGCCTGCAACAGCTTGAGTAGAGGGTTGACAAGATAGAGCGAGATTAGGTTAGTGACCTGCCTAGGCTCCGGGAGGAAGTTGCCACTATGAAGACCGAGCTCTACAAGATACAGAATTTGGACCTTGACTTCTCCATTGTGATGACGGATATTGCACCTCCGACTGCTGGGGTTTCCCAACCTCCAGCTCCCCCCTGCACACATTGAGATTACTTTTGAGGAGGATTTGGACATTCTTCAGAGTCCGAGGGTAAGGAGGCAGACGAGAGAGAGGATGAACAGGATTCATGGTCCACGGAGGAGGATGGCCCTCAGGAGAAGGGCAAGCAGATCTCTACTCCTACAGTTGAGGACAAGGAGCAAGCAGAAATTCAGATGGTGATAGAATATTCGCTAGCATATATGGCCGCCCCTGCAGATCTATCGGCCACTCAGCCATCAGCGGGCGAGGCCAGCAGCTTACAAGCCCCAACTTCAGTATTGAGCCAGCCAAAGATCCCTCCTCCATTAGTGGAGGTCACTCTTCAGGCCGAGATCTCATCGATCCCAGCTTCAGCATCAGAGGGTGACCCCACCATCACTCAGCCAGCTTCCGACTCCCATAGCGCATAGTGCGCCTCAGGGAGCCCCTAAACTCTATTTTATGTTCTTATGCATTAGGGACAATGCCTGCTTTTAAGTTGGGGGTTTGGTAGCCTTGTATATATTTTTGTGAAATTGGCAACTGTTGTACATGTTTATGTTTTTGCGCTATAAGCAAACTTATGTACTCATTTGTGTTTCGTGATTCTGTAGATATTGGTATTTTGTGATTTCCGTACATACGTTTTGTTATCTTTGTGTATATAAAAAACCAAACCAATACAAAAACAAGTAGATAGTTGTCCATCTTTAGTAATTAGCAATGAATTCCCCTTGGTTTTTCTTCATTGGGTTGTTTTCCAAGGGTATAATAGTAGAACCAGGACAGTAGAATGAAGCATGTTGACTGGTTTGGTGTGCTTGTTTAGTTTCAAACATGTGTGTCTGTATATAGCATATACCCTTCCATTAATATTAAAAAAAAAAAGATATCAACTGTGTGAACTTGAGGCTCGCCCTGTGACTCTATGTCTACCTAGAGTTATACATGTCTATATGATGAAACTTTTGAGTTGCCAAGTATTGACTCGAGGGCTTCAAAGTATGTAAGCCAAAAAGTTCGTGCGCCATATGTGTGAGTTCTTTGTGTAAATAATTCTTTTGTTTACTTCTGCCATCTAGAACTTGTCCGGTTGGTTTTTCGATGCTTATAATAATTATATTTGGTTGGAGAAATGACCTTTAGGCAGTCTTTGTGATTTTTGGAAAACCAGTTAGCCTTTCAAGCCACCCATTGTACAGATAGTATCACTAGTCACCTCATTTGAGCCTTTAACCTTTTCTTTGGCTACCTCATTACAAACCTTTCCCTTTTTGTGAAATAATTCCCTCTTTTGAACCCGTACCTTCTTAAGCATTGAAAATGAGGCTAAAAGCCTAAGTTGTGGGTGTGGTGTCAAGCCGGAAATTGGAAAGGTTGTGCAATGAGCATAGGAAAGTGTACCTCAAAATGTGAAACTACTCAAGCTCCAAAAGCAAAAAAAAGAAAGAGAAAAAGAAAAAAAAAGTATAAGAGTTGTGAGTATTTGTATATAAGGAGTCTTGAAGATAATAAAAGAGGTAGTTGAGGTGGCTAAATGGTGGAAAAGTCGATGCCAATGAAGGTTATGTGGTTTGAAAAGAAGCAAAGAGCACAAGAAAGAAAAACGTGATTAGTGTTCAAGGAGGGTGTAGTCACTTGTAACCAAATGCTTATCTGACCCTTCCCTAAACCTACATTACAAGCTTAAAAATTCTTGATGGGATCTTCAACGGAGCGTTCTTAGAATAAAGCGATGAATTAAAATAAGGGCAAGCCTATGGTATGGTATGTTGTAACACTTGAAACTCTTTTTGAGGGTGAGTGTATTTGTGAATTCGTCCCTTTTTGTTGACATTGTAAATATTGTGATTTTGGGACTTTCCTTCTAGTGAGGGCACATAAATTGTGAGGTTGGACAAAAGTTGAGTTTTTGAGTAAAATACAAGTGCACTCAGTTGAGGGTAACATTTTGTCACAATATTTGAGGCTCGAAGTTTCACAAGTTGATTAGTTTCCTTGTAAAGATTGATGGTTCAGGAAGGGTAAAACAAGCAAAAATGCATGCTTGTAGTACTAACAACAAACACCATCAATTGTCACTATTGTTTCATATCTTGCAGATGGAGTCTAGAATAGGATAGTGTTGTCTTAGTTGCTTGAGGACAAGCAAGAGCTTAAGTTGGGGGTGTTGATATGCCGGAGAATTTCGGCATATTTGATACAAATTGCGTAGATTTTAGCTTGTTTTAGATGCAATTATCTTTCATACTTATGTAATTTTAATATTTTTGCAGTGTATGAGGTTTAAGGACTTAAGAGCATATAAATAAAATCAAAAGGCCACAAAAATACAAGAAAAGAGCAAAAAGGCATCACAAAGGTGGATATGCGATCACAAATCCAACATGCGAGCCGTAGAATGCTCAAGTAAATCGCAAACCACAATAGATTTCTGGGCAAAGTCCAGTGCAAGAAATACGGTCCAATCTGTGATCACATAACCTGTTTGTGAGCCGCATAATGGACCGCAAACTCGACATGAAGATTGTTGAAGGTAGAAAATACGACACGAAATGCGATCGCATACCTGCAATGCGGACCACATAACATCAATGCGATGGAGGCCTAGAAACTAGGGTTTAAAGATGTGATGTTTATGTCAAGAATGCGGACTGCATGTCAGTTATGCGACAGATATGCGGTCGCCTATTCAACAGGAAAGGGTATTTTTGTCCAAATTTTGTCCCGAGGTTTGACCCACTATAAATAGATTTATTGGGGTTTTGTGGGGGCATCTTGTCTAATTTTGGAGCTACAATATAAGACTTTAATATTCCTCTCTTTTGGAAGCTTTTGGGTCAAGAATCTTTCACTTTGTAAGCTTTATGGCACTAAATATTCTCTTCCTTTTGTATTTTAGTATGTGTAGCTAACTTTAATTACTAAGGTTTTAGACCCTAAATTGGTGTTATGTTAATGGGTGTTTAACATTGAATATATGTATAATGGTTGGTTGATATTTATTTATTTTTCATTCTTCATTTATTGTTTGTAGTTGCAAACATTAACAAGTCCCATTAAATTCATACTTTGCTTGGGAAAGTAGGTTGGAATTTGGTAAAGGTAAATATCAAAGACTCAAGGCTATAAACCTTGTTTAATAGAATCGCTTAGGAATAAGTGGGTTTTATTTGGCATATATTGATTATTCTCAATTGCAACTCTTTTATATTTGGAAAAATTGTAAAGAGGAAATACGACCCAACTATTGGAAAATATTGGGTATTCATTAAGAAATCATTTGCATAAAAAGAAAACCTTCCATTAGAAATATATCATATTAACACCGATAACATTACACTTCATTGAAGGGGACACAACTTTGGTTGCTTTAATCAAATTATTCACACTCTCAATATCACAATTAGCTATTTCTTCAAACCAAACTCAATTCATACTCTTGTTACCATTAACTGAATAGAATTACGACTTTAGTCAAGTAACACACCATTTGAGTAACCTTTTCACACCTATTTCCAGTGGGATTCGACCCCAACCTTGTTGGGTTATGATATTTGACACCGACCGCCTTACACTATTTAATTAAAGTATAATTTGAGCATATTAGAGAGGCTGCAGATGCAAATCCCGCAGATGCGGAATTTAGCCGCAGAAGTGGCCAGCGGAGGAAAAGCAAGGAGCTGCAGGTGCGGAAGGGTTCATGCACCTGCGTGACCGCAGATGCGGTGTGTAGGTCGTCGGTGCGGATTTTAGGACATTAATGAGTTTCGCATGTGCGGTCGTTTTTCCGCAGAAGAGGAACCGCACTTGACCGTAGAAGCGGAAGTGCTGGGCAGAAAAATCAAAAATTCGAGGGTTTAGTTTCAAAAGTTAGAAATTTATTTGGGAGCTCGGGATTGGCAATGTTGAGAGGGATTTTCACCTGGGTGTTTTGGGTAAATAATTCTTACTCGATATTGATTGTTTTTCACGAATCTATGCTTAAATTCATCCTTTAAATTTGAATTTGGGGTGGAAAAATTGAAGAAAAGTTGGAAAAGTTCTTAGACCTAACATTTGAATTTGGATCATGATTTGTATATCGTATTGGGATAATTTATATATAAATGAACTCGTGAGAGTATGAGGATTCTGAAAATATAAATTTTATCCGATTTTGAGACGTGGGCCAGAGGGCATTTTTGTCATTTTAACTAATTTAGCGTATTAGCTTAGAATTTATTCATAGAATCAGTTACTTGAAGCGTTATTTACATTATGCAATTGAATTGAATAGATTTGGGCCATTTGGAGTCGAGTACTCGTGGCAAGAACGTGGTTTCGGGTTGATTTTGAGCTGGTTCGAGGTAAGTGGCTTGCCTAACCTTGTGTGGGGGATATTCCCCTTAGGATTTGGTATTGTCGTAATTGAAATGCCTTGTACGTGAGGTGATGAGTGCGTACTTGTGCTAATTGTTGAAAATCTTATTTTCACTAAAGTAGCTTTAATTGTATTTTCCTTTCCTGCTTATTCTACTTGAAATTTAAGCCTGATGTTAGCTTAGTGAAGCATGTTTAATTGATTTAATTACTTATTTTCTTAAACTGCCTTATTTGTATTATGTGAAGCATGTTAGATTAGAATTACCTATTTTACTTTTGTACGAAATTGAGTTTAATTGAGTATTCTTTGTGTTATTGCTATGTGTTTTACTTTGGGACTACGGGATGGCATCCCCGGAGGTCTCTTGTACGTATTTATGATTTGAGCTGAGGTGCGGGATACCAAGAGATCCCTAGCATATATTGAGGATGCCAAGAGATCCTCGGGATACCAAGAGATCCCTAGCATATATTGAGGATACCAAGAGATCCCTATCATATATTGAGGATACCAATAGATCTTCGGGATACCAAGAGATCCCTGGCATATATTGAGGGTACTAAGAGATCCTCGGGATAATGAGATATCTCTGATTATTATCTTTGTGAAGAGTGGTATTCCTTGTGATTATTTTTTCCTCTTTTTCGGTTGTTGTTATCCTTATTATCCTGTATTAATTCTTATTGTTATCTTTCAACTGTACCGCTTAATCTTATACTGTCATACCTTAAACTTCATTTAATCTCAGTAGGGCCCTGACCTTCCTCGTCACTACCTGACCGAAGTTAGGCTTGGCACTTACTGAGTACCGTTGTGGTCTACTCATGCCCTTTCTGCGCATGTTTTTCATGTGCAGATCCAGGTACCTCCATTCAGACTTTTCACTCGTGAGACAAGGTGCCTGTAGAGACTCCGAGGTATATCTGCCGCATCCGCAGACCGAAGAGTTCCTTTCTACTCTTCCTTTTTGTATTAGCCCTTCTGTACTTTCGTTTCTTTGTTAGATATTCTGGATTTAGATGCTTGAAGACATTCAAAGGCTTGTGATCATGAGATTTCAGGTTTTGGGAAAAAGTTATTAGTTTCGATAGTTGTTATTGTGTATGTCGAGCGGCATTTTAAAAGACTGTTTTATTTCATATTTCGTTTTTTTAATTATTTCTTCCGCAATTTGGTTTATTTTCCGCATTAATAGGCTTACTTAGTCGTAGAGAACTAGGTGCCGTCACGATGGTTCACGGAGGGCGAACCGGGGTCGTGACATTTTTTTAAAATCATAAGATATAACTATTTAATACTAGAAAATTTTGGGCCCCCTAGAAATAGGGCCTCAAGTAGTTGCTTGAGTGGCTTTACCATTGGGCCGCCCCTCATATTACATTCCAATTACCAATGTTACTATTGCACTATTAAAACTGAATAAAGCTACTACAAGAGGGTCCTAAATTTTATACCGCATTGCATAATTTTAAGAAAAATAGTTGTTTACAAAAATGCCCTCTATTTTCTCTAGCTTTAAAGGGCTTTAAGGACAATTTTGTCTTTAACCATACTAATGCATGCATTAATAGTCTTGGTATTACTAATGACATGGTTTTCTATGCATTACTTATACATAGTATAAGTAAAATTAATACTCGTATTAGTTATACATAGGTTGAAAACATGTACCAAACAAATTATTAATAATGCATAGAGCTAATGTTTGCATCATTTTTTCCAATACCTCCTACCAAACGAACCCCTTAGACTTTCTTTTCTATTACATATATAGGGGACAGAGAGAAGTAATAGTTCAAGAATCACACCGCTACAACTAGATGGAGTATAACCTCTTTACCTATTTGCTTGCTACATCTCAATCAAACTTGCCGGAAAAGCAGATGCATTCAAATAAAATCCTTTTGGAATGCCTATATCCAAGAGAGTAAGAATTACAACTCTGTATTAGTTGGTCGTTCTTAATCCTTTTTCCAGCAGAAACCAGCGTAACCTCACAGGAATGTGGTGCATTTTTTTGGTACAAAATCACCTATTCCTTGTCCCTTGCTGAAATTGCAAAAACAACAACAATTAGACATATAGTATAATTTAAAGATGTGAATGATCTGTAATGAATATATTTACCCTGTGGAAGTTGATCGCCTAGTTCCAAGTATAAGGCTGGTTATGTTGACGACAGAGATAAGGTCAAGTAATGCTTTAGATGGTGAGTTGCTCTCTACAAGCATAGTATCTACAGGTACCTGCGCGCACCCAAAATTATTAATCAACCTAATTTGGAAACTATATTGAATGTCATGTGAACTAATTTCCGATATACATACACTTGCGCCCTTTTTGGCATCATTGCACAGACGCATGTATTTTTCCAACAAATTCTTCCTCCTGTTGTTCTCTTCATTGATGTACACTTTCACCTGCTCTTGGCTCAACTGATTTCTTGATAACTTCCCAACTATCATACAAAATTTTACTTTAGAATACGATTGAGGAAAGTGTGTTACATAATTTGAAAAGGAAAGAGTTGTAAAAGTAATTACCTGGTGTATGAAAGTAGGTTATGGGAGGGAAAACATGGACAAGACATATGTGAACTCCTGGTTAGATGGCATGATCAAGTGCCCATTGAAGAACATGCAAGTCATTTTTGCCAACAGCAATATAGATATCATGATTTTTTCCACCATCTAATTTGCTGCTAATTGTTACACTCTTTCTATCTTCTCCTATCTCTTCGATTTCTCCGGACATGATCACAAATATTTAGTACATGACCATCATCTCTTCGATAGTCCAAAAAGGAAAAGGGTGGGGAGAGCGCTTTCTAATATGCAGTTGCACGAAGTTGCTAATAAGGTCTAAAAGAAGTAGCTAATCAGTTTAAATGCAGAAAAAAGTGGTCAGAGTGGAATTGTACAGATCAGATTGCACGAAGAAATTGGAGCGTGATGCAAGAAGACAATTGTCAGATTTTATTTATATATATATATATAATACTAGTAGTAGATTTACATATATAAAGTTTCTCCATTTTTTATGAAAGAATAGTTCTCTTTTGTTACCATGGTCGGCCCTTCCACAACAAGTAAAACAATTGTTTTAGGCCCCACATTTGTGGGGGACCATTTTTTTGTTACACTCAATAGGTTATGTATAAGTTTAAAAAAAAAGGCTCTGTATAGTGAAAATGTTTTATTTTTTTCTTTAACAATAACAAGTATAGAAAAGAAGGATTTGCAACTGTTATGATTTCTGCCAAGAAACTTACACTTGTAATGAATATCGAACCTGAATTTCATAAGAAACGTATGATATATAGGAAATAATAATTTGATGAGAATGTTGGTAATAAAATTTCAAAATCTTTTGAAGAGTGCTTTGGAGTTGATTACTTTATACATAGTAGACAAGACTATTTTTTCACTTCAAAATATATTTGAACAATTCTAAACATATGAAAATATTTTTGGTATTCTATTTAGTGCTAAAAATTAAGATCACTAGATGATGAAAATTTTGAAAAAATATTGCCTTAATCTTGAATGTTCTTAAAGCATAATAATCAATTCGATATTGATGGTGTAGTTTATTTCTGAATTAAAAATATTAAGAAAAATAGTACAGCTGGAAGATAACAGTTTAATTGATACACACGGTTAAATAAAAAAATTTAATTTTTTCCAATGCCTATATTACTTATGGAATAATGTTAATAACTCTTATTTCCGTCGCTTCAGCACAAAGAAATTTTCAATGATTAAAATTAATAAAATCTTACCTAAGATCAACCATATCTCAACAAAGATTAAATGGATTAGCTATAATGTCAATTAAGAAAGATTTATTAGGAGCTAAAGATTATAAGAAAATTATTAATAACTTTGTATATAAGTAACGCTAGAAAAATATATCTCAAATATATAAATAAATTTTTTTTTTTTAAAAGACCCTTCATAAAGTTTGGCTTTAGGCTACAAAACTCGTTCGGCCGCCTTGTTTGTTACCACCATAACAAGTCGACAAGATTTGCATTTCAACATCCTTACTGATCCATTTCCATTTTACTGACATAAGAGAATTTTCAAAGCTCATGCCGGTGGTGGAAACACCAATCACTATGTTTCACAACCAAACAAAACAAAACAAAAAATTCTTTTATTCATGTGTGTGTAAATAATTATTTTTAAAAATAATGACTATGATTATGTACAGTTGACTGACACTTCTTTCAAATAGTACTAAGCATAAATACCAATTTTGTAAAAAAGGTAAAACCTTAGAACCACTACACCATCCCAGACCCAAACATACGGCACTCCTGCAGTGGCGGAGCTACAATATACTAAGGGTGATCAAATGTCTTTTGCCAGAAAATTATACCGTAAATATAAACCAAATGTCACTTCAAATGAATATATAGTACCATTTGTTAATGTGATAGTCCAGCATTTTAATTAAAAACAAATGACAATTCTTAAAAGTATTTTTCTATTTAACAAGAGTAGATGCTAATTAGTCAGCTTTAGCTCAATTCAATGGGGGCAGATATAAGATTATTGATTCGCAGTCATAACAAAGATTAAGAGACAAACATGAATACAATCTAGAATTAAAGTTTAAGGAAGCGTACCGTTCAACTCCATTGACATAGCAACGACAGTGATAGGCGATAAAGTCTGAGACTAACTTCCACGATCCATTAGCTACGTGCTCTCACAGTCTGGAGAACTTGATTGATGGGACATCTACCGTTACTATGTATTCAAGAGGCAGAATACATTAGGGTTTTCTAATAGTGTCACGTCCCAACCTCGGGGAGCACGACCAGCGCTCGACCTGGATACCCTAGTCAAGCAAGCCTATACCATGCCTTTTATCCAAACTTTCCCATGAACAAAGAGAAGATATATTTCGTTAATTAGACAATGAGGAGGTCATGTCATCAACACCAGTTCATTACCATTAGTTATGTCATTTATAAGTCTCAAAATACATACACTTTCATAGTTTGAAGTGGAACAAATAATTCAAATCCAACATTACTAGTTTGACTTTTCCAGTACCAATATACAACCCACACCATGTCTACAGAGCCTCTAACAAATACAAAAGGGTACTATGATAGTGCCGGCAACCAGGCCCCGACTATACCTCAAAACATAATATAGAAGAAACAAAAGATACACGACCCCGAAATGAAGAGAGGCTCACCAAGTCAGCCGGGATCAGGGCGTACCACTCACTGATCAATGCCGCCTACTATGGAACCACCTACATCCATCGAAGATGCAGCGCCTCTGACAAAAGGGACATCAACACATATGAACAGTACTAGTATGAATGACTAAACACCCTTTCAATAGAACTAGTAATAATACAAGGAAGAACAATCATAGAATCAATGGAAGCCTCAAACAATACCAAAACATCAAGTTAGGAGAAAGATAAAATTTCAAGTAAATTTTTAAATTTTTAGGTTGGGAAATCATTAGTACCTATATACTACCGTATCTTTAGCATGGAGTCCGATCACGACCTGATCGGCTAGGTCGTCTCACCCAAAGACATCCAATCTGTGATGACCCAAAAGGTCATTACTCGTTTTGAAAGTAAATTTGTGTCCCGAGACCTTGAAACCCTCTTTTTGTCTCACCTTGATTTGTGTGCGTAGTCCGAGAGCGCTTCCGGAAAGCTTTTATGTGAAATATAAGAAAATTTATGAAATTAGCCTTTAAAATTGATTAAAGTTGACTTTGGTCAACATTCTTAATAAATGGACCTGGACCCATGATCAGACGGTCCCGTAGGGTCCATAATAAAATATGGGACTTGGGCGTATGCCCGGAATTGAATTCCGAGGTCTCAAGCCCGAGAAAAGAATTTTTAAAGAAAAATATTTGCTGGAAAATATAAAAGCTTTTAGAAGTGAAACGATGCATTTTCTTAATGGTACCGAGCACGTATTTTGTATCTGGAGCCCGATACAGGTTTGAAATAATTATTAAGTTGAATCTGTGAAATTTGGTGAAGATCGGAATTGGTTTGATATAAATCGGATGTATGTTATTTTGATGACTTAATTGCACGTGCAAGTCCGTATGATGTTTTTAGACTTTCATGCATGTTTGGTTTGGAGCCCCGAGGGTTCTGATGAGTTTTGGATAGGCTAGGGGTGAATTGGACATAGGAAATGCAGCTGGTATCTGGTATTTTTGTCCATGCCTCTGATCTCGCAATTGCGAGATCAAGCTTCGCAAATGCTAACTTCTCAGGCTTGGGAAATGCGACCCAGGCGTCGCAATTGCGAACCAAGCTTGGGTAGGCCATTCTCGCAAATGCGACAATTTGGTCGCAAATGCGAAAGGGACAGGGGTCGCAATTGCGACTATTCCTTCGCAAATGCGAAGCTGACAGGATTTTGACGGGATTCTTCTCATTTTTCAAACTTTTTCAAACCCTACAACGTCTTGGGCGATTTTCCAAAGAAAGATTCTTCTCCACATTATTTGTAAGTCATTTCTAATTGATTTCTCTCATTATAATCCATCTTTTTACATAATTTCATTTCAAAATCAAGGGTTTTTATGGGAAAATAGGAGATTTTGGGTAGAACTTAGGATTTTCAAATTTTGGGGATTTGGACCTCAATTTGATGTCCGATTTCAAAAATAATTATATATTTGAGTTCATGGGTGAATGAGTGATCGGGTTTTGATTCGAACTTTGGGTTTTGACCAAGCGGACCCGGGTTCACTTTTTGACTTTTTGGGAAAATCATTAATAAACCTATTTTCATGCATTAGAATTGGTTTATTTAGCATTTATTGACATTGTTAAATAAATTGTGACTAGATACAAGTGAATTGGAAGTGGAATCGAGAGGTAAAGTGGTAGTTGAGGCTTGATTGTGTTCGGGGAATTGAGGTAAGTGTTTGATCTAACCTTAGCTTGAGGGAATAGGAGTTGTGGTCTTATTTGCTATGTGTTAAGTGTTGAGTACAATGTATAGGTGTGGTGACGAGTATCTATACGTTGGTGTCAAGCATGCCCGTGAGTCTTATATTATGGTTGTTGTGATTCCATTATGTATTGTCCATGCTTAATATGCTGATTTTAAATGTTGAACAAGGCTTATGAAAGTATTCTTGGTAATTGACCATTGTGGAGCATTGGCTCAAGTTGAGACTTAGGTTGGGAAATGATTGTGGAAACAAGATGAGATATATTGTTGATTCCCTTGCCGGGATGTAATTTTTTATGATATTGTTTCCCTTACCGGGATGTTATTATTTATGATATTATTTTCCTTGTCGGGATGTAATTGTTTATGATATTGTTTCCCTTGCCGGGATATTGTTGTTATACTATTGTTCCCTTGCCGGGATTCTTTTGTGATTGGTGTTGATTTGTACATTGGGATCGGTTGCACACCGCACCAAAATTATATGGGATCTGGTTGCACGCCGCAACAAGGAATAATAAGGGAGGACATACGGGGTCGGGTTGCACGCCGCAACATCATTATATGATTTAGGATTGGGTTGCACGCCGCAACAGTATTATATGATTGGGATCGGATTGTATGCCGCAATAAGAAAGAATAAAAGTGAATATTGATTCGTTATTGTTATTCTTTATTCTTGTTGATATGTATGGTGTTCTTTATGCTTCTCTACTAAAATTCTGTTAGTACTTGATATTATTTGTAGCATGTTGCCCCTTTCCATCTTTAACTGCTAGTTTCTGTTACCATTATTTGCCGTATATGATTTAACTGCACATGTTTATTTAGTAGTCTTGTCCTAGCCTTGTCACTACTTCGCCGAGGTTAGGCTCGACACTTACCAGCACATGAGTTCGGTTGTTCTTGTCACACCTCCTTTTGGCCTGCGCCCGTAGGGGCATATAAGGAGTTTTTCCAATTTAAGGACAATCGAAAACGGGGTTTATTATTAAGAAATTCAGAGTCTCCACTTGGGAGATTTATGGTGTCCCAAGTCACCGGTTTAATCCCGAACCGAAGAAAAAAATGACTCTGTTTAACTGTCCGCGAACTAGAAATCCGGATAAGAATTCTGTTAACCCGGGAGAAGGTGTTAGGCATTCCCGAGTTCCGTGGTTCTATCATGGTCGCTCAGTTGTTATGTGCGGCTTAATTATCTGATTTTAATACATTTTTGAACCTATGTGCAAATTTTAAATTTTTAAACCGCTTTTATAAAATTTATTAAAGAAAATTAAACGTCGTTTAAAACATGTTTTTGGATCACGTCACATGAAATGCACCCGCAATCCTAAACACATTTGACTCGACGTTTTGGGATTTGGATTTGGGTCGCATGAAATGCACACCCGAGTTTAAGAAAGTAAATTATTAAAAGCGCGCCTAAAAGTGATTAGCGTATTATTATTTTGGGGAAGGCCGTGAAATTTGCTAGGCGGCCCATCCCGAATTCTAAGTATTTTTAATATATATGCATTTATGAGAGCCCTGCGGCTTGTGAGTTTTATTTGGCGAGGCTCGTCTCATTTATTTTAAAAGGATAATCCTAAAATGACTACATTTTTTCTATTTTTGTTCGTCTCTAAAAATGAAAGAAGAAAAAGTCCTAATTAAATTATATGCTTGGCAAGTTCGGGCCTCTTATTAATTATTAGATTACAAAAGATGCTAACGGAAAATTGCACTCGAACTCATAAAAATGGAAAATTGTTTCATGCCTTATTCTATAAGTGAATATCGCTAAAATTGAAATTATATATAAAAAAAAAGCATACGAGATTGCAAGTTTGGTTCTAGTGACTCGTAATGCCAACTACTGAAGTTACCAATGTCTGCTCTAAAATAATGAACTCAAAGGCATATTAATTTTGACAATTGAAACCTACTCTACTGATATTTAACTACTGCATTTACTAAGGAGGCATGGACTTACTGATTTCAATCTAACAGCATGCTTAAACTGTTCCTAATTTTTAACTTCAAACAGAAAAATGCTATCATACAAACAAAACTAACTACAGCTATAAATACCACCTAATAGTTCATTATAAATATAACTTCAATTAATCCAAATCAACTGAAAACAGTCCAGCTATACAAAGCAGCAGAAATCTACATATCAGTAGTATACAAAATGTTCTAACTACAATCAGTAAAAAAAGAAAAAGCTGAATCAAACTTCAGACTTCCATTTTTATATATATTCATGCTTCCACATATTTCAACTTACAATAGCCAGTGTTATAGTCGTGTACCTGGTATTGGAAACAAAAGAAGAGGAAGATGAGAAACAGCAGATGCAGTAGCAACACAACAACAACAACAACAACAAACAGCAACAACCCAATAACAGATTAAAACCAGCAAAAACCCAGCAATAACCAATGGAACAGTAACGAGAAACCCACAACAAACTCAGAAAAACCAGTTGACAACCCCAGCAATACCAAACAGAACTAGAGAACTCCCAGAAACAAACAGAGGGCAAAAATCAACTCAGAAATGCAATGAAACAGTACTTTCTGATTCTCTATTCTTTAACTCTCAAAGAAGAACACTTTCAAGAAACTCTACTCTTTTAACTTATTTTCAGCAATCAAAGAACACTAGACTTCCTTACTCTCAATATTGAATTCTTAGTATTGAAATCCAGCCTATTTTCACTCTCTAACTAACTGAACTTTTGTGTTAAAATCCAGTCACTTTCACCCTCAAACTAAACTGATCTCTTCAACATTAAAAGCCAGCCTATTTTTATATATTTCTAATTCTGAATTTCTGATCTCCAAAATTCCGCCCCTTAATCAATCCAAATGCCTTCTATTTATAGCCATTACAGACCTGCCCCCTCTTTAAAACTTAACTACCCGACCCCCCAGCAACCAAAATCTGCATATTTCCACTTAAAACCCACTAAGGAATGCTTTTCCTTATTTTTCGCCCCAATTGCCTCTTGTTCCCCATTAACTTATTAATTTAAAGACATTTAATACCCCACTAACAAGACACTAACATTAAAATATTATCCTAATTGTTCCATTCCCAAATCACCCCTAAAACCCCTTAATATTACTGCCATAATACAATCTATTAATCTACATTAAAACCTTTAACTCTAAAATCTGTTCAAGCTAACAATTATCTAAAACTAATTCTGATTAACAGCTATAACCAATCCTCCTGACAACTGAATGACTAAGGTTGAATTCCAATTGAAACAAATGAACTGAATTTAAATCAAAACCAAACTAACACAACACAGAACTCAACAGAATCATTAAAGATGAAGCTGAAACTGAATCAAAATCACATGAATGCAGGGATTAAACTAACACAATTCTAAGTCAAACCTATACAAGAATGCAGGATCATTATCAGCATATTGACAATGCCCTGAATCTAATTGCCTAAAGATCAGTACATACAACATTCGACCTCAAACCATTTGACGAAAACTACTAATAAAACTGAATTAATCGACGATAACTAATTAACCGATTGCCTATAACAATTGACAACAATCAATCAGAAATAGATAATCAGGCAATTCAAGCGGCATTGACAAGAACAGGGATTTATAATAAGACTCAACTAATCGACGAAACTTATTCGAATCGATTACACAGCCTATAATTATACACAACAACGAGCAGAAACAAACTCAACCAAATAAAAGGTCTGAGGGAGAAGAACAAAACAATCAACAAAAAATTGAAAAATTAATATAACAATACTAAACAAAATAAACAGACATTAATATCAAAAATAGAATAGAAGGGAAAAAAGAAAAAATACCTTAAAAAAAGAACAGAAAACAGACGGGCTTGACCAACTCGGACTCGAACTTTTTTTTTTGAGGTCAAACGGACCTTAATCGAGTGTTCTCGATTGAGAACACTGAACTAAGGTTACTTAGAAACCCCAAATTCCCGTTAATTTCGGAGAAATCCCAATTTGGTCTTCGTTTAGGGTTCCTGGTTCGATTTGGGATTTGAACCATTCTAGCACGATTCGAACCAAACCAATGGTGGTTTATAGGTAAGGGAGGTCAGGTGGATATCTGGTGTGAGTTTGGGGTGGATTGGTTTTGGTTCATGTTTTGCTCGAATCTTCAATTGAAGATTCGAGAAGCTGGGGGATGATTCGAAGCAAAATGGTTAACAGATTCAGGTTGGGGGTGTTTAGGTGCTCTAGGGGTGTTAGTTTGTTGACCGGCGGTGTTGTTGCCGCCGGGTTTCGGGCGAAGGTGTGAGAGGGCGGCTAGGGTTTGGGATATGGTGAGGCTCCGTCTCTAAGAGAGACGATGAACAGGGGGGTTTGGTTTGGGGGGGCTTGGTAGAGATTAAGGTTATATAGGGAGGGGTGGTTTAATCTTGGCCGTTGGATCAAGCACGATCAACGGCCTGGATTAATTTACTTAAAGGAAATGGTGACGTTTGGTCATGCATTGAGACTGGCTCGACCTGGGTTGAAATGGACCGGGTTATGGGGGAAGGCTGGGACCGTTAGATCACTGGGAATGGACAGCTCAGATCAACTCGCCTAAAACGGCGTTGTTTCTAATAATGCTGGGTTGAACTGAGCCGTCTAATGGAAACAAATCAACGGCTTAGATCTGAGGCGCCGAAACGGCGTCGTTTGGACTGTTTGAGAGACCAGGCTTATTGGATTGGATCGTTTGATATGATTTGGGCCTGATTTTGCATTGAAATTGGCCCAGTTCCGATTTGGTCCAATTTTTCACTCCTTTCTTTTTTCCTTTCATTTTCTTTTAATTCCTAAAAACAAAAAATTCCTAAATTAAGTTGTAAAACCAAGATTATTTTAAAAAGATATTAATTAACCCTTAACAATAATTAACACACAAGATCATATAATGATTAAAATAAAATTACACAATTAAACAATAAAAATGACAAAGCTACCAAAATTCATATTTTTGTGATTTTCATTCTTTTAAAATAGGACATGCTTTAATTAATTCAAAAATGCACAATTAAATCCTAAATATACATGCAACATGTATTTTGGTATTTTTCAGTTAATTAAAACAAGATAAACATTCACAGACAAAAATAATTATCCAAAATATCACGCAAAATTCTCAAAATTGTACCCAAAGGCAATTTGTTTTATTTTTCGATTTCTTTTGTAGTAATTTTCGTAAAGCAAAAATCACGTGCTCACAGCTGCCCTCTTTGTCCGAAAACACAAAGAGTTTTCATGCAAAGATAAAGTGAGCGTATATGAGCGATTTTTGCCCGTTGGAATACTCCTGTTGAAGCATTTTTGAAAAGATTTAACCGAACCCTTGCTTCAAAGGTTTCCTACATAAACCTAGCTAAAAGGGAATCAGGTTAATGTAGTTCAGGAAGTTTTGGTAGCTGGGACTACCATGAGACTGCATTTTTGCTATTACTGCTGCTGCATGCTGTTGTTACTGCTTTTCGATCTCCTTATTACACCGTGCCAAAAGAAAACAAGAAGCTAGACTTAAACTAGGAATTACAAAATCTTATCTATCTCCGACTTGTTCTTATAGTCTTCTTTCTGATTTCTGTGATGGGATTCATGCTGAGGGTATTTTGTTGTAACCCTCCGCATTACTAACCTCTGATTTGATCTTGAAATGTATTCCTCTGTTCTGTAGGTGGGCTCCTAACTTTAACAACTTAAAAAGTAATGCCTCTGTTCTACGGGTGGGCTCCCAAATGCAACAACTTTAAAAAAAGTAACGCCTCCGTTCTACGGGCGGGCTTCCGACTTCATCAACTTAAAATTTAACAACCTCTATTCTACAGGCGGGCTCCTGACTTCTTCAACTTAAAATTATAACAACCTCCGTTCTACAGGCGGGCTCCTGACTTCATCAACTTAAAATTTAACAACCTTCATTCTACAGGCGGGCTCCTGACTTCATCAACTTAAAATTTAACAACCTCCATTCTACAAGCGGGCTCCTGACTTCATCAACTTAAAATTTAACAACCTCCATTCTACAGGCGGGCTCCTGACTTCTTCGACTTAAAATTATAACAACCTCCGTTCTACAGGCGGGCTCCTGACTTCATCAACTTAAAATTTAACAACCTCCATTCTACAGGCGAGCTCCTGACTTCATCAACTTAAAATTTAACAATCTACATTCTACAGGCGGGTTCCTGACTTCTTCGACTTAAAATTATAACAACCTCCGTTCTACAGGCGGGCTCCTGACTTCATCAACTTAAAATTTAACAACCTCCATTCTACAGGCGGGCTCCTGACTTCTTCAACTTAAAATTATAACAACCTCCGTTCTACAGGCGGGCTTCTGACTTCTCCAACTTAAAATATAACAACCTCCGTTCTACAGGCGGGCTCCTAACTTCATCAACTTAAAATTTAACAACCTCCATTCTACAGGCGGGCTCCTGACTTCTTCAACTTTTAAAATAAACAACCTCCGTTCTACAGGCGGGCTCCTGACTCCAACTTAAAATTTAACAACCTCCATTCTCCAGGCGGGCTCCTGACTCCAACTTAAAATTTAACAACCTCCATTCTACAGGCGGGCTCCTGACTTCATCAGCAATTTCTTCCTTCATACTGGTGTTTTCACTTCTCTGAAACCTGCCGGGGATAACACTGCTGGGGAATTATCTTCCTTCTTTAAGACTAGTTACTTTTCTCTTTTTAACAATGGTGGGGATGATACTGATTCTAAGACCACTACCCTTAAAACTTGGGTTATCTTGCTTCTTCCAAGATTGATTTCTTTAAAACTTGTATTGCCTTCTCCCGTAAACTGCTAGGAATTCCACTTCCTTCAAAACTTGTGTTAACTTCCACCTTCCCCAAGTGGGTATCTGATTTCAAGAAAATTTTCCCGCTGTCAATAACATTTCCTTTCCCCTGCTTCAAATCAAAGAAAAATTTGTTAGTTTAAAACGTGGTGAGTGGTCGTGCCACTCCTGCTGGGGATGGTTTTTCTGATTTTCCTTTCCCTGCTTTGCGTTTTATTACAAAACTTGCTGGGGATGATATCATTTGCTGGGGATTATATTCCTGCTGGGGAGGGTTTTTCTTTTCTCTTCCTTCCCCGCTTTGTATTGTCCGACCATCGCGGAACTTGGTCGATAATTTGTCGGAGTTGTTCCTGCATCTCGCAAATCTGCTGGGGATCCTCTTGGAATTTGATCCATAACTTTTCAACTTCCTAATTTTCTGTTTTTGTTCAACTTCCCCTGGAAATTTGGTCCCCTTGGAATCTAGACCCATTCATCATTTGGTCTTGCGACAAACTTCTTTTCGCTTTGTCGCCTTATCTTTGGCCTGTCCTATTCGCCTTTTGCTTTGCACCGTTTTGGCAACTGGTAGTAAGCTCTGAAAAATCTCTCTCAAAACAAACTGCTAGAGGAAAAATTCTAAAAACAGAAGAAATGAAAAGTGATGATTTCAAAAGATGGAAAACGAAGAAGTTTTTCCGAACGAATGCTGGGGAGAAGGAAAGGAAAAGGACTTATTTGAATGATATAACCGATCCCAACGATCATGTCCTGCATTCCGGATTTATCAACCCAGTCTATTTGTATCAATCAATCTTTCTAGTGGCCTCATTTCGCTGGGGGATATGCAGGCGCCCAACTCTTTTTGCCAAATCAACACTTTTGCATTGTTTGATGCCTCGACGGATCCTTTCCGCCAATCTTATCTTGTCGCCTCATAGTGCCCTTCGAGGGGTTTTCACTAATAAGACTCTCTCATTTCTCTCAACTCCCGTCGCCTTCTGGTGCCTATGAAGGTTTTCACCATAAGACTCTCTCATTTTGTTTCTTTCAGCTTTCGTCACCTTACGGTGCCTATGAAGGTTTTCACCATAAGACTCTCTCATTTTATTTTCTCTTTCTCAGCTGGGGATTGGAGTGTTGCCGATAAGATTCTCTGTACTGTGGATTCCTTTGGCTATCAATTCTATCGGCTCATAATCCTCTTTCAGTCGGGGATCAGTGTGTTATTCTCGGCTTTCATTTGCCTGCTCGGCATTTCTCGGATATTGATCGGGAGGTCTTTTTGGACATAAAATATGGGTTTTTGTGTGGGGCTAAAAGGAAAAGGATCTCAAAAGATTCAAAATAACTTTAATGGGTAAAACATTACAACTCTTGGAATCAAACCTTTTTCCACAACTTAAAACGTAACTTCTGCCCCAGTTTTCTTGTTTGGGGAATTTTTTTGATTTTTGTTATACTATGACCGAGCCGTGAGGCGCCTACGTATCCTCTTTGAGGAATCAGGTCGAACGTAGTTCATTCGATTCCTTTGTATTTCTTTTTCTTGTGGCTTTTCTTTTTGTTTTGTTAATATTTTTTCTTCCTTTTCTTTCTTTCTTTTTTTTCATTTTCATTAGTGATTCCAAAAGATGGGTATGAAAGAATAAATAAGGCTCAAAGGGGGAAGCAAAAGTTAAAGTGTTTGGATAGAAGAAAGAATTGCCTCCGTCATTTCATTCTCTGATAAATGCCAAGTACAAACAGACAAACATCAATTACAATCAAAGGAATTACACATAATATCTCTTGACTGCATCAGAATTGATAGCCATGTCGATGCATCTTCCCTCGACATCTGTCAGACATAAGGCGCCGTTGGATAACACTCTGGTCACAATAAACGGCCCTTGCCAATTCGGGGCGAACTTGCCCTTTGCTTCGGCCTGATGTGGCAAGATTCGTTTCAGCACCTGCTGTCCTACTTCAAATTTCCTGGGACACACCTTCTTATTATATGCTCTTGTCATCCTCTTTTGATACAACTGGCCATGACATACTGCTGCCAATCTCTTTTCATCAATCAAGCTCAACTGCTCCAATCGGGCTTTGACCCATTCATCATCATCAATCCCAGCCTCAATGATAATCCGGAGGGACGAAGTTTCTACTTCTGCCGGTATCACTGCTTCAGTTCCGTATACCAATAAATAAGGAGTTGCACCTACTGAAGTGCGGATAGTAGTGCGATATCTCAACAATGCAAATGGAAACTTTTCGTGCCATTGCCTGGACCCTTCTATCATCTTCCTCAATATCTTCTTTATGTTCTTGTTGGCTTCCTCAATTGCGCCATTCGCCTTGGGACGATACGGGGTGGAATTACGGTGTGTAATCTTGAAATGTTGACATACTTCTTTCATAAAACTGTTGTTAAGATTAGCGCCATTGTCCGTGATGATCACTTTGGGGATCCCAAATATACAGATGATATGGGAATGAACGAAATCCACCACTGCCTTCTTGGTTACCAACTTGAAAGTTTTAGCCTCAACCCACTTGGTGAAATAATCGATGGTGACCAGAATGAACCTATGACCGTTGGAAGCTGCCGGCTCAATCGGTCCAATGACATCCATGCCCCATGCAACAAATGGCCATGGTGCTGACATTGTATGCAATTCTGTTGGCGGAGAATGAATCAAATCTCCGTGTATCTGACACTGATGGCATTTTCGCACGAAATTGATACAATCACGCTCCATAGTGAGCCAATAATACCCTGCTCGAAAAATCTTCTTCGCCAATACATATCCGCTCATATGTGACCCACAAACTCCCGCATGTACCTCTGTCATCACTGTCGTGGCTTGACCAGCATCTATACATCTCAGCAATCCCAAATCTGGTGTTCTTTTGTATAACACTCCTCCACTGAGGAAACATCCATTTGCCAATCGCCGAATGGCTCTCTTTTGATCTCCGGTGGCCTGCTCTAGGTATATCCCCATCCTGAGGTATTCCTTGACATCATAAAACCATGGATCGCCATCCATTTCTTCATCTAACATGTTGCAATAAGCATGTTGATCACGAACTTGGATATGCAACGGGTCAATATGAATTTTGTCTGGGTGGTGCAACATCGATGCTAAAGTGGCCAAAGCATCGACAACCTCATTGTGAACTCTTGGGATGTGTCTGAACTCCACTGATCAAAATCGCTTGCTCAGATCGTGCAAATATTGTCGATATGATATAAGCTTCAAATCCCATGTTTCCCATTCACCCTAGATTTGATGCACCAGGAGGTCCGAGTCTCCCAAGACCAAGACGTCCTGGACATCCATGTCTGCAGCTAACCGTAAGCCCAAAATGCATGCCTCATATTCAGCCATGTTATTGGTACAATAGAAATGTAGTTGTGCCGTAACAGGATAATGATGTCCTGTTTTAGAAATAAGTACCGCTCCTATTCCAACTCCTTTCGCATTTGCGGCTCCATCAAAGAAGAGATTCTAACCTGGTTCCTCAGATAATTCCAACTCATCTTATGCATCACTTCTTCATCAGGAAAATACATCCTCAATGACTCGTATTCTTCATCAACAGGATTCTCAACCAAGTGATCGGCCAATGCTTGGGGTTTCATGGCCGTCCTCGTCACATAGACGATGTCGAACTCCGTGAGTAATATTTGCCATCTCGCTAACCTCCCTGTGGGCATAGGCTTCTAGAAAATATAATTCAGTGGATCCAAACGTGAAATGAGATAAGTAGTATATGATGACAGATAATGTTTAAACTTCTGTGCCACCCAAGTTATGGCGCAACACTCTTCTCAAGGTGAGTGTACTTAACCTCATAGACCGTAAACTTCTTACTGAGATAATAGATGGCTTGCTCCTTTCTTCCTGTGATATAATGTTGCCCCAGTACGCAACCAAATGAATTCTCCAGTACTGTTAGATAGAGAATCAACGGTCTTCCTGGTTCAGGTGGGACCAACACAGGTGCCCCAGTACGCAACCAAATGAAAAGGTAGACGTCAAGCCAGTATTTGGTCGAAGGCTTCCTGACATTCTGCTGTCCATTCTACCGCATCATCTTACTTCAGTAGCCGAAAAATGGGTTCACAAGTTGCCGTGAGTTGAGCGATGAACCTGCTGATATAATTCAACCTTCCCAACAGACTCATTACTTCTGTTTTGTTCTTCGGCGGTGGCAATTCCTGGATGGATTTGATTTTTGATGGGTCCAACTCAATGCCTCGTCGACTGACGATGAATCCCAACAGCTTTCCAAATGGAACACCAAATGCACATTTGGCCAGGTTGAGCTTAATGTCGTACCTTCGAAGTCTTTGAAAAAACTTCCTTAGGTCTGCCACGTGGTCTTCCTGACGCTTAGATTTTATGATCACATCATCTACGTACATCTCAATCTCTTTGTGTATCATGTCATGAAACACCGTAGTCATTGCTCTCATGTACTTTGCCCCAGCGTTCTTCAAGCCAAAAGGCATTATCTGGTAGCAATAAGTCCCCCACGGCGTAATGAATGCCGTCTTTTCTGCATTTTCTTCATCCATCAGAATCTGATGATACCCAACGTAGCAATCTACAAAAGACCCGATCTCACATTCGGCACAATTATCGATCAAGATATGGATGTTGGGTAATGGAAAGTTGTCCTTGGGGCTTGCCCTGTTCAAATTGCGGTAATCGACACACACTCTGATCTTCCGATCTTTCTTCGGCACTGACACCACATTAGCCAACCAATCAGGATATCGAGTGACCCGAATAACCTTTGCCTGCAACTGCTTGGTTACTTCTCTTTAATCTTCACACTCATATTTGTCTTGAACTTCCTCAATTTCTATTTGACGGGAGGGCACACCGGGTCAGTGGGCAATTTGTGAACCACTAGATCGGTGCTTAAGCCCGACATGTCATCGTACGACCATGCAAAAACATCTTTGAATTCAATGAGTGCTTTGATTAGTTCCTCTCTGATGTTTGGCTCAATGTGGATGCTTATTTTGGTTTCCCTGACATCGTCTGCATCCCCTAAATTGACAACTTCAGTGTCGTTCAAATTGGGCTTGGGTTTCTCTTCGAACTGGCTTAATTCTCTGTTTATCTCTTCAAAGGCTTCATCCTCATCGTATTCCGATTCATCATCATAATCGACCTTTTGTACAATTAGTTCGGAATCAGATTAATTTTTTAGACTAGGTTGAAGATCCGTTGTGCATGCCATGTCATTAGAACCAGTATAAAGAGAACTGTTCAGAAAGAGAAAAGAAGAAAATAGAATTAAAACAAAATAAAGAGAGAAAACTTTCACTTTATTAAAATGCGGGATAACAGAGTTTCACGCTTTTGTCGAATACAAAAACAAAACAAAACTAGATTACAACTCTGGAATAATCAAGAAAACAAGAAAGAAAATCCAGAGCCTACTACCAAGACTCCCTCCAGGTAGGAAGAGGAGTGGCTGTCAAATTGTTGATATTGGCCCTAGGCCCCACAAACTGTATATCTGCCCTATTGGAACCTTCTCCAGCTTCTATCACGTTGACTTCGGCGAACAACCTTTCAAAACCCTGATTCAAATCTCCATCTGACCCAATCAGAGGTCCGAGAATTTTGGGGACTGACAACCTTCTAATACATGCTCTGACAAAGGATCTGGAAAGACGTGGAACTGGCTTGGAAAAAACCAAACTTTCTTCTTCAACTTTCGGGCCCGCCTTACATCTACTGCCGTAGGCTTGAATCCTAGCCCAAAAGTGTCCAGGTTCTTTGGCAAAGAAACTGGTTGGACCATACCTTGCAGATCAACCCCCAAACCTTTTCCTGGTACAAACCCGCTGTTTCACATTTCTGAGGCTACCATGAAGGTCGCAGCTGCGATCCTGGGAAGTGGAAGGTCCTCGCCTTCAAAACTTTTATCCACTGAAACCTCGTCGAAAACCTGGTACACCCATGGACCTTTGTCGTCATCAGTTTCTATGAATGGCACAACGGCATCACTCACAATGCCTGTACCGTCATCCCCGTGCACCACTATCTCCTGCCTGTCCCATTCAAATTTCACCATCTAGTGCAATGTAGAAGGCACTGCTTTGGCGGCATGGATCCAAGGTCGCCCCAATAGAAGATTATATGATACTGCCACGTCTACCACTTGAAATTCCATGGTGAATTCCACTGGACCAATGGTCAATCCCAGTATGATATCACCCACCGTGTCGGTACCACCTCTATCGAAACTTCGGACGCAGACGCTGTTCCTATGAATCCGGTCATGATCAACTTTCAGCTTGTTCAGAGTAGTCAAAGTACAGATGTTGGCGCTTGATCCATTATCAATCAATACTCGAGTGACCACCGAGTCTTCTCATTTCACGGTCAAGTATAGGTCTTTGTTGTGTTCTGTACCCTCTGCTGGCAATTCATCATCAGAAAACGTCACTCGGTTTACCTAGAAGATTTTGTGCACTATCCTCTCCAAGTGATTTACAGAGATTTTATCCGGAACATGGGCCTCGTTCAGGATTTTCATCACTGCCTGGCAATGATCGCTGGAATGGATCAGCAGTGATAGTAACAAAATCTGCGCTGGGGTTTTTCTTAACTGCTCCACAATGGAGTAGTCTTGTGCCTTCATTTTCTTCAAAAAATCCTCAGCCTCTTCCTCCGTCACTGGCTTATTTACCACCGCTGGGTTGGACCTTCTTAACTCTACGGGAACAAAACACCTTCCCGAACGAGTTAAGCCCTGGGCCTCACATACTTCTTCCACAACCTCCTTCCCTTTGTACATTACCATCGCTTTACTGTAGCTCCATGGCACGGCTTTCTCACTGGTTATCGGCATATGCATTACTGGCCTGATGACAACTGGCCCTATGCATGCTGGCTTGCTTGGTTCCCCTTGGACCTTTACTTTGACCGGCTCTGGATTCTTTGCAACAACAGGCGAACTCTTCCCCATCACCACTGCTGGCTTGACGTCTACCTTTTCCAACTGTACCACCTCTTCTCCACCTGTCGACTTTTCTTTTGGACTGGCACGGATCATCATCACCGTCTGTGAGGGTTTCTTTAGATCCCCTCCTTCGTGCACAAGCTCGATCATGTGGGTTTCGTGGTGTGCTGGCAATGGGTTCTGATTGATGTTGGGTTCCTCCGGTGTCTGAACCTCGGTCTTGTTGGTGTCAATAAGATCTTGCACTACACGTTTCAACTTCAAGCACTTCTCAATATCATGTCCGGGATCCCCCGAAAAATACTCATAGCTTACCGAGTGGTCCATATTTTGGGGAAGGGGATTCGGCAATCTGGGCTCAACAGGACTCAACTAACCTAACGGCCTTAATTTGTGGAACAAAGCAGAATAGGTTTCTCCCAACTCAGTGAATGTTCTTTGTCTCTGCACCCTTTCATTTCTGAAAGCCTGATTCCTCCGGAAACCTGGCCCTGCAGGATTCCTGTAGGCCCTTGGTGGTGGATATATGTTTTGTGGAGGTGGATATGTATTCTGTGGAGGTGGATAGGTATTTTGGGGAGCCAGCGCGCGCCACTATGGACGAGCCGGAGGCTGGGTATATGTCCGGGCTTGATAGACGGAGAATGTAGTTCTTGTGGTGGGTAGTAGGGTTGTGGGGGTAATTTGGAGTGTGTGGGTAATTTGGGTGATGGGGTCTAGCTTAGTAGCGGGGGAAAGGACCTCTCGATCTGGACCAATTACCTGCCTCTAATGTTGCGACCTCTTCTCTTTTCTTCTTCCCGAGCGCAGCTCCCGTGCTGCTCTGAATGGCCTGAGTTTTTGCTTTGATTGCCGAATAGCTCAGGATTTTGTTGGACTTAAGTCCCTCTTCAATCATACCGCCTATTTTCACCGCCTCGTTGAAATATTTGCCAACTGACGTCACCAAGTGACCAAAGTAAGTTGGCTCTAGAGTCTGCAGAAAGTAGTCCACCATTTCCCCCTCTCTCATCGGAGGATCAACTTTTGCTGCCTGTTCTCTCCACCGGAACCCAAATTCTCTAAAGCTCTCTCCCGGCTTCTTCTCAAGTTTCAGCAATGTGAGACTGTCAGGGACGATCTCAAGGTTGTACTGGAAGTGACCTGCGAATGCTTGTGCTAGATCGTCCCAGGTGTACCACCTGCTCGGATCCTGTCTTGTGTACCATTCCAGTGCAGAACCACATAGACTTTGACCAAAGTAAGCTATTAGCAGCTTATCTTTACCACCTGCTCCTCTCATCTTGCTGCAAAACCGTCGCAGATGTGCCATTGGATCACTGTGCCCCTCGTATAGATCAAACTTTGGCATCTTGAACCCTGCCGGTAATTGAACATCAGGGAAAGGACATAGATCTTTGTAATCTACACTGACCTGATTGCCTAACCCATGTATATTCCTGAAGGACTACTCCAGGATTTTAAATTTTCGAAGCACTTCGTCCTACTCCGGGCCCTTAGCCAGCTTTTCAGTCTCCACCGGGATTTCAAAGTGAGGATTATAAGCATATGGCTCGGGTGCTTTGAGAGTAGGTTCAGGGGGGTAATATTGGTTATCGTGAGCCAGAAACAATGGCCCATTGGATGATCTTTGTAATGTGGCTGGTGGGGGTGCCACGAAAATAGGAACATTTGGTGGGGGAAGGTTCTGATTGGGTGGTAGAGCTTGGGGGATCATAGGGATTTCTTCCCTGATAGTAGTGGTGACTTGGGAAGCTTGTCGAAGGGCCGGGTGAAGGGTATTCCGGCGTGTGTCCTGGTGGGAGAGTAGGAGTAACGGGTGGTTCGGGCCCCTTTTGTACCCTAGCCAGGGCTAGCTGCATTTCGTTCATCTCCAGCCTCATTTTTTCCATTTTTTCCATTTCCTCTTTCAGCATCTGACTTTCCGTCCTTTCCTCTTCAACACTGTTTTCTGAGTTAGTCATGCTTTTCGGTATGGGCCCTTTGGATCTTGTTTGGTAATGGTAATCTGCCAGAACATTCTAACAAACTAACTGGTTTGAAATCTCTGGAAAACAACAAACTTGTTAGCATTAGAGTTTAACACAAATTGCAATTGCACGTTGGGGGATTCAATGTTCCTAGGCAGTTTAACCATTTCTAACATGTCTTTGTGCCGTATGCATCATCCCGGCTTATTTTACTTGTGCCCTTTAGGTGTTTCTGAAACTTTCCTTTATTTGCTTTCTCTTTCTCTCTTTTCTTTCTTTCTTTTCCTTTCCTTTATTCACTTTTTCTTTTAGCGATGGTCGAATCTTATGTGGATTTCCTACATATCATGTCCCCGCATGAATCAGACTGTGTGTAGTTCTACCACAAATAAAGACACCAATTTTTGGAAAATTTATTTCTTTACTAAAACTTCTATTACAAACTACCCATTTGGAAAAGGAAAACAAAATACAGACTCCGAAGTACTAACATAATTTGATGCTAAAAGGAAACACACGGACAGACAACAGACTTTTGAAAATAGAAAAATACAAATTTGAACTAGGAGTACATTAACGCTTTGAATTTTGGTGCCCACGGGGCATCGTTCGGCCTTTTCGCGGGCTTTGGTGCAAGGCCCCTTTGCAAGCTTTTCAATTCTTCCATGATTCGGTGGACGTAACCCCTGACTGAAGCAAAAAGGGTATCACGGGGTATTTCCTCACATGCTAGTCACTTCATGGTGATGTAATGCCCAATCTCCTCAATTCTACCCCTGGTTCTATCCTTTTTCATGAACAGTTGCTCTATTCGTTGATTCTTTGCTCCTAGTACTTGAGCGTTGTCAGCGAGTTGATCTTGGAACTTCTCCATTTGTTCTTCCATTCGGGCCATTAAATCATAGCAGTGCTTCATGTCCGTTCTGGCATCTCGGGCTTGTTTAAAGACCCGATCTTTGAGAGTGGAATTTGTTTCTCTTAATATTTCAATGCTAGATTCATAATCCCTTCTCACTTGCCGTAAGTGCTTTGCTCACGCTGTTGTACCTTTTTCCCATCTGGCCCGAATTCTTGCTATGCAGGCCTCTGATCTTGCCAAACCCTCTCGGCTTTCAATGACTTGGTTCCTCCACCCAGTTATCAGACCTTCGTCGGACCAGCTCCTTTGTTGGTTGTCAGCATCCATTCTGACTCGTTGGATTTGGGTTTTCAAGGCCTTATTTGCTTGAGTCAATCTGTTCTTTTTTCCTATGTCAGCATCGACTTGCACGTTATTTTCATATTTCAGATCCTCAATTTGCTGTTTTAGCTTGCCAATTTCAACCCGATAGCCTTCTTCTCTTGCCAGCCAGCCCCATTGTTCTTGCGAGTCATTCGTGAATTGCTGGACATGGGCTCTTTTAGAAGGCCTTTGACGAATCCGGAACCTTTTCCCAAACCATGCATCATACTGCGGGTCCATCTTACCTTTGGCTAAATCTCGCACCATAGTTTTGGGCTCAAGGAATCTGCATTCATGCCACAATTTGCGAATTGTATCTTCCGGGTATGTGGCATTCGGTCTTAGCTCGATGGTATGCTTGCTCAAATCTTCATCATGAGGGATAGTCTGGAACCTTCCCAATTGACGCAATGCCCGATGGGGAGCATATGGTTGGATACTACGGACACCCATCAAAAGAACATAACATTCTTTGGCCGAAATGTATATTGCTTCAGTAGCGGGCAACCACCCAAACGCCCATTCAATTTGGTCCGCCGTTAGTGATCTCAGTCGTATAAACCAATCTCCAGTACCTTTGGGGAACGCAACACCCGTTACCCGCTTCTCAAACTTTTCAATGCAGTTTAAACCAGTCAGCCCGAAGTTCATATACCCCACTCGATGGCAGAGATGTTCCTGTATCCACAACTGAAGTAATAGATTGCAACCTTGGAAAAAACTTCCTCCCTCCTTACACACGGTCAATGCTCGGTATATTTCTGATAAGATCAGGGGAACTATAGTGCTGTCAGCCCTTTTCATTGTGACATCAACCATCCCCAAGAGACCTATCTCTATTTTCGTGTCATCTCGTGGGCAAACCATGATTTCCAAGAATGCCGTTATGAATGCCAAGGTTCGTCTTGCTTCCCATTTACCTCTGTTTCCGGCATGAGTCAGTCCCAAATTTGGCTCGTCAAAACCGCGGATTACCATAACATTGATATAAGAACTGAAGAGCGCAACATCCTTTTGATAAATCATTATTTTGCACAGTCCGGTTGATATTTAACAAGTCCAGAAATCGGTGTGGCGATACCGGCCTTGGTGACAACAGATACTGACTTCTCAGATTCTCATTCATACCCGCATAACCTACTACTTCCTCCAGTGTGTGTGTAAGCTCAAAATCCACAAAGCGAAATACATTTCGTGTCGGGTCCCAAAATGGTATCAAAGCCTCGATGACATCCATCCTTGCCTTGACATTTAGTAGACTAATGAGACCCCCCAAGACTCTGACCACTATTTCTTTGCTGCTTTTTCCCAAATCGTCCCACCACATATGGAGCTGGAGAGGGACCTCTCTAAAGACAGTGAAGGATTTGTTTTCACTTGTGCTCATCCTACTCATTTATTAAGGCGATTTAAACAAAAGCAAAAAAATTATTTGACTCAAAAAATGATTTGACTACATTTTCACAAAGAAAGATCCGATTTTTCGAACACGGCCTTTTAGCACTTCGGGGATGAAGATTTTAAGGCTGTGAGGGTCAACCGATCAAAACCCTAAAGGATGATCAAAAGTGGCCGTTTATGCAAAGTCAGCCTTCCGGCGTCCCTTTCGGGAATATTTGGCTATTTTTGACAAAACAAGCATCACTTGATTTATTTAAGACTCTTTTCTTGTTTTTCAAAATTAGTAACCCGACATTGAGAACACGGCCTTACAGAGCCTCGGGGACGAGGATTCTAAGGCTGTGTGGGCTAATTGGTCAAAATTCAAAAAAAAAATGACCAAAAGTGGTCGTTTATGCAAAGTCAGCCCTCCGGCGTCCCTTTCAGGAACATTTGGCTATTTTTGACAACAACGACACCGCCCGACTTATAATAAAATTTTTGACATTTTCTGGGTATTTTTGCAAAAAGGGGAAGTTGGACCCGATGAGGGTTGCCTACGTATCTCACATTCGGTGAGAATCAAACCGACGTAGTTCGGGAAAGGAAAACAAACTAGAAAAAACAAGACTCCTTTATTTTCAAAAATACACTTTTTTTTTCAAAACTTCGGCAGAGTTTCGACACTACTTGGACATTGGTTTTTTCTGAAAATAAGTAGTTATCTCTCTACACTGTTATTTTCTCTTTTTCACGATTTTCTAGTATTCCCTAATTTTCGTAAGCCGGTCCGCAGGTAAATCTTGAACAAGCAAATGCATAAATCAAACAAAATGTAGTAGGATGGTCTTTTCACTTCAGGTTGCTTGTCCTAGACGGACCCAACCCCTGTGTTGAGTCCCCTAAGTCAAAATGCACATGATGCAAATAAACGTTTATACTAGGGATCCGGCATGAGGTTGAGTTATTCTAGGTTCAAAACCTAGGTGTTTGTTCTAGACCTGGCTTACCCGAGCAGACAGCTCGAGCCGAGGGGGAGGTAGTGTACCGGGAATACAGAAGCTTCGCCGGCTTTGCAACTTATCCAAACCTCGTTCTAAATTGGGAATTAGACACTATACAGACAATAAGTCACACGAAGTGCACCCTTCTTCATGATTTAGAAGACTCAGAGAGGAGATGGGTTTCAGCACAGTTTATATGTAGTTCACATAATATCAAAGCGGTAAAAGCAGTCAATTAGCACATTAGGCACAGATCATGTAACAAAATCAGATAAAGCCAAACACAACAATTATATAAGCTCGAATTCTGAACCCTGAACAAAACGTTCTGGGTTCTTATCCCCAGCAGAGTCGCCAGAGCTGTCACACCTCCTTTTGGCCCACGCCCGCAGGGGCATATAGGGAGTTTTTCCAATTTAAGGACAATCAAAAACGAGATTTATTATTAAGAAATTCAGAGTCTCCACTTGGGATATTTATGGTGTCCCAAGTCACCGGTTAAATCCCGAACCGAAGAAAAGAATGACTCTGTTTAACAGTCCACGAACCAGAAATCCGGATAAGGAATTCTGTTAACCCAGGAGAAGGTGTTAGGCATTTTCGAGTTTCGTGATTCTATCACGGTCGCTCAACTGTTATGTTCGGCTTAATTATCTGATTTTAATACATTTTTGAACCTATGTGCAAATTTTAAATTTTTAAACCGCTTTTATAAAAATTACTAAAGAAAATTGAACATCGTTTAAAACATGTTTTTGGATCACGTCACATGAAATGCACCCGCAATCTTGAACACATTTGACTCGACGTTTTGGGATTTGGACTTGGGTCGCATGAAATGCACACCCGAGTTTAAGAAAGTAAATTATTAAAAGTGCGCCTAAAAGTGACTAGCGTATTATTATTTTGGGGAAGGCCGTGAAATTTGCTAGACAACCCATCCCGAATTCTAAGTATTTTTAATATATATGCATTTATGAGGGCCCCGCGACTTGTGCGTTTTATTTGGCGAGGCTCGTCTCGTTTATTTTAAAAGGATAATCCTAAAATGACTACATTTTTCTATTTTTGTTCGTCTCTAAAAATGAAAGAAGAAAAAGTCCTAATTAAATTACATGCTTGGGAAGCTCGGGCCTCTTAATAATTATTAGATTACAAAAGATGCTAACGGAAAATTGCACTCGAACTCATAAAAATGGAAAATTGTTTCGTGCCTTATTCTATAAGCGAATATCGCTAAAATTGAAATTATATATATAAAAAAAGCATACGAGATTGCAAGTTTGGTTCTAGTGACTCATAACGCCAACTACTGAAGTTACCAATGTCTGCTCTAAAATAATGAACTCAAAGGCATATTAATTTTGACAATTGAAACCTACTCTACTGATATTTAACTATTGCATTTAAAGGAGGCATGAACTTGCTAATTTCAATTTAACAGCATGCTTAAATTGTTCCTAATTTTTAACTTCAAACAGAAAAATGCTATCATACAAACAAAACTAACTGCAGCTATAAATACCACCTAATAGTTCATTATAACTATAACTTCAATTAATCCAAATCAACTGAAAACAGTCCAGCTATACAAAGCAGTAGAAATCTACATAACAGTAGTATACAAAATGTTCTAACTACAATCAGTAAAAAAAAAAGCCAAATCAAACTTCAGACTTCCATTTATATATATATATTCATGCTTCCACATATTTCAGCTTACAATAGCCAGTGTTACAGCTGTGTACCTGGTATTGGAAACAAAAGAAGAGGAAGATGAGAAACAGCAGATGCAGTAGCAACACAACAACAACAACAGACAGCAACATCCCAATAACAGATTAAAACCAGCAAAATCCCAGTAATAACCAATGGAACAGTAACGAGAAACCCACAACAAACTCAGAAAAACCAGTTGACAACCCCAGCAATACCAAACTAAACCAGAGAACTCCCAAAAACAAACAGAGAGCAGAAATCAACTCAGAAATGCAATGAAACAATACTTTCTGAT
Organism: Nicotiana tabacum; assembly: GCF_000715075.1. NCBI lineage: Eukaryota > Viridiplantae > Streptophyta > Magnoliopsida > Solanales > Solanaceae > Nicotiana > Nicotiana tabacum. The sequence goes on along the minus strand of NC_134099.1, from coordinate 71,061,204 downwards.
TCTCTATTCTGTAACTCTCAAAGAAGAACAGTTTATAGAAACTTTACTCTTTTAACTGATTTTTAGCAATCAAAGAAGACTAGACTTCCTTACTCTCAATATTGAATTCTTAGTATTGAAATCCAGCCTGTTTTCACTCTCTAACTAACTGAACTTTTGTGTTAAAATCCAGTCACTTTCACTCTCAAACTAAACTGACCTCTTCAACATTAAAAGCCAACCTATTTTTATATATTTCTAATTCTGAATTTCTGATCTCCAAAATTCCGCCATTTAAATGCCTTCTATTTATAGCAATTACAGGCCTGCTCCCTCTTTAAAACTTAACTACCCGACCCCCAGTAACCAAAATCTGCATATTTCCACTTAAAACCCACTAAGGAATGCTTTTCCTTATTTTCCACCCCAATTGCCTCTTGTTCCCCATTAACTTATTAATTTAAAGACATTTAATACCCCACTAACAAGACACTAACATTAAAATATTATCCTATTTGTTCCATTCCCAAATCACCCCTAAAACCCCTTAATATTACTGCCATAATACAATCTATTAATCTACATTAAAACCTTTAACTCTAAAATCTGTTCAAGCTAACAATTATCTAAAACTATTTCTGATTAACAGCTATAACCAATCCTCCTGACAACTGAATGACTAAGGTTGAATTCCAATTGAAACAAATGAACTGAATTTAAATCAAAACCAAACTAACACAACACAGAACTCAACAGAATCATTAAAGATGAAGCTGAAACTGAATCAAAATCACATGAATGCAGGGATTAAACTAACACAATTCTAAGTCAAACCTATACAAGAATGCAGGATCATTGTCAGCATATTGAGAATGCCCTGAAGCTAATTGCCTAAAGACCAGCACATACAACATTCGACCTCAAACCATTTGACGAAAACTACTAATAAAACTGAATTAATCGACGATATCTAATTAACCGATTGCCTATAACAATTGACAACAATCAATCTGAAATAGATAATCAGGCAATTCAAGCGGCATTGACAAGAACAGGGATTTATAATAAGACTTAACTAATCGATGAAACTTATTCGACTCGATTACACAGCCTATAATTATACATAACAACGAGCAGAAACAAATTCGACCAAATAAAAGGTCTGAGGGAGAAAACAGAACAATCGACAAAAAATTGAAAAATTAATATAACAATACTAAACAAAATAAACAGACATTAATATCAAAAATAGAATACATGGGAAAAAAGAAAAAATACGTTAAAAAAAACAGAAAACAGACGGGCTTGACCAACTCGGACTCGAACTTTTTTTTTGAGGTCAAACGGACCTTAATCGAGTGTTCTCGATTGAGAACACTGAACTAAGGTTAGTTACAAACCCCAAATTCCCGTTAATTTCGGAGAAATCCCAATTTGGTCTTCGTTTAGGGTTCCTGGTTCAATTTGGGATTCAAACCGTTCTAGCACGATTTGAACCAAACCAATGGTGGTTTATAGGTAAGGGAGGTCAGGTGGATATCTGGTGTGAGTTTGGGGTGGATTGGTTTTGGTTCATGGTTTGCTCGAATTTTCAATTGAAGATTCGAGAATCTGGGGGATGATTCGAAGCAAATGGTTAACGGATTCGGGTTGGGGGTGTTTAGGTGCTCTAGGGGTGTCAGTTTGGTGACCGGCGGCGTTGTTACCGCCGGGTTTCAGGCGAAGGTGTGAGAGGGCGGCTAGGGTTTGGGCTATGGTGAGGCTTCATCTCTGAGAGAGACGATGAACAGGGGGGTCTGGTTTAGGGGGGCTGGGTAGAGATTAAGGTTATATAGGGAGGGGGTGGTTTAATCTTGGCCGTTGGATTAAGCACGATCAACGGCCTGGATCAATTCACTTAAAGGAAACGGTGACGTTTGGTCATGAATTGAGACTGGGTTGACCCAAGTTGAAATGAACAGGGTTATGGGGGAAGGCTGGGACCGTTAGATCACTGGGAACGGACGGCTCGGATCAACTCGCCTAAAACGACGTCGTTTCAAATAATGCTGGGTTGAACTGAGTCGTCTAATAGAAACAAATCAACGGCTTAGATCTGAGGCGCTGAAACGGCGTCGTTTGGACTGTCTGAGAGACCAGGCTTATTGGATTGGATCGTTTGATATGATTTGGACCTGAATTTGTATTGAAATTGGCCCAGTTCCGATTTGGTCCAATTTTTCACTCCTTTCTTTTTTCCTTTCATTTTCTTTTAATTCCTAAAAACCAAAAATTCCTAAATTAAATTGTAAAACCAAGATTATTTTAAAAAGATATTAATTAACCCTTAACAATAATTAACACACAAGATCAAATATTGATTAAAATAAAATCATACAATTAAACAATAAAAATGACAAATCTAGAAAAATTCATATTTTTATGATTTTCATTCTTTTAGAATATGACATGGTTTAATTAATTCAAAAATGCACAATTAAATCTTAAATATGCATGCAACATGTATTTTAGTATTTTACAATTAATTAAAACAAGATAAACATTCACAGACAAAAATAATTATCCAAAATGTCACGCAAAATTCTCAAAATTGTACCCAAAGGCAATTTATTTTATTTTTTGATTTCTTTTGGAGTAATTTTCGTAAAGCAAAAATCACGTGCTCACAGTGCTGATACTACACTCTGCATTGTCTGCAGATCTCAGTACAGGAGCTTTTGGACCATAGCGAGGTTGTTGCCTTCAGTCCAGCGGAGACCCGAGGTAGTCCTGCAGACATCTGCAGGCCTTGACGTCCCCTTCTATCCTTTCCATTCTATTTTTTTTTACTTATTTCAGAGACATGATTGTATTTTTCTATTCATACCACTGTTTGTAGTATTCGTAGATGGTCCATGACATTGTGACGCCATTTCTCGGTAGAGTTGTATTTTGGATTTTCATACTAGTATTTAGTGAAATTATCAGATTTCATCTTTTGCATTTCATTTATTATTATTATTCTGTTGTTGATCTGATGTTAATTTCAAATTGTTTAAAGGTTAAGGAAAAGGGTAATAAAATCTGTAATACTCGGCTTGTCTAGCTTTCACGAGTAGGCTCCATCACGACTCCCGAGGGTAGAAAATTCAGGTCGTGACAAGTTGGTATCAGAGCTCTAGGTTGCTTAGGTCTCACAATTCATGAACAAGCTTAGTAGGGTCTGAGGGATCGATACGGAGACGTCTGTGTTTATCCCCCAGTAGCTACAGAGTTTAGAAAAACTTCACATCTATTCTTTCCTGTCATGCGACTTGATTTCTAAATGCTAATTTAACTTTTACTTTGTTCTTTCGCAGATGGTGAGAACACGTACCGTTTTATCAACGGACCAATAGCCCGAGCCCCCAGTAGTAGCTCCTGTAAGGGGCAGAGGCCGAGGTCGTGCTAGGGCCCGAGGTAGAGGTAGAGCTCAGCCCAGAGCTAGAAAAGCAGCACCAACAGCGGAGCCTCGGGTTGAGTTTCACAACGAGGTTCCAGCCCAGACCGTTCCAGCAGGGCTAGCTTAGGTCCCAGAGGGGTTTATTGTCACCCCGGTACTTCAAGATGCTCTGGTCCGTCTAGTGGGCCTTATAGAGAGTGTTGCCCAGGCGGGCTTACTTCCTATAGCACCAACCTTCTCTCAGGCTGGGGAGGAGTACAGACTCTCGCTACTCGCACTCCGGAGCAGATGGCTCCCCGGTTTCAAACTCTAGCAGCTTAGCAGTTGGGGTAGTTCAGCCAGGAGTTGTGGCTCAGACCGGTGATGGAGCAGCTGTGTCTACTGATACTTTGTGGAGGTTGGACAGGTTCACCAAGCTCATCACTACTACTTTTGGCAGTACATCTTCTGAGGATCCCCAGGATTATTTGGACAGCTGTCATGAGGTTCTACGGAACATGAGGATAGTGGAGACCAATGGGGTCGACTTTGCTGCTTTTCGTCTGTTAGGATCCGCCAAGACTTGGTGAAGGGATTATTATTTGGATAGACCAGTTGGGTCACCTGCTTTGACTTGGGATCAGTTTTTTAAACTATTTCTGGAGAAGTTTCTTCCTATCACTTAGAGGGAGAACTATCGGAGGCAGTTTGAGCGTCTCCAGCAGGGTTCTATGATTGTTACCCAGTACGAGACCAGATTTATTGACTCAGCCCGTCATGCTCTTATTATACTTCCCACTGAGAGAGATAGAGGGTGAGGAGGTTCATTGAGGGACTCGTTCAGCCTATTCGATTGTATATGGCTAAGGAGACGGAGAGCGAGATTTCCTTTTAGGATGCGGCCAATATGGCCAGAAGAGTAGAGATGGTTTTATCATAGGGGAGTGGTCAGGGGTCTGACAAGAGGCCCCGTCATTCTGGCAAGTTTTGTGGTGCCTCATTTGGAGGCAGGGAATCTTTTGGTAGGGGCTATCCTTCCAGGATGTTTCATAAAGCACTACAAGCATCTCATGGAGCTTCAGGGGGCATGGTTCTTATATACCTCCTTCAGGACAGCCAACTCCTATCAGAGCACCTCCTCTTCATAGCTATCATCATGGTCAGCCGGCCCGCCAGGGTCAACCTCGGTTTCCTCAGCCGCAACACTCAGGTGGATGCTTTGAGTGTGATGAGTATGGTCATATCCGGAGGGCTTGTGGGTGTTCAGTCGCAGCATCAGGGTTCCCGTGCCATAGTTCAGGAACCGGGTGTTCCACCGTCCGCTCAGCCAGCTAAAGGTGGAGGTAGAGGTGGAGGCCAGCCAGCAGGAGGTCGTCCCAGAGATGTAGTTCAAAGTGGTGGGGCCCAACCCCAATGTTATGCTCTTCCTGCCAGGCCCCAGGCTGAGGCCTCCGATGCAGTTATCACAGGTACTATTCTGGTTTGTAGTATAGATACTTCAGTTCTATTTGATCTAGGGTCTACATACTCCTATGTGTTATCTTTTTTTGCACCGTATTTGGTCATGCCTAATGATTCCTTGAGTGCTCTTGTATATGTGTCTACATCGGTGGGTAATTCTATTGTGGTAGATCATGTCCATCGCTCATGTATAGTTATGACTGGGGGTCTTGAGACCCGAGTAGATATGTTACTTTTGGATATGGTTGATTTTGATGTCATATTAGGGATGGACTGGTTATCACCTTACCATGCTATCTTGGACTATCATGCCAAGACTGTGACCTTAGCCTTGCCGAGTTTACCTCGTTTAGAGTGGAGAGGGACTCCTAGTCATTCCACCCATATGGTTATCTCATATATGAAGGCTCGACATATGGTTGAGAAGGGATGTTTGGCCTATTTGGCGTATGTTCGTGATTCTAGTGCCAAGGTTCCTTCTATGGATTTTGTATCGATTGTTCGTGAGTTTCTAAAGTTATTTCTTTTGAACTTATCGAAGATGCCACCCGACAGGGATATTGATTTTTGCATTAATTTGGCTCCGAGCACTCAACCCATTTCTATCCCGCCATATCATATGGCCCTGCCAGAGGTGAAAGAATTGAAAGAACAATTGCAAGACCTGCTTGATAAAGGCTTTATTAGACCTAGTGTCTCGCCTTAAGGTGCGCCGGTGTTCTTTGTTAAGAAGAACGACAGATCGATGAGGATGTGTATAGATTATTGGCAATTGAACAAAGACACCATCAAGAATAAGTATCCATTGCTGAGGATTGATGATTTTTTGATCAACTTTAGGGTGCCAAAGTGTTTTAGAAGATTGATTTGAGATCTAGCTACCATCAGTTGAGGATTAGGGCATCCGATGTCCCTAAGACAGATTTCACACTCGGTACAGACATTGTGAGTTCTTAGTGATGTCATTTGGGTTGACAAATTCCCCAGCAGCTTTCATGGACTTAATGAACCGAATGTTCAAGCCCTATTAGGATTCCTTTGTGATTGTCTTCATTGATGATATTTTGATCTATTCTCACAGCCGAGAGGACCACGAGCAGCATCTTCGAGTCGTTCTTTAGACTTTGAGGGATAGTCAGTTATATGCTAAGTTTTTGAAATGTGAGTTCTGGTTGACTTCAATTGCATTCTTGGGTCACATTGTATCAGCAGAGGGTATTCAGGTGGATTTGAAGAATATAGAGGCAGTCAAGGACTGGCCTAGACCCGCATCAACTATAGAGATCCGGAGTTTCTTGGGTTTGGAAGGTTATTACCGTTAGTTTGTGGAGGGGTTTTCATCTATTGTAGCCCCGATAAACTGGTTGACTGAGAAGGGTGCCTAGTTCAGGTGGTCAGACGAGTGTGAGGTGAGCTTTCAGAAGCTCAAGATAGCTTTGACTACGACGCCGGTATTGGTATTGCCTACAGGTTCAAGGCAATATACAGTGTATTGTGATGCATCGCGTATTGGACTTGGTGCGGTGTTGATGCAAAATGACAAGGTTATTGCATATGCTTCACTACAGTTGAAGATCCACGAGAAGAATTATCCAGTTCATGATTTTGAGTTAGCAGCCATTGTTCACGCGTTGAAGATTTGGAGGCGATTTGGAGGCATTATTTATATGGCGTGTAATGTGAGGTGTTCACGGATCACAAGAGTTTATGATACTTGTTAAAGCAGAAGGAGCTAAATTTGAGGCAGAGAAGGTGGTTGGAGCTATTGAAAGACTATGATATCACTATCTTATATCATCTGGGGAAGGCCAATGTAGTGGCCGATGCTTTGAGTAGGAAGTCAGCCAGTATGGGCAGTCTTGCATACATTCCGGTCGGTGAGAGACTGCTTGTTTTGGATGTTCATGCTTTAGCCAATCAGTTTGTGAGATTGGATGTTTTTGAACCCAGCCGTGTGTTAGCTTGCACAGTCACTCGTTCATCATTATTTAAGCTTATCCAAGATTGACAGTATGATTATCCTCATTTGCTTTTCCTTAGGGACACAGTGCGGCACGAAGGTGCCAAGCAGGTTACAGTTGGAGATGATGGAGTTTTGAGGATGCAGGGTCGTATTTGTGTGCCTAATATGGATGGACTTCGTGAGTTGATTCTAGAGGAGGCCCATAGTTTCTGGTATTCTATTCATCCGGGCGCCGCTAAGATGTATCAGGACTTGCGACAACATTATTGGTGGAGGAGGATGAAGAAGGATATTATTGTGTATGTAGATCGGTGTTTGAATTGTCAGCAGGTAAAGTACGAGCATCAAAGACCTGGTGGTTTGTTTTAGAAGATTGAGATTCCTGAGTGGAAGTGGGAGCGCATCACTATGGACTTCGTTGTTGGACTCCCACAGACTCAGAGGAAGTTCGACGCAGTGTGTGTTATTGTAGATAGGCTGAGCGGTTGGCAGAGATTTATATCCAAGAGATCGTTCGTCTTCATGGTGTGCCTGTGTCTATTATTTCTAACCGAGGTACGCAGTTTACCTCGCATTTCTAGAGAGCAGTTCAGCGTGATTTGGGCACACGGGTCGAGTTGAGCACAACATTTCATCCTCAAACGGACGAACAATCTGAGCGTACCATTCAGATTTTGGATGATATGCTTCGAGCATGTGTTATTGACTTTGAAGGTTCGTGGGATTAGTTCTTGCCATTAGCAGAGTTTGCTTACAACAATAGTTACTAGTCGAGCATCCAGATGGCTCTCTATGAGGCTTTATATAGTAGGCGGTGTCGGTCGCCGGTTGGATGGTTAGAGCTGGGAGAGGCTCGGTTGTTGGGTACAGATCTAGTACATGATGCCTTGGATAAGGTTAAGATCATTCAGGATAGGCTTCGTACAACTCATAACAGGCAAAAGAGTTACGCCGACCACAAGGTTCGTGATGTGGCATTCATGGTCGGAGAGCGGGTGTTGCTTCGGGTTTTGCCCATGAATAGCATGATGAGATTTGGGAAGAAGGGCAAGCTAAGCCCTAGATTCATTGGTCCTTTTGAGATTCTTGGTGAAGTGGGAGAGGTGGCTTACAAACATGCATTGCCGCCGAGTTTACCAGCTATGTATCTAGTGTTTCATGTGTCCATGCTTTGGAAATATCACGGCGATCCATCCCATGTGTTAGACTTCAGCACTGTCCAGTTGGACAAGGACTTGACCTACGAGGAGGAGCTAGTAGCTATGCTAGACTGGCAGGTTCGTCAATTCAGATCGAAAACATTCCCTTCAGTTCGTGTGCAGTGGAGAGGTTAGCCTGCTGAGGTAGCGACCTAGGAGTCTGAGTCTAATATACGGAGCCTATATTCACCCTAAAGATTGCATGTGAATATGTTTCTTGCCTCCTTTATACACTATTATTATTATCACAGAGCCCACATTATGTTTATTACTTTCTCTACAAATTGACTTTTGCTAAATCATTTATATTCCTTTTAGGCTCTCCTGAATTACAAGTCCACTATCTCAAAAAACGTTCTGTCAAAACGATAGCAGAAAGCAATAGCGAACTCTTTTGTTTTTTTTTGGTTAAGTTTGGGCATTGCACCACAAAAATTGAAGCATCAAAAGTAATATCAAGTTATCTATATCTGTTAAACCATGTTCAGTTGTTCTGTACTTTTCTTATTACTTTCTATCTAAAATTTGTTATTTTTTGATATATTTTGTTTGTAAGTATATGTATTATATTTTTATTATTTATTATAATTTTAATATGTCAACAAGAAATATGACTTCGCATATTAAAAATGGCAATAAAAGATAGAAGAATTGAACTTTAACACCATTCCCAAAAGAAGTAAGAATTTATGGTAGATGAACAAATCACTAATATAATTAAGCTACAAGATAATGGAGTCCAAGAATAAGAAGAAGTTGGTAAGAGTCTAACATTGATTTTTTTAGAAAATCAGAAATCCTAAAAGAATTGAACAATAATCCTAGAAAGTAGAAACATATATAATCCTAGTCAACAAATCGATTATAAATAAAATATTAATAATTTTTCATCTCAAAAAGCTAGAAAAATAAACTTCAAATAAAATTTTATTAAATGAGTTCTTTAATGTAGAAAAACTTAGGGCCCCTTATTAAGTTTGGCTTTAGGCCCCAAATACCGTTGAGCCGCCCCCATTCTCAGCCTTGCTCTTGGCTGCCTGACAGACTCTCAAATCTTTTATGCTTTCTCTATTTTATGCCTTCTTCATTTTTTGTACCTCAATAAAGTATCTTATAATTCAATTTAGTCGTATACAATTTTCTGAACGGTGTTTAGAGACATTATGGAGTGGAAGCTGAAAATGGCTTCTGTTCTTGGAAAGCACGAGCTGCAACTGACTCTTTGATTGTCTCAGGTATGCAATGGGATTCAATCATCTACTCTCTTCAATTTAGAATTTTACGAGTATTTCGAATGTTAATAGCTTGTACAAACACCACACTTGTATATCTGCTAATCATCCCTTGAGAGTTTATCCTTAACCCAAATGGCTATCAAAACCCCTGTTTAACTCAAACTGCTCTAATTATTTATTAGAGAATTGAATTTCTTCCATTACTTGTACCACATAAGTACTGAATAGTAGTTTTATTGTCAAAGAGTTTTAATATACTATTCACATTTATTTTTTCCTTTGAATAACATGCTAAGGATATACTAAAAAACAGTGAGATGGACAACCATCCATTTGAAATTCTCATGATGCACAATGCATAACTCAAAACCTTGTTTTGTAGTTGAGAAACTTCCTCTACTACTTCACCTAAGCCTCTATCAGATTACAAACGCCTTTACTTGTTTAACTTCATTTTGAAAAACAAAAATTAGTAACAGGTAGATAACTTGGATTTTTAATGGCGTACTATTCGAGGAAATACATTCTTGTGCTTATAGCTAGCGCGTTAACCTAGTGGCAAAAGAATCAAGAATAGTAACATCCTTGAAGTTTACTGCTTTCTAGAACCATTCTGATGGCGTTGACCTGAGTGGTTTGGCTTTGATAATTAACAAAGGAATACATACATGAACCAGGTCCATGGACAGTGTACACATGGTGTTACATCTAAATTTTAATTATTACAATAGCATAAATCTAATCAATCTTATTGTATGAAGGAACTCAGGAACTTGGAAGGAAATTGAGCAATGGCTGAATATGACAAAAGGAAAGAAATCAAGCTAGTGTAAAATCAATCAAAGTCTGGAGAAAATCAATCAAAATAAAGATAAGCAATCAAGTTCGAGAATAAAGGAAAATATGTGGATAAAGAAATCAAAAGATCATGATTGACAGACTTCAAATGGAAGTTGGAGTGAAAGAGATCAGGCCGATGATTGCTACTGGAAATCAGGAACACACAAAAAAGAAGGGTATATCAAGAATTCAATCCAGGCTTTGTTAACTAGATTTAGAGGCAATCTTGGGTCAAATCTCTTAGAATATTCCTTGCATCAATCAATGGTCCATCTGCCACGGCTCTAGTGACAAGAAGAACTCAAAACCTTTTTAGATTATAGTTTTAATGATGAAAAATAATATAATTGCTTTTGGTGTAGGGATTCAAGAAAATCAATCAGGATCGAAGTGCAACAAGAAGATCATAGATTAACGGGATAAGCTGAAGGAAGAAATCAATCAGAGATTGACTGAAGCAATCAAGGAGAAGGAATCAGCGTTAAAAAGGGAAGAAGCTTTGAAGATCCGACAAAAATAATCAATCAGAAGCTATTACTGGATGGTCCCAGATTTAAGGGAAACATAATCACTGAGAATCCTCAAATCCGACAAATATCGATACTTAGAGATGGAAAGCCATCAAAGTCCACAAATCAAGGAAGAGTAATGGAAAAAAACCGTATTCTTAGAAAGAATCAATTTGTGATTTCTTTCAAGGATTAAATCTTTTGGGTTTGCAATATCTCTAGATTCTAAGGCCTCCTGCAAGTATATATATAATCGCTCTAGATTTGAAGATATATACTTTGATCGAACCATCTACCCTCTTTTTGTTTTACTCTAAACAAGCATTGTAGTTTCTTTAGATCTGTTGTGTAACTAGTGAGAGAAGAAAAAAAGATAAACACTGGTGAGGCATTATATCAAGAAAAGAAGAGAGAGATATAGATATTAAACTATAGGTGTAAAGCTATGCCATTCATTCTGTTCTCACAAAACAATGATCACTGAAAGAGAACACCCTCGCAACCCAAGGGGACTGGACTAGGATTCACATTAAATCCGAACCAGTATAAAAATCTTGGTGTCTTTATTTCCTGATTTCATTTCTGCATTTATTTTTATTCTTATTTCAAGTCGACTAATTGGTAAACTAGGTCAACTACTTATAAAAGTTATTAAAAATAAGCAGTTCACCCCCCATTATACTTTCAGTTGGTATCAAAGCTAGACTGACATCTTTTTGCTTAACAACTTGTTAGAAAAGATCATGGCAAATTAAGTTATTGTCGGAACACTCTTTCAAGAAGGAACATCGCTAGTGAGACCACCGTATTTCAATGGACAATATTTTTCTCACTGGAAAGTGCATATGAAAATATATGCTAAGTCTTATGATGTCAAGGTTTGTTGAGTTATCAAAAAATGGAACTACCCACTACCGGTTGCTGCTCAACCACCTACTGATCCATAAGATATAGATGAATACATAGATGAGCAAATGGTAGTTGTTCGAGTTAATGCTATATTAAGGAATCTGCTCTATAATGCAATAAGTGGAGAAGAATATGAGAAAATATCTAGTTGTGATACAACCAAAGAGATGTGGGATAAACTCGAAGTTACCGACGAAGAAATCAGTAAAGCGAAAGAAACCCATATCAACATGTTGGTTCATGACTACGAACTTTTTCAGATGAAAGAAGGAGAATCCGTTGAAGAGATGTTTTCCAGATTCAGCAAAATCATTAGCGATCTAAGAGCTTTTGGTAAGTCATACTCAAGTGGTGATCAAGTTAGAAAAATTCTGAGAAGTCTACCTACCACTTGGAGACAAAAGTGGTTGCACTTGAATCACAAGATTTGAACAAATTATCTTATGATGAACTTCAAGGAGGCCTTATAGCATTCGAGAAAACTCATCTCAAGAAAATAAGACAGGAAAAAAAGAAGAAAACAATTGCCTTCAAGGATACAACTGAAAGAACAGACAATAATATTGATGACGACCCTAAAGCTCTTGAAGAAGAAATTGCCATGATATCAAGGAACATGGATAGTTTAATGAGGAGATACAGGAATACAAGAAGAGGCAGGATAACACCAAAGAGAACAAGGCAATATAATGAACAAGACAAAAATGATAGTAAATGCTATGAATGTGGAAGATATGGACATGTTCAAGATGAAGCCTAGATCTTAAAAGAAAGGTTTCCAAAGGTTTAAACAAAAACAAACCATTTGGAATTCGGAGTGATGAAGAAATTTCAGAACACAAAGAGATAGCAAATATATGCTTCATGACAATCCTAGAAAACGACATGAATAAGCTCTTGTGAGCACGTGATTTTTGCCCTATAGGAATTACTCCCATAAATTCAAAATAAAATAATTTCTTTTTATTATTTTCAATTTTTGTGGTTTTTCTGGCATTTTCTGATAATTGTTTGCATTTCTCTGTGCATTTTTTATTTTTATTTAATTAATAAAAAATACAAAAACATGTTGCATTTGCATTTAGGATCTAATTTTGCATTCTTGAATTAATTAGTAATTTAGTATTTTATAAAAATGGAAAAATCACAAAAAAAAACTTATTTTTGCATTTTTAATTTTAGTATTGAAATTTGGTAGTTTTCTTTTAAATTTGGTACTTAATTAGTTAGGGTAAATGTTATTTTAAGGTTTTAATATAGTTTGGTAGGCTAATTTTTAAAAGTTAGTTTCAGATTTATTTTGATTTGAGAAAAAAGACAAGAAAGAACGAACTCTGATTTTTGGGCCAATTCAAACAATTTCCGTAGGCCCAAAATCAAATTCCCACATACCAGCCCGTTCCAGGCCCAGAACCGTGTCCCCAACCCGGTCCGTCTCACCTGAAACCAAACGACGTCGTTTCCTTGGCCCCTGATCTGAGCCGTTGATCCGTGTAAATCCAACGGCTCAGAACTGACCCCCTCCCCCCATATAAATCAGTCCTAATAGCCCCCTACCCCCCCGGTCTCGTCTCTCATCTCCCTCAAACCCTCAGAGACCCCAATCAAACGCCACCTCGAAACCGCCGTGAGCTGCCTGCCGGAGGCCGGCGATGTTGCTCCGATTAACCCCATTTTTACACCATCGATTCTTCTCCTTCTCCTCTTTCCAAATCTCCAAATCCCCACTCTCGAATTCTAGCCCAGCCTCTCGAATCTTCAATCGAAAGTTAGACCAAAACCTAACTTCTCCCAAATCCCTCCAAACTAACACCCTGAAACCCCCGTGACCCCCTCTTTCAAAATCTCTAACCTATATCCCTCGAATCCCTCCCAAATCTGTCGAATCTTGGATCTAAGGACAGAGTTTGAAGCCCTAAGAAGCAAAATCGTTTTCGTTTACGATTCTGTGGCTTGCATGACCGCAGGCGTCCGAAGTCGCAAGATTTTCGAGTCTAATTCGACTAACACTGATTGCGTTAAGTCAGGAAGTCAAGCGTTGGGGTCGAGTTGTAATCGGTAAGCATTCTTTGTTTTTTTTCCTCTCGTGTCCATTTTGATTCATGTCCTACTCTCATTCTTTTTCTTTTTCTCATCTTTCTTGAAGTAGGCTGATTCGAGCAAGGTTCCGAATGGTGTTAAATTTTGTGTTTGTGTTTCTTGTCAAGGTTTACAGGTCCATTGGTCGATTTTCTATCAACAATATGCTTGAGCCTTTGTTTTTGCTCTTGATTTAGTCTCTTAAGTTAATATAGTTAGGCCGTCTCTTTTTAATAGTCTAATTCACTTTTTGCTTGTTCTTGTAGTTAGTCAGTCGCACAGTAAAACTTTTAGTTTTCAAATAAGTGTTTACTTTCTGCTCTTGGTAGATTCAGAGTCTAGATTGTATTTGGGCCTGGGGTTTCATGCCTTTAGGTTCAGGCTCATGTTCCGGGTTGGGTCTTGAGAGAATTCAGCCCAGGGTCAGTTTGACCCATACCCATCTGGGTTACTTGTAAATAACAAGGGTCTTAAAGGGTAATTTAGGGAAATTCGTATAGGGGATCTCATTGTAACAGAAAAGGAAGCTATTAGGAAGCTGGGGAGGGGACTGTTTTGAAACTCTGATATTTGAACTGAGGGTAGTTAAGCAAAAACAAAAAATGGCTAAGGATCCCTAAGATAAAGGCAAATTTGAAAAGGGGTTAAAGGGTAAAACTAAAATCTGAAAGGTTGCCCTATTGGCTTGCCCATAAAGGCACCTTTTCTTGCATCGAAACGCAGACCCAAGAGAGCTCAGAGATAGAAAATGAGAAGAAAAACAACAGCGGATGAAAAATCTCATAAAAATTACTGTTTCATTCAGTTTTCCTTTGTGATTCTTGAAGTCGTCAATTTCTGAAATAATTTTTGACTCATCTGGGGTAAAAATGGACTGAACTTAGGTGTTGGTTTAAGTTTGCTGAATGGTTTACTGTTCTATTAATTCTTCTAAGTGGATTTTCACTGTTTCAATTGTTGAATTTGGGCTGGCTATTACTGTTTGTTGCTGAATCCCTCATTTTTCTGTTTTGATTTGAATTCCATGTACATTTTTCTGAATTCTACTTGATGTATGTTTCAGTTTGAATATGAAAATGAGAGTTTAAGGGATGACAACAGACTTATCTGAGTTTTATTTACATTTTATTGTTTGTGCCTTGGATCACATGAATCATTATGTATTCTAGTTCGGTTCTGTTTGAATGGAGAAGTTCCTATAGCTGTATTTGATTTGAGACTGTTAGACTGTTATGTAAAGGACTCAATCAAGTTAGTATCTTTCAAATGTGTTTGAGCCTAAGATGAAGTAAGTAGGTGTGCTTGGTAGTATTCTCATGTTTGAATTGGTGCTAACAAGGCTAAAAGGAAAGTGATTAATGTTTGATATGCTGTTAGAGGTTGTTGCTCTGATGGTAAGCAACCTCCACTTCCAACCAAGAGGTTGTGAGTTCGAGTCTCCCCAAGAGCAAGGTGGGAAGTTCTTGGAGGGAAGGATGTCGGGGGTCTATTTGGAAACAGCCTCTCTACCCCAGGGTAGGGGTAAGGTCTGCGTACACACTACCCTCCCCAGACCCCACTAAGTGGGATTATACTGGGTTGTTGTTGTTGTTGTTGTTTGTTGCTGTTAGAGGGTTCTGTGGGGTGTTGAAACATAATAGTGTTGTTGGAAATAAGATTGATTTGTTGATGTAGCACCAAAGATTTAAATTGTTGGTTTGCTGTCAATATTGAAAGAATTTAACTGAGCATATGTGATTGTTTCAAGTCTTGGTTATTTGATCCTTTAAGTTTTGTTAAACGTGAGGTCTAAATAAGGTTAAATTCACATGTCAGCACTAAGCTGATTCAGAGCTTTGAAAATTTAGAGTCATGTGCTGTGTAGTCTCTCAAGAATTGGGTTTCTAATTGTTTTCAAATCATGGCATTGCTAAAGCTTCTTGTAATTATCCATTGGTCCATTAAAAGGGTGATTTAAAACTGTTACATCTATGTTAGTTCGGCATTAATTTTTGTTGTTTCGAATCACTGCTTGCATAGCTGCAAGGGATCGATAGTGAGTTCAGTTTGTGGTAGCTTCGGGTCCCTGAAATTGGGCTCACCTTGGGTCCAAATATTCGCAATTGGGGCCTGGATTCTTTTCGTCCCTTATGCCCAGTTTTTAGGTTAATAATATGTGTTGACTGGGGCCCATTCGCCTAGTTTAAGCCAAATCTCAATTTCTTCATTGCATAATTAGTCGAATTCTTAATGTAGTTTAAAGGTGTGCCTTTAAATAGAATAATATAGGCCCCTCGTAATCTAATTTAAAAATCTCTTGGTTAAGATAGTTCGAGGCGTTCCATGCCCAACAAAATCTTAAATGCACGGCCTTCATCTAATCAATGTGTTTTCTCTTTATAAATCGAGGTGCGCCATTTAGCGAATTTCTCATGGCCCTCGCAAAGTTGCAAATGCGTAGTTGCTTTAGGCTTATTATTTTAATAATTTACTTTCTTAAACTCGGGTATGCATTTCATGTAACCCAAATCAAATCTTAAAATGTTGAATAAAATATGTTTAGGATTACGGGTGCATTTCATGTGGCGCGATCCAAAGACGTGGTTTAAATGATGTTCAATCTTATTTAAAAATTAATTAAAAGCGGTCGATAAAGTTAAAATGCACATAGGTTTAAAATTTGTACTAAAATTAGGTAATTGAGCTGATTTTAATAGTTGAGCGACCGTGCTAGAACCACGGAACTCGGGAATGCCTAATACCTTCTCCCGGGTTAACAGAATTCCTTACCCTGATTTCTGTGTTCGCGGACTGTAAAACAAAGTCAATATTTTCCTCGATTCGGGATTTGAACCGGTGACTTGGGATACCATAAATTATCCCAAGTGGCGACTCTGAATTTAGTTAATAAAATGATCCCGTTTCGATTGTCGCTTTAAGTTGGAAAAAACTCCCTTATACACCCCTTTATGGGAGTGTATTTAAAAAAGAGGTGTGACAGCTCTGGCGACTCTACTGCGGATCAAACCCAGAATCTCTGGTTCAGAGTTCAAGAATTCGAGCTTAGAATAATTGTTATAGTGGGATTTATCCCTTATCTGATTTTGTTACATGATTTGGGCCTAATGTGCTAATTGATTGTTTTTACCGCTTTGATATTCCGTGAACTGTATATAAACTGTTGCGGAATCCCTCTTCTCTCTGAGTCTTCTAAATCATGAAGAAGTGTGCACTTCGTGTGACTTTTTTTCTGTTAGAGTCATATTCCAAATTTAGAACGAGGTTCGGACAAGTTGCAAAGCCGGCGAAGCTTCTGTATTCCCGGTACGCTGCCCCCCTCGGCTCGAGCTGTCCGCTCGGGTAAGCCAGGTCTAGAACAACAAACCACAGAATTTAAACCTAGAAAAACACAGCTTCATGTCGGATCCCTAGTAGGAACGCTTGTTTGCATCATGTGCATTTGACTTAGGAGACTCAACACAGGGGTTGGGTGTGTCTAGGACAAGTATACCAAAAATGAAAAGACCGTCCTGATACATCTTACTTGCTACTTGTGCATTTATTTGCTTCGGACTTGTATGCTGACCGGCTTATGAATATTGGGAAAAATCGAGAAAGGGAAATAGCATTGTAGAAGGTTAAGAGAGTTAATCACCTGTGTTTAGAAAAACCAATGTCCAAATAGCATTGAAACTCTGCCGAATTTTTGAAGAAAACGAAGTGAAATAAAAAAAAAATTGTTTTCAAAAATAGTTTGTTTTATTTGTCTGAACTACGCTAGTTTGATTCTCACATGGTGTGAGATACGTAGGCAACCCCCATCGGGTCCAACTTCCTTTTGCAAAAATAGCCAAAAAAGAACAAAATTTTTATGTTTATTGCAAAATAAGTAAGGTGATGCCATTCTTTTTAAAAATAGTCGAATGTCCCTCAAAAGGGCGCTGGAAGGATGTTTTTGCAAGAACAACCACCTTTAGTCGCTTTTAAAAGTTTTGGTTGGTTAGCCGACATAGCCTTACAATCTTCGTTTTCAAAGTGCTAAAAGGCCGTATTGGCAAGGCCGAATATTTTTGTGAAAATTTTGAAAAACAAATGGTCATTTCTCTTAAGTCAAAATGAGTCATAGTTTTCTTTTAATTAAAATCACTTTAATAAATGTGCAGGATGAGCACAATTCAAAATGAACCTTTCTCAGTCCGTGAAGAGATCCCTTTGGAGCTACATATGTGGTGGCATGATTTGGGGGAAGATAGCAGAAAAATTGTGATAAAAGCGTTGGGTGGTCTTATCGGGCTCTTGAAGGTTAAGCCAAGAAAAGACGTGATTGAGGCCTTGATACCATTTTAGGACCCAGCACATAATGTATTCCATTTGCTGATTTCGAGTTAACTCCTACACTGGAAGAGATAGCAGGCTATGTCGGTTTTGAGGGGAATCTTAGAAGTCAATACCGGGTGGCACCGAGAACAGTAACCCCTCACCAATTTTTGGAATTGTTAAGCATCAGTCGGGACATCCGAGACGGAAATTTGGCCAAAGGAATCTGTACCTTTTACTTCATGTATCAACGTTACGGGAATCCTCATGGCTTCGAAATGCCAGATATCGATTTTACTCACGCGGGAAACCAAGACAAGTGGGGAGCTCGGAGAGGATTAGCTTTCATAGTGGCATTCCTGGGTATTTTGGTTTGCCCTAGAAAAGACGGGAACATAGAATTGGGGCTTGTAGGGATAGCTGACTTTATGATAAAAAAGGCAAATGGGACTATAGTGCCGCTGATCTTGGCGGAAATTTACCGAGCTCTGACCCTTTGTCGAGAAGGAGGGAAGTTCTTTGAAGGGTGCAATATGTTGTTACAACTATGGATGGAGGAACACCTTTTCCACCTTCCCGGATACTTGAATTGTGGTATGACTGGCCTTGAATGCATCGGAAAACACGAAAAGCGGGTAGAAGGTTATGAGTTCCCAAATGGTACAGAAGCATGGCATGCTCATCTGAGATCTTTGACTGCAAACAAGATCGAATGGGCGATCGGGTGTCTCTCGATAAGTGAAGTAATCTATATGTCGGCTGAGGTGTATTTTTTCTGTTGATGGGTCTTCGGAGTATCCAGCCTTATGCTCCGCACAGAGTCCTACGTCAGTTAGGCCGATACCAGACCATCCCACACAATGAAGATTTGAGTCAGCAGGTCATTAAGTTAGAGCCAAAAGTTGCCTTCCCAGAAGAAAAAGTGCGTCAGATTTGGCATCAGTGTAGATTCTTAGGGCCTAATACTCAAGTACGAGATCTATCCAAAGGCGAGGTGGAGCCCAGTTATTTCTTGGTATGGTAAAAGATCCCGAGTTCAACATGAGCCCGAAAGGCCCACAAAGAGACCTCATATCCAACAGTTCACCGATGGAGCACAAGTGCAATGGGACTGGTTGACCAAAGAAAACGAGTACAGGGCTACCATAAACAAACTAGAAAAGCAAGTCAGGGACCTTCAAATTGAAAATATCTTGCAAGACGCGGCAGACAAAGGAGAAACAAAAAATCTAGCTAAAGAAAATGAGGCCCTTCGAGCCCAAATTCAGAAAATGAAAATAGCGGCAGAAAATCCTGCCCGAAGTGCCAAAGATGAAAAACTCATAGCTAACTTGAGGCAGAAAGTGAGTGACTATAGTTTTTATTTTAACAAAGCAGAAAGTGAACTAGCCAAGGCTCGAAAGCAATTGGCTAAAAACGCAGATGAACGAGCACGCCTGGTTAAGCAGTTGAAAGAAAAGTATGACAATGAGGTCGCGGGATTAAAGAAAAGGGTCATCGCCACGGAAAACAAAATGATCAAACAGGCAAAAGACTTCAAGGTTGAAAGGGAACATTGTTATACAACATTGGCACAATTAGAAATAAATTTGCAACAACTTCAGGAGCAGAATTATGTGGCCGAGCAAACTTTGGAAGCTAGGGCCCAGCAGATCGGGCGTTTGTTACAAGAAAAAGGTGTCATAAGAGAAAGAGTTAGAAACATCATCGATTACATTGTTGTGAAGTGGCAAACCTGTGAGGATATGACTTGCACCACCTTTTTCGCGGCAGTGATGACATTTGTTAAACAAATAATGAGTGACTTGGACCGACTTCAAAGGGATCTTGCATATAGGCCCACGGTGAGACCGAACGATGTCCCGCGGGCACCAGGAGCATTGATGTATTCATGATTTTTCATTTGAGTCTATATTTCCTTTTCCGTTAGAGTCTGTCAGTTGTGTTGAGTTTGTATTTTCTTTCTGCTGGAGTCTGTCAATTGTTTTCGAGTCTGTATTTTCTTTTGTTGGAGTATGATAGTTTATTTTTGGAGTCTGTATTTCGTATTTTCATTAGCGTCTGTCAGTTTCTCTTGGAGTCTGTTAGTTTTAAGTCTTTGTTATCAAAGCATTTGCTTTTATGAAAATTGAAAATTCCAAAATGTTTTACTATTTACTTTCACACTTATCTTCCAAAACTACGCTTGGTCTGATTCATGCCGGGTCATGATACGTAGGCAATCTCCATAGGATTCGACCATAACCAAAAGAAAAAGAGAGAAGCAAAAAAAAAAGAAAAAGAGAAAAGAAAAGAGAAAGAGAGAGGAAAAACAAGAGAGAAAAAGAAAAAGAAAAGAGGGGAAAATAAGAAAACCAAGAGAAAGAAGCAATGGCAAAAAAGAGGGAAATGAGAGGATGAAAACAAAGAATAGCAAAAGTCATAATTTAAAAAAAGAGGAAAAGAAAGAAAGTTGCAAATGGAAAAGCTGGGATGACGCAAGCAGCCGATCAAATGCATGATAGAAACGGTTAACTGCTTAAGTGCATTCATTCCCCAAATGTGTGGTTACCAATTTGTTAAAGCCCTAACCACTAACAAGGTTGTTGTTGATATATTGAGTCTAGGCAGGTGGTTAGTTGATTGGCATTCTGGCAACTCACTCATACAACACCTGATCAAAAGCCAAGGTGAACATGGCCAACCAAGAATTGGAGGCAAGTATTGTTGACACATCAAAAGAGGTGGAAGAATTGGATGATAATGCGATGAGGGAAGAGATGTATAAGTTAAAGCAGCAAATGGCTAAAATGTACCAAGCCTGGGCAAAAGGGCATCCACCACCCGTTTATCCCACCAACCCTGCTTACATCCCACCATTGGCTCAACCTCAGGAACCTCCCACTGTGAACTCATCTCCAGCCTTTCCCATCCACCAACTATGCCACGACACCACTTCCCATACATCACAAGATCCTCCACCCAGACAAGTCCCGCACCCTCCTCCACCAATCACACTTGTTTTTGTGGCACCTCTACCTGCTCCATTACACCGATCTTCTAGTGAACCTCTATTCCAGACTCACGACAACCAGTATTATCCCCCTGAACCTACCTTCAAAGTTTCGGAACCATATTCTTACACCCCTCATCTTGATCTCCCGGTATAGACCGAGAAGCCACCTAAAAATCCCGAACATGAGGAGATGATCAGAAAGGTCAAAAGCTTTGAACAATCATTCAAAGATATGAGGGGGTTGGGGGTCAAGTAAGTGTGGCCTATAAAGATTTATGTATGTTCCCAGATGTTTAGTTACCAGCAGGGTTTAAAATGCCCAAGTTTGATCTGTACGATGGGCATGGTGACCCAGTAGCACACTTAAGAGGATTTTGTAGCAAGATGAGAGGAGCAGGTGGAAGAGATGAATTGCTGATGGCATATTTCAGCCAAAGTTTGAGTGGATCAGCATTAGAATGGTATACCATATAAGATCACAACAGGTGGTACACATGGGACGATTTAGCCCAAGCCTTCGCCTGCCATTTTCAGTACAATCTTGAAATTATCCTAGATCGTCTGTCATTAACAAAGATTGATAAAAAGCCCGGTGAGAGTTTTAGGGAATATGGATTCCGTTGGAGAGAGCAAACAGCGAGGGTTGACCCTCCGATGAAAGAAAGTGATATGGTTGATTAATTTTTGCAGGCATTGGAGCCCACTTATTTTGGTCACTTGGTGTCAGCAGTGGGCAAGTCCTTTAATGAGGTTATAAAAATGGGAGGCATGGTTGAGGAGGGACTCAAGTCCAACAAGATCATGAGTTATTCAGCAATCAAAGCGACCACCCAGGCCATTCAAAACGGTATTGGAGGTGTACTCGGGAAGAAGAAGAAAGAGGATGTTGCGACAATTGAGTCGGGAGCTTGGGTTGGATCCAGGGTCTCTTCACGTTACTACAAATAGCCTCGACCCTATTACCAAAATTACCCCCACACTCCATATAGCCCACCACAACACTACTACCCACCGCTAGATCCCCATTTTTCCGTCCATCACGCACAAACCTATACCCAACCTCCTACTCACGCACAATGGCGTGTGCTAGCTCCACAAAATCCATACCCAACTCCACAAAATACCTATCCACCCCCAAAAGCCTACAGAAATCCCCCTGGAATAGGTTTTCGGCCAAATCAAGCCTTCAAGAATGAGAGGTTGCAAAAGCAGAAGACTTTCACTCCATTGGGAGAATCATATGCTAGTCTATTCCACAGACTGAGACAGTTGGGTATGTTGAATCCGATCGAGGCTAAACTGCCAAATCCCCCTCCCAGAAATCTTAACCGCTCAGTGAGTTGTGAGTATTGTTCAGGGGCCCCAGGGCATGACACAGAGAAATGCTGGAAATTGAAAACAGCTATTCAAGAGCTCATTGACACTAATCGGATTGAGGTACAAGCTCCGGAGGCACCCAATATAAACCAGAACCCATTGCCGGCCCATCATGAGAAAAATATGATTGAGATAGTGCATAAGGGAGGGGAGCCTAAGAAGCCTTAGCAAACTATCATGATGATTCGGGCTAGTGAAGCCAAGCCGTTTGAAAAGGCAACAAGTGAGAAGTCTGTGACCAAGTTGAACGGGGCAAATAATGAACCATCTGTGGCGGTCAAGAAAGGGTCCTCAAGTGACGTTGCAGGGAAACATGAAAGAGCGAAAGTGGTTGTGCCAGGAGTGACAGACAAGCCTGTAGTAATTGTGAAGGGTGCCCACACAGATCCTGTCATTATCAAACCAGTAACTCAATTACCGATAATCAACAGCAAGGCAGTCCCATGGAATTATGAACGAGTGATAGTGACTTACAAGGGGAAAGAGGTTAAAGAAGAAGTGTGTGAGACCCATGGTTTGACTCGATCGGGGAGATGCTTTGCCCCGAAGAATTGAGAAAAGCTAAGACCTCCAAAGATAAACCAGTGTTGGTGAAGAAAGCTGTAACTGAGGAAGAAGTAGAGGAGTTCTTGAGAAAAATGAAAGTGCAGGATTATTCCATTGTGGAGCAGTTGAGGAAGACACCGGCTCAAATTTCATTATTGTCATTATTGATCCATTCAGACGAGAACCGTCGGGTTTTGATGAAGATCTTAAACGAGGCCACGTTCCTGACAAAATCTCAGTAAACCACTTGAAAAAGATAGCTAACAAGATATTTGAGGTAAACATAATCACTTTTTCTGATGATCAGTTGCCCGTGGAGGGTACTGAGCATAATAGAGCCCTCTATCTGACGGTGTAATGCGACGATTCCGTGGTTACTCGGGTACTGGTCGACAATGGTTCTAGCGCGAACATTTGACCCCTCTCCACTCTAAACAAGTTGAAGGTGGATGATGAAAGTATTCACAAGAACATTAGCTGCGTTTAGGGATTCGACGATAAAGGGAAAGAGTCAGCCGGGGACATAGTGCTTGATCTTACAATAGGGCCAGTTGAATTTACTATGGTATTCCAGGTGCTCGACGTGGCTGTTTCTTACAATCTGTTGTTAGGTCGACCCTGGATTCATGCTGCTAAAGCGGTCCCGTCTACTGTGCATCAAATGGTCAAGTTTGAATGATATCGATAGGAAATTGTTGTGCATGGCAAAGGTAATTTGTGTGTTTCCCAGTGATGCCATTGTCCCTCTCATAGCGTTTGAAGACAACAAGGGGCCACGGGTTTATCAAGTTTTTGACACAGTGCTGGTAGAGAAAATTCCAGAAAGGAAGTGAGCTCCAACTCCCAGGATAGCTGCTGCATCAGTCATGGTAGCCGTTGAAATGTTGAAAAATGGTTTTATACTAGGCAAGGGTTTGGGTGCATCTCTGCAAGGTATCGTACAACCGGTTTCTCTTCCTAAAAATTTGGATACATTTGGTCTGGGGTTCAAGCCCACAATCGGAAACGTGAGGAGAGCCAGAAAAATAAAACAGAGAGCATGGGCCCTTCCAAAGCCTGTCCCACGTCTTTCCAGATCATTTGTCAGGCATGGTACCAGAAAGCGCCCAGTGACGACGGTTCCCAGTTCGGTGGTTGATATAGATCGAGATTTAATGGAAATGTTCGAGAGGATATTCGACGAAGTGAACATGGTGGAAACTGGAGAGGGTTCTAGCAAGGCAGATGTGCAATTTGTTAGGCCCAGTGCAAAGATTAACAATTGGGAAGCTACTCATCTCCCCACCGGGAAGGAGTTTTGGTAGTTTGCTTTGATTTTCTTTCAGTTTATATGGATTATCCCAGGGTTGTAGTTCATATTCTAAGTTTCATCCATTTGGATGTATAAGCCTTGTTATATTTAATTTCAATGAAATGCAATTTCCATTTTTCTCCCTTCTTGATAGTTTTATTTTTCTTTTTCTTTTTTTCCTTGTACAGTTCTTTTTATGCTGGCTTTAATGATATGGCATGCATGCGGAATCTCCTGCCCAGTCTTAAAAGCCAATCTAATTCTGAAATAGTAATTCAAGAAATAGAATGTGATGTTGAATCAGAATATGACGAGGATGAAGCCTTTGAAGAGATTAGTAAAGAATTAAGCCATTTTCAAGAAAAACTCAAGCCTAACCTGAGTGATACAGAAGCAATCAATTTAGGGGACCAAGATAATGTTCGGGAAACTAAAGTAAGCATCCATCTTGAACCACAACTCAGAGAAGAGATAATTAAAGCACTATTCGAGTATAAATATATTTTTGCATGGTCCTATGACAACATGCCGGGTCTAAGCACTGACTTAGTGGTTCACAAATTGCCCACTGACCCGGCATGCCCCCCGGTCAAGCAGAAGCTAAGGAAATTTAAAACTGATATGAGTGTGAAGATTAAGGAAGAGGTCACCAAGCAGTTCGAGGCCAAAGTTATCCGGGTCGCCCGGTATCCCACCTGGTTAGCCAATGTTGTACCTGTGCTGAAGAAGGATGGAAAGACCAGGGTGTGCGTTGATTATCGAGACCTCAACAAGGCAAGTCCCACGGATAACTTTCCATTGACGAACATCCATATATTGATCGATAATTGTGCCAAACATGAGATTGCTTCTTTTGTGGATTGTTATGCGGGCAACCACCAGATCTTAATGGATGAGGAAGACGCAGAAAAGACGGCATTCATCACGCCATGGGGAACGTACTACTATCGGGTCATGCCATTTACTTTGAAAATTGCTGGGGGAACCTACATGAGGGCAATGACGACCATATTCCACAACATGATAGATAGGAAGATCGAGGTTTATGTGGATGATGTGATTGTAAAGTCTAGAAAGCAGTCTGACCATGTTAGAGATTTGAGAATGTTCTTCCAAAGGCTTTGCAGGTACAATCTCAAGCTCAATCCTGCAAAATGTGCATTCGGTATTCTGTCTGGAAACTTGTTGGGGTTCATAGTTAGCCGCCGAGGTATTGAATTAGACCCGTCAAAAATCAAAGCTATCCAGGAGTTACCACCCCCAAAGAACAAGACTGAGGTGATGAGTCTGTTGGGGAGATTGAATTACATCAGCCCGTTTATTGCTCAGCTCATGACAACTTGTGAGCCTATTTTCAAACTGTTAAAGAAAGATGTTGCAGTCAAGTGGATAGACGAATGTTAGGAAGCATTTGATAAGATAAAGGGGTACTTGTCAAACCCACCTGTGTTGGTCCCTCCAGAACTAGGGAGAACTTTGATTGTGTATTTAACAGTCTTGGAGAATTCATTTGGATGTGTGCTAGGACAGCATGACATCATTGGCAGGAAGGAGCATGCCATATATTATCTCAGCAAGAAGTTCACATCTTACGAGGTTAAGTACACTCATCTTGAAAGGACGTGTTGCGCCCTAACTTGGGTAGCCCAGAAGTTGAAACATTATTTCTCATCTTATACTACTTACCTCATCTCTCGCTTGGATTCGTTGAAGTATATCTTCGAGAAGCCTATGCCCACGGGAAGACTCGCAAAGTGGTTGATTTTTCTTATAGAATTTGACATTGTCTACGTGACTCGGACTGCGATGAAAGCACAAGCATTGGCCGACCATTTGGCTGAGAATCCTGTGGATGAATAATACGAACCTTTGAAGACTTATTTCCCTGATGAAGAGGTAATGCACACTGATGAGTTGGAACAGGTTGAAAGGCCAGGATGGAAACTTTTCTTTGATGGGACTGCTAATATGAAAGGTGTTGGGATAAGAGTGGTACTTGTTTCTAAAATAGGGCATCATTACCCTGTTACGGCTCAGCTTCGGTTCTACTGTACTAACAACATGGCTGAGTACGAGGCATGCATTTTGGGTTTAAGGATGGTTGTGGATATGGGTGTCCAGGATGTCTTGGTCTTGGGTGACTCGGACCTTCTGGTGTACCAGATTCAGGGAGAATGGGAAACATAGGATTTAAAACTCATATCGTACCGGCAATGTTTGCATGATCTTTGTCAACGGTTTCAATCAATAGAGTTCAGGCATATTCCGAGGATCCACAATGAGGTTGCCAAAGCTTTGGCTACACCGGCGTTGATGTTACATCATCCGGATAAGGCTTATATTGACCCGTTGCATATTCTGGTCCGCGATCAGCATGCTTATTGTAACGTGGTGGAGGAAGAACTCGATGGCGAACCGTGGTTCCACGATATCAAGGAATACATCAGAATGGGAGTGTATCCGGTACAAGCCACAGGTGATCAAAAGAGAACAATTAGGCGATTGGCAAGCGGTTTTTTTCTTCAGCGGAGGGGTTATATACAAAAGGACTCCAGACCTTGGGCTGCTGAGATGCATAGATGCTAGGCAGGCTACACCTATTATGACCGAAGTACATTATGGAGTCTGTGGACCGCACATGAATGGGTACGTGCTGGCAAAGAAAATTCTCCGAGCAGGTTATTATTGGCTCACTATGGAGCGAGATTGTATAAGTTTCGTGCGTAAATGTCATCAGTTCCAAGTGCATGGAGATTTGATTCATTCTCCACCATCTGAATTACACACGATGTCTGCATCGTGGCCCTTTGTTTCTTGGGGCATGGATGTCATTGGACCAATTGAGCCAGCAATATCCAATGGGCACAGGTTCATTCTGGTGGCCATTGATTATTTCACCAAGTGGGTTGAGGCTCAAACATTCAAGTCTGTAACCAAGAAGGCGGTGGTTGATTTTGTGCACTCAAATATCATTTGCCGGTTCGGGATACCGAAGGTAATCATCACAGATAACGGTGCTAATCGCAATAGTCATCTGATGAAAGAGGTGTATCAACAGTTTAAGATTACACATCGCAATTCCACCCCATATCGCCCCAAGGCGAATGGAGCAGTCGAGGCATCCAACAAGAACATAAAGAAGATACTTCAAAAAATGGTGGAGGGTTCTAGGCAGTGGCATGAAAAGCTGTCGTTTGCATTGCTGGGTTATCGCACTACTGTCCGTACTTCAGTAGGGGAGACTCTTTATTTGTTAGTGTATGGCACCGAAGCAGTGATACCCACAGAAGTAGAAATTCCATCCCTTCGAATTGTCGCGGAGGTTAATATCGATGATGATGAGTGGGTCAAAACCCGCTTGGAACAATTGAGTTTGATCGACGAGAAAAGATTAGCAGCAGTGCATCATGGCCGGTTGTATCAACAGAGAATGGCAAGAGCATACAATAATAAGGTGTGTCCACGGAATTTTGAAGTTGGTCAGTTAGTATTGAAACGCATTCTTCCACATCAGGTTGAAGCAAAAGGCAAGTTTGCCCCAAACTGGCAGGGGCCGTTCGTTGTAACTAGAGTTTTGTCTAATGGTGCATTGTATTTGACAGATGTAGAAGGAAAATGTGTAGAAATGGCTATCAACTCTGATGCAGTCAAAAGATACTATGTATGATTCCTTTGTTTAATTGTACTTCTTTGTATTTGGCATGTTTTGAATATTGAAATGACGAAGGCATTTTGTTCTGCTATCTAAACACTTTACCCCTTGTTACCCCTTTGAGCCTTATTTATTTTCTTTCATACCCCTCTTTCGGGATCAGTAGCAAATATCAGAAACACAGGCGGAAAGATAAGTAAAGGAAGAAGAGAAAAAGAGAAAGAAAGAAATGAGAGAGGAAGAAAAGAATGAAAAAAAAGAGAGAAAAAGAAACAAAAAAGAAGAAGAAAGAAGAAAAACAACAAAAAGAGAAAAAGAAAACAAAAAGAGAAAAAGAAAGCAAAAAGAGAAAAGAAAAGAAAGAGAAAAGAGAAAAATCACAACAACAAAGTAATTTCTATGACATGAACTACGTTCGACCTGATTCTTTTTAAGGATACGTAGGCAGCCTCACGGTTTGGTCCCACCAAAGTAAAATCTAAAAGTCCCCAAATAAGAAATTGGAGCAGAAGTCGTGGTTGTTATAAGAAATTTGATTTCGAAAGTTGTAATTTTGAACTCATTCGAATTGTTTTGAGCCTTTTATATCCTTTCTTTCTAATCCCACCCAATAGCCCACATTACGGTCCATA
Source organism: Nicotiana tabacum (assembly GCF_000715075.1). Classification (NCBI taxonomy): domain Eukaryota; kingdom Viridiplantae; phylum Streptophyta; class Magnoliopsida; order Solanales; family Solanaceae; genus Nicotiana; species Nicotiana tabacum. The sequence goes on along the minus strand of NC_134099.1, from coordinate 71,032,841 downwards.
GAAAGACCTTTCGATCAGTCTTCGAGAAATGCCAAGTCGAGCAGGTAGAGGTGATTCATATCAAGGGAAACACCCTGGTCCAAATAGGGAAAATAAATAAAAAATGAGAGAGTCTTATTGGTGAAAACCCTCATGGGCACCATAAGGCGACGGGAGCTAAGATAAATAAAAAATGAGAGAGTCTTATTGGTCAAAACCCTCACGGGCACCATAAGGTGAAAGTGAGTTGAGAGATGAACAAATCAGAGAGGTTTGTTTGTAAAAACTCTTCAGGGCATCGCAGGTCGAACGAGGTCAAGGTTTTGGTGAAGAAATCAGGTTATGAAAATTCCAGGGAAACAAAGTATGGAAACTGAAAGTTGATCGGTTGGACAGATTGGGCCGATTAATCCAAAATGCATGTCATGATCATTGGTGCCAGTTGTTCCACTCAGATTAGTCTATTTTCTTTTTCCTCTACCGATAGTCTCCTAGTTTTGGATTTTCTTATCCTTAACTCTGAAAGTCATTGCATTTCATTTCTTTTGGGTTTACTTCTCTAAGATGTTCCCAATGTCAATAAGAAGGAATTTCAAAGCTCACTACTAGCTTCAAAATTGCAAAGCACAATGCGGCCAGAGTATACCGAAGATAGCACGATGTAAAGTAGGATAAAGTGCCAGCAAAAGTTCCATCGGCAGAGTGATTTAGTCATTTCATGGGAGATGCAGAGGTTCAGTTAAAGGGGTCAGAGGTGTGAAACAACGGTTCAGGTATAGAACACTCGGGTCATTCAGGGTCATTGTGTTTTGAAAGTTAGTCGGAATGTCAAGCGGTTCAGGCCAGTTCGGGGAAGCCAGTCAAAACAAAACAATGCAGCGGAGAGACCTTCTGCAAAGAATGCCATCAACTAACCACCATATTTTAAACTGACAAATTTTTCTTTGATTAAACAGGGGCAGGAAATTTCGGTTGTTTCGGGGAAACCCTTTTTGAAGAAAGGCAGTCACCAAACATGTTTGATTTTTGATTTTTAGGGCCCTCCTGGAAAATGGGACCTAGTTCAGAAATAGCGTAATCTAGCATAAATGTATCCCAAAGGAATATAAGTTGGTTTAGAAGTTTGCATGTTCAAGAAAGGATTCAATTAGGAGTTCTCAGGACCCTCCTGAATAATGGGACTTAGCTTTAAGATTTCGATTATATAACAACCTTTAGCGTAAGTTCTGCTGTAGGGTAGTATAATTCAACTATAAAAGTTGTCGCTCTTAAGAAAAAATTTGACTTTTGATTTTCAGTACCCTCCTGGATAATGGGGAGTAGTTTAAATACCCTCTTAGATAACAAGATTTAGCAGAGGTCACACCTTTAGAAGATATGACCTAGATTTAAAATTGTCGTTTAATCAAGAGTTGTCAGGACCCCCTAGATAATGGGACCTAGCTTTCAAATTCTTAGTAATACTTGGTAACATGAGTTAGTTTTACACTCACATCTGTGCCCAACCACCAAAATGGGACAGGAAAATTTTCTTTGTTTTTGTCTCTTTTGTTGAAGTTAGGAGCCCTCCTGAAGAGCAGGGAATACGTTCAAGTTTAGCAGTCAGGAACCCCCTTGGAGAGCAGGAAATACATTTCAAGTTCAACAATCAGGAGCTCTCTTGGAGAGCATAGGAATACATTTCAAGTTTAGCAATCAGGAGCCCGCCTGAAGAGCAAGGAATACATCCAAGTTTAGCAGTCAAGAGCCCGCCTGGAGAGCAAGGAATACATTTCAAGTTCAGCAGTCAGGAGCCCACCTGGATAGCATGGGAATACATTTCAAGTTTAGCAATAATGAGCCCGCCTGGAGAGCAGGGAATACATTCAAGTTTAGCAGTCAGAAGACCGCATGGAGAGAAGGGAATACATTTCAAGTCAGCAATCAGGAGCCCGCCTGGAGAATAAGGGAGTACAATTCAAGTTTTAGCTTTCAAAGTTCTTATTGATATTTGGTAATGTGATTTGTTTTACACTTACACGTGTGCCCAGATACCCAAATGGGGGCAGGAAATTTTCTTTGTTTTTGTCTATTTTGTTGAAGTTAGAAGCCCGCCTGGAGAGTAGGGAATACATTCAAGTTTAGCAATCACGAGCCCGCCTGGAGAGCATGTGAATATATTTCAAGTTTAGCAGTTAGGAGCCCGCCTGGAGAGCAGGGAATACATTCAAGTTCAGCAGTCAGGTATCCGCTTGGAGAAATGGAAAACATCTCAGATTACAATTCAAGGCGGCAACAAAGGGATTCCACCGGAAAATACAAGTCAACAAGGCAACAAGAACCACAAGAGCCAGTTTGAAGATATAGATAGGATTTTGTAATGCATAGATCATAGTCTAGTCTAGCTTATTTTTATTTTGGTGTAATAAGGGGACACAGTAAGCAGTAGCAGCAGCAACAACAACAGTGAAATCATAACTTCATGGTAGTCCCAGCTACCAAAACTTCCCAAAGTACACTGACCTAATTCCTTTATAGCCAAGGATATGTAGGCAACCTCAGAAGCAGGGTGTGGTCAAATCTTTCAATATGCTTCCCACGGAGTATTCAAACCGGCAAAAATCGCTCATATCCGCTCACTTTATCTTTGCACGAAAATACTTCATATTTCCAGTCAAAGAGGGGCAGCTGTGAGCACGTGATTTTTGCCCTATTTGAATTACTCCCATAAATTCAAAATAAAATAATTTCTTTTCATTATTTGCAATTTTTGTGGATTTTGTGGCATTTTCTGATAATTGTTTGCATTTGTCTGTGCATTTTTTATTTTTGTTTAATTAATGAAAAATACAAAAACATGCTGCATTTGTATTTAGGATATAATTTTGCATTCTTGAATTAATTAGTAATTTAGTGTTTTATAAAAATGGAAAAATCACAAAAAAATAACTTATTTTTGCATTTTTAATTTAGCGTTGAAATTTGGTAGTTTTATTTTAAATTTGGTACTTAATTAATTAGGGTAAATGTTATTTTAAGTTTGTAATATAATTTGGTAGGCTAATTTTTAAAAGTTAGTTTTAGATTTATTTTGATTTGAGAAAAAAGAAAAGAAAGAAAGAACTCTGATTTTTGGGCAAATTCAAATAATTTCCCTAGGCCCAAAATCAAATTCCCACATACCCGCCCGTTCTAGGCCCAGACCCGTGTCCCCAACCCGGTCCGTCTCACCTGAAACCAAACGACGTCGTTCCTTGACCCCCGATTTGAGCCGTTGATCCCTGTAAATCAACGGCTCAGAACTGACCCCCTTCCCCATATAAATTTGTCCTAACAACCCCCTACCCCCCCCATCTCCTCTCTCATCTCCCTCAAACCCTCAGAGGCCCCAATCAAACGCCACCTCGAACAACCGTGAGCTGCCTGCCGGAAATCGCCTCTACCGGCGGTGTTGCTCCGATTAACCCCATTTTTACACCATCGATTCTTCTCCTTCTCCTCTTTCTAAATCTCCAAATCCCCACTCTCAAATTTCAGCCCAGCCTCTCGAATCTTCAATCGAAAGTTAGACCAAAACCTAACTTCTCCCAAATCCCTCCAAACTAACACCCTGAAACCCCCGCGACCCCCTCTTTCAAAATCTCTAACCTATATCCCTCGAATCCCTCCCAAATCTGTCGAATCTTGGATCTAAGGACAGAGTTCGAAGCCCTAAGAAGCCAAATCATTTTCGTTTACGATTCTATGGCTTGCATGACCACAGGCGTCCGAAGTCGCAAGATTTTCGAGTCTAATTTGACTAACACTGATTGCGTTAAGTCAGGAAGTCAAGCGTTGGGGTCGAGTTGTAATCAGTAAGATTTCTTTCTTGAAGTGCACTAATTCGATCAAGGCTTCGAATGTCGTTAAATTTTGTGTTCGTGTATCTTGTCATGGTTTAGAGGTCCATTTGTCGATTTTCTATCAACAATATGCTTGATCCTTTGTTTTTACTCTTGATTTAGTCTCCTAAGTTAATATAGTTAGTCCGTTTCTTTTTAATAATCTAATTCACTTTTTGCTTGTTCTTGTAGTTAGTCAGTCGCGCAGTTAAAACTTTTAGTTTTCAAATACGTGTTTACTTTCTGCTCTTGGTAGATTCAGAGTCTAGATTGTATTTGGGCCTGGGGTTTCATGCCTTTAGGTTTAGGCTCATGTTCTGGGTTGGGTCTTGAGTGAATTCTGCCCAGGGTCAGTTTGACCCATACCCATCTGGGTTACGTGTAAATAACAGGGGTCTTAAAGGGTAATGTAGGGAAATTGGTATAGGGAATCCCATTGTAACAGAAAAGGAAGCTTTTAGGAAGTTGGGGAGGGGGCTGTTTTGAAACTCTAATATTTGAACTGCAGGTAGTTAAGCAAAAACAAAAACTGGCTAAGGATCCCTAAGCTAAAAGCAAATTTGAAAAGGGGTTAAGGGGTAAAACTAAAATCTGAATGGTTGCCTTATTGTCTTGCCCATAAAGGCACCTTTTCTTGCATCGAAAGGCAGACCCAAGAGAGGTGAGAGATAGAAAATGAGAAGAAAAATCTCATAAAAATCACTATTTCATTCAGTTTTCCTTTGTGATTCTTGAAGTCGTCAATTTCTGAAACAATTTTTGACTCATCTGGGGTAAAAATAGACTGAACTTAGGTGCTGGTTTAAGTTTGATGAATGGTTTACTATTCTATTGATTCTTCTGAGTGGATTTTCACTGTTTCAATTGCTGAATCTGGGTTGGTTGTTACTGTTTGTTGCTGAATCCCTCATTTTTCTGTTTTCATTTGAATTCCAGGTACATTTTTCTGAACTTAACTTGATGTAAGTTTCAGTTTGAAGATGGAAATGAGAGTTTAAGGGATGGTAGCAGACTTATCTGAGTTTTATTTACATTTTATTGTTTGTGCCTTAGATCACATGAATCATTGTGTATTCTAGCTGGGTTCCGTTTGAATGGTGAAGTTCCTATAGCTGTATTTGGTTTGAGACTGTTAGAGTGTTATGTAAAGGACTCAATCAAGTTAGTATGTTTTAAATGTGTTTGAGCCTTAGATGATGTAAGTAGGTGTGCTTGGTAGTATTCTCATGTTTGAATTGGTGCTAACAAGGCTAAAAGGAAAGTGATTAATGTTTGATATGGTGTTAGAGCGTTCTGTGGGGTGTTGAAACATAATAGTGTTGTTTGGAAATAAGATTGATTTGCTGATGTAGCACCAAAGATTTAAATTGTTGGTTTGGATACTGTCAATATTGAAAGAATTTAACTGAGCTTATATGATTGTTTCAAGTCTTGGTTATTTGATCCTTTAAGTTTTGTTAAAGGTGAGGTATAAATAAGGTTAAATTCCCATGTCAACACTGTAAGTTGATTCAGAGCTTTGAAAATTTAGAGTCATGTGATGTGTAGTCTCTCAAGAATTGGGTTTCTAATTGTTTTCAAATCATTGCATTGTTAAAGCTTCTTGTAATTGTCCATTGGTCCATTAAAGGGTAATTTAAAACTGTTACATCTATGTTAGTTTGGCATTAATTTCTATTGTTTCGAATCCCTACTTGCACGCTGCAAGGGCTCGATAGTGAGTCCAGTTTGTGGTAGCTTCGGGTACCTGAAATTGGGCTCACCTTGGGCCCAAATACTCGCAATTGGGGCCTGGATTCTTTCCGTCCCTTATGCCCAGTTTTTAGGTTAATAATACGTGTTGACTGGGGCCTATTCGCCTAGTTTAAGCCAAATCTCAATTTCTTCGTTGCATAATTAGTCGAATTCTTAAGGTAGTTTCAAGGTGTGCCTTTAAATAGAATAACATAGGGCCTTCGTAATCTAATTTAAAATCTATTGGTTAAGATAGTTCGAGGCGTGCCATGCCCAACAAAATTTTAAATGTACGGCCTTCATCTAATCAATGTGTTTTCTCTTTAGAATTCGAGGTGCACCATTTAGCGAATTTCTCATGGCCCTCGCAAAGTTGCAAACGCGTAGTTGCTTTAGGCGCGTTATTTTAATAATTCACCTTCCTAAACTCGGGTGTGCATTTCATGTAACCCAAATCAAATCTTAAAACGTTGAATAAAATATGTTTAGGATTGCGGGTGCATTTCATGTGGCGCGATCCAAACACGTGTTTTAAACGACGTTCAATCTTCTTTAAAAATTAATTAAAAGCGGTCGATAAAGTTAAAATGCACATAGGTTTAAAATTTGTACCAAAATCAAGTAATTAAGCCGATTTTAGCAGTTGAGCGACCGTGCTAGAACCATGGAACTCGGGAATGCCTAACACCTTCTCCCTGTTAACAGAATTCCTTACCCAGATTTCTGTGTTCGCGGACTGTAAAACAGAGTCAATCTTTTCCTCGATTCAGGATTTGAACCGGTGACTTGGGACACCATAAATTATCCCAAGTGGCGACTCTGAATTTAGTTAATAAAATTATCCTGTTTCGATTGTCGCTTTAAGTTGAAAAAAACTCCCTTATACACCCCTTTACGGGGGTGTATTTAAAAAGGAGGTGTGACAGCTCTCCGGGTGTTGGACAGATGAGGGCACATCAGACAACGAATGCAAAGATGATAATGAGAACTGTTTCATGGCACGAGGTGAAATAAGCGAGTTAAGATCTTACAATTATGAAAGATGTAATGAATTGCAGGATATTCTTGACCTAACTTTGAAAGAGTCTCAAAAGATGATGAACGAACTAAAAAGACTCAACAGAGAAAAGAAAGAATGGAAACTAAGTTTGAAGTATGCGAAATTGAAAAAGAAGTACTTCAAGATGAGTTTCAGAAATTGCAAATGCAACCTAATGGCATGCGCAAATCCACCAGTCATAGTTCTCTCAAGTCAAACTAGAAGACTTACAAGTCAACTAGAGAAGGACCAGTCATAACAGAGTCCACTAGTACTAACACAAATGGAAGATCCAAGAATGGATCAGGACCTACGTGTCACTACTGTAATAAAAGTGAACATAAATATTCTTTTTGTCGATTTCATAAATCTAATGTCTCAGGGTATATTTGGAAACTCGAAAATAATCATGAGTCTAGTAATGCTAACCAACAAGGAACCAAGCAAGCTTGGGTACCTAAAAGGAAGTGATAATTATGTTTTGCAGGAACACCACAGAAGGAGCCGCAAAGGAAAATGGTATTTAGATAGTGCGTGTTCCAGTCACATGACATGTGACATAAACATGTTTAAAGAATTTACAAAGATAGATGGAGGAAGTGTCAAATTTGGTGATGGCTCAAAAGGAAAAATAGTCGGTAGCGGCACAGTTCCATTCAATAATAACTGTGATATCACTGAGGTTTATCTTGTTGATGGCCTAAACTATAATCTTTTGAGTGTAAGTCAGCTATGAGACTTAGGGTATGAAATAAACTTCAAGAAAATAGGTTGTGCTACTGAAGATGAGACAGGTAAAATAATCCTCCCAGGAAAAAGGAATGGAAATGTCTATATTCTTGATGGTTTTGAAAATCTAGATGGTCATATTTGTCTAACATCCATATCTGATGATCCATAGTTATGGCATAAGAAACTTGGTCATGCAAGCATGCATCTTATGGAAAAACTCTCCAAGCATGATTTAGTTATTGGTTTGCCTAAACTCAATTTTTCTAAAAATCATATATTTGATGCATGTCAGATCGGTAAACAAACCAGAAACTCTTTCAAAAACAAATATATTGTATCTCTATCAAAGCCCTTGCAATTGCTTCATATGGACTTGTTTGGACCCACTAGAACTGCTAGTGTATGAGGAAAACGATATGCTTTTGTTATTGTTGATGATTACTCTTGTTTTACTTGGGTGATTTTTCTATCTCACAAAGATGAAGCTTTGAAAAACTTTGAGCTTTTCTGTAAAAGAATCGAAAGTGAAAAGGCGTATCTTATTACAACCATTCAAAGTGTTCATGAAGGAGAGTTTAGAAGCAAAGCATTCGAAGGTTTCTGCAATAATCAAGGACACACCCACAATTTCTCAGCTCCAAGATCACCTCAACAGAATAGAGTAGTTGAGCAGAAAATTAGGACTCTATAAGATATGGTGAGAACTATGATACTGGAATACTCCTTGCCAAAACACTTCTAGGCAGAAGGAGTAAGTAAAGCTTGCCACATCTCAACCAATGTCTCATAAGACCTATCCTGAAGAAGACTCCATATGAATTATGGAAAGGTAAACGACCCAAAAGTTACTTCCACCTGTTTGGGAGCAAGTGTTTCATCCATAATAATGGTAAGGATAATTTTGAAAAATTTGATCCAAGAAGTGACGAAGGTATTTTTCTGCGTTATTCCTTAAATAGTAGATCTTTTAGAGTTTATAATAAATGCATAATATGTGTAGAAGAATCAATACATGTTATTTTTTATGAAAATAACACTACAACCGAGAAAGGAATTATTCAAGGTGATGAAGATCAAATTCAAGAAACTCCAAAGTCAAACAAATCTCAAGAGTCGACTAACAAATCGGATGGTGTCATGGAGTCAACTAATGAGATTAGCAACAGTCAATCAAAATCTCAGAAGGAGTCAAATACTCATGCAAGTGCAACTAGTCCAAATGAATGGAGAAGTGAACCAGAATATTCTCAAAGGTTTATCATATGAGATTCAATGGAAGGAACAAAAACTAGGGGAGCTCTCAAGAAGAAAGAAAACATAGCATAGATTTCCCAGATTGAACCAAAGAAAATAGAGGAAGCTCTGAAAGACTCAAGATGGTTACAAGCAATGCAGGAAGAACTAGATCAATTTGACAAAAATCAAGTGTGGAAAATATTGCCTAAGCCTACAAACGCTATTGTAATTGGAACAAAATGGGTTTTCAGAAATAAGCCTAATGAGGATGGAAAGGTTGTGAGAAACAAAGCCAGATTAGTATCAATACGAATTCTTCCTGCATATGCATCCTTTAAAGGATTTAGGCTCTTCCAGATTGATGTCAAAAGTGCTTTATTGAATGGTTTCATTGAGGAGGAAGTATATGTAAAACAACCTCCTAGATATGAAGATTCAAAGTTCCCCTACCAGGTGTATAAATTGACCAAAGCATTGAATGGACTTAAACAAGCGCCACGAGCATGGTATGAAAGACTTAGTTCATTTCTACTTGATCACGGGTTTATAAGAGGTAAAGTAGACACTACCCTTTTCATTAAAACATCGTCGGAAGGTAATCTTATCATTCAAGTCTACATTGATGATATTATTTTTGGTAGTACTAACCCTCTTCTGTGCAAGGAATTTTCAAACCTTATGCAAAGTGAGTTTAAAATGAGTATGATGGGAGAGCTAATTCTCTTTCTTGAAATTCAAATCCAACAATCTGAAGAAGGAACTTTTATAAGTAAGACAAAATACACAAAAGAGTTAATTCATAAGTTTGGTATGAGTAGTGCTAAAGCTATTGGTACACCAATGAGTCCTTCAACGAGTCTTGACAAAGATGAACAGGGAAATCCTTTTTATGAAACTAAATATTATGGAATGATTGGCTATCTTCTTTATCTAACTTCTAGACGACCAGATATTATATTTAGTGTTTTTAAATGTGCCAGGTTTCACTCAGCTCCTAAAATATCACATCTGAGTACCGTAAAGAGAATTATTCATTATCTCATTGGAATGGTTTCCTACAAATTATGGTATCCACGTTCTAACAATTTTAAATAGAAGGTTTTTCAGATGATGATCTCGTAGGTGATAAGGAAGACAGAAAAAGCACCAGCAGAACATGTCAATTACTTGGAAAAGCACTGATATCTTGGAACAGTAAGAAACAATGATCAGTTGCACTATCCACAATGGAGGCTGAATATATTGTCATTGGACAATGTTGTGCACAACTATTATGGTGTATACGGGTGAAATCGGGAAGCTCGATTTCACGATCATTGTGTCTTTTCCTTAGCTTCAAAAAGGCCTTGAAGGCCCGGGGGCGCAGTTCGAGGTTTTGACCTCGAGGGTTCTTCACACCCAACCTCGATCCAGCACAAGTCGATGGTTATCATGGATAGACGGGAAGTTCCCTAGGCACATGGTCCAAACTGACAACAACTACAAGAATAGTACTAATCTATACCAGACTGCTAGGTAGTTGTACCAACTACTTTACTTTATAATAAATAGACATGTACCATGTTGGGATTCCCTCCTCCTATATAAAGGGAACCTTTATTGTTTTTTGCATATACATAATATCCAATATATTACTCACAACATTCAATACAAGAACATTCTCTGCTCTATAACTTAAACATATTCTCTTGGTTTCACTACTTACATTTATTGCTTATATTCATTGTGTTCTATTTATTGTTCTTCATTCATTGCTCATTATTGACCATAAAGAGCCTTCATCAAAGCTCTCAATACTGTTAGCCCTTCATCAGCCATTCATAACTCAGCATCGAGCTCGACCTCGAGGCTCTGATTTTCAGCTGCTCGATTTGTGTTAGAAACTAAGCGTCCACCAGAATGTATAGAGAACCGGGTCCTCTATGAGTTTCTACTGAAGATACTAATGAACCGAATTGTATAGAAATCTGGTCCTATATAGTTCCCATAGTGCTAACTACTGAACCAGTAAGTCAATGAGATACATGATAAGTTCCTACTGTATAGAGAACTAGATTTTCTATCAGCTCCCACTGTAAGCAACAGACTATAAAACCAACCAGTATAGGGAATCAGGTTCTCTAAATGTTCCACAGTAGCACGACAGTAAGTAAAGAAAACAGAGGATTTTTACGTGGAAAAATTCCAACTCAAGGGGAAAAAACCCCGACCTACACATGTAGGCTTTCAACTTCACTAACTTGTAAACACATATTACAAGTCACTTTGTAATTACTCTATTAAAAAGAATTCAACTAATTTGTGGTACTCTTATCCCAAATAACTTTGTGACTCCCTAGTTATAAAGAATTTAACTAACTTGTGATGCTCTCACCACAAACCACTTTGTCACTCTACAGTTACAAAGGCTTTTACTCACTCCAATTTGTAATAACACTAATTACAAGTCACTTTGTAACTCTCTAATTACAAAGACTTTAACTTATGACTAAACCTAGTCACAACATAAACTAAAGAGCTTACGGATTTTTGGTTTCCTAAAAATAGCTTCTAAGAAAGCAAGATAGGAGTTACAATGAATAACAAATAATAAAGACTCAGCAAACCTAAGGACTTAAGATATCTTCAATCTTGGATCAGGTCCTTGAGGTTGCAGCAGCGTTATTCTTAAGAGAGGTTGTTGTAAGCACTTGAGAGAGGATTTTCGATTCTGATTTTGCAAGTCTTGAACCTAAATCTTGTGCCTTGCATAAGGTTTATACTACAAAAGGCATCACCTTAGTGATGTTAAATCTTGGTTAGTACATTCCTCCTCTCAATGGGAAGTGACTATTGCACTATCTACTGCACTGTTTGTTGCACTGATGCAGGTAGTCACTTTCTGCAATTGCTTTCTAGCTGTACTGTTGATGTATACTTCTGTCAGGGGAACACAAAGGTATCATGTCCCTAATCTGGTTCCTATGAATCTGAAGGCACACTACCCAGATTATCTTGAGTCGATTAACTTGATAATTGTACCAGGCATGCTTCAGGTCCTTTATCTGGTTCTCTCATGAAGTAAGTTGTTTTACCTTCCGTGATGGTATTTATATGTGTGTGACATCACTTAAATGATGTAAGAAAGGTAGGTAAAAAGTCTTCCACAGAAAGTTGACTGTTGCACTGTTCCCGTGTAGTAGCGTGTGTGGGCAGTATCTTTCCTGCTGGAGAGTTGACTTCATACAGTCTATTCGGGAACTGGTAGGGACCTATTTCCTCAGCTATTCATTCCTTTCTGAAGAGTTGATTTATATCCCACGCTGGATCCCAACCTGTAACTTTGTGATTTCAAGGTCTTACAGATTTGTAATAGGTTCCGTATCTGGTTCTGGATGGTAAGTTTGTTAGATCATCAAAACATAAAGTAAAGTACTTATGCCCAAGGTACTTGTAACCTATCAATTTCCCCCTTTTTGATGACAAAAAACTTAGAATTGATATTCGCCCTAAGAACCAGATCTCCACATTGTTCCCCTTACGGATCAACCATATTCCCCATGAGAACCGAACCTAATGAACTGATCACAACTGGTTCCTCAAGACTATTTGGCAAATCATCAAAACTCAAAGTACCATAACTTATCAATTTCCTCCTATTTGTTGAAGAATCAGGTTCCTTATTTGCACTGATCACATCTGGTCCGTACCCAGTACACTGAGAACATTTGTCATCATCAAAATATGACATAGTGTAAATTAGAGCAATTTCTCCCTTTTTAATGATGACAAACCCAAAATTAATATTCCTCTTGAGAACCATATTCCTCACATGTTTCCCTACGGATTAGACCTAGAATCAACATATTATCAGTATGTTCCCCCTACAAATCAGAGCCATCTTTCATGCACAACACAACATATGTTCCTCCCCCATGTTGACACACTTATATAACTTCCCCCTTTTGGCATCATCGAAAAGAATAATAGAAAAAGCACAACCAAAAAGAAGTTCAGCAACATTAACTCAGGCCACTTGGGAAACATAGCATAAACAATAACACAAACAAAAAGTGAATGTCAGTGCACAATATAGAGTGATTGCCCATAATGTGTAATTATAATAAAAGCACGGTAGTTTCAGCAATACGTAATATGACAATTTAAACAACTGAAGTACCAATGTCATCAAATATATGGATCAAAAGAAGATAAGAATTCAAGGGAATTTGGAAGGACTGAAGGACATGGATCACTGGGTAGGAGGAAAAGTAAGGGACTAAGGCCTTGATGAGCTTGTCTATTCGTGCATTTAGTCTCATTTGATCAATGATCATCTACTTTCTCAGTTCCTTCACCTGTTTCCTCAATCTTTCATTTTCACCCTTCAACTTAGCATTCTATTCTGCTAAGGGTTCTCAAGGACTAGGTTCTCAACCTATCTAAGTATGTTGAGCCATCAATCAGATCACCAAGAATTTCCCCAAGCATCGTCTTATCAAGAATAGACTCAGTCCCATGCACATATAGCATCATAGTATCACATAAAACATAGAAGTTTTTTACTTTTTCTTCAGAAACATTGGGACTTGTAGGAACAAAGAGGTGATTCCAATTTTTGGAGCTCAATAATGTCGAGAAGTTCCTCCATTTTTTCGGCAATATCAGCATTAACACTCTGCCTTACAGTACCATTTGAGACTTCAACGTCTTCTCCCTCCAAACCTAATGGCTCAACCTTTTGCTTCTGTAAGGAATCAGGTTCCTCGCTTACACTACCCTTTTTATCCCAGAGCAGCCACGTCTCCCTCTTCTTCTTCTCAATCTGTTTACCCTTATCATCTGCTGCATCTTTCTCAGCCAACCCCCCCCCCCTTTTTAAATTCTTTCTCACAAGAAAAGATTTAATTTCATTCTTTCTTCAACAATCACATCAGTAGGTCACACCACTTCATCATCAATCAACCTACTTTATATCAATCCTTTTTACTGGATAGGAAGTTTATTTATACACAGAACTCAAAGAGAAAAAGATCATTATTAAAATTGACTTCATGAGAAGGAATTGAGGGATCAGGTGCCTCATTCAGTCCTCGCATTTACCAATTTCTCCATCCTTCAAGGCTTACACAAATCTAGCAACAACTTCAGTCTTACGCCCTAAAATACTAGATCTACCCTATTCTCTTTCAGTTAAACTTCCATCAAAATCCGATTCTGAAAGAATTAGTTTTTTGGAAAGTGAGAGAGTTGGGTTCACTTCTGGCATATTTGGAAAGAATGATTATTATATGACAGGGTTGATTTTGATTTTGAAGAAAAGAATCGGTTTTATTTGGGTGTAAGATAGAAAAAGTGGTTTTGGGGGCAACGGGTCAATTCAGAAAAAGTTTAACATTTTGGACTTCAAAAGTTAAGAGGAGAGACAGGAGAAAGGCAGAAACAAATTAATGACATGACACTTCAGCAGCTTTAGAAGGCATATAAGTATTGAAGAGACTACTAACCTGAGTCACAAGAACCAGGTTCTGTGACGGTCTTTGAAACTTTTGAGCAAAGACTCCTAGAAGTGCAAAGTCACTCTTACTTGTTTTTGTCCTGAAACTGCCATATATGTATACCTATAATAGTATAGATTTGAGTCAGATGTCGCCGAAAAACCCTTTTTCAGCATTGTACCTTTCCTTCTTAACATAGCCAATCATCAAGGGACCAGTTCCTCAGTTGAGCTAAATCAACCCCAACTCCAGACGATTTCTTTCAAAATGTTCCCTACTCAGCACCTTGGTGAAGATGTCTGCCACCTGATCCTTCATCTTCCAGAACTTCGTACAAATCAGAACCTTTTCAACATTGTCCCTGAGAAAATGGTGTTTGACATCAATGTGCTTGGTTCTTTTGTGTTGAACCGGGTTCTTTGCCATGCTGATATCACAGGTGTTATCACATAGAAGCTATACACAATCAATGTATACACCAAAATCTTCCAATTGTTGCTTGATCTATAGTGAATGAGCACAACAAGAAGCAGCAGCCGCGTATTCAGTTTCAGTAGTAGGAAGAGCCACACAGTTTGTCTTTTTGTACCCCATTAGATCAAGCATGACCTCAGAAAATGTGTCGGTCCAGATGAGTTGTTTTTATCCACCAGATATTCAACATAATCAACATCAGCATATCCAACCAAGTCAAGGTTATCAACCAAGGGATAGTAGAGAACTAGGTCCTGCATCCCTTTGAGATATTTTATTCTCTTGGTAGCTTTCAGATGAGATTCCTTTGGATTGGATTGAAACCCGGCACACAGACCCACACTAAAAACAATATCTGGTCTGCTACACAAGTGACCCTATGATACCTCTATACATGGTCAGATTTATAGGGGAACCAGGTTCATCCAGTCTAGACAAGTAGCTGTGGCGATGGGAGTGTCAATGATTTTGATGTCTACATATCAAATCTCCTCGGCAGCTTCTTGTTTCACTTGTAAATCTAAGAAGAAATTCAATTCCCCCATCGTACTTATTTATAACTCACTTCCCATGAGTTATGCACATTCTTCACATTGAGAGTCAATTGTTGCTCCAAAGATGATTCCATCCACATAGATTTGCACAATGAGTAGGTTCCTTCCCGATTTCTTCAGAAAAAGAGTGTTGCCAATTTTCCCTCTTGTAAAGACATTTTCTAGAAGGAATTTTGACAACATTTCATCACAAGCACGAGGAGCCTAGCTCCTATAACAGTTCTATCAGCAGGTCGAGGAACCAGGTTCCACATAGTGTTCCTCTCAAGTTGACGGAGCTCTTCTTGCATAGTTGTAATCCAGTCAGCATCTTTCAATGCTTCCTTGATATTCTTAGGCTCTATTTGAGATAGAAAGGCTGAGAAGGCAAGTGAGTTTCTTGTCTTTGATCTGGTTTGAATTTTTTAGCAGCTGGAGTTTCATGTACAACATCCACAACTCTATTTTCCGCTTTAGATATTGTGATTGAGGGACTAGGTTCCTCTATGTCGGCTGGCGTCTCATCTTTAGTTCTGAGGAACAAGGTCCGTGTAAATCTGGAGTAATAATCCATATTGACGAGAATATACACCTCTTTCCTCCTCTACTTGGCATCCTCACATGTCCATATATATCCATATGGAGGAGATCACGTGGCCTTGAGATACTAACTTCCTTTTTGGGCTTGAAAGAGGATCTGACTTGCATTTCTTTTACACATGAATCACACACCCTGTGATCCTTGAAGCTTGATTTGAGCAGACCATGAACCAGGTCCTTCTTGACAAATTTGTTCAGCATCGTGAAACTTGCATGACCGAGCCTTCTATGCCATAGCTCAGCATTATCATTAACAGCACTCAGACAGCCAAGACCCCCTTGTCACATATTTGGGAAATACCTAGCAGAATCTCTAGAGGACCAGGTACTCTACTGTTCAATGGAATCATACTGTTCCAGATCCTTCCAGCTCCCAGAATGTATCCCTTCTTGCCATTTTCAAAGGATACACTCCCTCCTTGCAGGGCCTTCGGTGAAAGGAAATCATTTGTTCTTCTAATTATGAGCTTCGAGAAGTCGCTATCCATATGCCACTATTGACTGCTCCCTTTCACTGTTCCCTGCACACTTAATTCAATGATTAAACTTATGAACCCAAACTAGCTTGGGTCCCTTATACTGATAGAACAAGTGGATCAAACTTATTTTTTTCCATGCAGGCAACACATATTTTCTTTTCAGGGAACCAGGTTCCTCATCAGTACTCCTTTATTCAACAAAGACTTTGTTTTTCTGCAAAGACTGATTTTTAACTTGACAAGAGTCCTTGTAATGATCGGTTTGACCACAGTGAGTGCACAACCTATTATCAGCCATAGTTACATACTTTCTATGGGGATTATAGGAGGTTTTAGCCTTTTGAAACCCGATGCCTTGCCTGTTTCCGTCATTATTCATGTACATAGACATTATTACATCAGAGAATCGGGTCGATTTTAGTGACTTATCAAGATCATTTTTAACCCTTTGTAAATCCTCCTGAAGTTGTCTATTCTTTTTAAGCTCAACAACAAGACTTGTTTTAACTTTCTTCAGCTCATTATCAAGCTCAAGTTGAGCCTTTCTAGCCATTTCCTCTCCCTCAGTGTTGTCCATCTATTTTTGTTTGTTTTTTAAACAAGTTGTGTTCTCTAGTTACTTCTTCTATTTGTTCCCTTAAATATTCAAAGGAAACTACCATATGACCCCTTTCTTCCTCAGTAGCTGCAATTTTCTCTACTAGAGTATTCTTCTCTTTGCTAAGGTTCTCTATGATTTTCTTCAAGTCAACAACCACTGCCATCAAATCATCTCTAGATTGTTCAGCATCTCATAGCTTTAGTATTAGGGAATCATTGTCATTAACAAAACTATAATATGTATCAATTAGAACATTTGCTAATAACATCAATTTCTTCGAAGAGTAGGACTTCATATTTCTATAAACATCCCTAAAATTTACCTCATCATTGTCATCCGCATCGGACTGAGCCATCAATGCAAACAATGAATCATCTTCATTTTGCATTGCCATCATGGAGCTACTTCCTGCATCCGGTTCCTCTTCTGATTCACTGGAGGAGTCTCCCCATGCAGCAAGAGCTTGCTTCACAACATTGTCAGTTGCACTTTTTTGGCTTAATCGTTTGTCAGGGATCGGGTTCCTTTTTGCTACTTTGGCAAAGTTGTGTTTGTAATGCTCTTGTTTTAGAAGTGGGCAGTCTTTGATGAAGTGTCCAGGCTTTCCACACTTATGACAACACTAATTTCCTTTGAAATTCCTACTGGAACTTCATGTCTTTTGGATCCCACCATTTTTGCGACCCATCTTCTGAAATCTTTGTGGTCTATTGGTTGATTGACTTTCCTTGAAGTTTGGTGGAGTAACCATGTAGATCCTTTCTAGATGCTAACCTTTTAAAAAGAACCTGCTCTGATACCAATTGTTAGAAACTAAGCATCCACCAGACTGTGTAGAGAACCGAGTTCTCTCTAAGTTTTGACTAAAGATACTAATGAACCGAACTGTATAGCGATCTAGTCCTATATCAGTTCCCACAGTGCTAAGTACTGAACCAGTATGTAAATGAGACACAGGATAAGTTCCTACTATATAGAGAACCAGATTCTCTATCAGCTCCCACTGTAAGCAACAGACAGTAAAACCAACTAGTATAGGGAATCAAGTTCTCTAATTATTTCACAGTAGCACGGTAGTAAGTAAGAACACAAAGGATTTTTACGTGGAAAAATCCCAACTCAAGGGGACAAAAACCTTGACCTACACTTGTAGGCTTTCAACTTCACTAACTTGTAAACACCTATTCCAAGTCACTTTGTAATGACTCTATTACAAAGAATTCAACTTACTTGTGGTACTCTTACCACAAGCCACTTTGTGACTCCCTAGTTACAAAGAATTTAACTAACTTGTGATGCTCTCACCACAAGCCACTTTGTTACTCTACAATTACAAAGGCTTTTACTCACTTTAACTTATAATAATACATATTACAAGCCACTTTGTAACTCTCTAGTTACAAAGACATTAACTTATGACTAAACCTAGTCACAACATAAACAGAAGATTTTACGGATTTTAGGTTTCCTAAAAACAGCTTCTAAGAAAGCAAGATAGGAGTTACAATAAAGAACAAATAAAAATGACTCAACAAACCTAAGGACTTAAGATATCTTTGATCTTGGATCAGGTCTTTGAGGTTGCAGCAACTTTGTTCTTGAGAGAGGTTATTGCAAGCACTTGATAGAGGATTTTTGTTTCTGATTTTGCAAGTCTTGAACCTGAATCTTGTGCCTTGCATAAGGTTTATACTACAAAATACATCACCTTAGTGATGTCAAATCTTGGTCAGTACATGCCTCCTCTCAATGGGAAGTGACTGTTGCACTGTCTGTTGCATTATTACAGGCAATCACTTTTTGCAGTTGCTTTCCAGCTGTATTGTTGACTTATACTTCTGTCAGGGGAACACAAAGGTATTTAGGTCCCTAATCTGGTTCCTGTGAATCTGAAGGCACACTGCCCAGATTATCTTGAGTCGATTAACTTGAATGATTGTACCAGGCATGCTTGAGGTCCTTTATCTAGTTCTCTCATGAAGTAAGTTGTTTTACTTTCCTTGATGGTATTTATACGTGTGTGACATCACTTACAATGATGTAAGCAAGGTAGGTAAAAAGCCTTCCATAGAAAGTTGATTGTTGCATTGTTCCTATGCAGTAGCGTGTGCAGGCAATAACTTTCCTATTGGAAAGTTGACTTCATACAGTCTCCTAGAAACTGGTAGGGACTTGTTTCCTCAGTTGTTCCTTCCTCTTTGAAGAGTTTAGTTATATCCCACGCTGGATCCCGACCTGAAACTTTGTGATCTCAAGGTCTTGTAGATGTATAACAGGTTCCGTATCTGGTTCTGGATGGTAAGTTTGTTAGATCATCAAAAAATAAAGTAAAGTACTTATTCCCTAAGTATTTGTAATCTATCAGTTTGCTTAAACATATTATTTTCAAGTTATTATCTTATTTTCTAATCTCACACTTAGCATCTATTGACTAACAACTAGCATAAAAATTAATCACGTATTTTTAGAACCACAAAATCAAATCTAATTGTAATTACCATTTTCAAGGTAAACAATTTGGCGCCCACCTTGGGGCTAAAAATAATAGTGATTGTTTTCTTGCTCGTTTACTGCATAATGCAAGTTATCTTTCACACTTTTTCCTGTCCAAGGATCTTTGATTTCAGGTTAAAATGTCTAACTCAGTGAGTGCACATGAAAAACGGTCTTGAGGACCATGGGGAAAACGGTGTAGTGTGTACCACCACCAAACTCTGAGGGTACGCTAGAGTCGATCCCTATGGGTACTGTCTCACATAACGCCCAACACATTGATGCCAGCACCAACATTAATGGGAATACGCGCCAAGAAAATCAACAGGAAAATCGAGAAAATCCCACCTAGGAAGAAAGAAAGGAGAACATGGGAAGCAGAACGGGAAAACCTCGACATGTCATTCATATGATCATCGGGGGGACCGACATTCCCCAAGGACCCATGGCAAATGGGATAAAGTGTCTGCTTTAACGGAAGGGTTAATTCGGGGGAACATGCCCAAAGACATCCTTGCATTTAGCGAGGAAGATTTTAAGACATTGACTCAACCACATAACGATGCGCTGGTAATTTCATTTCTCTTGAATAATGTTCAAATTAAACGTGTACTCGTGGATCCAGGTAGCTCGGCCAACGTGATCAGGTCAAATGTGGTAGAACAGCTCGGATTGCTCGATCAGTTCGTGCCTACCTCCCGAGTCCTCAACGACTTCAACATGGCCGGCGAAGCTACGAAGTGGGTGATCACCCTCCCGATCAACATCTCCGAGCCAGTTCAGGACACCAAATTCCATATCATCGACGGTGACATAAGGTACAAGGCATTTCTTGGGAGGCCATGGATATACAGCATGAGGGCAGTACCGTCAACTCTGCATCAGATGATGAAGTTTCCAACAAAGGACGGTAAGAAAAGGTATACAGAGAACAGCATGCAGCAAAAGAAATGTTCGCGATCTACTGGGAAACGTCAGATTCTATACACTTTACCTCAGAAGAGCCGAGAGACAAACATACCCCTGAAGATGAAGAAGAAGATTTCCTCGCTCCCCGAACCTTCGTTTCCCCCAGAGAGCCGGATGCAACAAAGTCGACTATTGAAGAACTAGAGAAAGTTATTCTGGTCTAACATCTCCCAGATCGGAAGGTATACCTGGGAATGGGGCTAACCCCCAAACCCACGAGAAAACTCATTCAATTTCTTATTAATAACATCGAATGTTTCGCTTGGTCCCACTTAGATATGACAGGTATCACACTAGAAATAACCACCCATTGGCGAAGTGTCGACCCCAGATTCAAACCGGTGAAGCAAAAAAGAAGACCCCAGTTCGAAGTAAAACACATAGTCATCAAGGACGAGGTAACAAAACTGCTCAAAATAGGGTCTATTAGGGAGGTAAAGTATCTCGAATGGCTGTCCAATGTGGTGGTAGTTCCCAAAAGGGGAAATAAGTTAAGAATGTGTGTAGATTATAAAGACTTAAATAAGGCATTCCCCAAAGATTCATTCCCATTGACTAACATCGATCGCTTGATCAATGCCACGACAGGTCATGACACCCTCACTTTTCTCGATTCTTACTCGGGGTATAATCAGATTCAGCTGAACCCCGGGGATAGGGTGTCGTGACCCCTTTTTCCTTCCGCAGAATCGGGTTCATGACATTTTGGTATAGGAAAACTCATTCCTTTTGGGAAGTGGTTTGCATTTTAGAGAGTCACCACCTAACGATTTTAAGGTGCGTTAAGGCACCTATAGGGTTCATCTACAACGATGTTTGGTAACCAGAGATAGGGTAAGATCTTGAAATTATCCTAAGGGAAAGGTGTTACGTACCCCCTCAGGATCCACTAGTATGGTTCCCGGCCAGGCAGTTTTTGGGAATTTGGGCAATTAGCAAATAAATAAGTATGGCTCAAATAGTAGGGGGTTTGAGTTTAAATACACAAGGGGTGTCCTAGGTTTGTTTGTAATATGGATCACATCAATGCAATACCCGGTATGACACTCCTTAAAGAGGGGCTACATGTGGTATTAACGCTCCGGTCATCATATCCATATCTACCGTTTCTCACCCCGTGAAGTTAATTAAAGCAACGGTTGGTCTCGACCCCTATTACATGCTGTTACCCGTCCCTTCCTATCAGTCCAGAGGAATATAGTGCTTCTATCCTATAAGGGAGGGTTCTAGGCGGACCCTTAGTTTTAAAGGTAAAATTCTAGGCGACATACAAGAACACATAGGACTGCATTTAAAGGAAAAAGCACAAAAACAGGCAGAAGGCTCAGGTATACCTCCACAAATAATGCACATAGACAGCATGACTCATACACAATTAATGTCTAAATTTAAATCCTATGTATGGTATCTAAGTGATAACAGCAAAACCAGATTTATTACATGGCTCAGAAAAGAAGTCTAAATCAGGCTTGCCTACTGATTTTAACATGCGTGTAGTTAAACAAGGACAATTCTATTTTTATTTAAGCAATTACCTAAGGCTTGCCCAGGTGTAAAGCGATGTGCGGCAGTTATTCCGGGCTTTTAAAACAGTGTGGAAATTAATTTACCCTAAGAGAATGTTGTTCTAGTTGATACGAGTGCAGAGGTTATCCCTAGTTATTTTAAACAGGATAATCAAGTGTGAAGCTATTTTTACCTCTTTTATAATCAGCAGTTTACACTAAGTGTGAATGCAAGTGCGAATGAGATCCTAAAACTTTGTATCTAAGATTCCTGTAAAAAACTCATGATGCAGAATTCCTAGAGCGGGATTTCAAAATGCACATAACAGGATTGCAGAATTTCTTAAGAGCGGGATTTCTAAATGCATATGGCAGCGTAGAACATAATAGTAAAGTGCTAATCATTAGCAGATTTTAGCACATGATTTTTGTAAAGGTGCACATGCTGAAACAATAAACATGAGACCTAAGAGCATGATTTCTAATGCATGTATGAACCCTAAGCATAGTTTCTGTTGCGCAATTAGGAACATAAACCTAATAACATGTTTTCTACCCTTAACAACTATGGCATGCATATGTACCTTATCCCTATTTACTAGCCAACCCCAATACTTGTTTACAACAAGTTATTACTGACCAATATTGAAATGAATTACATAATGAAAATAAGAAGTTACATTATTGGAATCCTGATTAGGACATCATCTCTGAGTTATGTAATCAATCACCCCAAGTGCCAAGATTGTTCCATAGCCTTTCTTATACCTGGGTGTGTCAGAGTTCCCTAAGGACCTCAAGGGATCCCAGGCAGTGCTCACACCCAGATTTTCACAGTCAAGATAGAGTAGGTGCAGTGTGGAAAGGCCAGCTTTTATTGTCCAAGTTCAGAGGGAGCTCAAGGGTCCCAAGGCAAGGCTCACATAAAAGGGGCAGAACCTAGTAATCTAAGCGTATATGTGAGAGTGCTTGACATAGGTTTAAAAGAGTTGAGATGGAAAATAGTTTTGAAAGGAGAAGGGAATAGGGACAGCAATAACTTGGGACAGACCAGCACACATAGAACAAATCAAAAGAATAGTATCATTCCAACATTCACAGGCAGGGAAGTAAGGGGTTGGGGACATAGAGGACCCAAGTCAGAAACACATGGATGAGAAAAGAAGCATATTGACCAACAAGCACACAAAACAAATAGGGACTGATTTTAAAATACAAACAATTACTTCAAAGAGTTAATAAGGGAATCGTGCTTAAAATTAGAAGTGTAATAAGACATAGGGATAGGGTATGAGAGTAGTCATGCAGGGGCTTATTGCACATAATCAGTTATGACTTAGTGTTAATCAAGTACATTAGGAGACATACTAGTTGATGGACATAAACAAGAACAAGTAGACATGTGATTACATTTGAACAACTGAGGGCAGGACTTCAAGCATGCGGAGTAAAGCAATAAACAAGAAATGCAATTAAACAACATGACCCATTAAGTCAGTGCAGGAAAAGATAGGGATTGACAAACGATAGAGCACATAGAGTTGAGTTTCAGAATTGAACTAGAAACATACCAGTTGAGGAAGCAAAGTGCAGAAAGTAAAGCAAGTAGAGTTCCATAGCCTAGCCTTGGCTTTCAGCCAGCTAGACAAGCAGTAGCACAAGTAGCAGAGAAAGAAGAGAGAGTTTGAGTGTGTGTATGTGTTTTTTGAACTAATTGTTTGTGTCTTGAATTAGGAGTAGAGGAGAGTATATATAGTAGTTTAGGAGTGGAGCAGAATAAAGTAAACAAATCATAATTCAGCAATCAAGGAAATTACAGATGAAATTAGTGTAGTCTTCCTTCAATAAAGGACAAATACCCAACGGTTAGAGGGCATGAGTCACTTAAGGAAAGAAAATCAAATCAGACCCAAGTAAAGAGGTAAGCAAACAGAAGTTTAATTAAGGAAGTAATCATAAAGAATCAGTGACATTACGGACAATAAGGTAATAAGAATAATCAGAGTTATATCAAGGGAATGAATCAGTAATTAGCACATAATTTTAAACAAGCAAATCAGTCAATCGAGATTCAAAATAATATTGATTTGAAGAGAGGGAAAATATCAGTTTTCCATAAATAGCCAAATAGGCAAAAAATAGGATTTCACAAACATGCTTAAACTTGCCAAGGGATCGACTCAAAAAACCTAGTAGAGATAAACTAGGGTAAAAGTCACAAGATACTGAATTAGTCGAAAGGGGAAAATCATGAAAGTCAAAGCACAACACTAACAATGTAACAAGTAGCTCGGAAAGACTCATAATTGGAGCAAAAACATAAGAAAATTACAGCTTTAACACAAACTAGTTAGGGTCCAGACAATTTTAGCATAAATCGGTCAATAACATCTAAGAACATATGATTAACACTCGATATGAAAACATTGAGAAGACGAGTTTCAGTAAACCCTAGTTTAGAAAAGAGCAACTAAAATCGAAATAGTTACTTAAAACATGAGATTTTTAAAGAAATATATTTAATAACACTTGAATCATCTCAAATCTATAATGATCTGAGAAGAATCGAACAGTAGTCAGTCTAGGGTTTCGAAAAATAGTAAAGATGAAGAAAAAATCGGTTAAAACTCATGGATACACTTAGATAAAAGACAGATCTAAAGAAAAGTGGAAAATCTCAAGAGCTAGGGTTTCGGAGAACCTAGAGAATATGAGAAAACATTAGACCGTTACCGGTTTCAGCCGGAAAAGCCATAGATCTTACTCGAACAGCCATGGATAGCCGGAAAATAGCATAAAAGACCATGGATAGAAGTTGAGCAAGGTATGGACTAGATTTCTTCGAGATCTTTCCACGAAATCACAAAATGGGCAACCAGGTGACGTAGGATACAAGTACACATCTCAAACAGCCATGGGAATCCATAAATCGAGTGAGGATCGAAGGGAATTAGGTTGGTTAGGGTGGCAGCGGATAGGGTTAGATTTATGTCTCAGAGAGAATTGGAGAGGAAAGGGGATTCTAGGGTGGCGGTTTGGTAGGAAATTAATTAGGTTAGAGGTCGTTCAGGTTAAAAAAAGGTAAGAGGGAATAGGGGCCGTTAATCTTAGAGATCAACAGCCAAGATGATAAGGGGGTCTGGGTTGGGTAGGATCAAATTGGGTTAGGGTCGGATTTTAATTGAAATTGGGCTAGGAAATTGGGGTCCAATTTGGGCTACAATTGAAAGCCGATTTGGCTATATTTTAAATAGCCATTTTTCCCAATTTGATTTATAAAAATAGTAAATAGTTTCTGAAAACTAATTTAAAGTACTAAAAATAATTTAAAATACATAATTAACAATTTAAAAATACAAGATCTAATTTTATGCGTATAAACATAATTAAATCTAAAAAGGGCTAGTATTGAAATTATGTGCAATTTAGCTTTAAAAATACTAAATATAATTATAAAAATATGTAAAAATTAACTTGGCCATATTTTGGCATAAATATAGAAATCCAATAGGTGAATTATCAAAATAATAATTTTTGGAAATAATTATTGGGGATTTTATGGATAAAAAGGAAGAAAATAAATCAATTTAAAACCTTTAAAAATTATGAAAAAATAATAAAACTCTTGGACATGCTTATATATGCATACATATGCTATTTTGAAGGTATTTTGCATATTGAAAATATATAGGGAAAAAATTGGGTATCAACAGCTACCCTTCTTTACCCGAGAAGAATGAAAGAGTTTCCGGGTAAAGAAATTATGGCATTTGACCGAGCAAAATGGTTTGAAGAAGATTTAGGCTGCACCCTGGCTTTTGAGCTACCTACATATCCATGGTTTCATAGGAATCAGGCCGTATGTAGTTCAGGATCCATCGGCGGAGTATGCCGATGAAGACCTTTCAAGAACGGAGCAATATCTAGGGCTGGGTGAGTGAACGATTTATGGGAATGGTTAGGTTTGATATGGCTGAGGGAACTGGAGTGGGGTCGCTCCTGCTGGGATAGTCGTTGCTCGCCGCCTTACCTGCAAATACGCAATACAAGCATATACTGTGCATAAATTTAAACATGATGCAAATTCCCGTTGGACCATGAATGTTGTCTTTGGACGGTTAGGAATGGCGTCCTCAGACCATGATGTCCTGGGCCATGAAGCATATGATAAAGGATTCATAGGCCATGAAATGATGTTCTTGGGCTGTGAGGATGGTGCCTCCGAACCATGACATCTTTGAATAATTACATGCAAAAGATTGAAAGAGATCCTCAGGCCATGACATGGTGTTCTTGGGCTATGAAGATGGTGCCTCCGAACAATGACGCATTTGGATGAGTTGGCAATATTTCAGCCCATGAAGGATGCAGTAGTATGATGTGGACAAGACAGAGCTTAGTCTTGTGAATTGAAGGGCAGAGTTTAGCCCGTAAGGAAAGCGAGATAAATAGTTTTTAGGATATTGCTTAGTTTCGAAGAAAATTGGAGGTAGAGCTTAGCCTCGAAAGGCAGAATGGTAGCCTTATGCATATTGGAAGGCAGAATGGTAGCCTTATGCAAGAATGAAGATGGAGACAGCATTTAGTCTCGGAAGGCAGAATGGTAGTCTTATGCAAGTTGGAAGGCAGAATGGTAGCCTTATGCAGATTAGAAGGCAGAATGGAAGCCTTATGTAAGAATGCAGATGGAGACAGCGTTTAATCTCTGAAGGCAAAATGGTAGCCTTATACAATACAGATGCAAATGGAGGTAGACCTTAACCTTGGAAGGAAGAATAGTAGCCTTATGCAAGAATGCAGATGGAGACAGCGTTTAGTCTAAGAAGGCAGAATGGTAGCCTTATGCAATGCAGATGCAGATGGAGGTAGAGCTTAACCTCGGAAGGCATAATAGTAGCCTTATACAAGAATGCAGATGGAGACAACATTTAGTCTCGGAAGGCAGAATGGTAACCTTATGCAATGTAGATGCAGATGGAGGTAGAGCTTAACCTCAGAAGGCAAAATGGTAACCTTATGCAAGAATGAAGATAGAGACAGTGTTTAGTCTCGAAAGGCAGAATGGTAGCCTTATGCAATGCAGATGGAGGTAGAGCTTAACCTCGGAAGGCAGAATGGTAGCCTTATACAAGAATGCAGATGGAGACAATGTTTAGTCTCGGAAGGCAAAATGGTAGCCTTATGCAAGAAATAAAATAATGAATGACAGTACAGTTTTTCTTAGCTGATAGCAGATTGCGGCGTCGTGATTATTAGGAGCATTGTGACATACGGGACATCACTGGTGTGTGCTGATAGCAAATTTTGGCAAGTGTAACGATTCTGAGAATCGTATTCTTGAACAATGTTTGTCCCATGGGCGTACAGTATGTTTAACGATTTCGCAATCCTAGTGCCTGCATCTAAAGAAAAATCGTGAGTTTTGTAAGGGGGGAAGGTTAGCTCGTATCCCTGCTAGCTTTTGCTTGACCCTTTCAGCTTTGATCTGGTGATATCGTTTGTATCATTGGGGTAGCGTTGCTAAACAAAGCAGTTTCAATAATAATCATGCATGATTTTGTAAAAGAATGACATAAATAAAAAATAGCTTTTAGATGAACCTCCGATTGTGATGTAGCTTGGGACATTGCAACCTCTCTTATTAGAATTTTGAGGATCTCCTCAAAATTCTACTCTAATTTTATGGGTTGACGTTTCTGACTACTGCTCGTACGTCGATTGGCTGAAATTACTTCGGAAGTTTGAGGGTCCTCCTCAAAATTCTGCCCTAGTTTCCAATTGCAGGGGAAATGAATTTTTTATTGAATTGTGACCGAAGCCATAGGGCTGCCTACATATCCCCTCTTAAATGAAAATCAGGTCAGGCGTAGTTCAATTTACATCATATACGGAAAGCATAAAGATTACACATAATAACGTTTGACTACGTCTGACTTTATTGGCTTTGACCAGACTTCTCCGTCTATTTCTGCAAGTATAAGGGCTCCTCCTATCAAAATCCTGTGAACCATGTATAGACCCTGCCAGTTGGGAGAGAACTTCCCTTTGGCTTCATCATGATGCAAAAAAAAATTCTTCAACACCCGTTGTCCCGGTGTGAAGTGTCTTGGTTTGACTCTTTTATTGAAGGCTCTGGACATTCTGTTCTGATAGAGTTGACCATGGCAAACTACATTCATTCCCTTTCCATCTATAAGGGCTAGTTGCTCATAACGACTTTTTACCCACTCTACATCATCGAGCCCAACTTCTTGTATGATCCTTAGGGAAAGAATTTCTACCTCTGCTGGAATGATGTCCTCTGTACCATAAATCAGCATATAGGGGATTGTCCCGATTGATGTGCGAACTGTGGTGCGATACCCCAATAGAGCAAATGATAACTTCTCGTGCCACTGTTTATACTTCTCTATCATTTTACTCAATATCTTCTTGATATTCTTGTTGGCGGCTTTTACAGCTCCATTCATCTGAGGCCTGTAAGTTGTGGAATTCCTGTGTCTGATCTTGAAGGTTTCACACATAGCTTTTATCAAGTCGTTGTTGAGGTTGGAGCCATTATTAGTAATGACTGACTCTGGAATCCCGAATTGAGAAAAAATGCGGTCGCGGACAAAGTCTGCCATGACTTTCTTAATTACTACTCTGTAAGATGCTGCTTTGACCCATTTGGTCAAGTAGTTTATGGATACCAGGATAAACCTATGTCCGTTGGAATCGGCAGGCTCAATTGGCCCAATAACGTCCATTCCCTAGGCGACGGACGGCCAAGGTGAGCTTGTTGCATTAAGCTCATTTGGAGGTACCTTTATCATGTCTGCATGTATCTGACAGCGGTGGCATTTCCGGACATACTGGATGTAGTCTGTTTCCATATTCATACAAAAGTAACCAGCTTAGAGTATCTTCTTTGCTAGGATGAAACCGTTCATATGTGGACCGCAGGTCCCTGCATGAATTTCCTCTAATAGCCTAGATGCTTCCTTTGCGTCGACACATCTCAATAATCCTAAATCGGGAGTCCTCCTATACAGGATTCCTACGTTATAAAAGAAGTTGTTGGACAATCTCCGAAGTGTGCATTTCTGAGTAGGATTTGCAAGTTTTAGGTACTCTCCTTTTTGCCAAATATTCCTTGATATCATGGAACCAAGGTTTTCTGTCTGCTTTTTCTCCAATATGGGCACAGTAAGCTGGCTGATCATGGATTTTCACTAAAATGGGATCAATTATATTCATGTCTGGATGATGTATCATAGATGATAGGGTAGCCAATGCATCGGCGAACTTATTCTGGACTCTGGGAACATGCTGGAATTCCGTCTTCGTGAACCTCTTTCTCAATTCCTGTACATGATATAGATACGGGAGTATCTTGGAGTTCTTAGTTGCCCATTCTTCTTGTACCTTATGTATAAGTAAGTCTGAATCTCCAATTACTAGAAGCTCTTGAACATTCATGTCAATGGCCATTTTGAGTCCTAAAATGAAGGCTTCATATTCGGCCATATTGTTAGTGTAGGGGAACCTGAGTTTGATAGACATCGGATAATGCTGACCGGTTTCTGATATTAGGACTGCTCCTATGCCAACTCCTTTGAAGTTTGCTGCTAAATCGAAGAACATTCTCCAATCGTCATAAGATTATGTAATGTCTTCTCCTATGAATGATACCTCTTTATCAGGAAAATACATTTTTAGGGGTTCGTATCCTCTATCCACGGGGTTTTCAGCAAGGTGGTCTGTTAGTGCCTGTCCCTTGACTGCTTTCTGAGTTACGTAAACAATGTCAAACTCACTTAGCAGGATTTACCACTTGGCTAGCTTGACGGTGGGCATGGGCTTTTAAAAGATGTACTTCAAAGGATCCATCCTTGATATGAGAATAGGCGCAAAAGTAATGTCTCAGCTTCTGAGCTACCCAAGTCAAAGCACAATAGGTACGTTCCAATAGAGAATATCGGGCCTCATACGGGGTGAACTTCTTACTGAGATAATAAATAGCTTGTTCCTTCCTCCCTGTTTCATCGTGCTTCCCCAGAACGCAATCAAAAGCTCCATCTAACACTGCAAGGTAGAGTAATAAGGGTCTACCTGGCTCGGGTGGGACTAAGACTGGTGGTGTTGACAGGTACTCCTTGATTCTGTCGAAGGCCTTTTGGCAGTCATCAGTCTATTTGATAGTGGCATCCTTCTTTAACATCTTAAAGATTGGCTCATAGATAACTGTAGACTATGTTATGAATCGGCTGATGTAGTTAAGCCTTCCCAACAAACTCATCTTATCCTTCTTGTTCTTTGGCGGTGGTAGTTCTTGAATGGCTTTGACTATTGATGGATCCAGTTCTATTCCTTGGCGGCTCACAATAAACCCAACCAATTTCCCAGCAGGAACCCCAAATGCGCACTTTGTGGGGTTTAGTTTCAGGTTGTACCTCTACAGTCTATTGAAAAATTTCCTCAGATCTTTCATGTGGCCAGTGGCCTTCTTGGATTTGATAATAATATCGTCCACATATACCTCTATCTCCTTGTGTATCATATCATGGAAAATGGTAGTCATGGCCCTTATATAGGTGGCCCCTGCATTCTTCAGGCCGAACGACATCATCTTGTAACAGTGCACTCCCTACGGCGTAATGAAAGCCATTTTCTCAACGTCTTCCTTTTCCAGATCTGATGATAACCAGCGAAGCAATCTATGAATGATTGTAGTTCATGCTTGGCTCAATTGTCAATTAGAATGTGTATATTTGGTAAAGGGAAGTCGTCTTTTGGACTGGCCCGGTTGAGATCCCGATAGTCGACACAGACTCTAAACTTTCAATCCTTCTTTGGTACTGGCACGGTGTTGGATAACCATGTCAGGTGTTCTACTACCCTGAGAACCTTAGCTTCGATCTGCTTATTGACTTCTTCCTTGATTTTCAGACTCATATCAGGCTTGAACATTCTGACCTTTTACTTTACCAGCGGACACATTGGATCGGTTGGCAGCTTGTGATCCACAATGAATGTACTTAGACCAATCATGTCATCATACGACCAGGAAAATATGTCCTCATACTCTTTTAGAAATTCTGTGTATTCTTTCTTTTCTGATGGCGATAGGTGATATACAGATTCGTGTTTCCTTGACATTTTCAACATCTCTCAGGTTGACAATTTCAGTCTCGTCTAGGTTGAACTTAGGTCTGTTCTTAAAATTCTCAACTTCCTTGACAATCTCGTCAGGTATGTCATCTTCTTTTGAATCTATGTATGTTTGTTGCTTTGTCTCATTGCATGTCACAGTCATTGGTTCATCAAGATAAGTAATAGTAATGTTGTATGGGTAAAGTAAGGAGAGATAGCAATAAATATTAATTCATAAGAAAATCCAATATGCTTTTGATAAATTGAATAACAATTTTCATCATCGAAGATCTAATTGCTGAAATTAAAAAATGCGAGAAGAAAATCATTTAGTAAATAAAACAGTGAATAATGCTTGTTTTATCCTTGCTACCCTGAGGCTTGTCGGGCTTTGATTGTCCTGATGGTACAATTCTTGAGATGTGCCCCTCTGCTCACAGCATGTATGGAAGGGCCTTCATCCCCCTCCTCCTCGAGAATAACACAACGATCCATATCACTGTCCTCTAAAAATAGGTTCTTCACTGCTGCAAGTGCTTCTTCTTCATCTGACCCATAAATAATGTCAGCCTATTGGAAGGTCTTCTCCAGATGCGGTATCGACTGCTCTAGTAGGTAGTAAGGACCGTGCCATGGTGGCGACCAGTTATTGAACTCTTTCTAGGTGTATTCATATCCCAAGCCGAATGTAGTGCCATGTTTCTTGAGTTTTATAGGTTTAGAGATTCCTTGGAGGTTTTTGCCGAGCCCTTTGCCAGGTTCGTACCCAATCCAACTTAACATACTCTCAATTTTAGTATCCCATCATTTGTCTTTGCCGATGGCGTTGACCCGCTCAATGTGGTGGTAAGTTTCTCCACCCAGCTTCCTTCTTCCCTCGATCGCTAGAATTGTCTGGCGACTGTATATAGGGTTGTTATCGTCGCCGTGAATGATTACTTCCTGGTGATTCCAATTGAACTTTACTGCCTAATGCAACATTGATGCTACAGCCCCAGCAGCATAAATCTATGGTAATCCCAGTAGCAAGTTGTAAGACGCTGGTACATCTATTACCTGGAAATCGACCTCGAACTAGGTTGGTCCCATTTGCAAGCATAGACTAATCTCACCAATGGTGGACCTCTGAGAACCGTCGAAGGCTTTCACACTGATTGCTCCATCTTTTATCTCATGTAGCCCTTTACCCAACTTCTTGAGTATTACCAGCGGACAAATGTTAAGACTGGAACCTCCATCGATTAGGATTCTAGTGATGAAATAATCTTCACATTGCATGGTGATGTGCAGTGCCTTATTGTGCCCCAGCCCTTCAGGTGGCAGCTCGTCTTCGTGAAAGGTGATCTTATGGCTTTCCAGGACTTGTCCTACCATATTAGCCATTTTCCCTCTAGTGATGTTACTTGGTACGTATGCTTCATTTAGCACCTTTAACAAAGAATTTTTGTTCGTCTCAGAATTTTGAAGCAGGGAGAGAATGAATATTTGTGTTGGCGTCTTGTTCAACTGATCGATGACTGAATATTCCTTGGCTTGTATTTTCCTCCAAATGTAGTTCGGACCTATCTCAATGAGGGACGGCCGATTGGAGGCCTGCTTACTTAACTCAGTCAGATGTTCAGGAGTATAGACTCTACCAGTTCTTTTCATACTCTGTGTTGCGATAGTTTCTTCAATCCTGACCTTGCCTTTCCTTCTTACCTCGGCTGTATAGTCCCAGGGTATGGCGTTTGTATAGAATGGCGTCATGGTTGACATCGCCACTGGGATCGGCGCGGCTATCCTCACTCCGAATAGAACATTTGCCTTGGGTGGTAAGAGTGCAACCTCAAATGGTGTGGGTGCATTTGCCGGAGACACGAATTCAACCTCAATTGGTGTCGGTGTCTTTGCGAATGCTACTACTTCAAACTCAAGAGGTACAGACATATTCACCTCAGTGTCCTCAGATGGTTGGATCTGTACTATGATTGGATTGAGAGTAATTGTTGGTTTCTTTAGGTCATCACCTTCTGTGATCAACCGGATTGGTCCCTCGGGATCTCAGTCATCTTCTATTTCAATTATGTGGATACCTCCCCCCTTATGGTCTAGAAGGGGTTTGTTGCAGATATTTGGAGCGGGTTCCTTTGCCACAATGATCTTGTTATCAATCAAAGCCTGTATCTTGTCTTTCAAGGAGCGGCATTCATCATTGGTGTGCCCTTTCATGTCGGAGTGGTATGCACAGGACTTGTTAGGATTAACCCATTAAGAAGGATTCTCAAGGGTTGCAGCAAGGATGGGGGTGACATAACTAGCAGCTTTGAGCCTCTCATACAGTTGGTCGATGGGTTCAGCGATGGGTGTATATTATTTTGGAGGTCTGCGATCAAAATTAGGTCGGGGTCTAGGGAAATTTTGGTATGCAGGGGGTGATTGATAATGGGATGGTTGAGCATTGTATGTTTGGTATATATGAGTGGGTTGGGAGTATCTGGGTGAGGTAGGTTGATATGTAAGAGGTAGAGATGACTGATAAGTGGGCGGCAGAGCTTGGTATGAAGGTGAGGGTGCTTGGTAATTTAGGGTTGGCTGGTATGTGAGTGGAGGTGTTGGATAAGTTTGGTATTTGAGGGGAGATTTGGTCTTCTGTGCAACCATCACGGCCTCTACGTCCCTTTTCTTGGACACACCACCAGACTGTAATGTGGACACACCACCAGACTGTAAAGCCTTATTTGTATCTTGCAAGGCCTCGAAGTTTGTAACCATACCGCTTTTAATACTTTCTTCAATTTTTTCACCCAGTTTAATAATGTTAGAAAACTTGTGGTTCTCAATCATCATCAGTCGTTCATAGTACTGTGGGTCCTGAGCTCGGATAAATAACTTGTTCATTTGCTCATCTTCTAAGGCGGGTCTGACGTTAACAGCTTCAGACCTCCAGTGAGTAGCATACTCGCGAAACGTCTCTGTTGTCTTCTTCTTCAAATTCTAGATATAGAACACATCTGACGCGTTCTCTATATTAAACCTGACCCTGTCTATAAAGTCAAATGCCATACCTACCTAGCTTGACCACTTCTTGTGATCTTGGCTGATTTACCAAGATAATGCATCTCCTTTCAAACTCCTCATGAACAGCTTCATATGGAATCTTTCATTCTTCCCTACTCCAACCAGCTTGTCGCAATATGTTCTTAGATGGACCCTTAGATCACCCGTACCATCAAATATTTCGAACTTAGGAGGTTTGTACCCCTCAGACAGTTTGACATCAGGCTGTATGCAAAGGTCCTCATAATTCAGCCCCTCAATTCCTTTGCTTCCCTCAACGCCCTAAATCCGGCTGGTCAGTTTCTTAAGTTCCTCAGCCAAGTTCCTAATAAGCAGATCCTTTTCAATAAACTTAGGTGTGCATGAGATAGGTTGGGTGGAGTGTGGCATGGTCTCCACGTAGATAGGAGTGTTATGGTGTCCTGGTGTATGGGTGTGGAAATGGTCGTTTGTGGAGTTTTGAAGTTTTGGGATGAGTAGTGGAGTGTTGTTTGGGGTATGGTAGGTGTTACATTATTTCTTTGGTGGAGCAGTGTGATGGTGATGAGTGGGATGATTCTGTTGTTTTGGGATATTTTGAGGAGGTGTAGGGTTTTAAGTGTTGGGGAAGTTGACATCTGGGGTGCTGAAGGAAAATGACAGGCTTGCCAGATTTCGAACCTGATCGAGTTCTTCCTGGAATTTCAATAGTTTCTGTTCAAGTTGTGACACATTTACATTAGGAACCTGAATACCCTAGCCATTAGTGGCCTCTACCCGTTCAGATGTATTCACCTTCCTGATGTTGTTTAAATCTTCCATTTTGCCTTAGTTCTTGCCTTTAATGGGACTAATAGGAGAAGTGGGTAGAGGGCCCTTGGATCTTGTGAAATAAGATGATGATGCTAGAGTGCACGAACTAACCTTTGGGAAAGGGAATAATAAAAATAAAATAAAACAAAAGGTAATCAAGTTAGTGAGGATTATAAAAGTATTGCAATATTTAAACACATAGTGCAGGAATGTAAGGCGTGTCCTAATTTGGGAACCTCTTTGTGCCCCATGTGGGCCTAACAACAAATGGATTTGGAGAACTTAGAATGCCAAATGCCTCATTTTATTGATAAAAAATAGACGAATCCCAAAACGGCGCTAAATAAGCAAGGAAATAAAAGTCACTAATGGCCATTGGCCTTATTACATTCATAAAGCGAAAAAGTAAATTCCTATCTACTTGGTCCCAGAAGGACCTTCTCCAGATTCAGCATTCTTGGTTCCGTCGAACAACTTCCCCAATTCACGAAGTCCCAGTAATAGATATGCTCTAGCTAGATGTCCACCTTCGATCCTTTTAGCATTTAGACAGTCCTAACCCTTTTCGAGAAATTTTCCCTCTAGTTCTACTATGCCTTGCTCCAAGTATCCTAGCCTTGTGTGGGCACTTATAGCCATGTCCTTCCATTCCTCAATCAGCTTATGGTTGGACTCTTGTATCTCGCGGTGTTCGCTCTCGCACTCAAGGATCCTCTTGCGCAACTGGTTGTACTTGACTTGTGCCTCAGCCTTTTCATCTATAATTCTGTGACCTCGAAATAACCCTGGCTGGCCCAAACCATCCCAATTATCTTCTAACCAACCCGAATAGAAAGGAGTGCAACCGGCGTGATATCAGTCTGGCTCGATGGTATCTTTCCCTATTATGATCTTGCAGTGCCACATGTGTTGGGCTTGGCACTTGTAGGGACTATCATCATTTTGGAAGTCAACTCGGGAATGGCTCATATTGTCAACCATGGGTATGACTTGCTTCCTACCTGCTTGCCTTATAACTTGAAGAGGGACATAAGGGTATTTCCTCTTAGACCAATCAGTATCAGGAAAGGTGCATCTCTAGATCGGGCGATGAACTCCTCTGTCAGAAACCACTCGAACATCCATTGAACCTGTTCTTCGGTCAAATTATCAAAGAGCTCAACCCATCCTTTGGCATTCTCAGGCTGAGCGAACATGTCGGGGATGTAATTTATTCGCTTTGGGTGGTGGAAAGCGATGTGCTAATCCCATACCCTTCGCTGAATTTCTTGTCGGTATATACCCTTTTGGAGATGTTCCATGAGCCAAAGCTAAAGTAGTAGATTGCAGCCTTCGAAGTGTCTCGCTCCCCGTTAACACTTCTCTAAGGCTCGGTATATGTCTGCGATGATCATGGGCACAACACTGAATGTCTGCCCACCAATCCCCTCCATTAGGGTCTTGGTTACCATAGCCAACCTAGTATGGATTCTCCCTTTCTTCATTGGAAACACGATCAGACCCAGGAAACAAAACATGAAGACGAACACCATATGATGATTCCCAAGGACGTGATGGCAAACTCGTCAGGAAAGGTACGGTATGATTTGCTATGACCGTACCTTTCATACAAATAGTCAAAAGGGATGTATGATTCCTTTAGGCATGTCAATTCTGGGTTCTTCTTCAAACCCATCATTTTAAGGAAACCCTTGCCTGTGCGGTTCTCAGGCATTAGCAAACCCGGAGTCTCCCACACTAGACCGGCCAGTCCTCCTATCTCCTCTAGAAAAGGTGTCATTTCGATGTCCCCAAAGCGGAATATGGCCCTTTCACAATCCCAAAATAAGGTAGCAGCCTCTATTATCATGTTGTTAGGCTGGATCTCTATGAGGGATGGTAGATTGCCCTGATATTTTCTGACGAGGGTTTTGTCACTAGAATGTAAATCTTCCCACCAACTCAGCAATCTTGGGTGGATGTTGGTGACCATGCCAAATCTGGGGACTTTGTGCCTCATATTTCTACAAGTTAAACAAGGTAGACCCTTACCCCCACTGCACTCGACTATTTAATATCAACAATTAGCACGAAGCATTTAGTTCTCCAAATAAATGCACAGAACGTGATGATATCCGTTTGGGTTTAGGGAAACCCAGTGAACTTTTAGACAAGGCTGTCTTAAAGGATCATTATGTGGACAACATAACTAACCCAGCTAGGTTTGACCATGATGCATGCACAATTTAAACAGAGTAAGGTTTCTATGGGGTTTTAGACTGGTACCCTTGAGCGGACAACTCAAAGGGGAAGGAACGGAACTGTCGACTGCACCGCTGATCGACTAGTTTTACCGCGAATACGCCTTTGTGAATTTAGAGGGTAATGATATAGGAAGAGCGCAACCACTCATCAAGCGTTGCTATAGTATTTGTTTGGCATGAGTGGAGTATAATGTTGAGCATGATTATGCAATAATTAAAAGCATTTTGACATGTATTTGCACGTTAAGAAAGCGATAAATACAACAATTTCAATTTAAAGCAGTTATAAAGGAAGGAAGCAAGAAAGATATGTCAGTTTTGCTTTTGAAGAAGAAATTAAATGCTTAAAGGAATTAAACAAATGATTGCACATGGGGGGGGGGGTACAAATTCACAAAAAATGGTATGAAATGGTAAAAGCCTAGATATCCCCAGCAGAGTCGCCATGTTGCCACGCCCCCTTTTTCCTTCCGCAGAATCGGGTTCATGACATTTTGGTATGGGACAACTCATTCCGTTTGGGAAGGGGTTTGTATTTTAGAGAGTCACCACCTAACGATTTTAAGGTGCGTTAGGGCACCTATAGGGTTCATCTACAACGATGTTTGATAACCAGAGATAGAGTAAAGGCTTGAAATTATCCTAAAGGGAAGGTGTTAGGAACCCCTCAGGATCCACTAGTATGGTTCCCGGTCAGACAATTTTGTGAATTTGGGCAATTAGCAAATAAACAAGTATGGCTCAAATAGTAGGGGGTTTGAGTTTAAATACACAAGTGTTTGAAAATCAATTAGCCAAAGGCAAAATTTTGAAAAGAATTACAATCTAAAGCATGCTTATGAATGTAAAGGGGTGTCCTAGGTTTGCTTGTAATATGGATCACATCAATGCAATACCCGGTATGACACTCCTCAA
Source organism: Nicotiana tabacum (assembly GCF_000715075.1). NCBI lineage: Eukaryota > Viridiplantae > Streptophyta > Magnoliopsida > Solanales > Solanaceae > Nicotiana > Nicotiana tabacum. Next base: position 70,995,006 of record NC_134099.1, on the reverse strand, counting down.
AGAGGGGCTATACATGGTATTAACGCACAGGTCATCATATTCATATCTACCCTTTCCCGCCCCGTGAAGGTAATTAAAGGGAGGGTTGGTATCGACCCCTATTGCATGCTATTATTCATCCCTTCCTACCAGTCCTGGAGGAATTTAGGACTTCTATCCTATGAGGGAGGGTTCTAGGCGGACCTTCAGGTTTAAAGGTAAAATTCTAGGCGACATACAAGAACACATAGGACTACATTTAAAAGGGAAAACACAAAAAAAGACATAAGGCTCAGGTATACCTCCAAAAATAATGCACATAGACAGCATGACTCATACACAATTAAAGTCTGAATTTAAATCCTATGCAGTGTATCTAAGTGATAATAGCAGAACCAGATTTATTACACAGCTCAGAAAAGAAGTCTGTATCAGGCTTGCCTACTGATTTTAACATGCTAGCGGTTAAACAAGGACAATTCTGTTTTTATTTAAGAATTTACCTAAGGCTTGCCTAGGTGTAAAGTGATGTGCGGCAGTTATTCTGAGTTATTAAAACGGTGTGGAAATTATTTTACCCTAAGAGCATGTTATTCTATTTGATACGAGTGCAGAGGTTATCCTCGGTTATTTTAAATAGGATAATCAAGTGTGAAGCTGGTTTTACATCTTTTATAATTAGCAGTTTACACTAAGTGCGAATGAGATCCTAAAATATGGTATCTAAGATGCATGTATAAAACTCATGATGCAGAATTCCTAGAGCAGAATTTCTAAATGCACATGGCAGGATTGCAGAATTTCCTAAGAGTAGGATTTCTAAATGCACATGGTAGCGTAGAATAATAGTAAAGTGCTAATGATTAGCAGATTTTAGCACATGATTTTTGTAAAGGTGCACATGCTGAAACAATAAATATGAAACCTAAGAGCATGATTTCTAATGCATGTATGAACCCTAAGCATGGTTTCTATTGCACAATTAGGAACATAAACCTAATAACAAGTTTTCTACCCTTAACAACTATAGCATGCATATTTACCCCATCTCTATTCACTAGCCAACCCCAATACTTGTTTACAACAAGTTATTACAGACCAACATTGAAATGAATTACATAATGAAAATAAGAAGTTACACTATAGGAAGCCTGATTAGGACTTCCTCTCTGAGTTATGTAATCAATCACCGCAAGTGCCAAGATTTTTTCATAGCCTTTCTCATACCTAGGTGTGTCAGAGTTCCCTAAGGACCTCAAGGGATCCCGGGCAGTGCTCACACCCAGATTTTCATAGTGAAGATAGAGTAGGTGCAGTGTGAAAAGGCCAGCTTTTATATGTCCAAGTTCAGAGGGAGCTCAAGGTTCCTAAAGCAAGGCTCACATAAAAGGGGCAGAACCTAGTAATCTAAGAGTGTATGTGAGAGTTCATGACATAGGTTTAAAAGAGTTGAGTTGGAAAATAGTTTTTAAAGGAGAAGATAATAGGGGCAGCAACAACTTGGGACAGACCAGCACACACAGAACAAATCCAAAGAATAGTATCATTCCAACATTCACAGGTAGGGAAGTAAGGGGTTGGGGACATAGAGGACCCAAGTCAGAAACACATGGATGAGAAGAGAAGAATATTGACCAACAAGCACACAGAATAAATAGGGACTGATTTTAGAACACAAACAATTACTTCAAAGAGTTAATAAGGGAATTATGCTTAAAATAAGAAAAGTAATAAGACATAGGGATAGGGTATGAGAGTAGTCATGCAGGGGCTTATTGCATATAATCAGTCATAAATTAGTGTTAATCAAGTACATTAGGAGACATACTAGTTGAGGGACATAAACAAGAACAAGTAGACATGCTGATTACATTTGAACAAGAGAGGGCAGAACTTCAAGCACGCGGATTAAAGCAATAAATAAGAAATGCAATTAAACAACATGACCCATTAAGTCAGTGCAGGAAAAGACAAGGATTGACAAACAATGGAGCACATAGAGTTGAGTTTCAAAATTGAACTAGAAACATACCGGTTGAGGAAGCAAAGTGCAGAAAAGTAAAGCAAGTAAAGTTCCACATCCTAGCCTTGGCTTTCAACCGGCTAGACAAGCAGTAGCACAAGTAGCAAAGAATGAAGAGAGAGTTTGAGAGTGTGTGTGTGTGTGTGTGTGTGTGTGTTTTTAACTAATTGTTTGTGTCTTGAATTGAGAGTAGAGTAGAGTATATATAGTGTCACACCTCCTCTTTGCGCGCCCGCCCCGAATGGTAAGATGCGCGAGGGAGTTTTTCCAATTTAAGTGACAATATTCGAAATGGGATTTTTTATTTAATTCAGAGTCGCCACTTGGGAAAGGTTTGGCTTTTGGTGTCCCAAGTCACCGGTTTATCTTGAATCCCAAATCGAGGAAAATATTCGACTTTTCCAAATGAAGTCTGCGAACCAGAAATTCTAAGTAAGGAATTCTGTTGACCCGAGGGAAGGTGTTAGGCACCCTCGAATCCGGTGGTTCTAGCACGGTCGCTTAAATTGTTATAATGGCTAAATATTTGATTTAAATACATGTTGTGACTTATGTGCTTTCATTAAGTTTAAACCGCTTTTATTATCATTTTTATAGAATTGCAATATCGTGACAATGCATCTCGAACCACGCCGCAATCAATGCACCCGTAGTTGTTGACCATTTTGACTCCGTTGAGATTTGGATTCGGGTCACATCAATGTGCACCCGGGTTTAAGAATGTAATTTAATTAAGTCGCGCCTAAAGAGTCTAGTGCATTATTATTTTGTATGAAGCCATGAAATTCACTAAACGACCTATCCTGAATTCTAAATATTTATTATGATTATTTATTGAGGGCCCCGCAATTTTGCATTTTATTTGGCGAGGCTCGTCTCTATTTAGAAAGGATATCTTAAAGTGGCTACATTTCTAATACATTTGTCTCTAAAACTAGAAGGAAAAAAAAAGGTACATGCTGCTTTGGCCTAATCCGGGTTTTTATGATTAATTATTTACAAAGTTAAGAAAACATTATATTTTAACGGAAAAATGCTTTAATTTGACAAGGAAATCACATACGAGTTAACGAAATACAACACTTAATCCGAACAAACATCTTTAAGTCGAATTTAGATTAACTTGCTTAAACAGGGTTAGTAGAATTCCTTATTAAAGAATGTTACCGATGATATTCAAAGCTAGTCCTATAAATCGCCTAAAGAAGTCGAAACTGGGTGATTTAAAACTGTATTGTATTTGGCTCGATTTAACAGCCATTGGCCCCTACTTATTCAAAGCATGCTGAAAGAGTGAGTTCAATTCTAACAATCATATTGAATAGTTTCACATTCCATGAACTGTGTTTACATCCTGTATGCTTCTAAATGAATCAAATACCACGGTTTCAGATCAACATAAACATTAATTAAGTACAAACTTACGAATGTATTCTCTATTAGGCTACAAATTAAAGGATTTAAACAACTTTAACAATATTCGCAAAGCTGTAAGTAAAGCCACAGATGATTAAAGATTCTTCAGATCTTTCATTTCAATTTTCATTTCTACATCAGTTACATCAGACAGATTCGAAGTGTGTACCTGAGAAGACGCTTACAATGAAGAAATCAAGAGAGTCAGTTGACCAAACAGTGCAAGCGAAACAGCAGCAGTAACAGATAACAGCAGCAGGACAAGTTCCGGTGCAAGATACAATTATAGACGAGGAAAAAGTGGAAAATGACAGCAGTAGGCAGTGAAGCATAAACAAAACTCCAGGCAGACCAACTCAAAAGAAACTAAGCACGAAAATACCACCAGAAATCTCAATTGAGACTCGGAAGAATCAGTACAGCCCAACAGGTTGACAGCAAATGAAGCCCAAACAGAAAACAATTTTTCCTGAAATTTCTGTATATTCCCTGTTTCTTGTTCACTCTCTATCTGTGTATATTAGTTCTCTCAATGTGTTTGTATGTACCTTTTTATGATATCCCTCTCACTATCTCTTTTCTTCTTAAACAAAAGAGTGACAATTTTCAATCTTGGAATCTATTTGAGTTATCAAAAGAAAACTCCTCTCAGTTTTTCTTTCTTTTTTTGAACTTCAAGCCCTCAATGATTCAGTCTCTATCCCTCTATCTCTCTGTTCTCTTATGTCTGTCCCCTTAAACTGATGGAAGTTCTTCCTTTTATAAGCCTAAAGTCTGCCTTTAACAGCCTGTTCATCAATCACCCAAACACCCTCCCATGTGCTCCCTCTTTTTCAGTTTCCACTCAAACTTTTAAGTATATAAACCCCATGATATTCCCTGGCAGACTTACCTTTTAAGTGAGGGTTAATATTTCTAAACTAAAACAGGATATGGGCAACAGAGTATAATCTGACAGCATATGCTGTCAAACTATTTTAAATGTAATAAAGGCCTTTATGCACATGTTGTGCACAAGTGCACATGCCCTCCAATTCTGACTGCAACTAAACAAAACCAATCCTTTTATATTTCTGATTCAGATTAACAACTATAAGTAGCTAAATTCAACTCCTAACTGATTCATACTTTGAGTCAAACAAAGTTGCAGCAGGCAACAGGTTCAATTGTTAACATTTGAACTACTGAAATTAATTGACGACATTTGTCGACTCGACTATATTAGTTATAACACATACAACCAAAATCAGACATTTAACAGTATAGGACACATGATTCGAATTGTATTGACTAAGCAGAATTGTACCCGAGGAATCAGTTAATCAGTTCAATTTTGAAATTCAACCAATTGCACAACAAATACATACATACACATTATCAGGACAAGTAGAAGAAGGAACTCAATCAAACAACAAAGGTTCAGGCAAGGTGGACAGGACACAGTTGATAAAACTCAAAACACAGATTTCGCGAAACATGAACAGCCTTTAGAACAATCACATGGACTAAAACAAATAAAGAAAAGAAAGCAAAACTCACCTTAAAATCCGAAAAATCAAAAGACCCTAGCTTGGACTCGAACAGACCTTTCTTAAGGCTGAACGGACTTTAATCGAATTGTTTCTCAGATGAGAAACACTTCGATTAAGGTCCATTAGACCTTAATCTCTTCGGATTGAACAAGACACGGACCATCGACGAGGAACCCTATGGTTCCAAAAATCAGATCTGGGATTCATGCTTCCCTGGTCAGATTCGGACCAAACCAAGCATGGTTTGGTCACGAAGGGGGTCTGGGGAGTGTCTGGTGTGAAACTGGGGTCAAACGGTGTAAGTCAGGTTCCGACTCGAATCTTCAAATAAAGATTCGAGAAGGTGGGAAGGGATTCGAGCTAGGTGGTTAACAGATCCAGGTTCAGGATGGCAAGGGGGTTCTATGGTGTTAAGGGGAAGGTCACCGGCGTTCATGCCGCCGGGTTTCTGGTGAAGGGAGATGGGGGCGGCTAGGGTTTGAAGGGGAATGGTCTGTGAAGACGAAGGCCGGGGTATTGGATAGGGGGCAGGGTATGGTTGGAAGATTATATATGGGATGGGTGGGTTGATCTCGGTCGTTGGATGAGGCAAGATGGAAGGCCCAGATCTTTCATCTGATGGGGAAACGGTGTCGTTTCATCCTAAAGGGGTTTGGGTCGGTCCGGGTGGAAACGGGTCGGGTTCCTCAGTGGGTTATGGGGAATTGATCTTGGCCGTTGATCAATTTGAGATCAACGGCCCAGATCAGACTGGATTAACACGGCGTCGTTTGGACGCTCTGGGTGTTAGCTGGTGTGGACCGGGTTTCACAGGGGTTTTGAGCTGAGTTTGTTTGGGCCAATTTGTTTAAAATTGGCCCAAGTCCGAAAAGATTTTTTTATTATTATTATTTTATTTTCTTCTTTATTTTAAAAACAAAACCTAAGTAAATCAAATTAAAATTAAATAAACACTTAATACAATTATTTGCACACACCTTAAAATATTTTAAAACAGGTAAAATCAAGCAAAAACAAAATCACGGACAAAGATGCCTATTTATGATTTTCTATTTAACAACCGGATTACGGTTCAAATTATGCATGACACATACATTTTTTGTATTTTGTTTTAATAAAATAAAAATGGGCAAAAAATCATAAATAATTAACAAAGTGCCATGTAAAAATCCAAAAATTGTACAGCAGGACCAATTGTTATTATTTTTTTATTTCTTTTGGAGCGATTGTCGCGCGAAACAAAAATCACGTGCTCACAGCTGCCCCTCTTTGTTCGGAAACACGAAGAGTTTTCGTGCAAAGATAAAGTGAGCGTGTATGAGCGATTTTTGCCTATGGACTACTCCGTGTGAAGCATGTTTTTGAAAGATCTGACCGAATCTTGCTTCAAAGATTTCCTACATATCCTGGGCTAAACAGGAATCAGGTCAATGTAGTTCGGGAAAATTTTGGTAGCTGGGACTACCATGGGATTGCAATGCTTGCTGTTACTGCTGTTGCTGTTGTCACTGCTGCATCACTGACCGCCTTATTACAACCAAAGGAAAATTGGAACTGAACTAACTACTTATATGCATGTCAACTGCGAGTTACAAGATTCCTATCTATGATTCTTTTGCGACTTGATCTTGGGTCTTAGCTGATTGTGCTTGGAGACTTTGATCCGAATCTTGATGCTTGCAAGTTGCGGCGACTTGTTCAATCTTTGGGATACTGAGTAAAATGCGACTGGCAGAGTTCAGGACCTTAGTCAAATGTTGGAGTCGATCCGCCTTCCATTCACTCTGATGTCTCGGGATATCTTCTTTTTGTCTTTTTCTTCTTTGATTCTGAGTTGAGACTCATCTCGTGGGTCATTTCGATCCGTGTGGCTCGAGGTTAGACCTGTGGGAGAAAAACAAACGAACGAAATTTTCTGCCCCAGTTTCACTAGGAAAATTTCGTGAATTATTCGTCAGGAAGTTCATAAAATTGATGAAGGAAGATAAAAATGCTCAGTTCAGGGTTGGAGCCCTAATACCGACTAGCTGGGGAGAAGTTCGGTTTTAGAGTCGAAACTCTGATACTGACCAACTGGGGGAAAGTTTAGTTTAGGGTTTTAAAAAACCCTGATGCTGATTAAGAGAAAATGTTCAGTTTAGGGTTTAAGATCCTAATGCTGACTAAAGGAAAATTCAGTTTATGATTTAAAACCCTAATGCTGACCAAAGGGAAAATTCAGCTTAAGGTTTAAAACCCTAATGCTGAATGCATGGAAAAGCTCAGTTTAGGGTTGAAAATCCTAATGCTGGCTGAATGGAAAAAGTTCAGTTTAGGGTTTAAAACCCTAATGCTGACTAAAGGAAAAATTCAGTTTAGGGTTTAAAACCCTAATGCTGATTGCATGGAAAAGCTCAGTTTAGGGTTTAAAATCCTAATGCTGACCAAAGGAAAAATTCAGTTTAGGGTTTAAAACCTTAATGCTGATTGCATGGAAAATCTCAGTTTAGGTTTTAAAACCCTAATGCTGGCTGAATGGAAAAAAGTTCAGTTTAGGGTTTAAAACCCTAATGCTGACTAAAGGAAAAATTCAGTTTAGGGTTTAAAACCCTAATGCTGATTGCATGGAAAAGCTCAGTTTAGGGTTTAAAACCCTAATGCTGGCTGAATGGAAAAGAGTTCAGTTTAGGGTTTAAAACCCTAATGCTGACTAAAGGAAAAATTCAGTTTAGGGTTTAAAACCCTAATGCTGATTGCATGGAAAAGCTCAGTTTAGGGTTTAAAACCCTAATGCTGGCTAAATGGAAAAAAATTCAGTTTAGGGTTTAAAACCCTAATGCTGACCAAAGGAAAAATTCAGTTTAGGGTTTAAAACCCTAATGCTGATTGCATGGAAAAGCTCAGTTTAGGGTTTAAAACCCTAATGCTGGCTGAATGAAAAAAAATTCAGTTTAGGGTTTAAAACCCTAATGCTGACCAAAGGAAGAATTCAGTTTAGGGTTTAAAACCCTAATGTTGATTGCATGGAAAAGCTCAGTTTAGGGTTTAAAACCCTAATGCTGGCTGAATGGAAAAAAGTTCAGTTTAGGGTTTAAAATCCTAATGCTGACCAAAGGAAAAATTCAGTTTAGGGTTTAAAACCCTAATGCTGATTGCATGGAAAAGCTCAGTTTAGGGTTTAAAACCCTAATGCTGGCTGAATGGAAAAAAGTTCAGTTTAGGGTTTAAAACCCTAATGCTGACTAAAGGAAAAATTCAGTTTAGGGTTTAAAACTCTAATGCTGATTGCATGGAAAAGCTCAGTTTAGGGTTTAAAACCCTAATGCTGGCTGAATGGAAAAAAGTTCAGTTTAGGGTTTAAAACCCTAATGCTGACTAAAGGAAAAATTCAGTTTAAGGTTTAAAACCCTAATGCTGATTGCATGGAAAAGCTCAGTTTAGGGTTTAAAACCCTAATGCTGGCTGAATGGAAAAAAATTCAGTTTAGTGTTTAAAACCCTAATGCTGACCAAAGGAAAAATTCAGTTTAGGGTTTAAAACCTTAATGCTGATTGCATGGAAAAGCTCAGTTTAGGGTTTAAAACCCTAATGCTGGCTGAATGAAAAAAAATTCAGTTTAGGGTTTAAAACCCTAATGCTGACCAAAGGAAGAATTCAGTTTAGGGTTTAAAACCCTAATGTTGATTGCATGGAAAAGCTCAGTTTAGGGTTTAAAACCCTAATGCTGGCTGAATGGAAAAAAGTTCAGTTTAGGGTTTAAAATCCTAATGCTGACCAAAGGAAAAATTCAGTTTAGGGTTTAAAACCCTAATGCTGATTGCATGAAAAAGCTCAGTTTAGGGTTTAAAACCATAATGCTGGCTGAATGGAAAAAAGTTCAGTTTAGGGATTAAAAGCCTAATGCTGACTAAAGGAAAAATTCAGTTTAGGGTTTAAAACTCTAATGCTGATTGCATGGAAAAGCTCAGTTTAGGGTTTAAAACCCTAATGCTGGCTGAATGGAAAAATGTTCAGTTTAGGGTTTAAAACCCTAATGCTGACTAAAGGAAAAATTCAGTTTAAGGTTTAAAACCCTAATGCTGATTGCATGGAAAAGCTCAGTTTAGGGTTTAAAACCCTAATGCTGGCTAAATGGAAAAAAATTCAGTTTAGTGTTTAAAACCCTAATGCTGACCAAAGGAAAAATTCAGTTTATGGTTTAAAACCCTAATGCTGATTGCATGGAAAAGCTCAGTTTAGGGTTTAAAACCCTAATGCTGGCTGAATGAAAAAAAAATTCAGTTTAGGGTTTAAAACCCTAATGCTGACCAAAGGAAGAATTCAGTTTAGGGTTTAAAACCCTAATGCTGATTGCATGGAAAAGCTCAGTTTAGGGTTTAAAACCCTAATGCTGGCTGAATGGAAAAAAGTTCAGTTTAGGGTTTAAAATCCTAATGCTGACCAAAGGAAAAATTCAGTTAAGGGTTTAAAACCCTAATGCTGATTGCATGGAAAAGCTCAGTTTAGGGTTTAAAATCCTAATGTTGGCTGAATGGAAAAAAGTTCAGTTTAGGGTTTAAAACCCTAATGCTAACCAAAGGAAGAATTCAGTTTAGGGTTTAAAACCCTAATGTTGATTGCATGGAAAAGCTCAGTTTAGGGTTTAAAACCCTAATGCTGGCTGAATGGAAAAAAGTTCAGTTTAGGGTTTAAAATCCTAATGCTGACCAAAGGAAAAATTCAGTTTAGGGTTTAAAACCCTAATGCTGATTGCATGGAAAAGCTCAGTTTAGGGTTTAAAACCCTAATGCTGGCTGAATGGAAAAAAGTTCAGTTTAGGGTTTAAAACCCTAATGCTGACTAAAGGAAAAATTCAGTTTAGGGTTTAAAACTCTAATGCTGATTGCATGGAAAAGCTCAGTTTAGGGTTTAAAACCCTAATGCTGGCTGAATGGAAAAAAGTTCAGTTTAGGGTTTAAAACCCTAATGCTGACTAAAGGAAAAATTCAGTTTAAGGTTTAAAACCCTAATGCTGATTGCATGGAAAAGCTCAGTTTAGGGTTTAAAACCCTAATGCTGGCTGAATGGAAAAAAATTCAGTTTAGTGTTTAAAACCCTAATGCTGACCAAAGGAAAAATTCAGTTTATGGTTTAAAACCCTAATGCTGATTGCATGGAAAAGCTCAGTTTAGGGTTTAAAACCCTAATGCTGGCTGAATGAAAAAAAATTCAGTTTAGGGTTTAAAACCCTAATGCTGACCAAAGGAAGAATTCAGTTTAGGGTTTAAAACCCTAATGTTGATTGCATGGAAAAGCTCAGTTTAGGGTTTAAAACCCTAATGCTGGCTGAATGGAAAAAAGTTCAGTTTAGGGTTTAAAATCCTAATGCTGACCAAAGGAAAAATTCAGTTTAGGGTTTAAAACCCTAATGCTGATTGCATGGAAAAGCTCAGTTTAGGGTTTAAAACCCTAATGCTGGCTGAATGGAAAAAAGTTCAGTTTAGGGTTTAAAAGCCTAATGCTGACTAAAGGAAAAATTCAGTTTAGGGTTTAAAACTCTAATGCTGATTGCATGGAAAAGCTCAGTTTAGGGTTTAAAACCCTAATGCTGGCTGAATGGAAAAATGTTCAGTTTAGGGTTTAAAACCCTAATGCTGACTAAAGGAAAAATTCAGTTTAAGGTTTAAAACCCTAATGCTGATTGCATGGAAAAGCTCAGTTTAGGGTTTAAAACCCTAATGCTGGCTAAATGGAAAAAAATTCAGTTTAGTGTTTAAAACCCTAATGCTGACCAAAGGAAAAATTCAGTTTATGGTTTAAAACCCTAATGCTGATTGCATGGAAAAGCTCAGTTTAGGGTTTAAAACCCTAATGCTGGCTGAATGAAAAAAAAATTCAGTTTAGGGTTTAAAACCCTAATGCTGACCAAAGGAAGAATTCAGTTTAGGGTTTAAAACCCTAATGCTGATTGCATGGAAAAGCTCAGTTTAGGGTTTAAAACCCTAATGCTGGCTGAATGGAAAAAAGTTCAGTTTAGGGTTTAAAATCCTAATGCTGACCAAAGGAAAAATTCAGTTTAGGGTTTAAAACCCTAATGCTGATTGCATGGAAAAGCTCAGTTTAGGGTTTAAAACCCTAATGTTGGCTGAATGGAAAAAAGTTCAGTTTAGGGTTTAAAACCCTAATGCTGACTAAAGGAAAAATTCAGTTTAGGGTTTAAAACCCTAATGCTGATTGCATGGAAAAGCTCAGTTTAGGGTTTAAAACCCTAATGCTGGCTGAATGGAAAAAGTTCAGTTTAGGGTTTAAAACCCTAATGCTGACTAAAGGAAAAATTCAGTTTAGGGTTTAAAACCCTAATGCTGACTAAAAGGAAAATTCAGTTTAGGGTTTAAAACCCTAATGCTGATTGCATGGAAAAGCTCAGTTTAGGGTTTAAAACCCTAATGCTGGCTGAAAGGAAAAAGTTCAGTTTAGGGTTTAAAACCCTAATACTGACCAAAGGAAGAATTCAGTTTAGGGTTTAAAACCCTAATGCTGATTGCATGGAAAAGCTCAGTTTAGGGTTTAAAACCCTAATGCTGGCTGAATGGAAAAAAGTTCAGTTTAGGGTTTAAAATCCTAATGCTGACCAAAGGAAAAATTCAGTTTAGGGTTTAAAACCCTAATGCTGACTAGCTGGGGGCAAAATTCGAGAACAACAACTGACCTCTTTTTTTGAATTTTCTTGTTTTAGTAAAAAACAAAAGAGAGTTTCGTGGAAACTTACCTTTCGAGTGAGTTCTGTCACACCTCCTTTTTACGCGCCTGGGGCGCAAGGGAGTTTTTTCCAATTAAAGGACAATCGAAACGGGATTTGTTTATTTATTTCAGAGTCGCCACTTGGGAGATTTAGGGTGTCCCAAGTCACCAATTTTAATCCCGAATCGAGGAAAATAATGACTCTATATTACAGTCTGCGTACCAGAAATCCGGATAAGGAATTCTGTTAACCCGGGAGAAGGTGTTAGGCATTCCCGAGTTCCGTGGTTCTAGCACGGTCGCTCAACTGTTATATTCGGCTTGATTATCTGATTTTATACAAGTGTAAACTTATGTGCAAAATTTAACTTTTAACCGCTTTTATCATTTTACTGTTTTTATCAAGAATTGCAACGTTGTGAAAACATATCTCGAACCACGTTACATCAATGCACCCATGGTTGTTGACATATTTCGACTCAGTTGAGATTTGGATTTGGGTCACATAAATGTGCACCCGAATTAAGGAGAATAAATTATTAAGACGTGCCTAAAGCAACTAGCGTGTTGTTGTTCTGGGTAAGGCCGAAAAATTCGCTAAATGGCCTGTCCCGAATTCTAAGTGTTTTAATGTATATACAGTTAGAGGGCCCCGCAGCTGTGCATATTTTTATTTGACGAGGCTCGTCTTCGTTCTACTTTTAAAAGGAATTCGCGACGTCATGGATATGCCTCTCGGATCACGTCACAATCAATGTACCCGTGATTAGAAATACATTTCGAATCCGTCGAGATTTGGATTTGGGTCACATAAATGTGCACCCGAGTTTAAGAAGGTAAGGTTTATTAAAGCGTATCCTAAAGAGACTAACGTGTTGTTATTTTAGGAGGGTTGTGAGATTTGCTAAGCAACCCGTCCTGGAAACTAAATTCTTCAATAATATACATTTAACAAGGGCCCCGCATCTGCGCGTTTTGTTTGTTTTCATCGAGGCTCATCTCGTTCTTATTTTTAAAAAGGATATCCTATAGCAACTATGTTTCTTGTCGTGTTTGTCTCTATTAATCGAAAGCAGTAGATAGTCCTAATTAATTAATGCTTGCAAGTTATTTATAACAGAATTCGGAAATGCTTTAAAATCAGGGATGAGGCTGCGTGCACAGTCAGTCGAATAAATAATCATGGGCCCAAATCCAACCCATGCGTGATGGGCCAAACCCGGGCCACTGCTTGCTCGAAGCAGGCCTGCTTGGCCTGTTTTGACCTGAACTCGACCTTCACGGGGTTTATATTACAAATTTTATGTTCTTTGTCTTAACAGGTAGTTTATTTGTTATATGAGACCATTAATCAGAAAAGGAAGAACTTAACCCCCTTGTGTACAGTTTTCATGTTTGGCATACATTACAGCATATATGGCAAAGTAAACTAAATCTGAGATGCAAACTACTTCATTGAGACCACTTTTATCTAACAGCATACATATACAATTATCATTCGATATCCTACATTGACATCAACTAGGATTGCAAGCTAACTTCAGTATCCCAAAATATGAGCTATTAGACATTACATGACATTCAACACAATAGTACATATATATAAACAACATCTGCAGATCTTCTCTTTTATACTCATTGCTCAAACTTTCGAGTTACATTAGTAGTGTAATTGTGTACCTGGTATAGAGGACAAAGAAAAAGGAATGATCAGCTGGGCAGTATGCAGTAAACACAGCAACAACAGGTACACAGCAACAGCACAGCAACAAACCAACAACCAAATGTTTTCCACAATCCACGAACAACCAACAATAATTCCCAGAACAAAAGAAACCAGCAAATAGTCGAATGCCAAACCAGTAATTCCAGACGAAGAGTAATGAAACACCAGAAGTAAAAGAGTGTTCAATGCAGCAAATACCAACAGTTCAGCAACCAACACACAGCTCAGTCAATGCAGACGACAGAACTTGGCCAAGGCAGCTTGACCAATATGAATTCTTATTCAACTTTCAGATGGTGTTTGGTTACAATCTATTTGGAAACTAACTTATGTTTTTCAGCTTTCTTTAAACTCAGTAAACCTTTCTTCAGACTAAAAGTTTTAGCTTTAAGACTAAAAATTCCAGCCTTTTCTCTCTTTTTTCTGAAGACTAAAAGTCCAGCCCCTTTTAAGTTCTCAAATGGCCTATTTATAAGCCAAATGAACCAGTGCAGCTGAGCTGCCCTCGTGCTGCAACTTGCAGCCTGCCCATACTCTTTAAAGCCCATCCTTGAGCATCTCTTGATGCCAGCCATTGGTTCCCCACGCCTGGTTTTGTTTAATCAAGAGTGATGGGCTCATTTTATTATTCATTTTAAGCCCCATACCCTTGTGTCTTGTTCCCCATTAGTATTAGTTTAATCTTAATTAGTACCCTACTTGTCAGCTTCATTTAAACTAATCTTTCTGTCCTTTTTAACACCCCAGAATACCCCTGCTTAACCTTGATTATTACTGCCCTGCCTATTGCAGCATCAGGGCATTTTTGAACTGATGAAAGTTCAAATTCAAGACTGCCTGGACTGAACCTTTTCAGTCAGTTTCACAATGCAAACAAACCATTTCAAACAATGCTGGGGCATTCAGTCAATGGCAGGGTTCAATTAGTCATGCGACATTATTAGCTCATTCGATTCATTAGTTATAGAAAACTGATCGACGACATTTATCGAGTCGACTATACTAATTATAACAGGTAATAATCAGTCGTTCAAATAAACAACACATACAGGGACCTAAAGGGCTTCGGACAACTTGGTCAGTCACTAGGAACCTATATAAGTTTATTCATGCGACGACTATACTAATCGGACATGCTTATCATAGGATACATTTAAATCATACACAGAAACCAATCGACCAAATAAAAGGTCTTTACAGAGATGAAAGAATTTAAGAAACTATTAGAAAGTAACAAACAATCAACACAAAGCATGCTAATGACTTAATCAGCAGTTGATATAAACGAAAAGGGAAAGAAAAACTTACCGACAAAGTTTGAAATCAAAATGGACCCCAAGTCAGACTCAACTTCGAACTCTTGAGGCCGAACAAACTTTAATCAGGGTGTTCTCACATGAGAACACCTTGATTAAGGTCTATTAGACCTCAAACCCTTGTCGAAGACCGGCCGGATTCCCCAGGTGCATGTGTTCTAAGGTCTGGATTTCCAGATCTGATTTTTAGGGAGTTGTGGGTAGATTCGGACCAAACCAAGCTTGGTTTGGTCACGAGGAAGGTCAGGGGAGTGTCTGATACAAAGATGGTGAGGTTTGGTGTAGATCGAGTTTTGTCTCGAATCTTCAAATCCAGATTCGAGACGATAGGAGATGATTCGAGGTTCGTGGTTAGTGGATTCGTGTTCAGGGGAGTGAGGGGGTCTTAGGGTGTTCGGGAGGTGGCCACCGGCGTTCATGCCGCCGGGTTTTGGTGGAAGGGAAACTAGGGCGGCTTGCTAGGGTTTGGGGGTTTCAGGTTGGGAAAGGAGACGAGTGAGGGGTAGGGTTCGGATAAGGGGTGCGGGGTGTAAGGGAAGGTTTATATATGGATTGAGGGTTTAGATCCTGGCCGTTGGATCAATTGAGATCAAGGGCCAGGATCTACTCATTGAGGAGAGACGACGTCGTTCGGGAGCTGATAGTGGGTTAAGACCGGGTAGGGGATTTGATCGGGTCATGTTGACGGGTTTAGAGGAGGGCCTGGATCCGTTGGATCAATGGGGTTGGACGGCTTAGATTATCTTGCCTGAAACGACGTCGTTGAGGCGAGTTGAACAGCCGGATCTGGACCGTTCGTTTGAATCAGATCAATGGCTTTGGTAGGGACGCCGATACGGCGTCGTTTGAGTCCGTGTTTGGGCAGGCTCGTCTTGGATTGGATCAGTATTTTGGTTTTGGGCCTTGTTTCGGGGCCCAAATCAGATTTTCCTTTTCCCCTCTCCCCTTTTTTTCATTTAAATTAAACAAAAATTCCTAAAACAATGTAAAAATTAAAATAAACCTACACACATATTGAGGGACACCCACAACGATAAACACACAAAAAATAAAAAATAAAATAAAATAAAAATGGTTAGATCGCAGTTTAGAACGAACGATGCACACATACACATATTTTTTGAATTTTCTTTTAACGACAGGCATTTTTGTATTTTTGTTTGATAATGACTAGATGCAAAATGGACAGTCCTACAAACGACTAATAACACATGTAACGAAAACTTGAACAATTGAAACCATTTGTCACTTATTTTTATTTTCTTTTGGAGTGATTGTTGGTGAAGCAAAAATCACGTGCTTACAACTGCCCCTCTTTGCACGAAGACACGAAGGGTTTTCGCGCAAAGATAAAGCGAGCGATTTTTGCCCGTCTGAATACTCCGTGTGAAGCATTTTTTGAAAAAGATTTGACCGAACCTTTGCTTCAGAGGTTTCCTACATATCCTGGGCTGAACAGGAATCAGGTCGATGTAGTTCGGGAAATTTGGTAGCTGGGACTACCGTGTGACTGTAGTGCTTGTTGTTGTTGTGCGCTGTTGTATGCTGCTGTAGGATGTTACTGCTCAACCGATCTCCCTGTTACATTGCTCTAAAAGGAAAAACAAGAAGCTAAGCTAGACTGAGGATCATGAAATCTTGTCCATCTTCAACTTGTTCTTGCTGCCTTGCTTTCTTGTCGGCTAACGCTTTCCTCTGATGCCTTTATCTTGTGACTTTGGGAGATGACGCCGGTCCTTCGCTGACGTTTGAATGCCAGTTTTCATCACTTTGCTTGATTCGCTGGGAACATGGCTTTCTTCTTTAAATCTTCCACTGGTTTCTTCAGTGGTATGACTCTTCATCAGTATTGTCATACTGGGCATGCTACAATGTTTCCGAACTGCTTCTTCTGAGACGCGTTCTTTCTTTCTTTTGAATGTGCGCTTGCTTTGGCAGACTTCTGCTTCTTGGCGCTAGGGATTTTATTGTTTTTCCTGCTTGGGGCTCTCTGTTGTAACCTTCCGTCTTCAGGTGGGGTGACTGATTCCAAAATCTAGAGCTAGAAGTATTCCCGCATTATACTGGTGGGCGACCTAGAACTTAAATGTATTCCCGCATTATACTGGTGGGCGACCTAGAACTTAAATGTATTCTCGCATTATACTGGTGGGCGACCTAGAACTTAAAAGTATTCCCGCATTATACTGGTGGGCGACCTAGAACTTAAATGTATTCCCGCATTATACTGGTGGGCGACCTAGAACTTAAAATGTATTCCCGCATTATACTGGTGGGCGACCTAGAACTTAAAAGTATTCCCGCATTATACTGGTGGGCGACCTAGAACTTAAATGTATTCCCGCATTATACTGGTGGGCGACCTAGAACTTAAAAGTATTCCCGCATTATACTGGTGGGTGACCTAGAACTTAAAAAGTATTCCCGCATTATACTGGTGGGCGACCTAGAACTTAAATGTATTCCCGCATTATACTGGTGGGCGACCTAGAACTTAAATGTATTCCCGCATTATACTGGTGGGCGACCTAGAACTTAAATGTATTCCTGCATTATACTGGTGGGCGACCTAGAACTTAAATGTATTCCCGCATTATACTGGTGGGCGACCTAGAACTTAAAAGTATTCCCGCATTATACTGGTGGGCGACCTAGAACTTAAATGTATTCCCGCATTATACTGGTGGGCGACCTAGAACTTAAATGTATTCACGCATTATACTGGTGGGCGACCTAGAACTTAAAAGTATTCCCGCATTATACTGGTGGGCGACCTAGAACTTAAATGTATTCCCGCATTATACTGGTGGGCGACCTAGAACTTAAATGTATTCCCGCATTATACTAGTGGGCGACCTAGAACTTAAAAGTATTCCCGCATTATACTGGTGGGCGACCTAGAACTTAAATGTATTCCCGCATTATACTGGTGGGCGACCTAGAACTTAAAAGTATTGAAATTGCTTCCCCGTTTTTCCGAGAAAATTTTCGACAATTGGCAGAAAATTTTCTGCCCCGGTTTTTGGTGACTTCCATGGTGGTGCATCTTGCTGTCATCATCAATCCTTTGTTTTCCTGCAGCAGACAAAAAGATTTAATTAGTTTTCATTGTGGTGGTAGAGGGTGCCTTTCCGGCGAGCGATTTTTCTCTCTTCCCCTTTTTTTGCTCTATGTCCCCATAATCGATTAAAGGGTAGAGTTGCCTGCTGGGGGGGTCTCTAGCCTGCTGGGGATTGGCTTTCAATTAATTCCCCTTTCTGCTTTCTCTTTAAGCACATGTTGTGGGAGCCTGCTTTTAACTCCTGAAACCACTCCCTTTATGAGCTCACTTCCTCCGACATTGTCGGGTATGATCACTGCATTGCCTGGGACCGGCCTTTAGGACTGTTTGTATTATCCTGCATTGGATGAATTCCCCTCCGGTTTCTGGTAGTAAGCTTTGAAAAATCCTTTCAAGACACATTTTAGGAAAAGAAATAAAAGCTAGAAAAAGGCGAAAATCTTTCTGAACGAATATTTTGGTGGGAGAAGAAACTCAAAAGAACTTATCTGGAGGATACGACTGGTCCCCGTGATCATGACGTGCACCATAGATTCCCGACCCAGTCTATTTGTATCAATCGATTTGCCCGATGGTCTGACTTGCTGGGGATGATAAATGGTTGTCCATCTCGTTGCGAATGTGGTCGCTTTTTATTGATCTATCTTGTCGCCTCATAGTGCCCTTCGAGGGGTTTTCACTAATGAGACTCTCTCTATTCTCTCATCTCCCGGCGCCTTATGGTGCCTGTGAAGGTTTTCACCAATAAGACTCTCTCATTTCATATCCCTCATCTTACATCGCCTCTCGGTGCCTGTGAAGGTTTTCACCGATAAGACTCTCTCATTTTATTTCTTTCGAGAATCCGGGGTGTTGTAGATACGACCCTCTCTTCCGGGGATTCTTTTGACTATCAACTCATTCCCAGTCTTACTATCCTCTTCTTTGCTGGGGATCAGTGTATTATTCTCGGCCTTATTTGCCGAATTTGGCATCTCTCGAACATTGATCGGGAGGTCTTTTGGATGTTGATGTTGGTTTTGGTGTGGGATTGAAGAAAGGCTACAAAAATGAAAACAATTTGAAGGGTGATGTGCTACAACTTTTGGGATCAAACCTTTGTTGGAACTTAAAACATAACCTCTGCCCCAGTTTTCTTGCTTGGGGAATTTATTTTTTATGCTTATGTTGATCTATGTGCGTTACGCACATTGTGCCTATTATGCACACTATGTACATATGCATCCTATATTTGCTATGATGCATACTATGACCGAGCCGTGAGGCGCCTACGTATCCTCTTTGAGGAATCAGGTCAAACGTAGTTCCCACGGTTTTATATTCCTTGATTTTTATTTTCTTTCTTTTCATTTTCTTTTCCTTTTCTTTTTCTTTTTCTTTTCTTTTCCTTTCTTTTCTTCTTTTTTTTCTTTTTCATATCTTTCCCATTAGTGATTCCAAAAGAGGGGTATTGAAAGAATTTGCTTAAGGCTCAAAGGGGGAAGCGAGGGTTAAAAGTGTTTGGATAGAAGAAAGAATTGCCTCCGTCATCTCATTATTCAACAAATGCCAAATACAAATAAATAAACCAAAAATTGCCATAATTAAAGAAGTTACGCATAATATCTCTTGACTGCATCTGAATTGATAGCCATGTCGACACATCTACCTTCGACATCTGTCAAACACAAAGCACCGTTGGACAATATTCTGGTCACGATATAAGGCCCTTGCCAATTTGGGGCGAATTTGCCTTTTGCCTCGACCTGATGTGGGAGGATCTTCTTTAATACCTGCTGCCCTACTTCAAATTTCCTAGGGCGCACCTTCTTATTATATGCTCTTGCCATTCTCTTCTGGTACAGCTGACCATGGCACACTGCTGCCAATCTTTTCTCATCTATCAGGCTCAACTGTTCCAAGCGAGCTTTGATCCATTCATCATCATCAATTCCGGCTTCAGCGACAATTCGGAGGGACAGAATTTCGACCTCCGCTGGTATCACGGCCTCAGTTCCATACACCAACAAATAAGGAGTTGTGCCTATGAAAGTCCGGACGGTAGTGCGGTAACCCAACAAAGCAAAGGGTAATTTCTCGTGCCATTGTCTGGACCCTTCCACCATTTTTCGCAGTATCTTCTTGATATTCTTATTGGCTGCTTCGACTGCTCCATTTGCCTTAGGACGATATGGGGTGGAATTGCGGTGTGTAATCTTGAATTGTTGGCATACCTCTCTCATCAAGCTGCTATTAAGATTCGCACCGTTATCCGTGATGATCACTTTTGGGATCCCAAATCTGCAGATGATATGGGAGTGAACAAAGTCCACCACTGCCTTCTTGGTTACTGATTTGAAGGTTTTAGCCTCAACCCATTTGGTGAAGTAATCAATGGTCACTAGAATGAACCTATGACCGTTGGAAGCTGCTGGCTCGATGGGCCCAATGACATCCAAGCCCCATGCTACAAACGGCCAGGGTGCTGACATCGTATGTAACTCTGTTGGCGGAGAATGAATCAAATCTCCATGTATCTGGCACTGATGGCATTTCCTCACGAAAGTGATACAGTCGTGTTCCATGGTGAGCCAATAACACCCTGTTCGAAGGATTTTTCTTGCCAATACATATCCACTCATGTGTGGCCCACAAACTCCAGCATGTACTTCTGCCATAACCGTCGTTGCCTGCCTGGCATCTATGCATCTCAACAATCCCAAATCCGGGGTTCTTTTGTACAATACTCCTCCACTGAGGAAGAAGCCATTCGACAAACGCCGAAGGGCTCTTTTTTGGTCTCCAGAGGCATGTTCTGGGTATATTCCCATTCTGAGGTATTCCTTGATATCATGAAACCAGGGTTCGCCATCTGCTTCTTCTTCTATGGCATTGCAGTAGGCGTGCTGATCACGGACCTGGATGTGTAGAGGATCAACATACATTTTGTCAGGGTGGTGCAGCATTGATGCTAAGGTGGCTAAAGCATCCGCAACCTCATTGTGAACTCTCGGGATGTGTTTGAACTTCACCGATCGAAATTGCTTGCTCAGATCATGCAAGCATTGTCGGTATGGTATGAGCTTTAGATCTCGTGTTTCCCATTCACCCTGAATTTGATGTACCAAGAGGTCCGAGTCTCCCAAGACCAAGACGTCTTGGACATCCATGTCAACAGCCAAGCGCAGACCCAGAATGCAAGCCTCATACTCGGCCATATTGTTGGTGCAATAGAAGCGTAGTTGAGCCGTAACAGGATAATGCCATCCTGTTTCAGAAATGAGTACTGCTCCTATTCCAACCCCTTTTGCGTTTGCAGCTCCATCGAAGAAAAGCTTCCAACCCGGTTCCTCAGGTAATTCCAACTCATTCGTATGCATCACCTCTTCGTCAGGAAATACGTTCTTAAAGGCTCGTATTTTTCATCAACGGGATTCTCTGCCAAATGGTCTGCCAGTGCCTGGGCTTTCATGGCCGTCCTTGTTACGTAGATGATATCAAACTCTGTGAGCAGAATTTGCCACTTTGCCAACCTTACCGTGGGCATAGGTTTCTGAAAGATATACTTCAATGGGTCCAAACGGGATATGAGATAAGTAGTATATGAAGACAGGTAGTGCTTCAACTTCTGAGCTACCCAAGTTAGGGTGCAACACGTTTTCTCGAGTTGAGTGTACTTGACCTCATGCACTGTGAATTTCTTGCTAAGATAGTAGATGGCTTGTTCCTTCCTCCCTGTGTCGTCATGCTGCCCCAACACACAACCAAATGAATTTTCCAAGACCGTCAGGTAAAGAATTAAGGGCTTCCCGGGCTTAGGCGGGACCAATACAGGTGGATTAGACAGATACCCTTTGATTTGGTCGAAAGCCTCCTGACACTCTGCTGTCCAACCTACCGCAGCATCCTTTCTCAGCAACCGAAATATGGGCTCGCAAGTTGCTGTGAGTTGAGCGATGAACCTGCTGATGTAATTGAGTCTGCCCAGCAAACTCATTACCTCTGTTTTGTTCCTTGGCGGTGGCAAATCTCGGATGGATTCAATTTTGGATGGGTCTAACTCAATCCCCCGTCGACTGACGATGAATCCTAGCAACTTTCCTGATGGAACCCCAAATGCGCATTTGGCCGGGTTAAGCTTGATATCATACCTCCGGAGTCTTTGGAAAAATCTCTTTAGGTCTGCTACGTGGTCCTCCTGACGCCAAGATTTGATGATCACATCATCGATGTACACCTCAATTTCCTTGTGTATCATGTCATGAAACACCGCAGTCATTGCTCGCATGTATGTTGCCCCAGCATTCTTTAACCCGAACGGCATTACCCGATAGCAGTAGGTTCCCCATGGCGTAATAAACGCTGTCTTCTCAGCATCCTCCTCATCCATTAGGATCTGATGATAACCTGCATAGCAATCCACAAAGGATCCAATCTCGCGCCCTGCGCAATTGTCGATTAAGATATGAATGTTGGGCAGCGGAAAATTGTCCTTGGGACTTGCTTTGTTGAGGTTGCGGTAATCAACGCACACCCTGATTTTTCCATCCTTCTTTGGGACTGGTACCACATTGGCCAACCACTCGGGATATCGAGTGACCCGAATGACCTTCGCTTGTAACTGCTTAATCACTTCTTCCTTGATCTTTACACTCATTTATGTTTTAAATTTCCTTAGTTTTTGCTTGACCAGAGGGTATGCCGGGTCAGTGGGTAATTTGTGAACCACTAAATTGGTGCTTAATCCAGGCATATCATCATATGACCAGGCAAAAACGTCTTTGAATTCCCTGAGAGTTTTGATCAATTCTGCTCTGACATTCGGCTCAATGTGGATGCTAATTTTGGTCTCTTGGACATTATCAGCGTCTCCTAGATTCACAGCCTCGGTGTCATTTAAGTTAGGCTTGGGTTTCTCTTCAAATTGGCACAGTTCTCTGTTTATTTCTTCGAAGGCTTCACCTTCGTCACATTCAGATTCATCGTCACAAACGACCTTTTGCATCATTGAGTCGGTTTCAGATTGATTTATTAGACTAGGTCGAAGATCCGCTGTGCATGCCATGTCATTAGAACCAGTAAAAAGAGAACTGTTCAGAAAGAAAAAGAACAAGACAAGAATTAAAATGAGACAAAAGAAGAGAACTTTATTAAATTTGCGGGATAAAAGGGTTCACACTTTTACAAAAACGAAAGTAAAATTTGGATTACACCCTTGAATAATCCGATCAAACAAACAAACAAACAAAACATTAATCAAAGCCTACTACCAAGACTCCCCTCGGACAGGAAGAGGAGTAACCGTCCAATTGTTGGTCTTGGCCTCAGGCCCCACAAATTGTATCTCTGCTCTGCTGGAACCTTCTCCAGCTTCCACCATACTGACATCTGTGAATAGCTTCTCAAAACTCTGATTCAGGTCTTCATTTATACCGATCAAAGGTCCTCGAATCTTGGGATCGCTGACCCCTTGGCACTTGCTTTAACAAAAGACCTTGAGAGGCGTGGCACTAGTTTAGGCAGAAACCAGACCCTCTTCTTCATTCTTCGCGCCTCCTTCCTGTCTGCTGCGGTTGGTTTGAACCCCAACCCGAAGGTTTCCAGATTCTTAGGAAGGGAAACAGGTTGGACTATCCCTTGAAGTTCAACTCCCAGGCCTTTTCCCGGCACAAATCCATTACCCAGCATTTCTGATACCATCATGACTGTTGTGGCAGCTACCCTAGGGTGCGGGATGATTTCTCCTTCAGAAATTTTGTTGGCCGACCCTGTATCGAGAATCTGGTAGACCCAGGGACCCTTGTCATCAGTGGTCTCTATGAAAGGCACAATGGTTCCGCTCATGGTGCATGTTGTATCCTCGCCGTGCAACACGACCTCTTGTCTTTCCCACTCGAACTTCACTGTCTGATGTAGGGTGGAAGGCACCGCTTTAGCTGCATGAATCCAGGGTCGTCCTAACAGCAAGTTGTAAGATACCGTGGCGTCCAACACCTGGAATTCCATGTTAAACAGGACCGGACCAATGGTCAATTCAAGTACAACATCCCCCACAGTGGCGGTTCCGTTTCCGTCAAACCCCCGGACATAGATACTATTCTCCCGGATTCTTCCGCGGTCAATCTTTAACTGGTCCAGGGTGGATAATGGACAAATATTGGCGCTTGAGCCGTTATCCACCAATACTCGAGTTACCACCGAGTCTTCACATTTGACAGCTAGGTATAGAGCTTTGTTATGCTCTGTACCTTCCACCGGCAGGTCATCATCTGAGAATGTTACCCTGTTCACCTCGAAAATCTTGCTGGCAATGGTTTCCAGGTGGTTTACAGAAATTTCACTGGGTACGTGAGCCTCGTTCAATATCTTCAACAGGGCCCGACGATGTTCCTCGGAATGGAGGAGTAATGACAATAGTGAGATCTGGGCAGGTGTTTTTCTCAGCTGCTCAACCACAGAATAGTCTTGTACTTTCATCTTCCTCAGGAATTCTTCAGCCTCTTCTTCTGACACTGGCTTCTTGGTTGCCACTGGGTTGGTTTTTCTTAACTCCACCGGAGCAAAACATCGACCTGATCGAGTCAGCCCTTGCGCTTCACAACTGACTTCTTCCACCTGTTTTCCTTGGTACGTCACCACTGCCTTTTCATATTTCCAGGGCACAGCCCTGCTGTCAATCATCGGCAGTTGGACCACCGGCTTTATGGTCACCCGTTCTCTACATACCCCTTTCAACATGACTGCCGGTGTGGGCAGGATCCCTGGTATTACCAACTTGCTTGGCTCGGGTTTGCTTGCTATGACGGACGGGCTCTTCCCCAATATCACTACCGGCTTGACGCCTTCTCCCTGCGACTGTACACTCGTTCCTCCACTGGTTAAGGCTTCTTTCGGGGCGGCTTGGATCATCATCACTGTTTGTGAGGGTTTTCTTAATTCTCCTCCCTCACACACCAACTCAATCATGTGAGTTTCGTGGTGCGCTGGCAGTGGGTTTTGGTTGATGTTAGGAGCCTCCGGTGTCTGGACCTCGATCTTATTGGTGTCAATAAGATCCTGTATGGCATGCCTTAACTTCCAGCACTTCTCGGTATCGTGCCCGAGCATCCCTGAACAGTATTCACAACTGATTGAACGATCCAAATTCTGAGGCGGGGGATTTGGTTCCCGAGTATGGACAGGACTAACCAAACCCAATTGTCGCAGCTTGTGGAACACAGCGGTGTAGGTTTCTCCCAGTTCGGTGAAGGTTCTTTGCTTCCGCAACCTGTCATTCCTGGCATCTGGATTTCCCCGGAAACCTGCCCCCGAAGGATTTCTATATGCCCTTGGTGGAGGGTAGGTGTTTTGTGGTGGTGCATATATGTTCTGGGGAGCCGGTGTGCGCCATTGCGGGCGAACCGGAGGCTGAGTGTATACCTGGGCTTGGTGTACGGAACAATGTGGTTCTCGAGGTGGGTAGAAATTTTGTGGTGGGTTGTATGGGTAGTTTGACCTGTGAGGCCTGGGTTGGTTGTAACGCGGCCTGCCAGCCCTGGACCAACTGCCTGCCTCGATCGTGGCAACCTCTTCTTTCTTTCTTCTCAACGCACCTCCCGTGCCGCTTTGAATAGCCTGGGTTGTGGCTTTAAGTGCCGAATAGTTCAAGATCTTGGCCGACCTCAAACCTTCTTCTATCATGACCCCAATTTTGACCACCTCGTTGAAAGATTTTCCAACCGTCGTCACCAAGTGACCAAAGTAGGTTGGATCCAATGTCTGCAAAAAATAGTCCACCATCTCTCCCTCTCTCATGGGAGGATCGATTCTAGCTGCTTGTTCTCTCCAGCGGAACCCGAACTCGCGAAAACTTTCCCCGGGTTTCTTCCCAGTTCTCAATAACGTGAGACGGTCAGGGACTATCTCTAGATTGTACTGGAAATGACCTGCAAAAGCCTGCGCCAGATCATCCCACGTGTACCACCTGCTGAGATCCTGTCTGGTATACCATTCCAGTGCAGATCCGCTCAGACTTTGGCGAAATAAGCTATCAAAAGCTCATCCTTGCCTCCTGCCCCTCTTATTTTGCTACAGAATCCCTGCAAATGTGCCATGGGATCACCGTGCCCTTCATATAAATCAAACTTGGGCATCTTGAACCCAGCCGGGAGTTGGACATCTGGGAAAGGGCACAGATCTTTGTATGCCACGCTGACTTGATTGCCCAGCCCGTTCAAGTTCCTGAAGGATTGCTCCAGGCTTTTGAACTTTCTCAACACTTCATCCTGTTCAGGGGCCTTAACCGGCTTCTCAACCTCTGCCGGTACTTCCAAATGGGGATTATAAGCCTGTGGTTCCGGTGCGTGGAATGTAGGCTCGGGGGGATAGTATTGGGTGTCGTGAGCCTGAAACAATGGCTCACTAGTCGTTCGCTGCAAAGGGGCTGATGTAGGTCCCACAAAAATGGGAATGTTGGGTGTTGGGAGCGGTTGATGGGGTGGTGGAGCTTGGGAATCGTGAGGGCTTCTTTCTTGATGATAGAGGGGATTTGGGCGGCTTGTGGAAGGGCCAGAGTGAGGGTATTCCGGCATGTGTCCCAGTGTCTCAGGGCTCTTTTGTGTTTTGGCTAGGGCTAGCTGCATTGCATGCATCTCTAGTCCCATCCTTTCAATCTTTTCCATTGCTTCTTTTAGCAATTGGCTCATCGGCCTTTCTTCCTCATTGCTATTCTCCGAAGTAGTCATGCTTGATGCTATCGGTCCTTTGGATCTGGTTTGGTATGAATGTGTTGCCAGAATTCTTTAACAACTAACTGTCTGATATCAGACAACAACAAACTTTGTTAGTGTTAGAGCTTAACAGATTTGATCATAACACACAGAGGATGCAATGCACCTAGGCAGTTAACCGTTTCTACATGCTTTGCTTCAAACAACATGCGTCATCCCGGTTTGCTCATTTGTCTCTTTAAAGTATTTTGCGAAACCCTGCGTTTTATTTTATTTACATTTTCTTTTCTTTATTTATTAAAAGCGGTCGAATCTTATGGGGATTGCCTACGTATCACGTCCCCGCGTGAATCAGGCCAGGCGTAGTTCTGCCTCAAAGTAAAGACACATAGAAATTCTTCCGGAGTCACTTAATTTCATTATCAAAATTTGCTATTAGACATTACTTCAAACAAAATAGCAACAGTACAGACTCCTCGGTTTTAAACTTGGTTTGAGGAAAAGAAAATAACATATGGGGAAACAACAAACAAAACGACCAGGACTCGGTCAACTAATTTTCCAACTTAGGGACCCACGAGGCATCTTTTGGCCCTTTCGCGGCCCTAGGTGTAAGGCCTCTTTGCAAGCTCTTCAACTCGTTCATAATCCGGTGGACGCAGCCCATGATGGAAGCAATGAGGGTTTCCCGAGGTGTTTGCTCGCATGCCAAACATTTTAGGTAGATGTAATGCCCGATTTCGTCAATTCTTGCTCGAATGTTGTCCCTTTCTGCGAACAATTGCCTTATCTGTCGGTTTTTCAACCCTAGCGTTTGTGCATTGGTGGCGAGCTGATCCTGGAACATATCCATTTGCCTTTCCATCCTTGTCTTTGCATTGTAATAGCGTCTTCGGTCGGCTTGGGCATCTTGTGTTTGCTTGAAGATCCGCTCTTGCAGAGCAGCATTTGTTTCCTTTGCTGCTTTGACGCTCAGTTCACAATTCATCATGACTTGCTGTAGGCGCTTCCTCCGGGCCATTGTACCTTCTGCCCATTTGGCCCTCATCCTTGCTATGCAAGCCTCTGATTGGTCTAATTCTTCTTGGCTCTGGATGACCTGATTTCTCAAACTGGCTATCAATCTTTCGTCGGAGCAGCGCTTCTGTCGGTCGATGTTATTCTTACTGGCTTGACGAAGGCGGGCCCTCAGGGTTTAGTTCTCTTGGGCTAGCTTATCTTTTTCAGCCTGCTCTTGGGCGACTTGCACGTTGTTTTCGAATACAATCCTTTCAACTTGTCGCTTCAGCTTCCTAATTTCAACCAGGTAACCTTCCTCTTTTGCAAGCCAGTCCCATTGTCCTTGCGATGACTCAACAAAATTTCGGAGGTGAGGCCGTTTGGTTGGCCGTTTTACGATGTTCTTCTTGTTCTGCCAAGTGAGATAGGCCGGCGAGACTTCACCCCTAGACACATATTTTACCCGGGTATTTGCCGTCAAGTACTGGCATTCACTCCATATGGAACGAACTGTCTTTTCAGGAAATTGGCCGTCACTGCTGACCTCGACTGCATAAGTGCTGAGATCTTCGTCCGGGTGTGGTACTTGACATCTTCCCAACTGTCTCATTACCCTGTAAGGGGAATAAGGTTGAATACCCCTGAGTCCCATCAAGAGGAAGTGAGGACCAGTGGCGGGCATGTATATGATTTCTTCCACAGAAAGCCAACCCAAAGTCCAGTTTACTTGGTCTGCGGTGATGATCCGGAGATAGGATATCCATTCTTCAAACCCTCCCGGTGATCGAAAACCTGAAACCCTTAGGCTATAACCCTCGATGCAGCCCCCATTTGTAGACATGTAGTGCATATACTGAGGATGGTGACACAAGTGTTCGATCATCCACATCTGTAACAACAAGTTGCACCCTTCGAAGAAGTCTGCTCCAGCTTTACAAGCTGTGAGGGCTCGGTATATTTCTGACATTATCATGGGAGCAAGGATGCTTTTATCGTTGGTAATCAAGATTTTGACGATTCCAGCCACCTTTAGATCGATATTTCTATCTTTTCGGGGAAACACCACAAGGCCCAAAAATGCCACCATAAAAGCGAACCGCCTATGCTCATTCCATTTTACCAGATTTCCCCTGCTACAAATACCACTTTCTGGATCATTAAATCCTCCCTTGCTCCCGTACCTCTGGTATATGAATTGTAGGGTAGAAAAACCTCTATCCAGTTTAGCGTATGGGACTCCTTTGCTTATCTTCGACAGATCCATGAATTTGTGTGGATTCACAGCCCTTGGAGCGATCAGGTATTTGTGTCTCAAACCTTCAGTGACGTCAATGTAACCCGCCATTTCTTCTAAGGTTGGGGTGAGTTCAAAATCTGAGAAACGGAATACGTTGTGGGCCGGATCCCAAAATGTAACCAAAGCCTTTATGATGTCGCACCGAGGCCTGACTTTCAACAAATCAACCAAACCTCCCAGGTGTAGTTTGACCTTGTCTTGCTCTGACCTTTCCAAATCCTCCCACCATAATCGCACTTCCAGGGGGATTTTGCTTCTAACTTTTACCGGCAAACTTGGACTCATGCTCATTCTGCATGAGCATTGGGGTGATTAAGCAAAGATCCAGACTCATTAGACTCAAAGACACAAATTGACACACTATTTTTCTAGAGAAACGAAATTTTTGTTGTTTCTGAAAAGTACGATGTTACCTTAAAACTTTCGTTATTTGGATTGTACCTATATTTTGAAAAACAGGTTGAGCCCGATGGGGGTTGCCTATGTATCTTGCACCCGGCGAGAATCGAACTGACGTAGTTCAGGCATAAGCCGAAATTTGGAGACACACTATTTTTCTCTTAGAAATGAATCAAAGACCCTTACTAAAACAAATTAATAAGACACCCATTTTCTTTCTTTTTTTTTTCAAAATTCTGGCAGAGTTTTAACCATTTTCTGGGTATTGATCTTTCAAAAATAATTATCTCCTTATCCGTTATTCCGAAATCGGTCAGCATGCAAGCCTTGAAACAAGTAAATGCATAAAGCAAGCAGGATGCAGCAGGATGGTCTTTTCATATCAGGTTGCTAGTCCTAGACGGACCCAACCCATGTGTTGAGTCCCCTAAGTCAAATGCACATGATGCAAATAAACGTTCCTACTAGGGATCCTGGCATGTGGCTTTGTTATACTAAGTTCAGAACCTGGGTGTTTGTTCTAGACCTGGCTTACCCGAGCGGACAACTCGAGCCGAGGATGGGAGCTGTGTACCGGTAACCAAAAGGCCATCCGATTTTGCAACTCCTCCGAATCCTCATTCTATTTTGGCATATGACACTAACAGAAAGAAGCCACGACCAGCGTGCGCTCCTCAAGAGAGAAGAGAAGGGTTTCGGCACAGTTTATATATACAGTCCAAATAATATCAATGCGGTAAAAGCAACATTTAGCACATTAGGCTCAAAACATGTAAGAAAATCAGATAATAAATAAAGCCAAATAATAACAATTATTCTAAGCTCGAATTCTTAACCCTGAACCAGTGGTTCTGGGTTAGAATCCCCAGCAGAGTCGCCAGAGCTGTCACACCTCCTTTTTACGCGCCCGGGGCGCAAGGGAGTTTTTTCCAATTAAAGGACAATCGAAACGGGATTTGTTTATTTATTTCAGAGTCGCCACTTGGGAGATTTAGGGTGTCCCAAGTCACCAATTTTAATCCCGAATCAAGGAAAATAATGACTCTATATTACAGTCTGCGTACCAGAAATCCGGATAAGGAATTCTGTTAACCCGGGAGAAGGTGTTAGGCATTCCCGAGTTCCGTGGTTCTAGCACGGTCGCTCAACTGTTATATTCGGCTTGATTATCTGATTTTATACAAGTGTAAACTTATGTGCAAAATTTAACTTTTAACCGCTTTTATCATTTTACTGTTTTTATCAAGAATTGCAACGTTGTGAAAACATATCTCGAACCACGTTACATCAATGCACCCATGGTTGTTGACATATTTCGACTCGGTTGAGATTTGGATTTGGGTCACATAAATGTGCACCCGAATTAAGGAGAATAAATTATTAAGACGTGCCTAAAGCAACTAGCGTGTTGTTGTTCTGGGTAAGGCCGAAAAATTCGCTAAATGGCCTGTCCCGAATTCTAAGTGTTTTAATGTATATACAGTTAGAGGGCCCCGCAGCTGTGCATATTTTTATTTGACGAGGCTCGTCTCGTTCTACTTTTAAAAGGAATTCGCGACGTCATGGATATGCCTCTCGGATCACGTCACAATCAATGTACCCGTGATTAGAAATACATTTCGAATCCGTCGAGATTTGGATTTGGGTCACATAAATGTGCACCCGAGTTTAAGAAGGTAAGGTTTATTAAAGCGTATCCTAAAGAGACTAACGTGTTGTTATTTTAGGAGGGTTGTGAGATTTGCTAAGCAACCCGTCCTGGAAACTAAATGCTTCAATAATATACATTTAACAAGGGCCCCGCATCTGCGCGTTTTGTTTGTTTTCATCGAGGCTCATCTCGTTCTTATTTTTAAAAAGGATATCCTATAGCAACTATGTTTCTTGTCGTGTTTGTCTCTATTAATCGAAAGCAGTAGATAGTCCTAATTAATTAATGCTTGCAAGTTATTTATAACAGAATTCGGAAATGCTTTAAAATCAGGGATGAGGCTGCGTGCACAGTCAGTCGAATAAATAATCATGGGCCCAAATCCAACCCATGCGTGATGGGCCAAACCCGGGCCACTGCTTGCTCGAAGCAGGCCTGCTTGGCCTGTTTTGACCTGAACTCGACCTTCACGGGGTTTATATTACAAATTTTATGTTCTTTGTCTTAACAGGTAGTTTATTTGTTATATGAGACCATTAATCAGAAAAGGAAGAACTTAACCCCCTTGTGTACAGTTTTCATGTTTGGCATACGTTACAGCATATATGGCAAAGTAAACTAAATCTGAGATGCAAACTACTTCATTGAGACCACTTTTATCTAACAGCATACATATACAATTATCATTCGATATCCTACATTGACATCAACTAGGCTTGCAAGCTAACTTCAGTATCCCAAAATATGAGCTATTAGACATTACATGACATTCAACACAACAGTACATATATATAAACAACATCTGCAGATCTTCTCTTTTATACTCATTGCTCAAACTTTCGAGTTACATTAGTAGTGTAATTGTGTACCTGGTATAGAGGACAAAGAAAAAGGAATGATCAGCTGGGCAGTATGCAGTAAACGCAGCAACAACAGGTACACAGCAACAGCACAGCAACAAACCAACAACCAAATGTTTTCCACAATCCACGAACAACCAACAATAATTCCCAGAACAAAAGAAACCAGCAAATAGTCGAATGCCAAACCAGTAATTCCAGACGAAGAGTAATGAAACACCAGAAGTAAAAGAGTGTTCAATGCAGCAAATACCAACAGTTCAGCATCCAACACACAGCTCAGTCAATGCAGACGACAGAACTTGGCCAAGGCAGCTTGACCAATATGAATTCTTATTCAACTTTCAGATGGTGTTTGGTTACAATCTATTTGGAAACTAACTTATGTTTTTCAGCTTTCTTTAAACTCAGTAAACCTTTCTTCAGACTAAAAGTTTCAGCTTTAAGACTAAAAATTCCAGCCTTTTCTCTCTTTTTTCTGAAGACTAAAAGTCCAGCCCCTTTTAAGTTCTCAAATGGCCTATTTATAAGCCAAATGAACCAGTGCAGCTGAGCTGCCC